>NC_133456.1:24948336-25572169 GCF_048565385.1 Saimiri boliviensis | reverse complement strand
CTGCCAGGGCAGCAGCTGGGACACGGATGCACCACAGGCCAGTGCTCTGTTGTGGTGCTGCCGGTTACAACGGGTGATGTGCGGAGGACTCAGTTGGTGACACACACAGCCTCCATGGACTGAGCGGCAGAAGAAACTCTACAGCTAGCTAGGACGCCATCAGCTAGGCCTAGTGACCACCACACAATGCCCCAGAGAGCAGGGCACATGGACATGCTCCCTGAGGGGCTGCCACCACAGCTGCCAGGCATTTCTACATCCTGGACTGTGGAGAAGGCCTAGTGAGGTAGGTTTCCAAGTCCCATGCCACAAAGATGCCCAGTGACCAGGCAGTCACACGTTCAGCATTCACCTCACAGGTCGCCAGGCCACCATCACTTTCCTCTCTAACCCTGCCCTCCAGCCCTTGCTCCTCCCAGTCCATTCCTGAAACACAACTCTGCTCTGGCCTTTGTTAGTTGGAGAGAGAAGAGCTGAGGCAGACAGAAATGCAGAAGGGACAGGGTCAGAATGAGGGACAAAAGTCCTACTGGGAGACACAGACTTAGGGGACATATGCTAGGGAAAGTCAACGAAGTGAAACATTCTTCCAGGAGAGCACTTCAAAGACATGGGAGAGGCCGAGCACAGTGGCTCATGCCTATAATCCCAGCACTTCAGGAGGCTGAGGTGGGCAGATGGCTTGAGCCCAGCAGTTCAAAACCAGCCTGGGCAACATAGTGAAACTCTGTCTCTATTTAAAAAAAAAATGCAAAAATTAGCTGGCCGTGGTGGTGCATGCCTATCGGCTCAGCTACTCCGGAGACTGAGGTGGGAGGATCACTTAAGCAGGCAACTGAGGGTGCAGTAAGCCATAATGATACCACTGCACTCCAGTCTGAGTGACAGAGGGGGATTGTCTCAAAAAACAAAAGACATGGGAGAGATTAGAGGGTCAAAGGCAAGAAAGTGGCAGAAAGAGTTCAAAAGAGGCCACTTGGCTTGGCAGCCATGCCCACAACCCCACTGCCCGACGCCTTCTAAGAGGTGAAGAAAGAACGAACGGCACTGGCACTATTTGCGTTTCCCGCTGGCAAGCAGCTCCCCACAGGGGCCATGGAAAGTGCAGACCTTGGCGCCGGCTGTGCTGTCGGACCATGTGCGCCTTCATGCTGTGCTTGGAGGTGAAGAGTCTGTTGCAGGTAGAGACTGGGCAACGGCTTTTCGGAGCACCCACGTCCTGCACGTGTTTCTTAGAGTGAATGTACAGACTGCTACGAGCGGAGAACCTCGCACAACACCCTGGAACAAAAAGAGTAGTGAGCGTGAAACCTGAGGATCACCAAGGAACCAGGAACAAGTGACACTTCCTCATCAAATCAGAACCACCAGACCTGCACTTCACACCCTGGCCACCGACAGGGACAGAGACCAAGTACCTCTAGGAGTAGCATCAGGAGCAATTCAAGTCATATGCAAACAGTTCAAAAAGTAAGAGATACAGTTAAATCCACAGGGAGATTTGAAGTCCTACCTCAGCTACGCCTAAGCAACCTCTGTGCCTATTTCTTCACCCACTACATGGGGATGTTGGGAAGATTAAGTCAAATTAAGTAATAACTGCTTAAGTATTCAGTTGCAAAAAAAATTAGTCTAATCATCTCAATTAAGCTATTACCATAAAAAGGGATGACATTTAGATCTGAAAACTATCTCAACAGATCAGCAAAGCCAGTCCTTTCATTTTCTCACTGAGACACTGATGGCCACGGAGACTGAGCGACTGTCCTGAAACCCAGAGCTGGCATCTCCTTGCTTACACGCCCAACCTGCTTATGCCTCTGAAATGCCCAAGGGCATCGGAGGAAAAACAAGATAAATTCAAAGTTACAGTCACCTCCCTCCACGCCCTGGTTTTCCACTAAGCTGGAGCTCTGCTCCACATGGGCATAGGGAGGAGATGAGGAGCTCTTAGCGGCCAGAGGCCTGTGACCCGGTAGGGTCAAGTGTAACACCCAGTTGCTGCAATAAAGGGCAGAACAAAGTCAGGGCCAACAACGAAGCCTGAGAGCAGCAGAGGACACTGCACACCTCCTGAGAAGGTAGAAAAGCAGTCTCCAGAGTATGCAGCATTTGAGGTGACTGAGCCACCCCACAGCAGAGCAGAGGGCACTCCCGTCACAGGAGCTACCCAGCCAAGGCATGGGGGCATGAAGGGCAACAGTGCAGGTGCCCCAACTGAACTGGGTTCCAGTTCAGCCTCTTACCAGCAGTGTGGCCTCAGACAAGTTATTTATCCTTTTGCAGGTCTCCTTTTTCTGTTCTGTGAAATGGGAATGACACTTACCTCACAGGGGCTGAGGGCCCAATAAAGCCATATCTGCCTACAGAGCCTCTGCATGTGCCTAAGCAAGTGAAGCGAGCAACGACACACTTGAAGCACTTTCTCAGGATGGTGAGGTGGTACTGCTGGAGCCCAGAGCGTAGAGGAGGGATATTTTAAGGAAAGAGGCTATGAAGATAGGATATGGCCAGATGAGTAACAGCCTTGGCTGCCTCTGAATGTGGTCTTGAACTGTATTTTTCATTTTCTAATACAGCTGCAGACTCGTTTCCAGGTCAGGCTCATTACAGACCATCTGGGAAACACAGCAGATGGTCCGACGGCCCAGGCTTGCCCTGCAAGTGTACCATTTCCTATGCATGCCCTGCTCAACACGGCACACAGGGTACCCTGGCACGCCCTTTCCCAGCTGGGTCTCCTGATCTCTAGAGACAGGTCACAGAGCAGAGGCTCTGAGAAGATCCTCTGTCTATACCCTTTCCGATGGCAGGGCCACGCTACAACAGGATCCTTGCACACTCTTGCCAGCACTACATTTCCACTTTTTAAAGTATTTGCTAATTCCAAAGGCAAAAAGAAATATATATCATTTTAGTTTGCAGTATTCCCTGCGACAACCAGGAGCGTGATCATTTCTCCACATGTACTAACTGCTGGCTTTTCCAAATTCTGCCCATATATTGAGATCTGTGTTCATTCTTTACAAATCTAAGCTGCATCCTGGGACAGGCAGAAGCAGCCATCGCTGACAGACCTGTCTGCAAAGCTGCATTCAGAGGACAGCCAGGCGCTCAGGTCAACAGCCAGGTGAGCATGAGGCTCAGCAACACATGAGACACAGGCCCCAGCACACACGCCCCCGAGACTGCCACGGTGCCACCCAGTGCCTGCCCTCAGACACACTCCCGTCTGCAGCCCTGTCCTCTCCGTCTCCTGTTACTGTAAAAAAGGTAAGTTTGCTTTTTATTTTTTATTGTAGAACAGTTCAAACATGCACAAAAGTGGAAAAAAATGGTGTCATCAGCCCCAACTATTGCCCAACCCCAAGAATGATCAACTCTCAGTCCAGCTGAGAAGAGGTTCTGGGCTCCTCCCACCCGCTCTGACTCCATCTCCATGTATGCTCACATACCACGTGAGGAGTGCCTCCTTTCTCTCCTAGCACAACGCCTGGACTTGTGAAGAAACAGGGCTCTACAGAAACAAATGCCCCATCCTCCTTAGCCAAATCCCACCTTTCCCTTTTCCCTACTCACCTCCAGCAGAAATGTCAGCACAAACCATCCCTGTCTCCCACTAAGGCCACCTCCCAGAGCAGGACTCTGCCTGAGTGACCCCACGAAACCTCATCCATCAACATACCAAGATGACCCCACAAGTGGCACTGGGGCATGTGTTCCCTTGTCCTGGCTCACCCTAGCACTCCAGGTGACCCCCACTTCCACACATCCCCTCTCACCTCAGCACCATCACCTCTGGGCTCTTACTGGCTCTGCCAGTACCCGTCCCAGCCACTCCACCAGAATCTGGGGCAGCCCCAGGGCCCGGTCCTAGGTCCTTTTTAAGAAAATCTAATAGCAATCATAACAACGACAGTAACTGACATATATACCGATATTTTCCATATGCTCCAAGCTTAGCAACCAATCCAGCCCTCGGAACAACCCTGGAAGGTTACAAGGAAGAGGCACAGAGAGCTTCAGGCATTTGTCCAGGCTCCTAGAGCTACTTATGTGGCAAACTTGTGACTCGAATCCAGGTAGTCTGACTCCAGAATTCAGACTTTTGATCGACTACACTACTGTCTCTCCTCCATTTATACTCTTCGTTGAGAATTTCATCCACTTTTATGGCTTAAACAATGACTCGGGTGTATCTGCTTCGTTCTCTGCCTGGCCTGCTCTCCCCAGCATCGGCGGCACATCCCCTGCTCTCTGCTCATGAGATACACAAAGGTACCAAAAACACAACACATCCAAAACAAACTCTGCTTCCTCCAAATTCGCTGAGACACTGACCCCAACTAAAACCCAACTCCATCACCACATCCTGTGACTTCTAACTCCCACCTCTGCCATCTATGACCTTTCTCTTTTCCCAGTTAATGCCCCCATCCAGGCCCATCCCACTTCTCCACATCCATTTGCTTTCAGTCCTGAAGCCAGAATGAGCCACAACTCAAATATCATCACATCACATGCTCACCCAAGCACTCAAGCCTGCCACTCCAGACCCTGAGAGGCTCTCCCAGGCTGGTCGGCCTCCAACACTCACCAGGATGTGTCTGGTGCTCTTCCCGCTTGGTCAGCTGACTAGGAGGCCGTTCTCACGCCAAAGAGCAGTCCAGGGGAACCCTCTGTGTCCTTGCAGCACCCTATGTATTACCTGTTCCCCTGTCTGCACCAGCTGACACTCTGATAGAAGACGCTGTGTCTCAGTTACACCACTTGTATATATGTTCATTTTGTTCTAAGAGCTGGTCTCAGCTTTAAATGGGTCTTTATTATCGTCTCTTCCAGATAAGGAAACCAAGGCCCAGAGAAACAGCTTGCCTAAGGTTACCACTTTAGGGAGTGGTGGAGCCAGACTTTAAATCCATGACCACCCGACTTGCGCTGGCTCACTGCCTCCCAGTGCACCTGCAGCACTCAAGTAGGGCCAGCATGCACAGGTCATGCAGCTGATTTCTGACAAATGAACTGAGCCTTCAGTGTTTTAAAGGAAAAAGCCTTTCTAATACCCTTTTTAAAAATCAGATTGGGCGTGGTGGCTCATACCTGTAATCTCAGCAATTTGGGAGGCCAAAGTAGGCAGATCACTTGAGGTCAGGAGTTTGAGACCGGCCTGGCCAACATGGAGAAACCCCCGACTCCACTAAGAACATAAAAATTACCCAAGTGTGATGGTAGGAGCCTGTAATCCCAGCTACTCAGGAGGCTGAGGCATGAGAATCACTTAAACCCGTGAGGTAGTGCTTGCAGTGAGCCAAGACCATGCCATTGCACTCCAGCCTGGGTGACAGAGCAAGATTCTGTCTCCAAAAAAAAAAGATTAGTGTAGCTTTACTGCTGTCTAATCATAAAATGATTGGAGCCACAATTCAAACGTGATCTCAAAAGTACCTACCATTTACTGAGTCTGAGCTCCATGCCAGATGCATAAACAAGCATTTTCTACATTTCACCTAATCCTCACAACCACCAAATTAAACAGGTAACCTAACTAAAGCCGCAAATCTAGCGAGCATCAGGGCCATGAGTCAAACCACATCTGATTCTCAAGTCACTGCTCCCAAAACAGTACAATTAACTCAGTGAGGTAAGTAAACATAATGCTGCAACTTTTACTGAATTAGTCTTTAAGCAGCTAACACTTACCTTTAAATAATGGAAATCTAACATAAATGCTGGCATGGTACTTAGTTTACTGCTCTAAGCAATGTTTTAAAATCTACCTTCCACTGGACACTCGAATGGCTTTGTGCCTAGATGGGTTATGCTGTGCCCTTTCAGATGCTCTGCTCTCGTGAATGATTTCCCACAGCCTTCGACAGGGCACGTAAACCTCCGGTCATCATCATGTTTCCTGCCAGACAGAAAAATAAAGGCGCTGTGATTCTTTACACAACTCATGGTGATTCTTTAAAATTCTACAAAATATACCAAAATATAAACTTTGCATTTATAAAAATGATCAGTACATTTCAGAAAATCTTAATTCTTCTTGAATCCATGTGAGCAGATTTTCAATTTAGCTACCCCATAGTTAAAAATTCTACTTTAGGCTGGGTGCAGTGGCTCACACCTGTAATCCCAGCACTTTGTGAGGCTTAAGCAGGCATATCACAAGGTCAGAAGAGCAAGACCATTTTGGCCAACATGGTGAAACCCTGTCTCTACAAAGAATTAGCTGCATGTGGTGGCAGAAATCCCGTCTCTACCAAAATAAAAAAAAAATTAGCCACACATGGTAGTCGCAACTACTTAAGAGGCTGAGGCAGGGGAATCGCTTGAAGCCAGGAAGCGGAAGTTGCAGTGAGCTGAGATTGTGTCAGTGCTCTCCAGCCTGGCAACAGAGTAAGACTTTATCACACACATACACACAAAATTCTACTTTAATGACTAAGCAGACCCCAGAGTCACACATCAAACAATTAATACTACTTCAATCTAAGAACAGTGGAGTCCCAAATGTATTGATGAAGGTATTTAATTGTTTAGAAATCCCCATGATCAACAAGTTTCCCAGCAATAGACAGCCATGAGAAATGTGCAGAGCACCAGCTGCAATGCTAAAAGGACTCAAGCCAATTTGTAAAGACTGCGTCTTTTCCTAAGTGATATTTTTATATTAAATCCTCAGAGGCCAGCTGTGCAAGCACAGAAGAACCACCGAATCTCTCCGAGTCTCACTGTAAAACAGGGAGAATAAGAACATCAGCTTCGGAGTTGTTGTGAAGATAGAAGACCTATGGAAAATGCTGAGTGCCACCTGGATACAGTCTCCAGGGTTGTCATTACACCAAGAAAACTTGTAATTACATGAAGAAAGCTTATTCCACAATGTTGAAAAAGTTTAAAAAAATGGAACTATTTTTTTAAAAGAAAAGAGCATGCCAATTAAGGTTATTTAAAAGTATACATAGAAAAAACTGTCTTCAGGTGATGAGATTCTGAGTAACTTTCTTTTTATAGTTTTCTCAATTTTCCAAATTAGCACTGAGCGCCTATTTTTTTTTTTTACAACTTAAAAAAAAGTCCACAGATATTTCATTCATCAGTTTCTGCTGCTGACAAACCACTCATTTTATAATGCAAACCAACATGTAAGGATTACCTTCTGTGCCTCAGAAGTTTGGACATGCTGGTGAAGGTCCAGCCACAACTGTCAGAGTCACAAACAAATGGTCTTTCACCTTATAAAAGAAAAAAATTACACAGCATAAAATGTATAACTCCAACAGCTACAATGAAGACAAATCTTGGATCTGAATGCTGTGCGTTCCCTAGCGCATTACCTGTATGGCTCCGCAGGTGAATTTTCAGCCGACAGGCTTTATCATACTGCTTGCTGCACCCAGGAAAGGAGCAGGAAAAGAGTTCCTGTTCCCTGAAGTGGGCTCGGTTATGGGAAAACAGGGCACTCACTGTGATGAATGTCTTCTCACAGCCTGAACAAGGAAAACAAAAACCCTGCTCAAAGCATGGCAAAAATTATACGACACAGCTAATGCTAGTCACACCCACCAGACAACTGTTAGCACTGAAGCAGACAAGGAAAAACACGACTCAGAAGCACCCTCCCTCTAAAATGGGATGACCACTAATGCTTGGCTTTGTGATCACCACAGGAAGGCAGCTAATGGCAGCCAATAGGCACATGCTGGCCACCTGTTGCGACATGACTTGGAGATGAAGCAACTAATCAAGAGAAAGTCCTCTGTCCACAGCCATCTACTGGCACAGTCAGTGTACCTTCCATGAACTCAAATGTCAATGCTGAGACCCAAGAACCCCAAGAGGGAAACCAAACACTAAGGAACAAGATTTTGTATGATAGGGTTGATCTTTGAAAGGTTACAAACCACTCTACTAGTCAGAACTTTTCACCCCCTGGGGGTGATGGTGCACCCTCTACATATCCAAATTTCCTCCCCGACACCCTCCAGCTGCCAGCCCCGTCCCTTGCTATTTGGCTTCTTTTTCCTTTTGCCATTTCCTTAGGATTTCCTGCTTTGTAATCTTCAACTCCATCCTAACCAACTCCATCCTAACCCCCAGCCAAAGCAGCCAAGCCTCAGCAATTCCACAGCAATGCTGCTCTTCCGACAGAAACATTCAGGGCTCCAACAGGGTGGATAATAGGAGGCTACAGGACGTTTAATAGGGGTTTTTGCTGCAGCTCTTCTCAGGGCCTTTAATGAGATACCATCATGCCTGTGAACTTCCACACAGATGTACACGGCTTAACACTGCCTGAAAGTGTCAGCCCAAGTTACCCTACTTTTCCCCAGCAACATCTAACCAGGAGATGCTGATCTTTGGCCTCAATCTAGTCCAAAAATAATCCCAGGGTATTTTGGGCTTTGCTGTGTTCACACACTGGGTCATGTAAATCTCAACACAGACACTCTGCCTTGGCAAGAACACCCTGCACTCCCATAGATAATTATGCCCTTTGGTTCTCCCTCTGCAATCTCACCTGCTAGAACTTCTCACCACTCCCACTCCCTGGCTCAAGCCCTCAGGAAACTCATCTGGGCCCTCTGATGATGCTTCACTGGTCCGGCTCCTGCTTCTAACCATCTAATCTCATCTCACACAGGAAGTCTCAAGCCTGGGCCAACACAAAATCCTCAGGGGATCTAATGCCTGGAAGCAGGCAGGATCCCTGACCTTCCTAGTGTCATACACAGAATGATACTCTTTTAGCAGGGAGATAGCCACCCTCAGATTCCCAATAGTGTATGACTGAAAAAGGCTTTGAGCCAGTGGCCTCAAGCCACGTTCTCTCTGAAGAGGGATGCGCAAAACAGTCTACAGGCATATGCGAGGGAAAAAATAAGAAACCCCATTCATAATTTTCATCTCACCCTTTCAAAATTCCTGTTTGAACATTATTAGGAGAGCTGTATGCATATACACGTTAGGGGCATGCTAGGGACACATTCCAGTTTCTGTCTGAATGACTAGTCCTTCTTCCTGGGCCCTCACCACAGCCCAAGGATTCCACCTGGGCTCTGCCATCCAGCCCACCCCATTCTCTGCCTTCCCAGGCAGGAATCCTCTCTGGCCCTTCTGGAGAAACCCCATTCCTGTGAGAGCAGGGAAAGCTGCCCATCCTGGTGAAGAGCTCACTGTGTTGGAGGCCTATATTCCCGACAACTGCAGGTCAACAGAGTGGAGAAAGAACCGGCAGCGGACTTTATTCGCGATGCTCGGCCCCAATCTCTTCATCTGTAAAATGAGGAGTTTTAACCTTCACAGACGGTTAATTTTTAAAACTTCACAAAACTGTGAGGTTCGACGGAAATCAAGGTATAAAAGACACAAAAGCCAGGATGTGCGCACACCTGTGGCTATCCCCCAGCGTTTTAAGGGCCTGAACATTCATCTCTGCTCTTCCAGCATGGTGTGTGCACCCCGTAAATAAACGACGAGACTGAGGAAAATAAGGACCCGGCTCATAGCTCCGTGCCACTCCGTGGAGATGCGCTGCCACTTATCAAGCGCAATCAGGTTAAGGAGATCTGCTGCCGCCACCTTTGGGAAGCGCAGCTGTGGTGATCTGCGCTACCGGCCGTCGAAAACCCTGCAGCAAGGCAGGGCCAAGATCTCAAATGGAATGACATGGAAGGAGCTAGAACACAAACCCCGAAGAGTCTGCGTCCCCGGCTTGCTAAGACCTGGCAGGTCCCTCTGGGGGACGGACGTGGCACCCCGGCCTGCCTGCAGCACCGCGCAGCCCGCCCGCCCCCCGAGCGCGCGGTTACCGGGAAAGTCACACTTGTACGGGCGCTCAGGCTCGAAGTGGCTGCGCTGGTGGGAGCTGAGCTTGGCCTGCGTGTGGAAGCGCTCGGAGCACACCTCGCACTTGAACAGGCTCTCCTGCTCGTGGCCCTTCATATGCGCCTTGAGGTTGTAGACGGTAGTAAACTTCTTGCCGCAGCCGCCCACCGGGCAGCCAAAGGGGCGCAGCTTGTCGTGCGACTGCAGGTGCCGCTTGAGCTTGTAGGACGTCGTGAAGGCCCAGCCGCAGCCCTCCAGCGGGCACTTGAAGGGCCGCCGGCCCTGGCCGCCGCTGTGCGTGAGCAGGTGCACCTTGAGCTGGTGCTTCTTGGCGAAGGCCAGAGTGCACTGCGGCTCGGGACAGCGATAGCGAGCCGCGCTAGGGCCGGAGGCCGGGGGCGCGCGGCGGGGCGCGGCGGGACTCGCGGCCGCGGGACCGGACGGCGCAGTCAGCGCGAGGACGCCGCGGTCGAGACGCACCAGCAGGTCCTGACTGCTGATGGTGACGGCGCTCGCCGGGGCTGCTACCGGGCCGGGGGCGGCGGCCGGGCCGCTGGGGCCCTGCTCGGGGCGGCTCGCGGAGTTGGCTCGGGAGCTAGGCTCGGCCTCCTGTGAACCGGCTGCCTCCGCGGCGGCGCCGTGCGGCACTTCCAGCAACACCACGAACGAGTCACCGTCGCTGTCGTCCTCGGCGGGCGGCGGGCTCGGCCCGCAGGCCTCCAGGGGCCGCGGCCCGGGCCCGCCATCTTCGGGGCCCCGCACCAGTAGCAGGCGGCGGCGCGCGGGGCTGGGGCCCAGCGACGCCGGGGCCCGGCGGAGCCGCCCGGGGCCGCCGCCATGTTGTCCTCCGCGCACGGTCGGGGCGGGGAGCAGCGCCGGGAGGTCCATCTTGAGCCCAGCGACGGCGTCGGAGCCCTTTCGGGTGCCGCACAGTCCGCCCCGCCCAGGTGTGCGCGCGCCGCCCTGGGAGGCGATCCGCGCGGAGGCCCGGCGCAGAGTCCGGCTCGGAACCGCGCGTGCGCGGGCGCCGCGGGGCAGTGCGCTAGGCCTGCTGGGCCGGCGTGACGTGGGCGGGACTGAGGGGCGTCGGGGCGGGGGCGGAGCGCCGGGACCGACCGGGGCGTGGGGCGGGGCGCGGGACCGACGGGAGGGGCTAGGCTCCGAACGCTGAGCGCTTTCCTCTCGTTCCATCTCGGGTGGAAGGCGAGGCTGGTCTGATTTCGAATCATATTAGTATTTCAGACACTAACAGCATTGACCGCGTCCCGGGGCAGTGCTTGTCTGAGCTGATTGAGAGTGCGCATCCACCCCAAGGGTGAGGAAGCAGGCACGGAGAGCTCGAGTCACACAGCCGGCAGCGGGCAGATTCAGGGTTCGAACCTGTCCAACAGGCTGGACGCCTTCCCCCAGCTCACTGAAGTGCAAGCCCGCCCACCGCTGCTGGCACACAGACCTCGTTTGCATCGGCCCAGGTCCTTGCTTGGCACACGGGGCCTCCCTGATAGGACCGTTGCCTGTATTTCCAACTGTATTTCCTACTAAACTTGACACAACCTCACTCTGCAACAGCTGAGTTACTTACTGTTCCCGTTCCTCCCCCTCCCCCACCCCACCGTGCATCTCCGTATTCAATCTGAACTCCTCTACTTCACCCTCACCACCACTCAGATCCAAACCCGCACTTTACTCCTGGGTACTTGAAAAATAACTACCAGCTGGTCATCAGTCTCCCTCTGCTCCACTCACTCCTACCCACCTGTTCTCTACGGGGCAGGGTTTTATGATCTAAAAATTGCACATCAAATTATGCCCCTCCCCACCTTGCTCCTGAAGGCGCCGAAGGGCCTTGCTGGTCTACCCTCTCCCACCTGTTTGCCCTCAGTTTCTGCCACTCTCCCGATGCTCCCCACCCCTTCCCGTACCTTACCTCGTTTTCCCAGTTCCTCGAGTAGGCCAAGCTGGTTCCAGCCTCAGGGACTTGGCGCAGCTGATCTCTGATTCCTCTGGGAGGACTCTGCGGCCCTTCTTATCCAAAGCACATGCTTACCCAGTCCCGTACTTCCCACCTCTGTCTGATCTGTTTGCTCTCACAGCTCTCATCACCTGTTGTTTGTGTGTCCCTTCCCTGCTCCTTCACTGTTTCTCCCTGCCTCTGGAATGTAGGCGCCTGGAGCCCAGGAACTGTGTTTTATTCACAGTGTGGGCCGAGGAAGACTTCTGGTGCATATTTATTAAATACATGAATGCTTTATTATTAACAGTATTTTTTAAAGTAACGCAAATTATAACATTAAAAAGAGTAGGATACACCTATTACATAGATCAGTTTTTGCCAAAAACATATTGTTCCTAGACCATTCAGTGAAGGAAAGAACAGTCATTTCAACAATGGTGACACTGGGACAACTGGATCTCCACATGAAAAAGAACAATTTTGGACCTGTATCTCACATCAGAGGCAAAAATTAACTCAAAATAGAGCAAAAGCCTACATGTAAGACATAAAACTATGAGAAGAAAAATAGGTGTAAATCTATGTGACCCTAGGTTAGGGAATAGTTTCTTAGCTGTAATATCAAAAGCACAAGCAAGAAAGAAAAATAGATTACTCAGACTTCATCAAAATGAAAAACTAACTCAGGTAAAAGTACACCAATAAGACAGTAAAAGACAACTCAGAATTGGAGAAGAGTGTGCAAGTCATATATCTGATAAGGATCTACTATCTGGAATATATAAAGAACTTTTAACGCAACAAGAAGACAAATGGTCCACTTTTTTAAAAGGCAAAGGATTTGAATAGACATATTTCTCCAAAGATATACAAACAATAAGCAAATAAAAAGATGCTCAACATCATGAGTCATTAGGGAAATGCAAGTATAAACACAGTGAGATACAACTTCACACCTACTAAAATAGCGGTAATTTTTTTAAAACAGGATATAGAAAAATTGGAACCCTCACATATTGCTGGTGGGTATAATAGTGCTGTATGGAAAACAGCTTGGCAGTTCTGCAGAAAGCTAAACATAGTCTCCACGTGACTCAGTAAGTCCACCCCCATGTTGCCCAGGCTGGAGTGCAATGGCTCTTCACAGGTGCAGTCATAGCGCAGCCTCCAACTGACCTTAAGCAGTCCTTCCAGGTCAGCCTCCCAGTTAGCTGGACTACAGGCATATGCCACCATGCCCAGTTTGAAGAAAGAAAAATATTTTTAAGTAAATTTAGTGTAGCCTAAGTGCTCAGTGTCTATAAAGTCCACAGTAGTGCAGTCATGCCAGAGGCCTTCACGTTCATTCACCACTCTCTCACTAACTCACCCAGAGCACCTGCCAGTCCTGCAAGCTCCTTTCATGGTAAGTGCCCTATATGGGTGTACCAGTTTTTAATCTTTTCTCTTAATACTTTATTGTATCGCTTCTATGTTTAGCTATGTTCAGAGACACAACACTTACTGTTGTGTGACAATTGCCTACCATATTTAGCACAGTACCATGCTGTGCGGGTGTGTAGCCTAGGAGTGGTAGGCTATCCCACATAGCCTAGACATGTAGTAGGCCGTGCCATCTAGGTTTGTGAAAGGATACTCTATGACATCCATACGATGATGGAATCACCTATCAATGCATTTCTCAGAAAGCATTCATTAAGAGATTCATGAGAGAGATCCAAGACGGCTGATCACTAGCAGCTCGGGATTGTAGCTCCCAGTGAAAACGCAAAGAACGAGAGGACGCCACACCTTCACATGAATTCTTGTTGCTCACGCACCGGGAGATTCCCAGCGGAGGAACCCCACAGGTCGCCAGCGCGACTCTTGTGACCGGCGAGGCGGTTTTGCCGGCGCCTCGGAGCGTCGGTTCTTGGTGCAGAGTCAGAAAGGCACCATCAATCTTAACGCCGCTGATTTGGTCGGCGCAGTGGGATTCTCAGATTTTGGCGCTGAGTATCAATAAGTTGGACGTCCACTCAGAAACCCAATTACAAAGACGGTAATTATAAAGACCACAGATGGATAAATCTACAACGAAGGGAAGAAAACAGCCAAAAAAGGCTGAGAATACCCAAGATCAGAACGCCTCTCCCTCAACAGGGGAACCCAGTTCCTCATCAGCAACGAAACAAGGCTTGATGGAGAACGAGTGTGTTCCAATTACAGAAGCAGGCTTCAAAACGTGGATGATAAGAAACTCCTGTGAATTAAAAGAACTTGTGCTAACACAATCTAAAGAAACTAAGAACTTTGAAAAAAGGTTTGACGAAATGTCGTCAAGAATACAAAATTTAGAGAGGAAAATAAGTGAATTGATGGAGCTGAAAAACACAATACGAGAACTACGTGAAGTATGCACAAGTTTTAACAGCCGAATTGATCAAGCAGAAGAAAGGATATCAGAGGTCGAAGACCAACTCAATGAAGTAAAACAAGAAGACAAGATTAGAGAAAAAAGGATAAAAAGGAATGAGCAAAGTCTCCAAGAAATATGGGACTATGTGAAAAGACCTAATCTGCGCTTGATAGGTGTACCTGAATGTGATGAAGAGAATGAATCCAAGCTGGAAAATATGCTTCAGGATATTATTCAGGAAAATTTTCCCAACTTAGTAAAGCAGGATAATATTCAGCTCCAGGTAATACAGAGAACACCACAAAGATATTCCTCAAGAAGAGCAACTCCAAGGCACATAATCGTCAGATTCACCAGGGTTGAACTGAAGGAGAAAATACTAAGGGCAGCCAGAGAGAAAGGTCAGGTTACCCACAAAGGGAAGCCTATCAGACTCACAGCAGATCTCTCAGCAGAAACCCTACAAGCCAGAAGAGAGTGGGGACCAATATTCAACATCCTTAAAGAAAAGAATTTTCAACCAAGAATTTTACATCCAGCCAAACTAAGTTTCATAAGTGAAGGAAAAATAAAGTTTTTTGTGAACAAGCAAGCACTCAGAGAATTCATCACCACCAGGCCTGCTTTACAAGAGCTTCTGAAAGAACCACTACACATAGAAAGGAACAAACAGTACCAGCCTTTCTAAAAAATACCAAAAAGTAAAAAACATCAATATAATGAAGAATTTACATCAACTAATGGGCAAAATAGCCAGCTAATATTAAATGACAGTATTAAACTCACATATATCATTATTAATTCTAAATTTAAATTGACTAAATTCCTCAATTCAAAGACAGGCAATTTGGACAAAAAACTAAAACTGTATGCTGCATCCAGACCCATCTCACATTCAAGAATACACAAAGACTCAAAACAAAGGATGGAGAGAGACTTGCCAACCAACCAGAGAGCAAAAATAAATAAATAAAAAGCAGAAGTTACAATTTTTGTCTCTGATAAAATAGTATTTAAAGCAACAAAGATCAAAAGAAGCAAAGAAGGACATTATATAGTGATAAAAGAATTAATGCAATAACAAGAAGAGTTAAAGGTCCTAAATATATACGTACCCAATACAGGAATACCCAGACATACAAGACTTATAAAGAGACTTAGACTCCCACACAATAATAGTGGGAGACTTCAACATTAATATTAGACAGATCAATGAGACAGAAAATTAACAATGATATCCAGGACTTGAACTCAGATCTGGAACAAGTAAATGTAATTAACATTTATAGAACTCTCCACTTTACACAAAATATACATTCTTATCAGTACCACATCATATCAACTTAGAAGTTTAAACGAAATGTTGGTTGGCTCCTTGTTTGTTACTCTCTTCCCTTATTTTCTTTCATGTCTCCATTATTAAGGACAATTATAGGCATACCCATATTTAGACTGCATTCTAGCCCGGGCAGCAAAGCAATACCCCCATTCTCTCTCCTTCTTCCTCTTTCTCTTTCTTCCTCTTCTTTATTAAAAAAAAAAAAAAAAGAGAGAGATTCATTACTGTACATTCATATTAAATATAATCAAATTTGATTTACATTGATTAAAACACCATTTTAGAGTTCAGTTCCTCACATCAGCCACATGTCAAATATTGAACACACTGTGGACAGCCTGCAGCTACCACATTGGGCAGTGCAGGCGGCCACTAGGTCTGTCACTGCTGTAAGTCAGGGTCTGGCAGCTGCTGCTGTCCTGGTTTTTTACACAGCTCACCAGGCCCCCCAGCATGGCAGCTGGGCTCTGAGAGGGTGTGTGGCTAGAACTTCAGCTGCCCTCTCTTAGGACCCAGACCCAGAAGTTGCACAGCACTGATTACGCCATATTCTCATGATCAAAGTAAGTTGCAAGACACTGCAGACCCAGGCAAGAGGAACTTGTACTCCACCTCTCAATGGGAGGTGAAAATAATTTTCAGCTATCTTTAAACCAACACAATTTCTCTGTGCCTCGGTCTCCTCATCTGTAAAATCAAGAGGACCCAGAAAGAAAAGGGCAGCCCCTGCTATACAGAAATTGGCTGGGTGCTACAGCTGCGCCACTGTTTTGTAAGACCTGAACCATCATGCATAAAACCAAATAGGCCAAGGTCACTGAGACATGATGACGAGACAAAGCAAGGCCACTTCATGATGTGTCTTCACCCAGATAAAGCGAGGTCACTTGCTGTGCCATTTACAAGACACTGAGCACCCCCTTTCTCAGCCGAAGTGAGCAGCCACTGATTCTGTACCCCTGACAGCCTGTCCGTCTGCACATCCCCATCTCTACATATAGGATTTAGATGGAAACCTAGTCTTGGCTTTGACCCACTCTCTGGTAAGAGCCAATCCAGAGCAAATCCTGCTTCTTAAGTCTCCCCCAATACACCCAACCAAAGCTCAAATCTGATAGTTGGTTCTTTCTAACGCCCTCTGCTGAGACACTCTGCAAGGAGCAACAGGACTCCTGGCGAGGGTCAGACATGCCCTTCACCAAATGGGCTTGAGTTAGCTCGAGGATGTCATTCAGTGGGGGTCAGGCAGACTTGAAGTTGGTAGTCTCAAATGAGTGCCCCAAAAATACGAGGACCACAGAGCTTGTGCCTCAGCCACCCAGACCTGCACTCTCTAGGCTGTGTGGGAAGGAGTTTGGAGAAGCCAGGGGAAAGGACACAGATGACACACGCATGCGTGCTCAGATTCATTTGTGTCTGGGGCAAAATCTCACCAGCCCAGGTATCACTGGATGTCCAGCACCTCTTTCAGGCTAAAGGCATCACGTGGATCTTTAGATTGCTAACAGAAGTGTCCAGGATTCCCAGATTTTGATGGGAGTGGGAATGGAGTTCACCGAGAGCAAAAGGGTGTTTGTCAAAGGTCACAGGTTCATATCCCAGTGGAGGTCTTGTAAGTCACACAGATGTGGGAGGCAAGTGGGCACAGGAAACACAGGAGCTCATGCCACAGGACAAACAGCATGCACTTTCCAGCTCACCATGGGGTCTGTAGGGATTGGAAGGGACTGTGGTCAAGTGCAGAGAGCCAGGACAGTGCAGAGGGGCACCTGGCAGATCGCTACTGCAGAGGTGGTGAGAGCACGGTGTCACCTTGTATCTCGATTTTCAAAAAATAAGCTCTGGGATTCTCCCAGTTTGTAAACATTGGTGACAAAGTCAAATTTTTTAAAAACAGGACACACCAAACAAAACACAGCTGCAGTCTGAGTGTGGTGCTGGGCTCCTGTGGTCCCAGCTACACAGAAGGATCGCTTGCTTCATCCCAGTTCCAGGCTATAGGGGGCCATAATTGCACCACTGCACTCCAGCCTGAGTGACAGAGCAAGACTCTGTCTCTAAAAAATAAAAAATAAAAAAAATTTAAAAATCACAGAGGTCAACCTCTGTCACAGGCCCCTGTGTGGTTGTCTACTCCGGGAAAACTGGAATGGGAGAGTGCATCACTCCACCAGGCCTTCCCTCCCTGACCTGGACTTGCCAGCAAGGAAAGCATGTGTTCCCAGGGACCCTGGGTTTGCAGGGAGCAGGGGCTGCCCAGGGAGAGGACCCTAAGTCTGCACTATGGGGCCTGAGCTGTTCTCAGCTCCAACTGTTAAGGCAACTGAAGCCTATACTCATCATGGCCAGCTGGTTTCTCTTTTAATCGTTTTGATGAAAACATTTCTAACTGGACTATACATCTTTGCCTTCTGAAAGAGAAGATGGCACTGGACACATCAGAAGCCACACTGTTCCAGCCATGGCAACCGCAGCTGTGGCCCTTCCCCAATTCCGCTGCGAGCCCCATGGGAATCAGCTGTCACTTCCCCCTGCAGCAGCCAGCAGCAGGCTGGCATGCAGTGGCCCAGAGAAGTCACCTGCTCCCTGGCATGGCTTGGTATGGAGCCCAGAGGGGGCCTGTGTACAGCTGGACGCCATCAGAGCCCTGCCTGTCCTTCAAGAGAGAAGGTGCCAGATGGGAAAAGAGTGATGCTGGGGCTCTGTGGGCTGCTCTTAAGATGTGTGTGCAGATTCATGCAGCAAGGTGCTTTCATGGAGACGTGGGACAGACGATGCGCCCCTACAGTCTGTCCTGTCTGTCTTTCTGCCTCTGCCTCTCTCTCTAACACCCTCTCCTCTCTGTCTCTGCCATGCGGGGGTGCAGCGAGAAACTGCCTCACCGGGAATCACTCCAGCCGGCACCTGGTCTGGGGCTTCCAGCCTGCAAACATGTTTCATTTCTGTTGTTTGGGCCTTGGTGCCAGGTGTTATGTGGCAGCCGTCCCAGCTGACCAACCTGGTTGCTGTGTTTCGAGGCCCCACATATTGGTTCTGGCAGGAAGAAGAGGTGAAGGCAAAAAGCAACTCCCCAGATCTGTCCATTTTATGAGAAAAATGACACCTCTCAAGAAGCCCTGCCCTGCAGACCTCCTCATCTCGTGGGCCAGGACTAGGCTAACAGTCCCTCGTAACAGCAAGGAAGGGTGGAGAATCAGGTGGTTTTTTACCCTATAGTGCTGCCCACACAAAACCGGGCTTTTGCTCATAAGGGAAAGGGGAGAATGGCTGCTCCCCTTTAAGGTGGGTGGGGACCCAGAACCCAGCTGGCCTGCCCCTCTCTGGTCCACAGACACATGGAGTATCTGGCTTTCTGTGGTCCTCAGTGGCCCACCCTGCAGGCTCTCTCTCGTTTCTCTGTTTAGGACAAGGCATTTGGTCGTCCCCTGCGGGCCCAGCTAAGGGAATGAGATTCCTGAGCCCTGGCCCTGACAAAGGCCACCTCCCCCACCCTGGTGACCTCTCATGAAGCTCTGAACCCAGCCGGGCTGAGGGACTGGGGGAGGGGTGCAAGACTCCAACCTCAGGGGCCAGTACGCTTCCTGTGGTCACCTTTGCTGTACCCCTCAGACTGTGCAGGGGGTGCCCCTGCTCTCTCATTTCTTCCCCACTAAGTGTGTATTTAGCCTTAGGGAAGACCCAGCCTGCCCATCCCACCAGCCCACAGTGCAGCACAGCTCTGTTGAACCCTTTATTTCCTGGTCTATCCTCCTTCCTGGACTCCTCCAGGCCAGCAGCCCAGGGCACCACGGGTCCAGAAAGTGCTTGTACAGACAGCAGATGGGCAGCAGACAGACAGAGCTTTGTGGAGGCTGGCAAGCAGCCAGGAGGCAGAGGATGTGATCATCCTGGCCAGGGAATGCTCAGCCAGTGTTCACGGCAGGGCCTCTAGGCAGGCTTGAGACTTGGCCCTGAACAAACGTTCACAGCCCTCCGGGCTCCCAGGCAAGCAGCATGGTTGTGGACAGAAGGCTGCACGTCTCTGGGCCTCAGCGGGCTGTCTGTAAAATGAGGCTGTGGTGGCACCCTGTGCAGGGCACCATGAGGGTCACGTGAGGCCGTGTGAAAAGTGCAGGTGGTGCGGGTGTGCAGGAAGGGTGTGCACCGTGGTTGGGCAGGTGAGGATGCTGGGGAGGAAGGGAGGCAGGGGTTGTAGCTATTGGCTCCCTCAGAGCTGCAGGGCCTGCTGCAGCACCCGCTCGTCCCCCACGTCGTGGGGCAGTGTCACCACCAAGCCGCTATTCTCCTGCATGGTCTGGCAGATGATCTCATAGGCCTTCTGGTTCCCTGACCAGCAGCGCCGGGCAACCTGGGGCGGGGAGGAGGATAGCAGTCCATGTCAACATGACCAGGCTCCCCACGGGCGCACTGGCTCCCACACTCGGGCCCTGTTTGCTTTGAGGCTGTCCTGGGGCCAGTGCTGTCCATGGAGCCAGATGCCCTCTTGTGTCTGCCCCATCCCCACCCCGAACTCAGCCTCCCTGTCTCTGGCCCTCCTCTGGGATCTGAAACTGGTGGCTGTCACACCCAGTCCCGCTCACCTATCTCCAAGAATGGCCTCGCCTCCCGAATCCTCCGCAGCACCTCCCTCCACTCTGTCCTCCTTGAATCCCAGAATCCACCTCCACCTGAGACCTGAGCTCCACCTTCACAATCTCCCTGCAGTCTGCTTTCTTCCCTCCACCTGTTCTCCCCTGAACAACACCACACCTCCTCCCCCATTCCCTCCTGCCATTCTTGCCACCTCCGCCTCCGCCATCCACATGGTCCCCACACCTGCCCCAACCCACTTTTCCATGCCACAACCAGGGTACCTCCTAGAACAAAACCTCACTGCTCCGGGATGAAGACCTTCATTCCCAGCCCCACCAGCAGCCCTGCAGCTCCTGGTGAGTTGGGGGTAGTCTCCTGCCAGTACCCCCTCTGTCCTCCTGGTCACGCTCCAGGCCCAGCCCAGGGGCTCTCAGTCAGCCAAGCTGTCTGATTTCCTGTCTTGGCTCCAAGCCGCCTCCCATTCTCTGGGTCCCACCTGTCTCCCCATCATAACCTGACCTGACCTCCATTTGAGCTGCTTCCCCTTTCCTGGCTGCTGTACTGTGGTCATGGGAGGAATCCAGCCCCTGTCCCCATACCCAGGAGATGCTGTGTGACAGCAAATGTGGATGGGGGTCACCCAGCTGAAGGCCCTGCCAGCTTAAGCTGCTGAGACACCTTTGCGGACCGTGGAGAGAAAACAGGGATGCTCTCCTAGAGGAGGGCTTGGGGCTGCCAGCGGATGCCTGTGTGGACAGAGGCAGGAGACCCACGGGAGACTCTGGAAGTGGTCCCCAGAGTCGCAGGGGTGGTCCGCTGAGGAGGGAGCCCTGACAGTGGCGGGAGAGGAAAGGCGTGGCCAAACAGGCGGGGACCGGCAGGCTGAGCTCCTGACTGTTTTCCGGGGAGGAAGGGGCAGAGCTTGCTCTCAGGTCTTCGATCTGTAGAGGCAGAGCCACTGATGGGACAGAAGAGGAAGTGGTGAGGCCTGGGCTGACTTACGCCGTTGGAGACGTCCCAGCTGAGCATCAGCCTGGCTCTCTGCTCTGCCTCCGGGGTCCCATCCAGGACAAGGCCGAATCCCCCGTTGATCACCTCGCCCCTGCAGAAGGGAGAGTTTTCAGTTCACTCCTTGGGCCCAGCCCTGCAAAGAGCAGGCAGAAGCCCATGTTTTTGGAAGCATTGGCTTGAGACAGTGTCAGGGTTGGGGCCCCTATGCCGCCGGCCTCTGCAACCTGGTGGATGCAGGACTTGTGCAGGCAAGCAGAGCTGAGGGCAGTGTGACCACCTGCCGCCTCTCTGCCTACTTGTGCCCTCTGTGCTGGGCCCATCGGCCTTGCACCCACCTCCAGCACCCATTGGAGGTCACCTGCTATGGGCTGTGGCCCCTCCTCCGTGCATTCTCAGGGTGCTGCCCTATAAAGCACACTCCCCTTGGTGAGTCTTGCATTATTTAATTCAGTCACCACCCTTTCTGGTTTTATCTTTTTATTTTACATATTTATTTATATTTATTTATTGTGAGATGGAGTGTTGCCTTTGTTGCCCAAGCTGGAGTGCAACGGCATGATCTTGGCTCACTGAAACCTCTACCTCCCGGTTCCAGCAATTCTCCTGCCTCAGCCTCCACAGTAGCTGGCATTACAGGCATGTGCCACCACGCCTGGCTAATTTTTTGTATTTTTAGTAGAAACAGTGTTTTACCACGTTAGCTAGGCTGGTCTTAAACTCTTGGCTTTAGGTGATCCATCCACCTTGGCCTCCCAAAGTGCTGGGATTACAGGTGTGAGCCACCATGCCCAGCCCCTGGTTTTATCTTTTTAAGAAAAGTCTTTTTTAGAGATGGGGTCTGGCTATGCTGCCCAGGATGGCCATGAAGTTCTGGCCTGAAGCAATCCTCTTGCCTCGACCTTCCCAAGTGCTGGGATTACAGGCATGGGCCACTGTGCCCTGCCTGATTTTATCCTTATCATCTTTATCTTCCTTATTTCTTCTTTCTGCTTGCCTCAAATATGGTAGGGTCCTTCTGATTACCTGACCCAAAGACTAAGTTCCTTTATTTTCAATATTTCTGATTTTCTAATTAATGCATTTCTCTGCCTCTAACAGTTTTTGACAAGTTCTTGTTTTCATTTGTTTCCTAATAGATGAGTTGAACTTCGTTAAGTTTGTTGAAGCTCCACTGCTGTTTCCATGCCTGTGTACTGCAGCTGTTCCCCATTAGCCTGGAACAGCCTTCCCATCCTCAGCTGTCCACCTACCAGCTGGAGCTGCTGCCCTTGAAGGATCCACCCTTGGCTCCTGCTCAGTCTTCTCAGCTTTCAGTCACACACGAGAAGCACCCTTGATTTTGTAAACGCCTGTCATTGCACTGCTGCAAACGTGTCCCTCCTGCCTCTTGTTCCTCACTTGCAGTAAATCTGTTCCTTTTTCTTCCAGCACCAAAAATGTGCGTCTGGTTTCCCTAGTCTCAAATCCTTCAGGCTCATCCAGCTTTCCCTGCTTCTCTGCCCAGCCTGGATCCTACTGACCACAACCTCAGCCAGTTCTCACCAGGAAGCCAAGATGCCCTGTGCCCCTTGCAGCCACCTGTACTCCCCATTCCTGGTCCCAGAAGCTGCACCACCCCTCCTGTGAGTGAGCCAGCTGTGCTGCCTACTACCCTGCATCCCTACACCTGGGCAGTCCGTGTCCTGCAATGGGTTGCCCTCACACCTCCCACCAGCTTCCAGGTGCTCTGAGTCAATCTACAGTCGTTACCATTCACCTGTCAGAGAAGCAACGGCCACACCCAGGCCTCAGCACTCCCAGTGTCCTGCAGCTAGAGAGGCCTCTTGGAGATTAGAACTACAGATTTTGTTTTATTTTTTATTTTTTTGAGACGGAGTTTCGCTCTTGTTACCCAGGCTGGAGTGCAATGGCGCGATCTCGGCTCACCGCAACCTCCGCCTCCCGGGTTCGGGCAATTCTCCTGCCTCAGCCTCCTGAGTAGCTGGGATTACAGGCACGCGCCACCATGCCCAGCTAATTTTTTGTATTTTTAGTAGAGACGGGGTTTCACCGTGTTGACCAGGATGGTCTCGATCTCTTGACCTCGTGATCCACCCGCCTCGGCCTCCCAAAGTGCTGGGATTACAGGCTTGAGCCACCGCGCCCGGCCCAGATTTTGTTTTAGAAGCCTGCATCCCACAGGGTCAGAGACCAAGGTCACTCAGCTTCAGGTGACCTTAGCAAACTGACCACAGTGGAACCCTGGACATGCAGATCCCAGGAAAATGGGAACAATAACGCATTGCTATTAATGGTAAATTTGGGATTACTCACAAATGGTGCTGGAACAACTAACTATACCTTTGAGAAAAACATGAAAATAGAAAAACATAAATGCCAGATGTATTAAAGTGCATGATTCGATGAGTTAACATACATGAATAGTTTAGAAGAGGGCCTTGCATGTTACACTCTACAAGTGTTAGCTATGATCAGCCTATTTCCTCTTCAGCCCTAGCCTACAAGGCAGTTACTATTATTATACTTATTTTCTCACTGACAAACAAAGGCACGGCAAGCCTACCCTGTGCAGGCAGATGGCCTGAGAACTCCTGCCGTCAACCATTGCGCTCCAGGGCTGTCCATCAGGGCATCACCCTCCCTGCACGGGGAGGGGGCGGGAACGTGCAGGAGGGCTGTGTGCACAGACAGAGGGCCTTGGAAGCCCTGGCTACTCAGAGAGGTCCTCAGGCCAGAGCATCAGTGCTACCAGGAGCTTGCTAAAGGGGGTCTCATTATGTTTCCCAGGCTGGACTCAAACCTCCTGGGCTCAAGCAATCCTCCTGCCTCGGCCTTCTGAGTAGCTGGGACTATAGGCGTGCACCACCATGCCTAACTCAGACCTGCATTTTTTACAATAATCTGCATTTAAATAATATCCTCAGAGGATTTCTGTGCACATTCAAGTTTCAGATGCACTGTAAGACATTGTTTAGTGTGAAAAAGTATCAGTATCCAGATATATAATAGATAGTAGATAGAACATAGGCATTTATCCCTACCCCTCCCGCATCTCACCACAGGACTGCAAAGGAATTATTTAACCCATGAGGATGAGGAGAAAGGGACAGAACAGGCGACGCGATTCTGAAAGCTGGAGGCAGGCGTCAGAAAGCCCCAACTCAATGTGGCCATGGGAGAGGCTGGCAGAACCCATTGGCGCCCCAGTATCCAGGGAACCTCAGGAGCTGGTGGTCAGCACCAAGGGCCTCCGAAGGAGGGCAAGAGTGGAGGTAAAGTCGGGAACACTGGCTGGAAGCCTGCTCACCTGAGGTGGGCTCCCAGATGCCCACCCACCTGCTGCCTAGAGGCTGCCCGAGCAGGCCCTCAGTGGCCGCGGGAACTGGCCCTCTCACAAGAGAGGCCACAGCACCAACAGGGAGGACCCACCCCTCTCACTGGGCCCTTGCAAAAGGGAAAAGGGATCAGAAAAGTTTCTGAGATTCTACCAACCCAAGAACAAGAGCCTGGCTCTTGTCTTGATCTCTTGCACTATATGACCCAGCCAGATGGCCCTGTCCTGCAGCCTGCGGTCCAGACATCCACCTGAGCATGTGGGGCTGTGGCCAGCCAGGCAGTGCCCTGTCTAAACGTGAGCGCTGGGCAGATGGCACAAAGACAGACGGCAAACGGGCAATCAGGAAGAGGGGCTGCGGGAGACAGCGGCACAGAGGAGGCCAGAAACAACACACAGCTATCGCTGGTTGTCCTGGAGTGGAGCCAACAGACAAGCGCAAACACGGAAAGGTCAGTCCAGGAATGTCAGGGTGAGCATGCAGCCTAGAAACAGGGATCAACGTGAAAGAAGGAGAAACACACTGCAGAGTTGCAGGGGTGGGACGTCCCCTTGGAGTAGCCACAGTGGGGATGAAGTTGGGAGTGGCATCCCCTTGGAGTAGCCATGGTGGGGACGTTGTTGGGAGTGGTGTCCCTTTGGAGTAGCCATGGTGGAGGGTCAGACATTTTTACCGATGGATTGCATTAAGTACATGTGTTAAGTGTGATGGGTCCCAGGGTGAGTTTTCGACACTTTCCCAAAAGACCTCTCAAGGACAGCAGGGTAAAAGTGTATAGGTCCCAGCTTCTGGTCAGTCTGTGTCCTTATCCACAGAGTCCGGGGGAAACCTTGGGGGAGCAACTTAGGAATTTGCAGGGAGCATTCCCTGCCTTGGGGAGCCCTGAGGGCAAAGTGCACTGTGTCCACCTGAATTCTGGCCCTGCCGTCCCTGCCCCAAGGCCCTCAGGGTGTGCACTCTTCCTCAGCCTGCCCAGCCCCATCCCTTCCTGCCTTCGGCTGTCTATCAGCAATGATGATGGATTCTGGGGAACCTAGGCTCATACCCCGGCTCTACCACCAGCTCCGTGGCCCTGGGCAAACTGCTCAGCCTCCTTCAGAGCCACGCTCTCGCCCTCTGGAAATGACTCAGAAAATCCTGCGCAGAAATGCCAGGTACCCAGCGGCCAGGCAGCCCTTCTCCACCTGGGGTTTTCTATAGCCCCTGTGTCGGAAAGGACATGCTCTCAGTCACATTTTCCTCTAATTACAGCCACCTGACTGCCACAGTGTGGAACTGCAGCCTCTAAGGACAAGAAGACAAGCCAGCCTGTTGCAATGCTCTGCCGGGACTTGACTCTGGAGGGCAGGGGACCACTTGATCCGGCCAAAATGGGCTCAGAGGCCAGTTTGGAGATGGCCACTGGAGCCAGGCAGGGGGTGGGGTGTTGTCCTCCTTCCAAAGCTGCAGCACCGCCTCTGCTCCCCACAGCCCAGAATCCAGCGTTGGCCAGGAGCCCAGACCTAGGGCCCTTTTCTCAGAAAGGCCAGCCAGGCAGAGGCAGAGCCGAGGGGAGAAGGGAGCCGAGACTCCAGGTCTCCTGCCCCCAGCCCAGCCTCCCTGGGAGCTTTGGCTGGGTCCTGCACTCTCAAGTGAGGTGGTCATAGCAGGAATGACAAGACCCTGGCCATAGAAAGCACCAGGAATCCCATGGGAACACATGGAAACTGACCCGCTGGAAACTGACATGGGGGCAGCTACCATTCTTGCTGAGCCTCCGTAAGAGGCCTCCGAGACCCACACAGCAGGGGAGACCCAGAGAGGTGGGCGGCTAATGCAAGCCCTCTCCTAAAGTTCTTCCCTCTGTCTCTGCTCCCTTGAGGAACACATTTTCCACAAAGGTGTGGCAGAGCAGGTGACCAGGGAGGTAGGGCCCAAAGCTTCAGGCACCTCAGCCTGGCCCTGCCCCAAAGGAATCCCCAAAACTTCCACATCGGCCCCACAACCCGTCCTCTGAAACCTTACCAGCCCACGCCCCCTCCGTTGTGAAGGGCGACCCAGGTGGCTCCGCGACAGGCGTCTCCCACGAAGTTCTGCACGGCCATGTCTGCGGAAATAGAGATGCCCCTACCCATTATCCCCTGCATTGGGTGGGTGCCAGGCCCAGTCAGAGCAGCCTCGGGTGGGGGAATCAGCAGGCCCCACTGGCTGAGCCAGCACCGCTCGGCGGGAAGGATAGGGCGGCAACTAGGCCCTAGGGACAGGGCCTCTCACAGCAGCAGTCATGTGTGCTGGCAGAGCCAGAGCTGGAGCAGGAGAAACTGACACATGCCTAGTTGTCCCATGGTGGCACTCTCCAGCACTGAGCACCAGGTAAAGCACCCCGGAAGCAGAGGGAGCAAAAGAATTAAAAGGGATGTGGCAGCAGCGTTAGCTCAGAAAAATAGAGTGCCAAAGAGAGTCACTGCTACTCTTAAAAAGTGGGGTGGAGGAGCAAACTGCAAATGAATGAATGAATGGCTTCCCTTGACCACATTAGGGAACTGAGGTCCCAGGACAACCATCCAACCAGAAAGCTGGGTAGTGAGAGCATCTGCAGAGAAAAACAGAGCCCAAGCTGGTCACCTTGCAAGTTCAACACATTGCTAAGAGATAGGCGTGGGCCAGCCTGAGACCATGAGCCCCTGGGTGGACAGTGATAAAGGAGTTTGCACCCTCTTGCAGGCTCTTCCTCCAAAAACCCTACAGAGACAATCACGGAGAACCCTAAGAATATCTCCCTTCTCTTGGTGCTGGGCTGCAAAGACGGGGAAGAAAGCAGGAGCCAAAAAAGGCAAGAAATGCAGCTCTAGGATCCGGAAAGGCAAGGAGGCAGCCAGCCGCCCACAGCCTGACGGTCACCCACGTCCAGCGCACTCAGCCAGCCCGGTGTGGCTGGCACTCGCCAGTTTTACAACTTGAAGTCCCACATCCCAGAGCAGCTCGGTCCTGGGGCGGTCACTCTATGCCGAGCCTCTCAGATGCCCGAACATCTTTCAAAACATTGTGACTGACTGAATGCATCAATGTTTAATAAAATCCAAATCTAACATTAAAATTTAAGACATTTTCACCTTCCTCACCTGCACAGAAGGCAGAGCCGTCGTAAATGTTGGAGGTCTCCCTAAAGGGGCTGTCAGTGCCGCTCACGTCATGGTGGTCTCGGCTCAGGACCACCGGCGCCTATGCATGGAAGGACAGAAGCTGTCAGCCAAGGATGTCCACTATGGCTGCCTGGCAAAGGCTGAGGACATGGGGCAGACCACACCAGAACCCACTGGATTTCTCTGCCTGGGAAATAGACCCTCTTCACAACTATGTCTGTAGCTTGGAATATATTCACATGTTTCCGGCAGCACCAGTGTAATACACGTGTGAGTTCACCGAGCGCTCACAGCCACCCTGTCCAGATACGCACAACTGTTATCATGCCCACTTCAGAGACAAGAAAGTGGAGGCACATTGGGGAGAAGAAATTTCCCCTACATCACAGAGTGAGTAAGTCATGAGCTGGGGTTTAAACCCACAGGTGTTACGTGCTGGTGCTCCCGTCTTACAATGGAGCTACATCTTGGATAAGTAAAAAGTGACTCAGAGTATTTTTAACTGACGATTGGCTCATCTGGACTCAACTTCATTGCATGTCAAGAGAGTACTGAACAAGGGTCGCTTTGCACATTGTAAAGCAGAAAAATTGTTGTAAGTCCGAGTCTCTGCTTAGTGTGGGCTCAAGCCACAGGCAGCCTGGCCCCTGACCTGTGCAATAGGGACATGGCTGGCCGATGGCCCACAGGTATCGGAGGGCATCAGTGGGGGAGTATTTGGCCGTACCTACCATAAGACCTTGGTCAGGTCACTTCCCTCTGGGAATAGCTCTTGGTTTCCTGGACGAGGCAATTGCTATGAGCCTTTTTGTGCTGCCAGTCTCTGTGAGGACAAAGACTTTACGCACGTAGAAAGCACTCACACTGAGTTTGATTTTTTAATACACTCATTGGCAGCACTCCCTGTTCCCCAGGAATCTCTGGCTGCTTAGATACCCCGGAGAGGCAGCCAGCTGCTGCTTAGCCCTCATGTAATGGGTGTGGTGCAGCCCTGGAGGTCAGACAGGGCGGGTCAGCTGGCTCCCCTGTGCTGTGCACCGGCAGTCTCGCTATGAAAATGAGTCCTGGCTGGGTGTGGTAGCTCATTTCTGTAATCCCAACACTTTGGGAGGCCGAGGCCAGGGGATCACTTGAGGTCAGGAGTTCAAGACCGGCCTGGCCAACATGGCAAAACCCCTTTTCCACTAAAAATACATAAATTAGCCGGGTGTTGTGGTACACACCTATAATCACAGCTACTCAGGGGGCTGAGTAGTGAGAATCTCTTGAATCTGGGAGGCGGAGGTTGCAGTGTGCTGAGACAGCGCCACTGCACTCCAGCCTGGGCTATGGAACGAGACTTTCTCCAAAAAAAAAAAAAAAAAGAAAAAAGAAAATGAGCTCTAACCAGCAATTTAAAAAACAGAGTGAAGGAACTGGGAGGAACCCTGACTAAAGAGGAGGAGTAAGGGGAGCCATCTGACACCCGGCATGGGGAGCATGTCAGCCTGGTTCTGCACCTTTCAGTCAGGAAAGGGGGCAGGCAGGTCAGTACGTGGGTGGTTCGCTGTGCACATGGGGAACAGCTCAGCTGTTCTAGCTAAGATGAGCTATTTCTATCCCCAGGCCCCGGAAACTTTTCTTCCAAGTGTCCCGTAAAGCAGGTGGGGTTGGTTAATGGGCGTGATCTCCCCTTTCCCCTGCTGGGGATCCTGCAATTTCACAGGCCCCTGTATCAGAGGATGCTCTGTGCTCCTGAATGAAGAGGCCCACCTCTCCCTCCTTCAACAGGCCAGGCCTGTTCCCATGTCGTCACCTGTGCAATGAAACCACCTTCCCCCAGAGACTCTGGCACTCACTGGCCATTCAGGTCTCAGCTGAATGTCAGAACTCAGAGAGGCTGTCCTGACCACCCTCTTCACGAGGTTCATTTCCTGCATGCCGCTCCTCACCCTCGGAAACCCTGTCTCAATGTGTGCCTTCAGCTCCGTGTCTGTTGCTTCTCACCTCGCTACACAGGTCTGTCTTGTTCTCTGCTGTGTCCCCACTGGTTAGGACACGCTGCACAGAGGCCATGCTCAGCCAAGCACTGTCCAGTGAATGAACGCATGTTTACTGACCCACAGCACTTACTGTGCTGGCTGGCTGACCACAGCCCGGGGCGAGTGTACCTGGAGCTTCCCAGCAGTTCCCATGAACACCTGGGCTTCCAGGAAGCACCGGGTGGGCACGTGTGGCTGTGCCCCAGTAGGGCTGGCTGCCGCCCTTGCTGCCAGTGCCACCCCCAGAATCACCCCAGGGTGGCGTTCACACCTCTGTCCCAATGTCTGTTACATCTGACCAGTAACATTCCTGGAACTTGTGGAAAGACAGACGCCCACAAGAACTCTGTGGCAGAAGGAGCCAGAGGCCCTGGGAGCGAGCACGCCCAGGGTTCTGGCTGATTCGGAGCAAAATGAGCAAAAGCTAGGGACGTTTGCCATTGCTTGAGAAAAGGGAGCTCCATAAAGATGTGTAAAGTTACTTTGTGGAAGCAGACTTAACTCAATCCTGACACATACGCTTTTTATTCTTTTCACAGAAGAGGTACACCAAGGTTCAGAGAAGGCCCCAAACCTGCCCAACGTCACACAGCAGGGGACAATGATGGAGCCTGACACACATAGAGCCAGGTCCCCAGACACCTCCCCCAATCCCAGATTATCCCCAGAGGGTCCTTGGAGCCCCTGGGCTACCTGTGCTCCGGGAAGGTCACCTACTGCGAGCACTGCTCTTGCTCCCCGAGGCCTTCCTTTTCCCTCACGGCCACCTCACCCTCACCTCCCCAGCAGAACCCTTCTGCCCAGCTGATCTCAGGGAACAAAGCCTTCAGCAAAACCTGGTCTCCCTAAAGAGGAGACATTTGGGCCTCAGCCCTGGAAGGTAAGCTCCCAGGAGGGGCTGGTCCGCTGCTCCTGAGCACAGGGCTGGCAAGACCCAACAGCGGGGTCTCCCCACCCAGAAGGCTGTGGGGTGCAGCTGAGGTATAGGAGGAAAGTCCCAGGGCAGCAAAGGCAGCAGAAAGAGGTGGAGGGATGCTTTCCCCAGAGCACAGAACACCTTACCTTGATCCTCCCGCGGGCGATGGCCTGGTTAATGGCCACAGCAATGGCCACGCGGCCCTTCTGGTCCGAGTACAGGATCCTCGCCTGGGAGCCCACCACCTTCGGACAGAAGGGCGACGGGCATCTGAGCCACAGGCAGCAATGCCAGGACCCGGTGGTGCAGGGAGACGTAAGCAGCACTTCCACCGTGGGATATGGTCCTTGGCAGCCTGAGCGCCTCTCTCACAAGGTCCAGGAGGACCCCTGAGGTGCATGATGCATCTTAAGTCTGTGGCCTGAGGTGAGCCCCCACATTCAGCCCACTAGGCAGCCACACTGGCCCCACATGTCCACTGCAGCCTGGGACCCCAGACACCTTCCCCAATCCTAGATTATCCCCAGAGGGGCCTTGGAGCCCCTGAGCCACTCGTGTTCCAGGGAGGTTACCTATTGTGAGCACTGCTCCTGTTCCATCTCACAGTGATGACATCACCACCACCTAGGGTCAATTTGCACTGGGCATGCCTCACTCTAAGTACCCCACACAGCCCCTCGGCTACAAGTCTTATGGGAAGACACTGTCATCCTCATCATAAGCTTCATTTTCCAGATGAGGAAACAGCCTCAAGAGGTGGAGCCACCTGTCCAGAGGTTGGCCTTAAGCCCTCTGTCTGTCTGCCGCACCCAGGAGCTCAGCCACTCAGCGATCGCGTCTCCTGACAGTAACTGGTGGCTGCCCGAGGGAGATAAAGCTTCAGCACATGAAATGAGTTATTGTGTAGCCCCACGGTCCTCAAGCAGGATGGCATTTGGCAATGACTGAAGATGTTTTTGGGTGCTGCTAGCATGGGTAGGGATGCTGCTAAACACCCTACGACGGCCCCCACAATGGTGAAGCCCCCAATGACTTCAAGAGATACAGGCACACACGCGTTCACAGCAGCATGACAACAGCTGAGAGGTGGAGGTGACCTGGGTGTCCAGTGGAATGTGATTCAGCCTTAAAAGGAAGGAAATTCCAATGCATGCTACAACATGGATAAATGAACCCTGAGGACATTATGACAGGAGAAATAAGTCAGACACAAAAGGACAAACACTGTCTGATCTCACTTCTCTGAGGTTCTTACATTGAGTGCCAGGGGCCGTGGGAGTAGAATGGGAATTACTGTTTAATAGGGGCAGAGTTTTGGTTTGGGAAGATGAACAAGTTCTGAGATGGGTGGTGGTGATGGCTGCACAGCAGCGTGAATGCGCTTAAAGCCACTGCACTGCACGCCCAGAAATGGTAAAGATGGTTACCATGGTAAATTTTATGTTTATACACAATTTGCCATAATTAAAGATTTATCCAGCCCCAAATGTCAGTACGCTGAGGCTGAGAAACCCTGGTTCCTCCAAAGAAGATGCAGGTGTCTGCCCCAGCTGCTGGTGAGCTCAACCAGGAGCCGGTAAAGGCGGCAGGACTGGGCCACAGAGGCAGCTGTGCACCTGGCCACCAGCTCAGCTTTGGCCGGGCCATGAGTCTAGCTGCTTCCTCCTCCCTCATGGGTTCCTAGAGAACAGCCTTATTTTACTCACACCAGCTGCTTCAAATACTTTTCAGAAAAACTACTTGTGTGAATTAGCACTACAGAGATTTTCAAATTTTTTGGATCCAAAAAAAAAAAAAAAAAATTGGTGAGGAACTGACATAGGATTGCCCACTTTGTCAAGAGTGTACATTAAAAGAACGTAAATCAAAACATTTTAAAAGGCAACTTTCTGCAGTCACTGTTCAGAAGAGGAAGCAACATTAAGTCTCAGGAGGCACACGATCTCCAGGGTACTTTAGGTCAAAGCAGATGTGCCCTGCTCGCTGCTCTAGCTGCCGTGTCCACCCCTCACACCCTCGACTCTGGCACCTCCCGCGGGCCCTTCTCAGCCATGCTGGCATCCTCTCAGGCTATCTCCCCTCTCTTCCTCACCCCATCTCTGCACTGACCCACATCTCCAGCCTCCGAGTCTTGGTCTTGGCCTCTCTGACTCAGCACCGTCACAGATATGCAATTGGCAGGGGGGCTCTGAGGCCGGGCACAAATGTAAATCACTGCATATGGATGAGACAGCCCAGGACAGGGGCAGGCCCCTCCCAGCCCTGGGACTCCTGGGCCAAGACCCACTAGTTCAGACACAGTCCGTGGCCAAAGGCATGTGCCTCAACTGCCCACTTATTTTCCATTTTGTCCTCTGTACACCCAGCCTGCTGCCACCGTGGAGCCTTGCACAGTCTGTTCCCTCTGCCTTACCCAACTGTCGTGTGGCTGCCACCCTCTTGGCATGTAGACCTAGACACACATGCCAGACCCCTTCCCTGGCCACTCTGTGTGAGGCAGCACCACCCGCCCTTCCCCGCTGGTTCTCTCCAGCACACACACCCAGCAGAAACCAGGCAAGACAGCCCCACAACATAGACCTGCACAAGCCGGGCCACAGGGGCCTGCTCCGAACACTGTCACCACCGCCTCCGCTTTGCAGATTAAGGCATGGAGCAGGCCCAGGCAGCCTGGCTCTAGAGCCCAGACTTTTTCCCCTGCAGGGCTGCCTCTATTTGTTGAGTAACAGGCAGAAGAATGACCTGTCCAACCCTGGTCACTATCCCAGAGCCCAGGACACTTTTCCCCTCAATTTTTTAAATTACAAAATATGCGTTACATAAAATGTACCCTCTGAACTATTTCTAAGTACACAGTTTAGTGGTATTAAGTTGATTCATAATGTAAACTGATTGCCCCTCCATCTCCCCATTCCGCATCCCCCAGCCCCTGGCACCTACCATTCCGCTTTCTGTCTCTGAATTTGACTGCTCTAGGGACCTCACAGATGTGGAACCATGCAGTATTTGCCTTTCCTGACTGGGTTATTTCACCTAGCACGGTGTGGTCCAGGTTCATCCATGTTGTAGCGTGTGTCAGCACTCCCTCCTATCTGAGGCCGAGTCATATTCTGTCTCATGGTTAGCCTACACTGTTATCTGTTCTTTCATCATCGAACCCCTGAGTGGCTTCCACAGCTTAGCCATTGTGAATAGTGCTGCTGTGAACGTGGGCGTGTAAGTATCCCTCTGAGTCCTTGCTTCCAATTCTCTGGGCTACACAACCAGAATTGGAATTACTGGGTCATTGGGTGATTCTATTTTTGATTTTTTGAGGAAGCTTTTTGCTGTTTTCCATGTGGCCGCACCATTTCACCAACAGTACACAAGGGTTCGAAAATCTCCATGTCCTCATCTCGGCTGCCCTTTAAAGGCCCCGGGCTTCTTTCTCCAGCAGCCCCCGGGGCCAGGCAACTGCTGCCTTCCCTCCCAGTGTGGCCACCATGGAGCTGGCACAAACAGTCACATGAGGTGTGGTGTGTGCGCCCTCTCGGGGCTTGGCAAGCTGGAGGCTGTGGGCCACGCAGAGCACCCATCGGCAGCCCCGCACCTCCGGGCAGTGTCCTGACAGTGCAGCTATCCCAGCCTCCCCCAGGCCCAGGCACTCACCAGCTGGTGCCTGGCGGCCTCCCGGATCCAGCGGATGTTGTCCATGTACTGCAACTTCACAGACGCCTTCACTGCAGGGGAGAGGAGAGCCGGTGTCAGAGCCCCTGCAGGGATACAGACCTGCCCTTGGGCAGGCTGCTCAGCACAGGCCCTGCCACTCACCACAGACCCTGCCCTGAGCCCACCTTTGAGCCAGGACACAAGGTGAGGGAGCCCACCCCACCCCACCCCATACCTGCCTTCCTGAACTTGGGAACCGGCAGTGCCAATGGCTCCATGAATTAATCCACAGCTATGCAGTGCAGTGCATTTGCCTGATGCAGTCGGTCCCTCCACTAACAGCTATTCAGTGCCCACTGTACTGCAGCCCCGAGCAAGGTACAACGAATAAAGACCACTCCGGGTCATGAGGAACACAGGATTGTGGCGAGGTGGCCCCCAGGGTGGTGGGTATGGGGACTCTCTGAGGAAGTGACCGTCAAGCTTAGTCTAAAGGCTGGGAAGGAACTGGCCACCAGAAGCTCTGAGGGAACAGCATTCTAGGCAGAAGGAACAGCCAGCGCAAAGTCCCTGAGGTGGAAATGAACTTGGCCTGGGCAGGAGCTAGCCAGTCAAGCTCATGGAGGGTGTGTGCGTGGGAAGGGGCACGGGAGCCAGCCTGACCAGCTCCTGAAGCAGACTGGTAATTTTCCAGAAATTGTGTGAGCCAGTGGTTAACACAGATCCAAATTATACTGAAAATCAAGGTAATAGAAATCCCTCACTCCTGTGACTTCACGGCCATCGACTAATATCTGCCTGGTGGCAATGCCACAGTATGTGCACTGCAGGACCATGGAGCCGGGTCAGCATAGCTGGAAACCAGCCAGGCCTGGAGTCTTTAAACCAAGAGCCTCGCAGGTGCAGCAGCTCGGGGCTTCTTTCCAGAGGGCTGGTCATCCCCACCGGCTGCCTGCTGTTCGAACCAGGGAGGCCCAGGAGGCATCTGGCCAGACCCCCAGGAGAAGGCCCTTGCTTCCTCTGCCCTATTGCCTGTGCCCCTGCCCGGCCCCTCCTGCACAGGTGGTCATGTCTCCCCTCTGCCTGGCTCTCCTGCCCTGGGTCTGTGTAACCCGGGCCCCTGCCCAGCCCACTAAACTTGGCCAGTAGCAGAGTGGGGATGGGCCCTAGAGGTGTGAAGCACACAGCAGTGGCTGGTGACCCACACAGAAAGGCCACCTGACTTGCAGGAAAGCTGCAGAGAGACCGGGGTAAAAACTGCAACAATGGAGGAAGCATCATAAAATAACCACAAAACAACATCAGACCCACTCAACAAGAACAAAGGTGGGTTAAAAAACAGGCAGGCCATGTAGACATGGAAAAACACAACCCTCTGGCGGAACCAATACTCAGCATCAGCAAAACCCAGGATGAACATGGGGGACCCTGATGCAGAGGAGACCCTTGTGGACCTGGTGGGCGTGGAAGGCCAGCAGAAGCCCCATGTGGAGGTGGCGTCATCATGGATGGCAGCAAGAAGGAGCTGGAAGCACTGCTGTCAACACTACCCTGGCCATGTGCAGAGGGCGCTGGGTCTGAGAGGGACCGGGGTGTGCTTAGGGCTGCCCAGCGATCCTGGCCTCAGCCATCGCTGCCTGGCCACCCTAGCCCTGGACCATCCTGCTTCAGCCACTTTGAGGAGCTTTCTGTCACTTGCAGCCTGAGGTCCTCACTGGCAGAGCTCAGGACAGCTCTGGAGGGCAGAGGCTTGGTGTGGGTGGGGACTGTGTCTCCATAGGTGAGAACAACACTTGGGGACCAGGAGCTTTGAGAATCACTCGGGTTTCTTTGAGTCCCTTTGTGTTGCCAGCTGAGCACCCGCCAAACTCACAAAGTCATCTGTACCCAGGTTCCCTCCCAGAATCTGCTGCTAGGTGGGCCTGCTGTGGAAGCCTGTCTCTATGGAGGTGGGAGATTTGGAGGACCACCCACCCATGGGCATCCCCACCAACGGTATCACCTCCATCAGCAATGGCTTCCTCCAGCACAGATGTGGCCAGTTCGTCTGTGACCGCCAGGTCCTGGGGGTCCCCCGACGTGCAGACCCAGCGGAAAGGCCCAAATCCCTGAGAGAATATGTCCCTGCGAGCACAGATGCCTCCTCACACTGGGCCCGCTGGCTTGGGCCAGGGAGCAGGGTGCAGGTGTTAGCACGCCAGTGAGGACAGCTCGGTGTCCAGCAGTGGGGCATGGAACCCCTAAACCATCATCGGACAGAAAGTTCCAGGGGCCTCCCTGTCCCCTCTCTGTGCCCAGTTCCCCAAGCCCTCTGTCCCCACCTCCTGGCTACACCATCTCTAGCTGTAGGAGCTGGGAGCCGGGGCCTGGGCAAACAGAAATGCCCCCAGCTGCTATTATATATGACAAGAAACGCAGTTGCCAAAAAGTGACAGTCACATTGAGAGGAGAGTCAACCTGGGGTCGTGGTCTTGGTGAACTCACTCTAGGTGAGCTTATCTTCCCAGGAGCGAGGCTCCAGGGCAGAGCAGTCCTGGGGGGAGTATGCTGTGATCTGGGCCCTCCCTGGGTTCCTGTGCTTGCTAGGCTAGGGGGTGCCTCCTTCTGGGCAGCCCTTCCTCTCTGGAGTGCCAGCTGCCAGTGCTCTGCACCCCACAGGGAGCCTGACGGGAGTGGCACTTGCCTTTCTCATCTCCATTTCTCTCTGGTCCCATGTGGCACACACTGAGGACTGGCACATCTTCCAAAAGCCGTGTGGCCCCCTCCCAGTCCACAGCAGAAAGCCCAGACTCCTCAGCTCAGCCCAGCCTCCTCTCTGGCTACTGTCTTTGTCCACTGCTTTTCCTGGGCTGCTGGCCCTCCCCAGACCTGCCCCCCATGGCCAGAGCGCTTCACAGCTCCCAGGGCCACAGCAGGTGCTGGGCTTCATCGGCTGCCTGCATGGGCCTGTGATGCAGGACGGTAGCTCCGCACCGTGCAGGGGCGGGTTTGCCAGGAAGTGGGCTTGGCCTCTGGGCCCTGCAGTCCCCTGTTCTTACTGAGGTCCGCAGGAGGTGTCTCTCGTCTGCATTTCCTCCTCACTTGCCTGTCTGTGGTGGAAAATCCATGGACGGAGCCCGGCCACTTTGGGGAGGTGTGGAGGTCTCAGTGCATGACCTCAGGGGTAGTCAGAGGCTGAAGCTTCTCCAACCTAAATGCCCAGGACCCAGACCCTGAAAGGGGCAGGGGTGGCACTGGGCACACTAGACATGGCAGCTGCCCATCACTCACCCCATGATGTGCTGCACGTAGGAAGGGTAGCGGAACTCTGTTCTGCCGGCGCCTTTCTTCTCCACATCCGCTCCTGTGGGCAGAGCCCGGACAGTCACCACCCAAGGTGGGACACCCAGGGCCACCCTAGATGGCAGCTTAAACACAGGGCCCAGCGGGATGCTGAGGAAGGACCCTTGAGGTCTTTTTCTCAAGTAAAAGAAAAGCAGAGGCATCTGTGGCTGGCATGCCACCATCTGTGTGGCCGGGCGCAGGGTGCGTTTGCTTGCCATGGACGCCATGTCAGCCTCCAGCGCCAGAGCCTACCACCTACAGGGAGGTGGACAGGGCTGGAGGGCTTCCCACTATGGACACCGTGCCTTTTGAATCTCATACTCCGTGAAAGAACTGCTCATTTTACAGAAGGAACTTTCCATCATGAAAAAGGAAAGCTGCAGTTTTGGGACTGGAGCTTGTGCCCAAGTCTTGAACCTGCTATTCTTATGGGACTTTATGTTCCTACATGTGGAGAAACTGAGGCCCAGGAAGGCCAAGCCACCCAGGAGGGCCGGCGTCCAGAAGGCCTGGCAGAGGCACAGCAAAGCCTTGGTCGGGACTCGCTGGGCCACCGGTGGTTGAGTGAGGTGGGAGCCAGGGGCGCTGGCCCGAGAGGGCGGGCCCAGGGAGGTGGCCCTTCCCTCTTCCTCCCCCCTACCTGCTCTCTGGGCCTCCAAGAGGAAGGCGTTGCCATAGTCCCAGAAGAAGAAGTTCTCCTCCGCCAACCTGTTGATGGCTGAGACTTGCCTCCTCAGGCTGCAACAAGCCGTGGGTCAGCACCACTACTGCGAAGCTCTGGAGCCCCCTACATGTGGCACCCGCAGCCCCACCCACCATGCTCCCTGCAGACTGCTGCCTCGATGGCCCCTGATCCTTGCGTCAGCCTCACCCGCCTGGAATGCCCCCACCCCTGGCATCTGTTTAGAACCTCTGCACCCTTCAAGACCCAGCAGGCAGCCCCTAAACAAACATTTTCTGGTCCCCAACCCCATCAGGCCCTGGGGAAAAACAGACGCTCCAGAGAGGGGCTCACACCCTAGCATCTACTCAGTGCCGTGCTGGACTGCACTGGGCATTCAGCAAATGTCACTCCAGCTTGTCCCCCCGCACTGCCAGGAGGTAGGTGTGTCATGACCTGGTCTGACAGGTGGAGGCAGAGGCTCAGAGAGGTTAAGGTCTTGACCAAGGCCGCACAGCTGGTCGCTGGAGAACCAGGTGGCAGCCAGAGCAGGACAAGGCGGTCTGCCCAGGCCAAATGCTTCTGCCGCCCCCAACCCCGAGTAGCACCTTTCCTGGACCAGGTCCTTGAACACAGCAGGGTTGGAGGCCATGAGGCTCTGGGCCTCTGTGAAGCTGAGCTGCACAGGGTAGTAGCCGCCATTGAACGGGTTGTGGCAGGACGTCTGATCTGACCCCAGGTCCACCAAGCACTCCCCTGTCGTGTCCAATTCGTGCACCAGGCGCTCCCTGGGGAAGCCATGGGGTGGTCAGTGCAAGCCACGCAGTCTGGGCCCAGAGTCAGGGTCCAGCCAGGTGAGGATCAAAGCACATTTCCCCAACCACAGATCCAGCAGGCACAGCCCCAGCCAGACCCTGCTTTCCCCGTGGAAAGAGAACCTGTGGGAAGGCGGTGGACAGGGCAGGGACAGCTACCCCGAGCCTGGGTAAGGGTGTGGCCACCATGGGTGGCGCTGAACCGAGGCTCAAAGCTTTGTGTCCCACAGCTCCTGGTTAACACTGGGGTCTTTGCTCAGGTGGGCCCATCTGGGTTCCCAAGGTGGTTATTAACTCCCACCCCCCGCCCACTCACCAGAGAGCCACCACGTTGCCATGGTAACCAAGGCTGAGCACCTCCTTTTTCTTCCGTGCTTCCCTGGAAGAACACAAGAGCAGAACAGGTGGCCCCCTGTACCTGTGCATAGGTGTCCCAGACACACCTGCACCCCAGCTGCACACAGGGCAGACCCAGGAGGCCACCAGAGGTATCGTGTGCAATCATGAGGCCCATGGGAGGGGCCATGAAGCATGCCTGCAGGACCCCAACTTAACTATTAAGGGAAAACCCAGACCCAAATACCCCAGACCAGAAAACCGACATGGCAGCAGCAAAACTCTGCCTGGGCAAGCCATGGAATTCGGGTTATTGATGTGGGACCTCCAGGGGGATCTTTACAGAACCCATCCAAGGCGGTCCCAGAGTTGCAGAATTCACTAAAGATGATTCCCAAAACTATTTAGAAAAATAGGACAAGAAAAATCAAAGCACATTTTGGGGAACAGAAGATTTGAACAGGACTTGCAGGTAGTAGAGGTATCAAGAGGCAACAATATGCAGGGAAGGTGGTGTGGCCCCCGTGAGAGACCAGATTTACTGCTCCCTGGGCATGGCCTGGAGAAGCCAGACGAAGCCAGGCACCTCCTCTCCCCCAGGGGTGAAAGGTTGACGAAGTAGGGAAGGACACACAGCCCCAGGGCAGCAGGGAGGCCAGTCTAAACTAGGGCTTGTTGGAATCCCAGCTGAAGGACCCCGGAGGGGACTGTGAGCTCCTAGGAGCTCACTCCATTCCCATCGGTCTTCCCCAGCCCAGGGGCTATGGAAGTGTGGCAGACAGGTTGCTAGAAGCAATTCCTTAAACTGATTTTGATGTATGTGTATGTGTGTGTGTTCACGTGTGTATGTGTACATGTGCATGCATGTGTACATATATATGTGTGTATATGCATATGTGTATATATGTATGTGAGAATATCTGTTGTGGGCATGTACATGTGTGTTGTTTGTGTTTGTGTATCTGCATGTGTTTATGGCATGTGCATATGTCTGTGTGTATGGTGTTGATGTGTGTTTACGTGTTTGTGCTTATGTGTGTTGCGTCTGTGTGTGCATGTATATGTGTGTGAATGTGTTATGTGTATGTGTTTGTGTTTATGTGTTGTTAGTGTGTGTTTGTGTGCTTGTATGTTTATATATGTTCATGTTTGTATGTGTTATGTATTTGTGTATTTTATGTATTTGTATGTGAACTGTGTTGTGTGTGCATGTGTTGTTTATGCATGTTTATGTGTATGCATGTGTTATGTGTATATTTTCATGTGTGCATGTTATGTGTGTTTATGTATGTTTGTGTGTGCATATGTGCATGTGTGTCTGTGTGTGTGCATGTGTGTGCTGTGTTTGCGTGTGTGCATGCATGTGTTGTGTGTCTGTGTTTGTATCTGTGTGTTTGTGCTTATGTGTGGGTCATGTATTTGTGTGGCTGTGTCAGTATGTTTATGTGTGTTGTATGTGTGTCACATGTCTGAGTGTGTTTATGTGCATGCACGTGTGCAAGTATGTGTGCATGTGTGTGCTGTGTTCAAGCATGTGTACATGTGTCTGTTGTGTCCTGTGTATGTATGTGCATGTGTGTTAAGTGTGTGTTGTGTGTATGTATATGTTTTTATGTATGTGTGGTTATATATGCGTGCATGTGTTGTGTATGTTTATGTGCATGTGTGTGTGTGTGTGTGTGTGTGTGTGTGTACATGCACACACTCAGGATGCTAAACAGCCTGAATAGGAATGGGAGTTAGGTCGGGAAGCCCTTCACAGCACACCTGGAGTGTGGAGTTTCTTCTACCATTGATGAAAAGTTATCTGAGAGTTCTGAAGAGGGTGCAATGAGGTTGGATTGGCATTTTAGGATGATCTAGGTCAAAATAATTTACTGCATTATTTCTCAAATCTTTTGTTTACATTTTCATCCGAAACAGCTTTTAAGCCCCTGTGGAGATTCTACTTGTAGCCAGGTGGGGAACCACTGCACCGATGTGCCTTCCCCAAACAGGACTCCGCTCTGCACAGTAAATTGAGAAGATGCTTCAAAGGCAGCATCCAAGAAGTCCCCAGGGCAGTCTTCACACCGTCCCACTGAAATACCGATGAAGACATCGCTGGGGCAAGTGGGGCAAGGGGGAGAGCAAGAAGAAACCCTCAGACTGCCCCTCAGCCCCTCAGCTCCATGGGGGAAGCTCTGGCCTGGAGCACAAGGATGGAGCGCACGCCACTGCAACAGCTCGAGGCAGCCCCTACCAGGGGCCAGCTCTATCATACCACATAGCAAGTCATGTTTTATGACTCGCAGAACCAGGGCGGAGCACGGGAGCCCCGAGAAGGCTGTCCGAAGCCCATCAGAGCCAAGTGTCTGAGCACCAAGCTCGCAGGCCAGCGGCCATCTCCACACTGGCAACAATGGAATATTGGAGGCCCTTCCAGAGGCTTCTGCCCTATCACCATCTGTGGGTCAGCCGTGTGGGCATGTGTATGTGTGTGCATGTATGTGTGGTGCCCACGTGTGGACAGCTGTCAGGCATTAAAGAGGCTCACACCAAGCTGTCTCCCAGGGGTCCTCTTGTGGTTTCCCACTGCCATGTGTCAGATGTCTGGAGTCGAGCTTGGAGCTGTACCTGAGCCTCTTGATGCATTGGTCCAAGCTGTCAGTCACTTCCATCAGCCAGCCCTGCTTGTGGCGTTTCTCAAGGGCTGCTTTATCCACCTGGGGCAGTGAGACATGAAGCCATCCAGTTACAAATCTTCTCTAAGTGTATCATCTTCAACTATGAAGGCGCCATCCCCTGTAGGTCCCTCGCTTTTCTATAACACAATCTCAGGGCAGACACCACAAGCTGCCCTCCCACTATTTATTCCTTCTCCCTCCTCCCTTATCAGCAGAACCCAGGTGGGGTTCAGGGTGACACAGTTCAGCCCCAGGAGAAGATCTGCCTCCAAGCTAATCACATGGAACTGTCCACAATCTCCATCCTCCCTTGTAGATGAGAACAACAATTTCATCCAAGACTGACCAATGAGATAAAAGAAGGGGGTTTAAAGACATAATTTTCCTGATGAAATAGAGTTGTAGCAGACACTTCCTTCTCATGTTCAAGATGTCTTCCTGTCTTGAACATGGATGGGATGGCTGGGGAGGGGGCAGCAATTGTTTCTACAAGGGAGGCCCAAGGGAATCCAGAGATATTAGCATCATTGAGCTGCAGACCAATGCCGGCACTGTTGGTTACATGAGAAAAGTAAGACCCTGTTGACACAAGCTGCTGTAGGTAGGCTTCCTGTTACCTGCAGCTCAGTGCACTCCTAACAATCACAGGTATGTATGGGGCAGGTTTGCAATCAACTGAGTGCAAATCGCACTGACGCATATCACCAAGGCTTGCCTCAAGGCTCCTTGCCTCTTCCACTTTCTACTTGCCTTCCTCTCCTTAGCACCCACCAAAGAAAGATGTGAGAGCCTATTACAGTTGGGACATATTTGTCCCCCAAACCTCATGTTGAAATTTGATCCCCAGTGTTGGAGCTGGGGCCTGATGGGGGTGTTTGGGTCATGGGGCAGCTTCCTCATGAATGGCTTGATGCAGTCCTTGCAGTAATGACTGAGCTCTTGCTCTGTTGGTTCCTGCAGGAGCTGGTTGTTTAAAAGGTCCAGCAGCCCCCTCTCCTCTCCCCACACTCCCCACCAGCCCCCCTTCACCTTCCATCAGGCGTGGAAGTTTCCTGAGGCCTCACTAGAAGCAGATACGGGTGCCATGCTTCCTGTACCACCTGCAGAACTGAGTCAAATAAACCTCATTTCTTTATAAATTAGCCCCAAGTGTTCCTTTATAGAAACTCAAAGAACTAAGATGGGGTCACTGAGGAAAAGCTGCCTGCACTCTATGGAAGCTGGCCTGTCTGCCTCCCCAACTGTTCAAGATGGGGAGTCTATGAGTTCATTTGTTTACACAATTCATTCCCTCCCATCTGTATTTCAGGGATGTGGTGGGATACAGGAAAGCCATACCCACAAATAGACAGTCACAGTTTTGTGGGAGAGCAGCCAACAGGTATTGCCCATGCACGGTGATGGACAATTTGAAGGCAGGAAGCTTACGTGGCCATCGGACCCCACCCATTGAGGTCCAGTGAGGCTTTGCGGAGGCGGCAAGGGCAGGCTGGGTGAGGGAGGATGAGAAGAGGGAGTCTGTGGTGTGAGGGTTCCTGGAGGAAGGAGGGACGGAGGGACGCAGGCAGGAGCAAAGGCCAGGACCCCCCAGCTCACCTCTGCTATCACGCCAATGCACCCCACAATGACCGCAGCCTTGGCCTGAGCCCCGCTCATTCCACCAAGCCCAGAGGTGACAAAGACCTTTCCAGCCAAATCCTCGATGCCCAGGTACCGACGCGCAGCATTCAACACGGTGAGCTGCAGGGAGAAAAGGTGGGGGCTCACTGCCCACTCCCAGTCTGCCCCCTCCACCCCCTATTCTGGGACACCCATAGCCAGGCATGGCCCCATCTCTCACCACAGTGCCGTGGACAATTCCCTGGGGACCAATGTAGCAGTAGCTACCTGCTGTCATCTGGCCGTACCTGACCACAAGGAGAGAAGCCCAACCCAGGGCTCAGCCAGCGCCAGGCCTAGGTCCTCCCAGCCACTCCCTTTAGAAGGTTGATAATTAGTATTTAACTACGCAAGAGGCATTAATATATTCTTCTTTACATAAAATAGAGAGAGAACACAAGAAGGCTATGGAAACCCTGGTCCCCTCTTGCCTCCCAGACAATTTACAAGCAGATTTTGTTTTGTTAAAAACTGTAGTATAGGGCGGGGCATTGTGGCTTACGCCTGTAATCCCAGCACTTTGGGAGGCCAAGGTGGGTGGATCATGAGGTCAAGAGATCGAGACCATCCTGGACAACAGGGTGAAACCCCATCTCTACTAAACACACAAAAATTAGCCGGGCGTGGTGGTGGGCACCTGTAATCCCAGCTACTTGGGAGGCTGAGGCAGGAGAATCACTTGAACCTGGGAGGCGGAGGTTGAAGTGAACCGAGATAAAGCCACTGCACTCTGGCGTGGCGACAGAGCAAGACTCCATCTCAAAAAAAAAAAAAAAAAAAGTAGTGTAATTGGTGAAGAATTGCTTTGGGGAATATTTGGCCGCATGGACTCCAGCTGAACATGGGCAGCACGCCCATGCTACATGCTTACACCAGGCAGAGACACACACAACAATGTTCCCCACAGCTTTACGTGCAGGGGCCAAGACCTGAAGATGCTGAGATGTTCCTCCACTGAAGACAACAGAAATGAGTGGTGGCGTATGTGTCCCATAGAACACCTAGTAGCAGAGAGGGACAGGGCCTTGCACTGTGTCATGGAAGTAAGCCAGATTGAGAGGCAAGAGGGTTAAATAAATTAGTGCAATTGAACATCGCAGGTAAAGGAAGAATACTTGAGACCTGCTTCTTGAAATGCAACAATCTCCTAGCTGTCTTGTGAAGGTGGGAAAGGCAAGGCACAGAGGCCAGCTCGAACGGTCTAACCACCTAAATTGCTAAGTCCTCATGCATAGAAAGTGTTCGGAAGGACACAGGAGACATTGTTAACTGGAGAATCTAGGATGCGATAGAGATCTCCTTTTCATTGTAGCTCCATTTATAATGCTTGATGAAACAGCGTGCATCGCTGGGTGCAGTGGCTCATGCCTGTAATCCCATCACTTTGGGAGGCTGAGGTGGGCAGATCACCTGAGGTCAGGAGTTTGAGACCAGCCTGGCCAACATGATGAAACCCCATTTCTACTAAAAATACAAAAAACTAGCCGGGCGTGGTGGCACACACCTGTAATCCCAACTACTTGGGAGGCTGAGACAGAATTGCTTGAACTTGGTAGGCGGAGATTGCAGTGAGCCGAGATTGCACCATTGCACTCCAGCCTGGGCAACAAGAGTGAAACTCCACCTCAAGAAAAAAAAAAAAAAAGAAAGAAAAAAATAGTTTGCATTACCTTTAAAACAAATGACAAGCTTTCTCTTCCTGAGAAGGGGTGTGAGAGACCTCTCTGGGGCAATGGCAGCGTTCCGTGCCTAATGGGTTTTGGTTGCACAGATGCATACTTTGTCAGAACCCACAATGTGGTGCACATAAGATGTGTGCATCTCATTATATGCAAGTTTCACCTCAAAAGAAAATAAAACTGTAAACAAATATTGAATTCCAGTCATAATATTTGCAATTGACTTTGAGATGCATCAAAAAAACGTTGAATGGATGGATAGGTAGAGGGACAGATAGCCACATGAGAAGGTGAGTATGGTAGGTAGCATATTCATCACAGAAATTTGGTGACATTCACTATAAATTTGGTCAATTTTCTGTATGTTTGAAATTGTTCATAATGAAATGTTGGAAAAGGCAGCATCTAAAATTATACGTTCTCTTGCATTCAAGAATATAAAATTGACAAGCATATACATAAAACTACTAGGGAATATGTAAAAATAAAATTAATTGTGCTACAGTTCTGTGATTGTGTTTTTCAAGACTTATATTTAATGTCACCATTTTGCTTTATAATGACCCATGGATATTAGGGAAACACTGCCTAAATAAACTGAAATCGCGACTTACATTGTAACCCCCAAGGCGAAGAGCTTCTCATACTCCGTCCGGGAGGAGTAGTTAGGAATGACCTAGAGAAGAGGATGGGGCAGGGAGTGGGGCTGAGAGCTTGGAGAGTGAGCACAGATCCCCCGGGGGTGATGGACAGCGTCAGGGCACTGGGCTCTCCTCCCGGTGTCAGTACCCGCTCTTTGGAGCCCCGGGCAGGAGCTGGGCCAGCCGCTGGGGACCCACCATCCCGTTGGTGATGACGAGCCGTGGGGCGCTGTGGCTGCTGGGGAAGAGGCCGAGTGGGTGCCCACTGTACATGACCAAAGTCTGCTCCTCTGTCATCTTCGACAAGTAGAACATGGTCAGCCAGAACTTGGGGAAGAGCAGAGTATAGGGACTCTGTCAGCGGAAGCAGCACCCCACACCCAACCCCACACCACTGTCCACGCCCCGAGAGCTCCCGCAGGCCCCCGCATTCCACTCCGGTGGCCCTGGTGCCTCCCTCAGCACCACCTCACTCATTCCTGTAACCTGAAACTTCCCCACATACTCTCCAGTGCTGGAGCCTCTGGCACTAGGGAGGCAGAGGCCTATGTCCTGAGGCACAGGTTTGTAAGATCCTAGGCCAGAGCTCCAGACTAGGGGAAAGGCCAGGGTGGGGTGAGGCCACACAGTACACAGTACCTGAGCCCAGTTGCTGAACACCTGCCCATTTCCTCCGTAGGTCACCAGCTCCTGGGGAAACTGAGGAAGACATGGGGTCATCTGAGATGAGGGCCTGGGAAGGGCCTATGGAGTCACAGACAGGGAGAGAAAGGGCCCCCATCCCCTGGAGGCCCAATGGGGCAAGGGGAGAAGCCAGAAGGGTGACGGACACATCTGCAAGAACACGGGCCCCAGCTGCGACTGGAGCAGGAGCTCAGCTTGGTGTTAGGGGTGAATCTGGGTCTGGGGTCACTCTGGGAACTCAGCCTGGGTTAAAAGGCAGGGTTGATGTGTGACCAGGGTCTGGGGCCAGGGCCAGGGTTTAGGGCATTCCCACCTACTAGGTGAAGCGGTCACATTCTAGCAACATATTGCCCCCAAGGAATGCAGGAACACACCCGAGAGGCATTCCATTTTCAAATATGGGGAGCTGCTCTATAGACTGACTCAGGGTGCCCATGACAGACACATGTGGCCAGATCCATGCCACCCAATATGGTGGCCACCAGCCACATGTGGCTTTTCCGCTCTGCTCCCTGCATAGATACACTCCCGGTTTCGAGGACTCAGTATGAAAAAAATGTAAAATATCTCATTAATAATGTTTACATTGACTACATGTTAAAATAATAATATTTTGGAGCCAGGCATGGTGGTGGGTGCCTGTAGTCCCAGCTACCCGGGAGGGTGAGGTTGGAGGATCACTTGAGCCCAGGAGATTGAGGCTGCAGTGAGCCAAGATCAAGGCACTGTACTCCAGACTGGGTAACAGAGACCCTGTCTCTAAAAAAAAAAAGTAAAAAAATAGATTTTGGACATATCAGGATGAATAATGTATGGTGTAAGTCTGTTTATTTTTACTTTTTCATGTGGCTGTTAAAACATTTAAAATTACACAGGTGTCCACTGCAGCCACGGTGACGTCCTGGTTTTGAGGCTGCACTCCAGCCACAAATGCAACCACTGGGGGAAGCTGAGGGAAGGACCAGAGACCTCTCTTACTAGCTTCGCAACTTCCTGTGAGTCTATAATGATCTCAAAATTAAAAGCGTGAAAGCATGACACTTGTGTCTCATGTTCTGTTTCTGCTGGGCAGTGCTGGCATTCCGTTTCCCTGGCTATTACCTGGGCTACGGCAGGGTCCAGGTTGTTCATGATCATGTGCATGATGGCGGCAGCCACTTTCGTCCGGCAGGGGTACTGCTCAACCGGGTAGGCCCTGCAAGGCAAAGCCCAGCCGCCAGGCTGCCCTTCCTGCCAAAGTGCAGCACCCAGCCCCGCCCACCCAGCCCCTGGCCGAACAGGCAAGGGCAGCCAGACCCAGGGTCTGCAGGGGCATACAGTGGGGGCTCCAGCACCACTAGGGCCAACTCTGTGCTGCTCAGTTAGCTGAAGTTCTTAAGCTTCCTGAGAGGGGGCATTCAGGCCCCACCCCAGCTGCCCTCCCTCCCCACTTCACATGGTCCACCTGGGAGACAGCTGCTGGCAAAGCAGAACTGACGGCCGCTCTCCAGAAGCCTCTCCCTCTGGGTAAGATGAATTTATTCATTTGTTTCTTCATTCATTCAACAAATACTTTTGGGCACCAATTCTCCAGCAGGTGCCAGGACCAGAGGTACTGGCTGGAGTGAGGAACATGGCTCCTACTTTAAAGGGAACAGCGTTCCCTGGGATGACTCAAGGCAAGCTTGGGCCGCTGGCACCTTCAAGAACAATCAAGTGCAGAAATGCAGACTGGAAGCCCCACTCCAGAACTGCTGGGTCTGAAACTGGGGTGAGGCCTGGCAGCCCACGTTCCCACAAGGCCTCCAGGGGTGCTGTGCACACTGTGGCTTGAGACCCTCATCGAGATAGTGGGGTATGTGAAGTCACTGCCAGAGCTCCCTAAAGCTCTCCCTGCCCTCTGGCAGAACGACAAGCCCTAGTTTTTGAAAGGGGTTTTGTATACAATTTGGCTCCAGAATTGCATAGGACTGGCTGCACAGGACAGATGGGCCAGGTCTGAGAGACCTGAGAAGCTGCCCCCATCTTCTGGCCAGGATCAGGGGCTGCAGCCAGCGCTCGGCTCCAGCTCCCAAGGTGACGACACATAATCTTCTCTCCCCTGACTCCTAGTCTGGACAGACTGAGTTTCCCCCTCACTACCGACTCCCCCATGTTCCCTTGCAGGAGCTGCCTGCCCCTCTGGGTCCCTTTGAAGCTGTGCCCACAAGACTGACCTCATTTCAATGTCAGGGCAAAACCGGTACATGTAGATGTGCCCATACAGTTGCAGCTCCTGGGCAAACTCTGGGGCCAGCACGTTCTGGACATCTCGGGGGAAGTAGCGCAGGGCGTTCCTCAGTGCCAGCTGTGGGAGGAGAGTGAAGAGATGATGGGGGCTGGGGCTCCAGGCTGGGCGTTCTGAGGCCCCGTAACAGGCCATCCTCCTCCCACATGGATTTGTCTCTGCTCCACTCAGAAGCTTGTTGCCCACCTAGAGACTGCCTGGTTCTCTCCCCAGGCCCATCTACAGTGTCACCTCCTGCAGAAAGCCTTCCCTGATTGCCTCCTCCTGCCCCTTTCATGAAGGCAGACTGATCCTTCTCTCTTCTTGCTTAGGGTGAATCATCTGTTCTGGGGATGGCACTGCTAACCCCATGGAGGGACCAGAGAGGGGCCTGCCTGAGGCTTGTGGCTATGGTGCAGGGTGCAGAGGCTCCAGCGGGAAGAGTAGACCCGACAAAGCCTTAAGTACCCTGTGCAGGTGCATACCCAGGCATTTGAGGTTCCAGTGACTTATGATCATGCTGCTGCACTCCAGCCTGGACAAAGCTAGACCCTGTCTCTAAAGTGTTTCATATATGTGTGTGTGTGTGTGTGTGTGTGTGTGTGTGTGTGTGTGTGTGTGTATATAAATGAACTGTTGAAATATGAAAAGGTAAATCAGGATAATCTGATATGTAATATTTGTGTCAAAAATGAGGTTTATAAGACACACTAAGAAAGCAAAGAAAAGCATGATTTAATATCACTGCACTTTCACCATTTCTTGATTGTAGCCCAGTGAAACTTGCTTCAGATTTCTGACCTCTGGAACTGCAGAAGAATAAATACGGGTTGTTTTAAGCCACTGCACCTGTGGTGACTTATTACAGTAGACATGGGAAGCTAATACAGGCGGTAACAGAACCCTGCCTCGGGCATCAGGGCACCTGTGCCAGGCACATGCCTGTCCTGCATGGCGGCTGAACACCAAAATGAAAGGATGCCAGCCTGAAACGTTGTTCAGCCCACAGAGCAGGGTGTGTGTGTGTGGGGGTGTGTGTGTGTGTGTGTGTGTGTGTGTGTGTGTGTGTGTTCAGCCTAGGACTTACTTTCATTCTAACCTGGCAGTCAGCTTGTGGGGCAGTAGCTCACTTTTAATCGTCGCCCACCTGAGAGTTTCTGACTGTCACTATTTCTGCCAGAAATCATGAGCATTATCCAAATGGCTGGGCTTTGTCTGAGTCACGCTTGTTCCTGCACCCCTCTAGCCCGGCCTTCATCAGGGTCCTCACCAGCTCTAGGCTGAGGCTGCGTTGAGAGCCAGGAGCTGCAGCCAGACTTCCTGAGTGCGGGCAGCACTCTAGCTTGCACGGGCTGCAGTGGCTGTCAGGCTGCTGTGGCACGGGCCTGCCACATGGCACACACACACTCCCCCTCTCTGACTACCTCTTCCCCATCTGTAAAGTGGGCATAGGAACAGTACCCACCTCAGAGGAGTGCCCTGGGGACTCAATGAGTTGAGGTACTTAGAACAGCCCCAGGCACACGTAAGTACGTGTGAGTGCCCAGCTGTCAAAGCTGTCATCTCCTACACATGTGGGCCTCCATGCTGCCCACCCTTTCTTCCAGCCAGGCCTCTGCCCACCCCACTCCTCTGGAACCTCCATAGAAACCTCTATACTCTGGGACAGGGGTGTTGTCAAACAGCAGGCATGCCCCTATTCAGAAACCTTCATGGGTTCCCTATTACCCGTCTGATAAGGCCATGCTGCTCCTGGCATTCAGGGTCCTCCATCAGCCAGCTGGGTCTGGCTCTCCAAGCTCAACACCAAGCCCTGGTCCACACTGAACCTCCTCCATCCTGACACACCTCAGACAGACCTGTCTCCATATCTGTGTGCACTGCCTCCCCTTGTCTCTAAACTCTTGGGCCTTTCTCCTTTCCCAGGCTAAGAACCCTGCCCAAGCTGCCATAGCCACCTCTTCCAAGAAGTCCTCTCAGGTTCCTCCTTTGGCTGAAATCTTATGGGATGTTAGTAGGGCTCTTAGGGCAACTCTTAATCATTCAGGAAACATCTGCTGCTGTCACTGGAGATCCCGAAATGAAACCGGTGGAGACCCTGAAATGAACCCCTGCCCTCAAGAAGTTCAGGAGAGGAGGACTTGGGTAGTGACAGGGACACAGATGCACGGCCATCTTTGGATCTGCTGTCGGATGCCCAGCACGGGCACTTGGGTGGGGTGGATTTGGGGAAGAGTCACTAGGATAAACCGCGCATGGGGGAGGTACTGAAGACATTTCTAGTTGGGGAACTGATGCTGTCGTGTGACTGAAGTTTCCCTGTGCACGGTGAGAGCTGTGTCAGGCGCATGCTGAGAGTGTACCGATTAACTTGGCAAAGGAAGGCCCCGCTCCAGTCACAGAGAGAGCTCTTGTTAAACACCAGCAAAGAATGATGTGCACGTTAGTTCATCCAAATAATGAAACACTATACGCAGCCATTTGAAGACAGGGCCCTCTAAAGGCACAAGAAGGAACAATCTGGGAAAAAGACGTCGTATAGGTGCTTTTCTGTGGATTTTTAAGAAGGATCACAGATGTCTTCTGCACCCCACACATGCATAGAGTGTGTTTCTGAAACTCTGGAGTAATTTTCAGTAAAGAAAAAGTGGGAGGAAAGTCTACATAACCATGTGGCCGACTTTATTTCCTTTGGGCTTCCCCACAACCTCCTGCTGTCATCAGTTTCATCTTCGGCTTACAAATGCCAAAAAAAAAAAAAAAAAAAAAAAAAGCCATGGCAACTCTGGAAGGTGAACTGAGGAACTTACACCTTTATACATTCAACTTCTTATCTCAAAAATTATCTTCAAATACCCATGTTAAAGATCAACAAAACACATTTAAATAAAAAATAGAAAGCAGGCCGCAGGACTCAGGGCCTGCCCATGAAGGAGAGCCAGCTCCGCACCCGCTCCTGCTCCAGGATGCCCGGACCCTCCAGCAAAGGGGGATACACCCCAGCAAAACCCAGGTGGCCACTCCTCCACCTGGAGGTGCCTTCTCCTCCCAGCACAAGACACCCCAGGAGCTGAACACAGCCACAGCGCATCACAGGGGATGTGCAGGTGGCAGGGCCCTCCCTGTGCTCTGGGGTGAAGGTCCAGGCACCGGCGCCCAACAGGGAGGTGACCAAGGAGAAGAAACATTACCACCACCTGGACAACCCTGGAGATGGGCCAAGGGGAGGGGCGAAGGGACTGGACCACCGGCTACCTGAAACCTACCCACCCCCTCTCCAGTACCCACCACCTACCCACCCCCGTCCCCACCACCCACCACCTACCCTCCCCTGTCCCCTAATGCCCACCATCTACCTTTCCCCCACCCCCCAGCACCCATCACCTACCCTCCTCCTCATCAGCCCAACACCCACCACCTACTCTCCCCTGCCCCCTAGTGTCCAACACCTACCCTCTCCACCCCCCAGTGCCCACCATCTACCCTCCCCCACCCCAATGCCCACCATCTACCCTCCCTCACCCTCAATGCCCACCACCTACCCTCTCCCACCCCAACCCCACCACCTACCCTCCCCCCACCCCCCAGTGCCCACCACCTACCCTCCCCCACCCCAATGCCCACCATCTACCCTCCCTCACCCCCAATGCCCACTACCTACCCTCTCCCACCCCAATGCCCACCACCTACCCTCCCCTCACCCCAACCCCACCACCTACCCTCCCTGCTCCCTAGTGCCCACCACCTGCCCTCTCCCACCCCTGCACCCAACACCTACCCTCCCCCTACCCCACAGTGCCAACCACCTACCCTCCCTCCACTTCCAACACCCGACACCTACCCTCTCCACCCTCAACGCTCACCACCTACCCTCTCCATCCCCCAGTGCCTGCCACCTACCCTCCTCCTGCCCCCCAGCACCTACCACCTACCCACCCCCACATCATCCCAGCACCCACCACCTACTTTCCCTCCACCCCTCGGCCCCCACCACCTCCCCTCCCCTTGTTTCCCAGCACTCCTCACCTACCCTACTATCCTGCTGGCTTCTCCTCCATTTCCTTTTCCCTCCAACACCAGCTCCACCTGCCCCCAGTGCCCTGCTCCCACAGGGACCCCCAGCATACTCCTAGCCTCCCAATTCCCCTCCACCCCACTCCCACCAACTCACTTCCCCTTTCCCCAGTGCCGGCTCTGTCCTGAACGACCCCCACTGTCCCCACTGTATCCTGTTAGGCCTCTGTGGGTGGCTTGGGAAAGGCCAGGGGCTCTGGCGCACCGGGCAGCCATCTTTATCTGGGAGGTAGAATTCCTCTTTTAATCTTTATGCTTGTTTGCAATTTCCACTTCTCTAGTGTTTCTGAAATTCTTTAGTTTCCAGTACAGAAAAGTAGGAAAGTCTATATAACTGTGTCACCCACTTTAAGTCCTTTACTTTCTCCACGACCCCCGGTGTCACGATTTTCATCTCAAGCTTACAAATGACAAAAGGCAGGTTCCCAGACTGGGCACCGCCAGCAAATGTGCACCATCCCTGGCCTGATTGGCCATTAGGTGAGGGGACACCGGCCTCAGCCCACCTCTCCCCAGCACCTGCCTGCCGGCCGCAGGGTTCAGCCACGCAGCCGAAGGTTCTCCAGAGGTGTGGGGGAGGAACATTTTCAAACAAAAACAAGAGATGACCTTTGTGCAAATGTTCTGCCTGTTGGTGTGGACCCGGTGCCGGGTGTAACACTTCACACCCACCCAGGGCCTCCTCCTACTGGAGGTGACCACAGTGCCACCATTGACCGGCCACTGACCTTGAGCCTCAGGATCCTCATCTGTAAACAGGCATGGCGATCCTGCACCCAGGGGCGGCTGCACACAAGAGACAGAGTCCGCCACCCACTGCACCCCACCGGCTGGAGTCCCTGGAGTCCAGGGTGGATGGCTGAGGGGCTCCCACTGAGAGGGCAGGAAGCCAGGGTGCTCGCCATGGAACACCTGGAGGACGTCTAGAGGCCAAGGCCTCAGGAGCACGGGCCCACCGCTTACCTGCTTCTCGGCAGGGCTGAGGCCAGGGGTTCTGACTGGGGCATGGGGCACCCCAGCCTGGCGTCCTCGGTTCTTTGGGAGGGGCCGCAGGGGCAGGCCAGAGCACAGAGCCTGGAGGCTAGACATGTGTGGCTGAGATGGAGGCAGAGGCCAGCAGTGTGGGGAGGCCAGAAAGAGACTGGACAGATAGGGCCCAGTGGGGGGGACCTCCAGCCCTAGGGCCACTCCTCCTGCCCCTCATTGGGCGCCGGGCCTGTGCAGGGAGCCATGTGCAGGTCTGAGGGTCACTGACCTCAGGCGGGCTGCCTGCAGTGCTGAGCAGGGGAGGGCAGTGCTCTGCAGAGGGCAGGCTTCACGCTGGGGAGCAGGGCTGGGCCCCTTTCCCCTTCCAGGAGGGCTGTGCTGTCAGGAGTTTTAGGGGGTGGATGGGGCTTTAATGCTGGGGTGTGCTGTGGCAGCCCTCGGGGGCACCACACCAACCAAACACTCCATGTGGGGATCTGCACCTTGACAATGGGGAGATGGGGAGCCATGTGATACTGAGCCGGGCACAGAGTGCAGATACCCTCTGCTCCTGCCACCTCCCACTGGGGGCTGGGTGACAGGAACAGTGTGCCCCCAGCAGGAGCTGAGGAGGGCACACCGCTCCGCCCCCTCCCAGAGCTCTTTTCAAAGGACCTGTCTGAGGATGACCCTCATCCCCAAATATGGTAACAACTCTGCCAGAAAGCGTTCTTCATGAGCCCCATACTACTGACGGGGAAGCAGAGGCCCAGGTCTCACTCACACAGCCAAGAAGTGGTGGCAACGGAATTCTAGCAGTCCCGGGGAGGTGACCCACCTGGGTGTATCCAGCTCAGAGCCTGACCAGCCCTGTCCCTTCTGCCGTGTCCTGTCTGCACAAGTGGGTGGTGCTGGGCCACTCAGCAGTAAGGGGGTGGAGCATGGGTAGGCAAGCCCAGTACAGGGCCCGCGGGTGGAAGCTCAGCTGCCTGTCAGCCCTGAGGGGTTCTTTGCCCCATTTTATGGATGAGGAAACAGGTGGAGAGGGGGATGGGACTTGCCCAAGGTTACAGAGCCAGTCATGGGAAGAGCTCGGGTTGGAGCCCTGAGGACCCAGAGGTCTGGCTCTAGCATCCTCCCATCCACGCTGGCCCTTTTTCGGCACAGGGAGGGCGCCCTTAATGGGGCGATGTGAGACTGTGACAGAATAAGAAACGGGTTTTGCTCTCTTCCCTGTTCCTGACACAAAGCTCCTAGGGCCCTGGCAGATAGAAACTCTAGGAGAATCTTTTGTTTTTATATTTGGTCTTTGAACTCTGGTTCCCGACATGGAGCTCTGAAATCTGTTGGGATTTCCTGGGTGACAGGAGCAGAGCTCTTTTGTTCTACTGAGAGGACTCTTGGCAGATTCCTGATATCCTCAGGATGGGGGCTGGTTGGCAAGGGAACCAACGTGTTATCAGAGGGTTGGAACTTTCAGCACCCTCCTGACTTTGGGGAGGAGAGAGAAGCTGAAGGTTGAGTTGATCACCAAAGGCCAATGATTTAGTCCAGGCGTCCCCAGACTTGTTACACAGGGGGCCAGTTCACTGTCCCTCAGACCGTTGGAGGGCCGCCACATACTGTGCTCCTCTCACTGACCACCAATCAAAGAGGTGCCCCTTCCTGAAGTGCGGCGGGGGGCCGGATAAATGGCCTCAGGGGGCCGCATGCGGCCCTCGGGCCATAGTTTGGGGACGCCTGGTTTAGTCAATCGTGTAGGTCACGAAGCCTCCACAAAAACCCAAAAGGACAGGGTTCAGAAGAGCTTCCCAACAGCTGGGCACAGGCAGGTTCCTAGAGAAGGGCACACCCACAGAAGGCACGGAAGCTCTGTGCCCCCTCCCCACACCTCGCCCAGGGCATCTCCTCCATCTGGCTGTTCATCTGTATTCTTTGTACTGTCCTTTGTAAGAAACCGGTACACATCAATAATAGTGTTTCCCTGAGTTTTCTGACCCACACTAGCAAGTTGAAAGAACCCTGAAAACCTCAGTTTATAGCCAGTTGGTCTGAAGCACAGACTACAACCCGTGCTTGCAGCATCTGAAGTGGGGGGCGGTCTTGGGGGACTGAGCCCTCAACCTGTGGGATCTCATGCCGTGCCCCGCAGGTGATGTCAGAGTTAAGCTGACTGGGACACCCAGCTAGAGAGGACACCCAGCTGGAGAGCTGGCTGCTGGAAAAGCCCACATGCACCTGGTGACTGGGGCTCATCGTGCTGTGTGAATGAAGGAGGAAAAGGTTTGTTCTCACACTGGGCCTGCTGCATCTCTGCTCCTCACCAGCCTGGGCCACCTGGGGCAGACATGCAGAAAGGTGCCCAGGTTTAAGCATCCCACCCTCAATCCTTCTCATGCCAGGTGCCACCGCAGGCCCTAGGAACAGAGTGCACAAGAAAGACAGAAGAAGTTGCATGACCTGGACGCCAGCGGCCAGCAGCTTCAGCTGTCTTCTCAAGGGCATCTTCTGGTGTCCCTGAGTCTACTCTTTCCACTCAGAGGGCAGCAGGAAGGGCTGGAGAATTAGCAGCCCCTCCCCATTTGCCCAGGGAGCAGCCCCTAAAAACCCCAGGTCCCCTTCCCTCAGGGTGGGGAGACTGCACCTCAGTCAGCTGCTTCCCCTCCCCAGCTCACCTTGCACCCCCCCAACAGGCAGACCCTCTCAACAAACTGCACCGAGACCTAGTCTCAGGGTGCGCTGCACAGGAGGCCCCTCATCCCACAGCTCAAGAGCGGCCAGAAATCCAACAGGTTTTCTGAAATCTGCTGAGTTTTAAACATCTGCAACCAATCTGTGAAAAGGCGAACACTGTACACAAGTCGTGTGGATGGCTCCATGCCGCATCCCAACAGGGCTAACTGCACTGTGGCTCTTCAAGACCCTAGCACTGGGGGACACTGGGCAAAGGGGACACAGGATCTCTTCTTACAACTGCACACAAACCTAGTGACCCCAAATAGTTTAATTAAAAACAAATAAACATTGCCAAACTATTTAGAAGTATATAGGTCTTGGCTGGGCATGGTGGCTCATGCCTATAATCCTAGCACTTTGGGAGGTTGAGGTGGGTGGATCACCTGAGGTCAGGAGTCTGAGACCAGCCTGGCCAACATGGTGAAACCCCATGTTGGAAACAGATGTTGGAAACAGATGCTCAGCATCGCAAAGAAAAAATCAGCATTGAGACAAAGGATCTTTCAGCAACGCAATTTTTAGTTCCTGGACTGCAGGAAGGGTACCCTCAATAGCCATCATGCCACAAGAGCACAACAAACAAAGGAAAACACACAAATTGATTCCTTACGCATCTGGGGTCATCCTTACTGCTATGTCTGATCTCCATTGGCTGGAGTCAGACCTCACAATCTAAACTAAAACCCAGCTGGCTAACAACTTAAAACTTTTCTAAACAGGTAAAAGCAGTGGAGAGCTGGGACACGTCTGTTAGCACATCTAGCAAAGATATTTTGGTTAAAGTACAAGGACATAGAATATACTATGTGCCTGCAAGAATGGCATGTCTAACAGCTACATAGGATAGGGCTTAACAAAGTTATTAGCACACTTATTCTTTAACAAGATAGGAAACTTTAAAAATGAATTTTTCTACTTCCCACACCCCGTCTCTACTAAAAATACAAAATTAGCCGGGCATGGTGGCGGGTGCCTGTAATCCCAATTTGAGGAGGCTGAGGCAGGAGAATCGCTTGAACCCAGGAGGCGGAGGTTGCAGTGAGCTGAGACAAAGCCATTTCACTCCAGCCTGGGTGAAAGAGCGAGACTCCATATCCCCCCCAAAAATATTAATAATAATGAAGATCTCACAGAAGTTAAAAATGGCAGGCTGCCTGGTTCGAACAACCCTGGCTACACCACTCCCTAGTTGTGTCCTTGGGTAAGTTACTGAGCCTCTCGGTGCCTCAGTTTCCTCATCTGTAAAATCAAAGTCTTTTATGTACTTCACAGAATGCATCTGGGGATTGCGTGAGATAACAGGCACAAAAGGCTTAGAATAGCACCTCACACAGAACACGAACCAGACAAGATGAGGTATTATTTTTCTAATGGTTTCCTCCATGAAAAAGAAAAGCATCATCTCTCCCAGAGACAGCTCTGTCTCCTCTCCTGGTCGCCACCTCTTCCCTGCCTTCCACAGAGCAGCAGAGGTGGCATCTGTGATTCAGCAGTTCTTCATGGACGGCTTCCCTCTGTGCTTAGAAAAACCCACCCTTGGGATCTGGACTCCCTGTCTGCCTGACTACACCCATCCACTCTCGCCCACTCCAGAGCCTCCCTTTTGCTCCTGGGACAAGCCATGGTGGTTCTAAAACAGCCTGCAAATTCCTGGGCACTGCTGGCGGGCGTGGCCCCACTCCTGAGTCTGGTCCAGCCTCAATGATTTTCGCGTAAAAGGCAGCCCCAGGCCAGGTCAGAAAATGGTCACACAGCCAGGCTCCATGGGAACAGTCCAAGCACATGGGGCCCCAGGCCGGAGGGTGCCCTAGGAGGTCCCCAGGCTGGAGGGTGCCCCACGAGACCCCCAGGATGAAGGGTATCCTGAGGGGATCCTCAGATCGCTGCCCAGCAGAGCTCCCCGATGGACACCACCGGCCAGTGTGAGTCAGCAGGACACTCGACCTGGGTGAGCCTCCCAGTGACACAGTGCCAGCCTCCATCTGACTGCGGCAGCCTGAGACTCCCATGAGAAGCACTCGGCCAAGCCCATTCCCTCATTCCTGATCCACAAAATTGTGAGCAAAATTTAAATGGTTGCCTTAAACCGATAAATTGTAGGGCAGTTCATTACCTAGCGACAGCAACTGGAACATCACCTTAAGGCTTTTGCAATGGCACCTGCTGCCTTCTGCTCCCTGGAGTCACATCTTTGCTCCAATGCTACCTCCCAAGGCCTGCTCCAGCAACCTCCTTACACCAGACACACTTTCCATCCTGGTACCCGCTGTGTTTTCTCCACAGCAGCATTCACCGCACCATCTCTTTATCCAGATTTTCCGTGCTTTCCATCTGTAATGGAAATGCTGTGACGACAGACACTGCAGGGGTCTCGCCCTCTCACTGGAGCCTCAGCACTGAGTGGGTGTACTATATCTCTTGAATGAATGACTGAATGACTGACTGAATGAATGTGAGTCCCTGGGAGAGGGCATCTTCGCAGGGAAGCTCCCGAGGCCCCGGGTGTCTAGCCAGGATCTGCATCCTCCCACCCCAAGACGCAAGACCATCTCTCTACTTGTCTCTAGGGATATCTCCGAATAAAGGGCTGAGATGTTATTCCCAACTTTGACCACCAGGTGGCAGCACATAAGGAGCGCTGACGATTCCAGGGCTGGCACTGGGGCCAGAGAATGCAGGTCCGGGGAAATTTGGAAGGCACCTTTGGATGCGAGGTAGGGCCGGCAGGGAACGCGGATGACCTGGAATCCCTGGGTCCTAGGGCAGTCTAGGGGTGGGCTGGAGGTTCCCCAAGGCCAGGAAAGTCATAATAAAAAGCTTCTGGCTTACTTTGAGGGGGCCTCCCACGCCTCTGTCCTTGAGAACATCAACACCATTTAAAGCTGTATCGCAAAACCAGCAGAACTATTATTTCCTTAATATTCTTCCTTAAATAGATCCACAACTTAAATAAATGTGATAGGAGGAAATTTTTATTTCACCACTGTAACAGAAACCAGTCACTAGCCAGAAACAGGCAGTAACCATAAATTAATTACTAATATCAAATACTTACTTGACACTCACTGAGTGCCAGGCACCGCTGCAAACATTTCCCATATCTCATTTAATCTTCACAATATGGAGGTTTAGGATTATTCCCGTGTACAGGGAAATGGGGCACAGAGAGGTGCAGTGACTTTCCTAATCTCCCAGAGCAGTAAGTGGGACCAAGTGGATTTGGAGTCACCAGATTTTTCAAGAGCAGTTTAATAACCAAAGCCTAGAGTGTGGAACAATAGACATTGGAGACTTGGAAGGGGGCGGGGTGGGAGGGAGGAGGAATTATTTAACAGGTACAGTGACATTACTTAGGTGACAGTTACACTGAAAGTCCAGACCTCACCACTACACATTATATCCATGTAACAAAACTACACTTGTCTTCCTTAAATTTATACAAAAATCTCCAGAAAACCCTGGAGTTTAACACAGTAGCCTATTCCATGCACTCACACTGCTAAATGATGGCTCCAATGAACTCACCAGCGCACACAGTGCCAGCCGCACCGTTTCCTTGCTAGCCTGACTTCTGTGCAGCAAGATCCCGCGGTCGGGCCATGGGCTCCCACCCACTGGGCTAGCTGGATGTGCGCATCTTTCAAAGTCTGGACTTTACTCTCACCTCGCCCCTCCACCCCCCAAAACAGACACACGAACGCACACACAGAGTCCCTGGCAAGTCCTCAGTGCTCATGTGGTGCCCAGAGCAGTTGTGGGTGACACGATGAGGTACAAGCTCCATGCCCGGGAAACATAAGCTGAGACCCTACCTCTCTGTCCAGAGTCTAGCCTGACCTGCCTGAGCTAGATTCAGGCAGGGTCTGGAGACCCCGGAGGAAAGCAAGGCTGCAGGGTAGCCTTGGGTGGAGGAGAAAGGTACAGTCTTAGGCCTGCTACTGAGGGCTGGGGTCCCGGAGAACCATGGACAGCGGGACACTCTCCTACGCTCCTTGGCTCATCCCAGATCAGCCCTTGGGCCCCTGGCACCTAAGGCAGCAAAAAGGCAAGGGGACACCTCGCAGAGGTGGGGGCCACGCCACAGCGACAATGCCTCTTGGCCTTGGGTGGATGACGGCATCCCTAGGGAAACCCTAGGGGGCGGGGCCTCGCGGCGAGGGGTTTCCCCAATCAGTCTCCACCCTCCAGCCCTAGACTTCGGCCCCAGTGGGGTGAGGGTGGGGGCACGAAAAGAGGACCGGCCTGCCGCCTCACTGTGGCCCGCCTCCTCAATCCCCAGGGAGTTGCAGGGGCTCGTAGGGGGCTGGGGTCCCGCCGCCGTGCTCCCCTGGCCTGCGCCGCGCGTCTTGGTAGGCGCTGTGGTGCCGGGGCCCAGCGGACTGGGGGCGGGTCCCGGGCCCTGGCACACTCACCCCCAGCCGGACGGACGCAGCGGACTGTCCTCTGCCGTGCGCCAGGCACAGTATGGGGAGGCGCTGCTGGCGGCGGCGCGGGCTGGCGGCCGCCTGTCTGGGCGCCACCCTCCTCCTGCTCCTGTGCGCCGCGCCCCGCACCCTGGGCCCAGGTGAGTGCTCGCCGGCCCCGCCGCGCACCCACAACGAAACCCCGCTCCTTGGGCTTCCCACCGCGGCCCGACCCCTCGACGGTGGCGGAGACACCTGCCATCTCCTTCCTAGCTGGGGATAGGGGTGGCGGGCAGGGGCGCTGGTGGGGCGCCGAAAGACGCCTCCCTCGAGCAAAGCCTCTTGCTCCTCCTCCGGAGTTATCGCCCCACTCCAGGAGTGGTGACTATTTGGGTCCCACAGCCGGTGCCTGGAGACCGGAATCAGTTGTCGGGGGTGGGGGTCATTTGGCCAATCCGGAAAGGCCGTCTCCCTTACCTTCGCCCCCTTCCCCTATGCCCCCGGCAGCCCCTGGACTTGAGTGTGCTAGGCCCGTGCGCGTAGGAGGGGAAACTTGGGCCACTCGGTCAGGTCCCTCGGTTGTCCTACTGTGCAGTGGGCGCCACTCCCTACTCCATCCTGAAATCCACACCGGGTAGAGCTTGGGGCTCCTGTGGAGGCAGGAATGGCCCAAGACTTGAGGATATCCCAGCTTGGGAAGGCCTCTGCCCATCCCCCCTGCCCCTCACACTGCCTCTGCCCCCTGCTCCCTGTGTGTCCAGACACAGCAGGCAAGACCTGGATGCCTCTTCAAGCCCATGGGATAGGGCTGGGGTCTTTCCAGCCCACCCTCTGCCCCCCTTCCATGAGCTGGCTAGTGGTGTGGAGCGGAGAGCCTCCTGGCAGTCTGGGGTGTAGACTCAGTGTCTGTGTCTGCCACAGCCTCTGTCCTCCCAGTCACTGAGTAGACAGATGTTTACCCAGTACTAAGACAGGGCAGGGCTTGGTGGCTACTGGCACCTCAGGGCTCAGCGTGGGATGTTAGAGAGACAACTAAGCGCCTGGGTCCTGGGGAGCATCTGCAAAGAAACATGCATCTTTGAGGGACTGCATGGAGTATCTGCATCCCCATGTCTCTGTGGGACACCTCTTTCCTGTCACCTATTCCACCCAGGTTTGAAGGATGAGAAACAGAGGTACTAGTCACCTTCTGGGCTTTGTTCCCTCTGACCTCCCTCCCTCTCCTGCAGAGCCTGGGAAGAGACAGCAGGTGTTAGGAGGTTGGCTCTGAACCTCCCTTCCTAGCCTTTGTGCAGGCTGGGCTCTCCAGCTGGCATGTCCTGCCCCTGGCCATGAGCTTCTCACCCAGCATCTCTTAGAATCTCTGCCTGCTTCTGTCAGGCTCTCTTGTGCCTATCCCATGGCCTGTTTCTAGCCATCACAGCTTTGTGAGTGACCTCGGGCCAGCAAGAGTTAATCAGACCAACCTGTCCAGCCTCTCCCACTGGCTTCTCTCCCTCCCAAGCCCCAAGCTGAAGCTTCGGCTGAGGCTGTGCGTGTGGGCCTGCAGGTGGCACTTTGGGAGGGCACCCAGCTGAGAGAAGCCTTTTCCTGCCAGGCTAGTCCTGCTGGAGGGGCATGCCCTGCCCATGGCATCTGGAAATGGCCTCACTAGGGCCTCCAGTGTCTCTGCAGCCATGCCTGGGTTGGAAGGGATGTGGTCTGTGGCCTGAGGTCTTCTGGCCTGGGGATGAGGGCTCCAGAACCCAGGAAGAATTTCAGCCCCTTCTGCGGGGAGGGCAGGCCCAGAACTGTCTCCTCCTTCTCGAAAGCAAGAGGTGCTGCCGTAAGTTTGGCAAGGGGCCACTGAAGGTTCTTGGCTCAGACCTGGGGCTCCTGCTGCCCCAGGGAGCTTAGAGATAGTCTACTAGGGAGAGGTCTGCGGCAGGCTCGTCACAGCCACAGCCTAAGCCCCAGGGCTCCACCACCAGCACTGGCCTAATGCCTAGACTAGAGTCCCAGGGAGAGGAGATTCCAGGAATGTGGAACAGCTGCGCAGAGCACGGCTGCCTTCAGCACCCCACCCTCAGCACCCCACCCTCAGGCCCAGGGCCCAGCAGCAGCTCCACTGTCATCCCTAGGTCTCTTGGGGCATGGTGGCCATGCTTCCCGTGGCTGGCACACCATGGACCACAGACCTGTTGGTTGTCTGCTCATGCCAAGCGTATGTCTAGGTGCTGGGAGACAGTCGGGAACAAAACTTACCCATACCCCGGCCTCAAGGAACTTACATTTTTAATATGAAAGCCCAAGGTCTCGGCTCTATATCTTCTGCCTCTGAGACACCGGCGAGAGCGATGTTGTCTCCAGGCTCCCTCCCCCATTCCACTCCCACAGCCGCGGGGCTGAGCCCCTGTCCCAGTGTTTGGAGTCACAGGTGTTCCTCTTGGAGCCAGGCGAGGCTCTGCATCCCGTTCCAGCCCCTGCTCACCCTCAGGGAGTCGACGAAGCTGAAACTTTGGACTACCCGATGGCACACAACGGCAGCCTCGGCGAGGACAAACCCAACCCAACTCAGACTCCCTTGTGCCTGTGGCTGAAAAGGCCAGGTGCCTCTGCCTCAGACTGGCATAGATCTCGGGTTTCAGATCACACCTCCAGCTGTAGTTTGGCTTTTCTCTGCCATAGCCTCATTCTCAGCTGCACCAGCTCAGCAAACCCAGCCCAAAGCTAGAGACGGCTCATTTGCCACGGGTTCTAGCCCAAGTCCCAAGGAGGCGTCCATTGGCCTGGACTGGGTCTCACGTGCCCATCCCTGAGCCAATCAGGTGGCAGGAAGGGCTGGAGGCTCTGATTGGACAGGCCTGGGCCACATGCCTCTCCCAGCAGGTGGAGATGGAGGGTAGCCTATCAGAACCACCTGGGCTGAATGCCTGGGAGGCTTCCTCCTCTAGTGGGTTCGCAATGGGACGGGGAGCGGCTGCTGGGGCCAAATAGGTAGACGTTCCCCATGCTGCTGTCCACGTTCAGGTACTGCTGGAGTGTCGAGAGCTCAGAAGACCTCCAGAGAGTACAGTGAGACGAGACAAGCTGGCAGTGGGCAGCTCTGCAGAACAGGAATTGGCAATCCCATTTTGCAGAGGAGAAAAGATCAAGAGAAAGGAAGTTACTTGCTCAAGCCAGGAAGTATGGTGCCAGGATTTAAATCCCAGTTGAAACCCCAAATCCTTTTTCTTGCCATTCTACAAAGCTGGGGCATTGGTGTTGGGCTTTGAAGGCTGCATAGGAGTTTACTAGGTAGGAAAATAAGGAGAGGAATCTGTAAGCAGAGGGAATGGTACAGACAAAAGCATGGAGGAGTGAAATGCCTGGGGTGTGAAGCAATGTGCTGTGGGTGGAGCTCTGGGTCCTTGAGAGAGAGTGGTGGGATGGGAGGCAGGAAGATACCCTAAGTTGGGCTTCAGTCATGAATAGCCTTGAATGACATGCTAGGGGTTGGAGTGTTCTTCCTATGACTGTCAGAGGGCATCAGTCTTTAAATAAATAGTCACTGGCACTGGCAGGGTACAGAAAAGCAAAAAGTCCCCTTCCTTGTAGAACTAACCTTCCAGAGGGGTCAACTTACACAGAAAGCAAAAGATTTCAGCAGCAAAGCACCCTGGAGGGACTGGGTGGGAACCAGGGTTTGCTGTGAGGTATGAGAAACCCTGTGGGTTTAGAGATCACCAAGGTGGGGTGAGGAGAAATAAGAGACAGGCGAGGCATCTTCCTCCAGTCTTGGTAATTGTCTCAGGGAAAGCCCTGAGACCTAGCCAGGGCTGGCTGTGGGCAGGGTAGGTAAAAGTGGGAGTCCAGAGGGTTCTGGAGGCAGAGCCAACAGGACTGCCCAGCAAGGATCTGGGCGGATCGGGGTTCCATTCCAGATAGCCTGAGGAGTTCAGCAAATGGAGTTTGAACTAAACACACAGGGAGAGCTCTAGTTCCCTCTCCCTAAACAGCAGAATTGCTTCCTATAATACTTGAAAAGGCCTTGTCCAATGTGTCCCTCCCTTGGGCCTGATTCCCAGAAGGAATATCCCTGACTCTGAGACATGCAGGTGACCCCAGAAAGCCCCTGGGGGAAGGAATGGGCAGGGCAGAGACCCTCAGAGGCCTCTTGGGAGCCCATGCCTACTGGCAGGAGCTTGCTGGGGCCTGGCTGTCCTGCTTGTCTGCTCTTGCAACACTGTGACCCAATGGAACTTATTAACCAGAAGCCGGGTGTCATCATGTCTGCTCGCTGGACTGCAGAGTCTCCAAACAGCATCCCCCCACATGATGTCTATGCCCTCACCCTGCCCAGGGCGCAAGCCCTGCCTTGGCTGAGGTGGACGTACGGCAGGTGGTGGGCATGCAGAGGATGATGGCCATGCTTCTGCTGCAGGTTTCTAGTGCAGTGTTTCACCCAGTATCATGATTGGCAGAAGAGGCCTTGCGAAATGATGTGTGCAGGTGTCCTGTGTGTGGCAATCACATGACCTTGAGCAGCTCTCTCCGCTCTCCCTCCCTGGGCTGGCATTTCCTCATGGGTCAGTGAAATGGGGCCCACTGGCCTGCAGGTGCCATGAGGAGGGACAGGTGTCATGGTCAGGATGAGGGGGGACACAGAGTCAGGGCAGCATGGGTATCAAGGGTGCAGATGCTGACATCAGTGGCCTACATTCAAATTCTGTTTTAAGGAAGCTGTGAGTCCTCTCAAGTTTCTTTGCCTCCATTTCCCCATCTGTCAAGTGGGATAATTACGGTTTCTACCTGAGAGGGGCAGGCATGTCAGTGTGCACTAAGCACCCAGCACTGTGCTGAGCCTGCACCCCCCACCATGCTGCCTCCTTCTGTCTCCTCCTCCTCTTTCTCCCAGCCTCAGCCCTGTCATCCATCACTGTGTCCCTGTCTCTGTCACTGTTTTTGGCACTCCCCCCTCCCCTGTCCCCATTGCTCCTTCCCTCCCATCGTCCTTTCCTTCTCTCCCCTGTCTCCCTAACCTCCTGCTGGTTTGGTTTCCTTTTTCTAAGCATCACCATGTGGCTTTCCCTGTGCTGCTCTGAGCAGGGACCCTCCTGGGCTACGCTGCCTGGCTCTCCCTGGCCTGTCTGCTTCACTGTCCCCTTGGCAGAGGGTGGCAGGGGGCCTGTGACCTAGAGCTCAGTGGAGGGGCTGGGGGACACAGGATACAGGCAAAGGGGTTTGGAATGATGGGGATGGAGCCGGGGGATCTCCCAGTGTAGCCCTGTTTGGAGCCAGCCCCCAGCTGCCCAAGTCAGGGTTGGACCCAGGGATCCTCAAGACACCCTCCTTCTGACTTCCCGTGTCCATCTGTCCCCTCTGTGGCAGCTCTGCAGCTGCAGAGCCCAGGCTCCTCGGGCTGCGTGGCAGGCAGGGTGGGGCTGGGCGGAGGCGGTCCAGCCCTGTAATCACTGGCCACAGCTATTCTGGGCCTCTCTCTGGTGCCTGTTCCCTTTTCCCTTCTACCCTCTAGCCCCTGGGGTCTGTCATGGTACCCACTTTCCTACAGGCTGTGGTCTGGCCAGGAAATGAGAGGCCTTATGCAAGGGCTAGCATTTCAGGAAGGCTAGGAGCCTCCGAGTAGCAGGGCCCTGGGGCGGAGACAGGCCTGGGTCTGCTCCTGTCACTGCGACTGCCCCTCCTCCCCCTGCCCACAGACCTGGGCTGCTGAGCACCAGCTCTTCCTCAGTCCCCAGCCACAGCCTCCAGGAAAGGGACATGTCTTAATCTGCAAGATGGCGAGAAGGGCTGTCCTCCTCTCACCAGGCACCCTGCCCTGTCCTACTTTGCCTGGTGTGGTGCCAGCGGAGCTCCCATGGCTGCTGCTACATTCAGGCCAGCAGCAGTGGCCAGACCCAGCCTGGGCCTCCCCACACCTGCGTAACCAGCCAACATTGCTGTCCTGTCCTGTCAGCTGCTTTTCTGATGACAGTGTCGTTCCTAGGACACGTCTGGCAGTTCAGATCCCTAACTCAATCTGGAGACTGAAGGGCAAATGCTGGGCCGGTCAGTGGCCATAAGACACAGGCAGCCCTGAGCCTCCCAGGGCCTCAGCGTCCTCTGCATGGCCTGGTCACTGGAGTCTGGCCCTTGTTCCTGGGCCTTACAGGGCATGGCCTGGGGCGCCGAGGGGGCCTGCGGCAGGCAGGGGGTGGCAGGGACCCTGGACGGTGGGCTTCGGGTACATGCAGCAGGGTTCTGGAGGCCAGTGCAAGGCCCGTCCAGATGCCATCTATTCCTCCCACGAAGCTCCGTTCATTCAACACAGACCATGTTCTGCCTGCCGGGCACTGCACCGGCACAGCCAGTCTCAAAGCATGCTCCCAGAGCAGCAGCCGCAGCCTCACCTGGAGCTGCTAGAAATGCAGAGTCTCGGGCACCACTCCCGACCTACTGGAGCAGAAACTCCAGGGGTGGGGCTGGGGACTCTGAGTTCCATGGGCCCCACACACACTGAAGTTTGAGAACCACTGCTCTAGGTCAGTTTGCCAACAGACCAGTTCCTCAGATTTCCCAGGTTTACTCATGTGCCAGAAGTTTGTTTCAAAGAAAGTTACTGAATCTTTTCAGTGAATATATTCTTCTTAGCGACATTTATAGACTCTTCATTTTGTTGAAAGTCAAGGGTCACAGAAATATTTATCTTTCTTTTCTCACATGTTCCTGAATTCTTGAACATATTCTTGTGAATATTCAATGTTCTTATGAACTCTTATGAACATATTAAGACAGCCTTCACATAAATGGAATTGTATCTTAGGTGGTCTTTTGTGTCTGGCTTCTTTCACTTAACATACGTTTACAAGGTTCAGCCATAAGAAAGCATAAGTCAGTTCTTCATTCCTTTTATGGCCAGTTAATAGCCCATGTTATGGATACACCACATTTTTGTTATCCATTCATCAGCTGATGGATTCGGGTTGTTTCTATTTTGGGGCTATCATGAATAACACTGATGCACGTTTTTGTGTGCACAAGTTTTCAGTTCTAGGAATATACTTAGAGGAACTGCTGGATTGTATGGTAATTCTAAGCTTAGCTTTAAGAAATCACCAAACTGTTTTCCCTCATGGATGCCCACTTTACATCCCCACCAGGGATATGTGAGGGCTTCAACCTCTTCACAGCCTTGTTATTTACTGGCTCTAAATAACCATCCTCCTGGTGTTGATTTGCATTTCGCTAATGGTTAGCGATGCTGTGCACCTTTTCTTGTGTTTATTGGCTGTGTGTGTATCTTTGGAGAAATGTCTGTTCAGATTCTTTGCCCATTTTAAAAATTGGTTTGTCTTTTGTTGTTCTGTTGTAAGAGTTCTCCATACATTGTGGGTACTAGTTCCTTATCAGAGAGATAATTTGCAAATATTTTCTCCCAGCTGTGGGTCACCATTTCACCTTCTTGATAGTGTGCTTTGAAGCACAAATGTTTTTAATATTGATGTAGTTCAATTTATCTATTTTTTTAAATGTTGCTTTGTGCTTTTGGTGTCATATCTAATAAACCATCATCTACTCTAAGGTCATGAAGATTTATGACAGTGTTTTCACTTAAGAGTTTCATAGTTTTAACTTCAATGTTTAGGGCTATGATCCATTTTGAGTTAGTTTTTGTATGTGGTGTGAAAAAGGGGTACAAATTCATTCTTTTGCGTGTGAATATCCAGTTGTTTCAGCACCATTTATTGAAGACTGTCCTTTCCCCACTGAATTGTCTTGGAACCCTCATCAAAAATCAATTTACCATAAATGTAAGGGTTTGTTTCTGAACTTTCAATGCTATGTCATTCATCTATGTGTCTCTCCTAGCCTGCACCACACAGTCTTGATTATTGTAGCTGTATAGTAAAGTTGTGGAATCAGGAAATGTGAATTCTCTAACTTTATTCTTTTTCAAGATTGTTTTGGATATTCTGAATCCTTTCAATTTCCATATGAATTTAAAGATCAGCTGTCAATTTTGGCAGAAAAAGGCAGCTGAGATTTTGGTAGGAATTACAAAGAATCTGTAGATGACTTTGGGGAGTACTGCCTTCTTCACAACGTTAAGTATTCCAATCCATGAACCTGCAATGACTTTCCATTCATTTAGGTCTTTAATTTCTTTCAATGATATCTTACAGTTTTCAGTGTACAGGTCTTATACTTCCTTTGTTATCAATGTCTTCTTTATTGCTTTATTATTTTTAATGTTGATTATTCACTGCTAGTGTACAGAAATATAATTGACTTTTGTATATTAATCTTATATTCTGCAACCTTGCTGAACCCCCTTATTAGCTTTAATGGTTTATGAATTCTTTAGGGTTTTCTATATATACAGGGTTATGCCATTTATGAATAGACATAGTTTTACTTCTTAATTTCCAACCTGGATGCCTTTTATTTATTTTTCCTGCCCAATTACCCTGGCTAAAACCTCCAGTACAAATTCATAGAAGTGGAAAAAGCAGGCACTCATGCCTTGCTCCTGATCTTAGGGAGAAAGCTTCCAGTCTTTCACTATTAAGTTATCTGAGAGCTTTTTGTTGATGCCCTTTATCAGTTTGGCAAAGTTTCCATCTATTCTTAATCTGTTTAGTGTGTTTTGTCATGAAGAAAGGTATTAGATTTTGTCTAATGCTTTTTCTGAATCTACTGATGAGTGTGTGGGATGTTTTCTTGATTATATCAACATAGAGTATTACATTGATTGATCTGCATATATTTAGCCAATCTTGTATTCCTGGGATCCATCCTACTTGGTCGTGGTGTATAAGCTTTTCCATAGGATGTTATTTTGGGTTTGCCCGTATTTTTTGAGAACTTTGCACTTACATTCCTAAGGGGCATGGCTCTGCAGTTCCTTTTTCTTGTGATGCCTTTGTCTGGTTTCGGATCTAGATAATACTGGCCTCATAAAATGAGTTGGGAAGTGTTCTCTTCTGTTTTTTGGAAGACTTTATGAAAGATTGGTGTTAATTTTCTAAACATTTAGTAAAATTTACCAGGGAAGCCATCCGATCCTGGGCTTTTCTTTGTGGGAATTTTTTTTATTACTATTCGACCTCTTTACTTGTTATGGGTCTGTTGAGATTTTATATTTCTTCTTGAGTCAATTTCAGGAATTTCTGTCTTTCTAGGAATCTATTTCCTATATGTTTTCTCATTTGTTGGGCTACAATTGTTCATAGTTCTCTTATAATCCTTTCTTGTTTCTTTAACATCAGTAGTAATATTCCCTCTTTCTTTCCTGTTTTAGTAATTTGAGTCTATTTGCTTCTTGATCAGCCTAGCTAAAGGCTTGCCAGTTTTTGTGATCTCTTCAAAAATAGCCTTAAACCTTATTAGTTTATTAATATACATAATAATATTCATGCAAAATGCGATCCAGAAGCATATGATCATATATTACTGAGAACATATTAATATTAATTGACTGTGTTTGAAATGGTATTCCTTAAAACACATTTTGAGTAAAATAATAAACTTAAAGGTAAATGAATTTTTACTTCAAATAGTTCTAGGAAAACTAAGGAGTGCAGCAAGGAACGGACAGACAGCATCCCTGTCCTCAGCCAGGAGACAGGAAGACAGCATTCCTGTCCCCAGTCAGGACACAGACAGACACCATGGTTGTCCTCAGCCAGAAAGACAGACAGACAGCATCCCTCTCCTCATCTGGAGATGGCTAAACCTGCTTCTGTGTGAAGCAGCATATTCCCTGATGGGGAAGCACTGAGGCCACAGGCATCCACAGTTGGTCACCCAGCCTAGCAATGTGGCACTGAGAGCCTGAAGCCCACTGTGCCATCTCCACTGCTGCCTGAACCTTTCTGGCTGCCCATATGCAGGATTTGGGGGTGCTAGGCAGCCAGCCAGCCTGGTGAGCCCCACAGGGGTGGGGCATGAAGCCAGGGTAGATGGCAGTAGGTGAGTTTGGGTGATCTGGCCTTTTCTAGAGGGTTGGTGGGCTGGGTACCACCTTCCCACTTGTCCCCTCTTGCCTGGCACCCTCCAACTTTGGAGGGTAGGACATGGGGCCAGGAATGACACAAGACACTACCCTGGTGTAATTCTGTCCTATTAGGACCCCCTGCTATCTCCTACTCCACCAAGCCCCTAGGAGGTAAGCAGGACCTGGGAAGGGAACTGAGTGCCAGGCATGGGTCAAATGTGCCTAGATGGGTTGGCCAAGTCCCCAGGTCTATGCAAGTCCCTCTGATGTGGTGGCGAAACCTTTCTCCTTATGCCCACAGCATTTGGAAACAGAGCCCTGGGCTCCAGCTGGCTTAGTGGGGAGAGGAGAAGCCCCCTGCAGAAGCTCTATGACCTGGACCAGGTAGGTGGACAGACCCCTGACCCAGGCATGCCCCCTCCATCCCAGCCAGGAGCCTGACAGCAACAGCGCAGATCTGCTGGCATGAAACTGGACCCCACACTGGGGCATGGAAGGGCATCCTCCTCAAACCCAGGCTTTGTCAGAGAGCAGTGACAAGGGCAAATCTTGGGGGTAAGGTGAGAGATCTGGGGTCTCCACCCACCTATCTTCCCATCCGTCAATAATCTGAGGCCAGGCACAGTTCTTCATGTTGGAGATAAAAAAAAGTCAAAACAGAACCTGTTCCTGCCCTCAGGGAGTTCAGTCTAGTGGGACCCCAAATCTCAGTGTGCGCTGCAGTGGGGTGGAATGCAGGGAACCCCACCCCTGGTGTGATTCTCAAGCAGATGGACCAGGCAGCTCGCTGGCCCACAGACCCAACTTTAGCTAGGGGCCTGCAGGGACCACACAGAACCCCAAACACACACATACAACTATACACCACTACTAAGAACCCCACACTCTGTCTCTCTCACTCTCTCGCTCTCTCTCTCTCTCTCTCTCTCACACACACACACACACAGAGAGAGAGAGAGAGAGAGAGAGAGAGAGAGAGTACTTATTTGGACAGCATACATTGAGCACCTACTGCATGCAGGCTGTGGTCAGGATGCTGTGATCCAGCAGCAAGCAGGTCGGCCAGGTCCCTCCCCTGGTGGAGCCACCAGTCCAGCAGGCGAATGATACTTAACCACCCACACTAATACTTAACTAATTCTGCTCTAAAGGGGAGTATGAGGTGCAAAAAGAGCTCTCCTGAGAGGGTCCTAGTTTAGATGGGGGAGGGGAGACCCTCTCTAAAGAACGCACATTGGAGCTGAGGCTGAAGAGCAAGAGTCAACAGGCAGACAGGAGGGAGGGAAGAGGGAACAGCTGCGCCAAGGCCTTGCAGGGAGCGGAGGACAGGAGAGGGTGCGCCAGGGTAGCCTGGAGCAGAGGGCAGCCCGCAGGCCCTCAGGTGTGCGCACCACACATACACCACCTACCGAAGATGTGCACCACATGCATGCACCAGACATGCACCAGCACACACACCACACACCCTACACACACCATACACACAAAACACACAATGTACAACACACATACACACTTCATACACATACAACACACACACTTCATACCTATCACAACATAAAAAACACCACACACACACTACATGCACACCATACACACCCTACACATAAATGCCACCCACTCCCATACACCACAAACACACCACCCACACAACACACACTACACACACACATACACCACACACACCACAAACACCACACACCATACACACACATCACACACACCAGACACCCACCCAAACATCCCACACACCAGACATCCGCACAAACACCACACACCAAACACCACACAACACACACACAACATGCACACCTCACACACTGCAGGTGTCCACCACACACACCACACACACACCACACACCACACACACACCACCTACCAAAGATGTGCACATGTATGCACCACACATGCACCAACACACACACCACATACCCCACATACACCATACACACACACTTCATACACATACAACACACATACCACACACCAGACACATGTACCACACACACCACACACACATGCTACACACGCACACCACATGCCTCACTGGGACATCATGCCCCACAGGCACACACCACATGCATGCGCCACACACGCATTCCCACTCCTCTGGCGTCACACCCTCCCAAGCAGGCCCTGGCTCTAATGTCCCTCCAAAGGCTGCTTTGGCCTCCTCTGAAATGGAAACACTCTGAAGCCTTTTTTCTGAACTGAGAACTCACATACCATACAATTCACTCTTCCAAACTATACAATTGGTTTTCAGTATTTCTACAAGGTTTTGCAACCATCACCACTATCTAATTTCCAAACATTTTGATCACCCTCAAAAGAAGCTCAGTGTCTATCAGCAGTCCCCCACAGTTTACTCCAGTTCTAGTTCAATCTCTCTGGATGTGACTGCTCTAGGGACCTCACTAAGTGGGACTGTTCAGCACTCGTCCTTTTGTGACTGTCCTATTTGCTTCGCATAACGTCCTCCAGGTCAACCCATGTGGCGGTTTGTGACAGCACACCACATTCCTTTTCATGGCTGAGTCATATTCCATTGCATGGATGGCCGCATACATGTGCCCACTCAGCAGTGCACACTTAGGCTTTCTGGGTAATGTGAATACTGCTGCTATGAACTTCATGTGCGAGTTTTTGCATATGTTTTTAGTTCTCTTGAGACTATGCCTAGGAGCGGAATTGCTGAGTCACATGTTTACTGGTTTTGAGGAACTGCCAAACTGTTTTCCACAGCAACTGCATCCCTTTACATTACCACCAGCAAAGTGTGAAGGCGCCACTTTCTCCACATCCTCACCAATTCATTAATGTCTTTTAAATTATATCCTGAAAGCGCTTAATGTAATTTTAAGAAGTTAAAACTCTTTTATGAACTCTTAACACAAAAAATACAGGTAGAGGTGTTCATCTTGGAGATAAGAACCCCGCGTGAAACAGGAGGGATCTGAAGAGAGGGGAGCTGGAAGCCTGGAGGCGCTGGCTGGGTCTCTGCATGGCTGAGGCTACGGGGGTCCAGACCTAATTTGGAGAGCGGTGAGGCGGCTGGCCTACAGCTGGTGCTAGATTAAAGCCAGTTGGTGTTCCTTCTCAGAGGAGGGCCAGGCTCAGAAGGGGCAAGCTTCCTGCCTCGCCGCTGAGATGGGAATTTGCTGGGGGAAGAAAAGGCATGTGAGGGTGCAAAGGAGAGTGCCGATTCATAGGTAAAGAATCGGCCCATTTATTAATGAGGCGACGCAGCCCGACAGCCCGCAAGCGGCTGCAGTTTTCAGCTGGGTGTGGAATTAAACAGCGCTGCTTCTTGTGCAGCCTCCTGCTTTTAGTAAATAGAGAGGAGGCCATGTGTGCCCGTACTCACACAGAGTGCACTCTGATGCCACAATTCCTACCACTCCTCCTCTCAGCGCCCCACAGCATACCCAGCACGTTCTTCTCCCTGCCTCAGCATGGTGAGAATCCGTTTCTCCCAAATCCAGGCCCAGGATAGATGTCCGGGCCCCAAGCCACACAGGGATCAGTGGCAGCCCTGGGGTGTCAATCTGTGCCCGGCCCAGCTCCTGCCCCCAATTCCGGAGCACAGGCCGTCAGGGCAGCACCAGAGTCAAGGAGCCCGGCTGCCCTGACGCGTCCCCTTGTCCCGTCCCCTGTCGCCCGCAGGACCCACTCGCGGCCCTGGCCGAGGTGCACCGGCAGCGGCGCGACCTGCTGAGCAGCGCCTGTAGCCGCCACACGCGCCGGCAGCGCCTGCTGCAGCCCGAGGACCTGCGGCACGTGCTGGTGGACGACACGCATGGCCTGCTCTACTGCTACGTGCCCAAGGTGGCCTGCACCAACTGGAAGCGCGTGCTGCTGGCGCTGAGCGGCAAAGCCCGCGGCGACCCGCGCGCCATCCCCGCACACGAGGCGCACGCGCCCGGCCGCCTGCCCTCGCTGGCCGACTTCAGCCCCGCCGAGATCAACCGCCGCCTGCGCGCCTACCTGACCTTCCTGTTCGTGCGGGAGCCCTTCGAGCGCCTGGCGTCCGCCTACCGCAACAAGCTCGCGCGCCCCTACAGCGCCGACTTCCAGAGGCGCTACGGCGCACGCATCGTGCAGCGCCTGCGGCCGCGCGCGCTCCCCGTCGCCCGGGCCCGCGGCCACGACGTGCGCTTCGCCGAGTTCTTGGCCTACCTGCTGGACCCGCGCACGCGGCGCGAAGAGCCCTTCAATGAGCACTGGGAGCGCGCGCATGCGCTCTGCCACCCGTGCCGCCTCCGCTATGACGTAGTCGGCAAGTTCGAGACACTGGCGGAGGACGCGGCCTTCGTGCTGGCCCTGGCGGGTGCGCCCGACCTGAGCTTCCCCGCGCCGCCGCGGCCACGGTCGGCCACTGCCTCCCAAGACCTGGCAGCCCGCCTCTTCCGGGACATCAGCCCCTTTTACCAGCGGCGCCTCTTCGACCTCTACAAGATGGACTTCCTGCTCTTCAACTACTCTGCTCCCTCCTATCTGCGGCTGCACTAGAGGTCCGGGAGGCCCTGTGGCCACGCGAGGCAAATGCCTTTCCAGCAAGACCCCGGAGAATGCAGATGCTGCCGGCCCCAGGACCCCTCTTCAAGAGCTACTGCATGCACTCACCGACCTACAAATCCTGTCCTGGGTCAGGGAGGGGAGACAGTACACCCCAGGGGATGGGGACAGGAGTGCATAGAGCAGCAGCACCCACAGTAGCACAAAGTGGAAACAACCCAGACATTCACCCGAAAGAGAGTGGACACATCATGAAATGAGAAACGTGAAAAATGAAGGAAATACAGTGGTAGCATCATCATCACATGACTTTTAGCAACTTGCTGTGAAGGGGAAAAAGTTAGATGGAGTTTGATACAATCTTACATAATTGAAAAAATCAATGTGTTATTTCATGATAAAACTTTTTTTTTTTTTTTGAGACGGGGTCTCACTCTGTCACTCAGGCTGGAGTGCAGTGGTGTGATCCCGGCTTACTGCAACTTCCGCCTCCTGGGTTCAAGCTATTCTCCTGCCTCACCCTCCTGAGTAGCTGGGATCACAGGCGTGCACCACCATGCTCAGCTAATTTTTTTATTTTTAGTAGAGATGGGGTTTCACCATGTTGCCTAGGCTGGTCTCGAACTCCTGGGCTCAAGTGATCCACCTGCTCTCAGCCTCCCAAAGTGCTGGGATTACAGGCATAAGTCACCAAAAGTGTGGCCAAGATATAATGTTTTTGGAGCCGGGAGAAAGATGTGGTGACCTGACCAGCAGGGGAGCAGGGACTCAGGGTCGGGTGAAGTGGGAGAAGGAGCTCCCAGCAGGAATAAGGGTGGGTCTCGTGTCCCTAGTTACGCTGCGTGGTAGACACAAGTTGATGTATTTGCTTATATCAAACACTGCATAGCTTTAACCCCCAGAGACAACCTCCTGGAGGCTTATACAGTCCAAATGAAGATCAGCCTGGCTCGCACCCCCACAGGAGGGGACCCCAGAGGTCTCTGCTTCCTGCAGGTCTGTGGGTGCTGCTGGAAGCTGTACTCTACCCCCAGGCAGACGCTGTAAGTCCTCAGGCTTCACCTGGGGAGGGAGCCTGGAGTCTTGGCTGGGGCGGCACAGGGCGGCCCGTCACCCTTCCCCAAGCATCACAGATCTGACTCCAGGGTCTGCTGCTTGCAGGCTGGGAACCCATCCCGTCCTGCCCCTACAGCCTGGGAAGCCAGCCCCCTTCAATTTTTCATCATAAGGGTCCTCACTCCACTTCCTTTCTGGGACAATAAAGCCACTTGCCCACCCCACTTAGTGGGGTCCCCCTCCCCACTCCAGGGAGAGGGCTACGATTAGTGTCCTGATTTTATTTACCCTCCCAAGGACTCCAAGGTGACTTTCTAGCCCCTTTCTTTGTGGAACACAGGGGGGGACCCTTAAATCTTCAGCAGGCACCTCGCCACCCAGTGCTGCTGTCTTGCTTTCCAAGGCCTCCAGTAGCCACACCACACTCCTTACATTACGGATGTTGTAATACAGGAATACAGCATCAGGCTCAGGGATGACAACCCACAAAAATGGTGTGCCTCGCTCTGGGTCCTGTCCCCAGGTTCCCCGTTCTCCTCCTCAAAGGTAATGATTGCTGTCTGCTCCACATAACACACATACATACACACACCCCCGCCACACACAACACACAACCCATACGCACACTCACAACACACACACACACACACACCGTTTTTAGTACACACAAGATGGCAGCATATCAGACATACTCTTCTGATGTGCTTTTTAACAAATATTGTAATAGACCTGTAGATCATTCAGAGCAGTCTGTAAAGTGCTGCCTCTACATTTGAATGGCTGCCTAAGATTTCCAGGAGCAGCTGTATCATTTAGCAGCTTCCTATCAGTGTGGAGGAAACAGTTTAGCTGCTTTCCAATCCTTCGCTGTTTCTAGCAGTACTGGAGTGAGCAGCGTTTACTTACCTGTGTGAGTGTACATTTGGGATAAAGTCCTAGAAGAGACATTCATACTCTTTTAAATCCTCACACCAACCCTGCAAGATTCAACATTATTACAACAATTTTAGAGATGAGAAAATGAAGGCTCAGAGAGGCAACGTGATCATCCCAGCTGGAAGTCGGGTGGGACTCCGCACAGTTTATCAGCTTGGCATAGCTCCTTGGGGGACCACAAAGCACTCCCGGTCTGTGAAGGCTGACCCTTTCACTCGGGTCTCTGCGGCCGCTGCCCAGAGCCTGTCAAGGAGTAGGTGGCCAGTAAGGAGGCCACACAAAGCCCAGGCTCTAGGAGTGGCCCCTGGATGGCCCTGCCGCCTCTCTGGTTGTAGGGGAGGCAGCCTCAGTGTCAAGGGTGGACAGCAGGAAGGCGAGTTGTCTGGGGAAGCGGTGGCTCAGCAACTTGAGTTCCCAAAGGCTACACAGTGGAGGTGGCGGTGAAGCTGGCAGTGGTGCCGGGCTGGAGCCAGACGTTGATGTAAAACCTGGAGCCTCGAGCCTAGGGAAGCCACACACAGCCACATGTGGTCTTTAGGAGCCCTGCTGGCTGCAGCCATTACAGCCTAGAGAAGTCAGCCAGGGCCACATCTGGGAGGGCCCCAGCAGGATCTGCTCCCAACCAGGCTTGGCCTGGCCCCTTCCACATAGAGCCTTTGCCACCTGGTGTCCCAGGAAGCCATGGTAGCACCCCACACTCACCTACCGCCACAGGCAGGCTCCTCCAGCCACCGGATATCCAAGCCAGAATCTAGGAGTCCCCCAGTGCCTTCTGAGCTCCTGTCTCGTAAGTGGCTGGGGACGTGTTCCCAAGCCCTGCCCATCCACTAAGTGAGCTTCATTTTCAGCCCCTGCCAGAGGCGTACCTCTCTGCCATGCCAACATGACTGTGAGGCCACCCTCTCTCTTCCACCTCCCCCTTCCAGCCCATCCCCCAGCAGCTACATGTAGGACCCAGCATGCCACCACAGGCTTGACTGTCTCCACAGTTACCTCACAGGATGGGGTGGGAAATCTCCTTTCTGCCTGCTCCTTACTGTTTTGCTGCCATTTGACAGAAGCTGACACCCACAGCCCCCTCCCTAGCTCCTGTACTCATGGACCTGGCTGTAGGGATGTGGAAACCCACCACTGCCCATCTCTCAGCCCGGGCATGGGATCAACTCCCCACTGTGGCAGGGCCTTGGGGGCCGCTCTGTCCCTGGTCAATTTTCTCTCCCCAGCCTCACCTCTGCCCACTGCCACCTTCAGCTTCCCAACAGCAGAGTTCAGCCCCAGGCCTCTGCTCTGACCCCACAGCTGCCCCTAACTCTAAGCCACTCCATTTTGCATGGGTAGAATCTGAGACCAGGAACATCTGAGCTCTGAGAGCCCAGACCTGGCAGCTAAGCCCATTGCTTCAGCTCGGAGCTGTGGGGCAAAATCCTGGGGATCTGGTGCTCCTGCAACCAAAGTGCGGGGAGTCAGGCCCCGCAAAGGCCAGGGCTGTGTGTGGCCTGGGTGTGCGTGCATCTGTCTGTCTGTCCCTCCAGGCGTCTGTTCAGGGATGGAGTGTGCATCCTCATGGCTGGCCAGAGTTGACATGCAGTGTATCAAATGATGGGCATGGAAAAGTCAACCCAGACCCACCCTGGCCCTGAGGTCCCCCTGACATTAACTGGAGTGGATGAGGGACCAAGGTATCAGTGGGCCAGGGCATTCAGGAGGCTGGTGGAGGAAGCCCTTCAGTGCCATACAGCTGTTCCCCGTGCAGTGCATGACTGAGGAGCTGCCGGGTCCGAGGCTTGCTTTGTTTCTCCACATCTGTTGAGGAGGGAGTAGGTGTGCCTGAGGGTCTGCTTTTCTGTGGCTGGATCTTTCCAAGGGTGTCCAGGGTTTACTTGAGTGCCCCATGCTTGGGGTGATAAGAGCGCCTGAGAGTTCGTGCTGCAGTCAGCTGAGGACCCGCCCAGGGCCTCCACCCTTGGAATACAGCATTAGCCAGCACAGTGCAGCCACACTAAGTGCAGAAGCGCCCAGCTCCTTCCCTTGCTGCTCTTCCATGCGGAGGACCTGGCTAAGCTCCTGCTGCAGAGGACAGTTTCCCCACCAGCCGTGCAACTAAGCCTGCCCCCAGTGGCCTAGGCCCTGCCCAGGGAAGGTCCTATAGGCCCTTGCCTGGAAGCTGCCTGGCTGTGGGAACAGTCATCAGGCTTTAGCGTCCCCCTTCTCTGCCTCAGTTTCCTCAGCTTTAAAGTGGCACATGCTGGGAGGATGATGTGAACTTCTGCATGCAAAATTGGGGGAAGGAAGGCCAGGCAGCATGCACAGGGCCAGCGGGGGTGGTAGCCTCAGGGCAGGAACTTACCCTCGGACTGGGATGGACCTCGTTGGCACCAACCTCTTCTGCAGGGGCAGCTGCACCGTATTGGAATTGTCTGTGACCTTCCAGGGTTGCAGGGGCTCAGGGTCGGGCTCTGTCAGCAACGAGAACCTGCGACAGCACTTGGAGTGTCAACGTGGCCACCAGCCACCAGCCTCCTGAAGTGGCTGTCACTCATCTGGAACTTTCCATCTGCCAAGCACAGTTCTAAGTGCTTCACAAATAATTAGCCCATATGTCAACTCACGTGCGTGCTATGAGGCAGGTGTTGCCCACATTTTACAGACATGAAAACTGAGGCACAGAAGTTGCACAGCCAAGAGGTGGAAGCTAAGCTGCAGCCAGCTCGAGAGTCTTGTTATGGCCACAGTAGCCAAAAGGGCTGGTCCAGAGCATCCAGGCCCCTGGGTGCTGGCCTCCCCTGGTTTCAACCTGAGGCCACTCTGTATGGTGTTTACCTGCCACCTGGGCCTCACAGGACGGTGTCTATGGTGGGGGATAGAATGGGGTGCAAGGCTATATAGCTACAGTCTTCTGGGGCAAGGACAGGCTCGATGCTCAGCCGGCCTGGCATAGAGGCACAGCATGGAGCTCATGGTCCCTACCACCCTCAAGCATGGATGCCCAGGTGGTTCTCCGTGGTCCTTGTGGGCAGCCCTGCCAAGCATCCAGGGCCACCGCTGGGCACACAGCACGTTTCTGGGGTGGGGAGTGAGCATGGAGTGAGCAGCTTGAGGTTGCAGGGTGCCAAGCTCAGCTCCAGTGCCAGGCGCTGCTGGCTGTCCTACAGGTGGGAGGCCAGCTGCCCCTGGGCCCCCTCAGGCTGCCCATTATCCCATCTGAATCCTAGTCCCAGGAGCTCACAAACAATGGTGCCCAGCACACCAATTCCAACACAGCTCAAGAGGGGCAGGCATCTGTCGCCATGCTCCCTGGGTGACATGGGGAAGCTGGCCTGGGCTCTGGGATGACCAAGTGGGACCTGAGCCCACCTAGAGGCCCCTCGGCTTAGGCTATGTTGGGAGCAACGAAGGCAGACCCTAGACTATCAGCCAGGCAAGGGCTGCTAAGGGGTTCCCTGTGGACAAGAAACCCCCTCCGAGCTGCAGCCCCATAGAACACATCTGCGTTCCCAGGATGCTGGGGTGACCTGGGGGAGGCAGGGCTTGGCTCTAGAGGTGTGAGCATCCCGCACCTGTACGGAAACTTCTTGGCAAAATTCTCCTGGGCCTGGATCCTCCACTTCTTACTCAGGTGAGACTTCTGGCGGGCCCTGGAGTCCATCACCGAGCGGGTTAAGCTGTGGCGCACCTCTTGGCCATGGCTGAAAGACAGGAGGGGACATCAGAGGGGCAGGGGTGGTGGCGGGCAGAAAGCAGAGTGACAGAGCCGCCCAGTGGGGCGGGGGGGTGCCTGCAGGCCTCCAAATGCCGGCATCACTGCCCTGTGCATGCACCGCTCTGTACCATTTTCTCCTGTGTGTAGCTTCCTGTGACCACCATAATCAAGGTCCTCACCAGACACCCTCCCCAAGGCTCTCTCACACTAACTCCTCCACAGCCACGCCTGCCCACAGCCGGGTCCCCAACCCTGGCAGCCACTGATCTGTCCTCCATCATGGGGAGCATGTGACTTCAGGAGTGCTATGCAGAGGAACTGCACATGAGGCATCTTTCTGAGACCAGCTGCTTCTCATCCTGCTTTTCTCCAGATCTTCTCCAACTTCACCCGCAGTCTGTCCCTCCTGCTACTGAGTGCCATTCCAGGGCACGGTTGGGCAGCTGCTCGGGCCTCCCGCTTGGGGCACTTACAAAGCCACTATTACTATTCAGATGCAAGTTTCTGCCTGAAAGTATCTTCATTTCTCTGAGATATATTGCTGGGGTCATGTGGTAAGTCCATTTCTAGTTTTTTGTTTTGAGACAGGGTCTTCATCTGCCACCTGGGCTGGAGTGCAGGGGTGTAATCATGGCTCACTGCTGCCTCAACCTCCTGGGCTCAACTGATCCTCCCACCTCAGCCTCCTGAGGAGCTGGGACTACAGGCGTGTGCTACCATGCCCCACTAATTTTTTTTTTTAATTTTGTTGAAATGGGGGTCTCACTATATTGCCCAGGCTGTACATACATTTTAAAGTACCCCAGATGAGCAGAGTTAGGTGACCATTGAGACTAGTGGAGAGTAAGGCCTGACCCCTGGTATCCTTCATGGCAGCATGCCACCCATTCCTTCTCACTGGTATGTCTTCATATAGCCACCTCAGCCAGCACACCACCACACAGGCCCCTGAAGCACGTTGTGACAATGCCGGCTGCCTACAGTTCCCTGGGTGCCGCATTTGGTCCTCTGAGCTGACAGCTGAAGCCCTGGTCTGGGAGGAGGGCTGATTCCTGGTCTGGGCAGCTGGGTCTTTGTGGCACAGCCAGGTGGTGGTCTTTCTCCGGGACCAGCACCGTCCAGTAGAACTTTCTGAGATGAGGGAAATGCCCTGGGTCCATGCTGTCTGAGATAGCAGCTGCTGGCTACATGCGCCTATCAGCTGAGCATGACTGAGGGACGGGGTAGTTCCCAGTTGTATTTAATTCTAGTAACTGTGAACAGCTAGCTGCATGTGGCCAGTGCCTACTGCGCTGGACAGCACAGCCGTAGCCACTTGGAGGAAGGCTGCTGCTTCCCCAGGTGTGACTCCAGCAACGAGCTTGGCGGCTGCGCCTCGCCAGAACCCTAGGCCTGAGTGGTTCCTGTCCTCTCTCAGGAAGCCCAGCACTTCGGTCAAGGTGACGCCTGATGCACGGTTCCTTGGCTGCTGGGGTTTCTCAACCAGGCTTGCTGTGCCAAAACCCCATGTTTACAAGACAGAGGAGGCATCACCCCCGCCAGAGCAGCCAGCCTGTGAAAAGAAGAAATAGGCAGCCTTTGGGGGCCATCACCCTGTGGGGCCAGGACAGTACAGTTGCAGGAGAGATGACACGGTGCAAGTCTGACTCTGCTCCAGCATGGTGGGTGCTCTACTGCAGGGCCAACCAGGTGCTCCAACCCCTGGGCCACAGATCAGTGCCAGTGGGCTGTTAGGGACTGGGCTGCACAGCAGGAGGTGGGTGGCGGGGGAGTGAGCATTATTGCCTGAGCTCCTCCTCCTGTCAGATCAGTGGCAGCATTAGATTCTCATAGGAGCACAGATCCGATTGTGAACTGAGCGTGTATGGTATCTAGGCTTCGTGCTCCTTATGAGAATCTAACTAATCCTCGATGATCTGAGGTGGAACAGTTTCATCCCTAAATCCACCACTCCCCACCATGGTGTCCATGGAAAAATTGTCTCCATGAATCCCTGGTGCCCAAAAGGTTGGGGCCCATTGCTCTAGAGCCACCCCCTGGCCTCACAGACCCTCTAACACCCTTGCCAGCCACCCACTGCCTCCCTGCTCGATAACCCTGCCCCTCCAGCACTGTGCCAGCTTTGTCTCCACAGGCTTCCCTAGCCCCACTGTCCTCTGGTAGGCCTTTTGATGGACAGGGCCATGCAGTGCACCTTGCAGGGGCTGGGGTGTGGCCCCTAGGAATGTCTGCCTTCTCCCACATCCAGCAGGCAGCATCAGGACAGCCCAGCTCACAGGCCTGCCAGCCCCTCCACACCACACTCTGCCCCATCCTACCCGGTGCTCCATGGAAGGCCCTCAGCTCAGAGGACTGTGTGCTGCTTTGGTGGGGATGCCTCAGGAGCGGGGAGACTGCGAGCTGGCAAGGACCTGGCTTCAGCCTGAGATTTGCAGCAGATGCTGTCAGGGGCCCATGCATAGCCCCTCCGCCCTCACCTCCACACCTGGAGGCCTGGCCTTCGACTCCTTCAGCTGCAGAAACGCACTAGGCCATGTGCAGAGACTGGGAGCAGCCCCTCACCAATGAGGGCAGGGAGTGGGATAAATAACCCAGCTTCCTCGCCTCTCTGTGGAGGTAGCTGGGAGCTGTGCTCTGCATAGTCACCCATAGCAGCCTGTCGGGGCAGGCTGAGCTGCAGCTATGGTGAGGGTACACCCCAGAGTGCATCCTCCCCTTCCCTCCCCACATTCCACTTTCCTCTCGGTGCCTCCGGGGTGCAACTTCCAAGTCCAGCTCTGCATTCGCACCTGTCCAGGGTCTGCTTGGGGACCGCACATCTACACACCCATGTCAGCAATCGCTGCAAACGCCCCAGCCCAAGAGGACTCAGGCTGAGAAGGCAGCCGCTAAACAGGTCTCCCACCTCGCCTCACTGCCGTTCCCCCCCACACACTGACACACACACTCTCACAGACACATGTACACTTACACACACCCCCACACATTCACATACACACTCACACTCATACACAGACTCACCCCCACACACAGCCCCCACACAGACTCACACACACACATGCAGACTCACACACAGACACAGATACTCAGACACACTCATACACAAATTTACACACACAAACACACTCATACACAGACTCACACATTCACACACATATTCACACACACACAGACTCACACTTGCACACACACTCTTATAGACTCACACTCAGACCTGCCCTCACACACACCCACACACACAGACAGGGAGCCATCTGGGCGTGGCTGGCCTCTCCCCCTCATCACTCTGCCCACAGCCACTCTGTCCCCATCCATGGCTACCTGACCTGGGAGCTCCTCGCTACCTTGGTCCAAGGCAGAGACTGCCTCCGCCAGCCCCGAATGCAGCTCACTTCCTTTCCCAATTCAAAGCAGCTGGTGTGGGTTACCACCACACCTGGCATGATTCCAAATTGATGATGCCTGGAGAGGAGCCCCCAGGGAACATGGGTAGCCCATCCCAAATCTGGGATTCTGGAGTTCTCCAAAAGCCGGTGGGCTCAGGCAAGCCTGTTCGGCAGTGAACCTGTAACGGATGAATGGATGGATGCTGCTCATCCATCCGTCTGAGGGTGGAGTGTGAGGCTGCCTGCTGCCAAGTGTGGATTGGCTCAAGGCCTTAGGCGGGAGGCTGCAAACTGTACACTGAACACAGGCCCCCGGGACCATGGCCTTGGTGGCATGGGAGACCAGCCTGTCTGTGGGCCAGAACATACTCCTTACCCACTACCTCTGCACCCATCTCTGACTCTGGAAGATCAGCCATCCAGAGGGCATTTGCTCTGAAATACTGGGGTATTTGCCCAGAAATACTGCCAGTCCTGCTCACGACCTGTCCTGGGCCCTGACTTGCCTACCAGCCTAGTACAGACTGCAGCTCTCTACACCAGTGCTGGCTAAAGGGGGTCTTGGTGGTCCCCGCCTCTGCAGTCCTAGCTCTTCTGAGGACTCTGGGATCCCTTCGCTGGGCCTAAGCACACAGACCTGCAGCCACAGCTTGGGCCAGGCCCAGCTCAGCCCCTTCCTGTCAGGTGCACGTGGGCAAGTCACCTCCAGCCTAGGCTCAACCCTGAGGAGTCGGGGCAGGGGGAAGCCTGGGCCAGTTCTGGCAGCAGGGTCACAGCAGGAGGCTGCAGAATGGTGCCTGTGGCCTCTGCTAAGCGTCTGCTACATTCTATGCATAACCTCACTTCATTTTTTCTACCTGATGGAGAACATACTATGCTCACCCCCATAACTCAGATGAGGAAACTGGGGCTCCAGAAAGTTAACTGATTTGCCTGCATTCACACAGTGAGTGGGGGAAGAGGTGGGGTTCGGGATGGGTGGTCTGTGCTGTTTCTGCTGGGCCACATGGCCTCAGACAGTCCTGGACCAGAGCAGCAGCATTACCACAGGAACTGAGGGATCAACGGAGGCAGGGGCAGCCCTCAGGCCCACCCCACACCCTCCCACCTGACCCCTAGGTCATGGGGATAAACCCCTATAAGCTGACTGCTGATTCTGCCCCCCAGGGGCAGGGCTGCTGCAGAGTCCAGAGCTGCCCTCTGCCATCATGATCCTGTCCCAGCCTCTTCTCCACCACCCTGTTGCTGCTACCCAAGTCCCTAACTGACTTGAGACTGTCCTTTCCAGCCACGCAGGCTGTCAGCACTCACCAGGCAGCCGCCTTGAATCCTGGCAGTGATGATGATCAGACGTTATTGGAGACCCTGGAACTGCTCCTGCTCAGCAAGATGTTGGTGTGAGAGCTGCTGTGGCCCCTGAGGCTGGCAGGGTCCTGGCTATAGCCCTCTCTGGGAGGACCCACTCCCAGGCTATGCCTGGAGCTTCTAGCCAGAAAGGAGAAGCTACAGGACCCTGTGGGCTGGCTTATGTGACACCAGGCGGACTGAAGCTAGCCATGGTCCCAGCTGCCACACTACCACAGAAACAGAGGCCCCAGGGCCCCCAGACAGGCAGTGCCTACAGGCTCATTGTGAGGTCAGAAGCTCTTGAGGTCATAACTGGTGACATCATAGCTGCTGACCCAGAGGCTCAGACTCCAGCCTGAAGCTCCTCTGGGCCAGAGAATGGCTGCAAAGTCAGTAGCACATGGGCCAGGGCTGGCCAGCTTCTCAGCTCCACACACCCACATGGAAACATCCACATCTGCACTCTTCATGGCAGACACCTCTCCCTGTTCAGGTTCTGGAAACAGAAGAGATGCCAGAAATAGGAAAAGATTCACTGAGGCTGTAGAAAAGCTGTTTCTTTGGAGGAGTGAACACCACAGAAAGCACCACAGGTTGCAGGGGGTTGAGAAGACAGTGTGGCCGTTTACCTATGCCACTGTCTGCTGCACCCTACGACTTTTCACTTACTAGTGCTAACGGGGTTTTTGTGTATGTGTGTGTGTGTGTGGATTATTTAGGGTTTTCTACATGCCATCTGTGAACAGAGGTAATTTTATTTTTTCCTTTCCATTTCAAATGCTTTATATTTCCTTTTCTTGCCTAATTGCTCTGGCTAGAACTTTCAGTACTGTGCCAAATAGAAGTGGGGAAGGTGGGCACCCTTGTCTTGTTCTTGATCTTAGAAAGTTTCCAGTTTTTCACTATAAAGTATGGTGTTGGCTGTGGGATTTTTTGATATATTGCCTTTATCATGTTAAGGAGCAGTGATTTTATCATGAAAAAGTATCCAATTTTGTCAAGCGTTCACACCAACTGAAATGATGTCTTTTTCCCCCTCATTCAAATAATGTAGTGTAGTACATTGATTTTTTTTTCATTATGAAAAAATAATTCTTACATTCTAGGGATAAATCTTACTTGGTGACATTGTGTAACAGTTTTAATATGCAGATGAATTTCATTTACTAATATGTCATTGAGCATTTTTGCATGTATATTCATAAGGGATATTGCCCTCTAGTTTTCTTGCAGTGTCTTTGTCTGGCTTTGGCATTAGGGCAATGCTGGCCTCACAGAGTGAGTTAGGAAATGATCCCACCTCTTCAATTTTTAGAAAAGCTTGGAAAAGCATTTACATAAGTTCTTTAATAAGTGTTTGTTAGAATTCACAAGTGACATCATGTGGACCAGGGCTTTCTTTGTTACTGATTCACTCCCCACACATTAGGATGGCTATTATCTGAAAAAAAAAAGGAAAATTCAAGTGTTGATGAGGATGTGGAGAAATCAGAACCCTCTCACATTGCTGATGGGAATGTAAAATGGTACAGTGGCTGTGGAAAACAGCCTGTCAGTTCTTCAGAAAGTTAAACATAGGATTACCATATGACCCAGCAATTCCACTCCTGGGTATATTTACCAAATGATTGAAATGGACGCAGATTCTTGTATACTAGTACTCATTGCGGAACTATTTACAATAGCTAAAAGGCAGAAACAACTCAAGTGTCAATCAACAGATGAATATATAAACAAAATGTGGTAGAGCTATGCAATGGAATATTATTTAGCATAAAAATGAATGAAGTACTGTTTTATGCTACAACAGGATAAACTTCAAAAACATTAAGCTAAGTGAAATAAGCCAGACACAAAGCTCATATATGATTTCAATATGTGAAATATCTAGAATAGACATCTTCACAGAGACAAAGTAGCATAGAATTTGTCAGGAACTAGAGAGGTGGGGAATTGGGAGTTATTGTTTAATGGGTATTGGGTCTCCCTTTGAGATGATGGAAATATTTTGACAAGAGGTGCTGGTTGCACAATACGGTGAATGTACTAAATGCCATTGAAGTGTACACTTTAAAATGGTTAATTCATGTGAATTCACTTCAATGAACAAGACTCCTGCCCCTGCCCCACCCCCCCAAAGATGAGTCTAGAACATCTTATTTGCCAGAAAGCAAGTCAGTGATCAAACAGTGATGAAGACACTTCAAAATGACCCAGAATCAGCTTGAATTGGTCGAATCAGGGACAATCTGTATTTTATTAACTCAGCAACAGAAAGAAACAAACTACTGGTGTCCACAACAATATAGATTGGTCTCAAATACATCCTGCTAAATGAACAAAATGAGCCACTACAGACTACATACCAAGTGATTCTACTTGCAAAACTATAGTGACAGAAACAGACCAGTCATTGCCAGGGGTCAGTAATGAAAGGGAGTGGATTGACTTCAAATAGGCACTAGGGAATGTTTTGGGGGTTATAGAAATTATTCTATCGATCATGGTGGCTACCTCAATAAAGTGGACAGAAAAAAGAACTAGCTGCCCATGTTTGAAAGAGACTTCACATTTCTCCATTATTCAGGGAACCCAGCTGCCATAGCTTGCGTAACCCAGATGGCCAAAAGGAGGCCAGGTGAGTGGAGACTGCCCCTCGACACGGCCCATGTGCTCTCTGGACGCCTGGGCTGCTTCACTCATTTATGTGAGCACGGGCCCCCGAGGGTGTACAAGCAGAAAGAAATTGTGCCTGACTCCTAAACAGGTTACAGGCTAGAGAAGGGGTGAAGCGATATTGGGTGAAGGGCTGTGTCCTAGGAGCCCAAAGCGGCTTGCTAGCATCTGTGGAACTGCATTCTCTTCTCTCTCTGAAAGCCTCTGTGGCCAGTGCAGGAATCCCAGCCCCTCCTAGCCACAGGATGAGCTCTGCTCTCCCTGGTGCCATCGTGTGCTAGCAAAAGGGAACAGCAGAGGCGGATGCGACGGCTCCCAGCTTGGCAGGAAGACTGGCTGAACCTGGCTTTGGGATTGCAGCCCTTGAGATTTTGAGTATCAGAGGGAGGGGGCGGCTGAGCAGGCCTGCATTCTCTTTGATGAGGCACACGTGGGCTGCAGTGATGAACTGGGTGGGCAAGGGCTGAAACCACCTCTCCACTTAAATTTTCTGAAGCGTCATTCCCGGCACAGGTGCAAAGAGGTTCAGGACGCTTATGACTCCTGTTTAGAGTGTGTCCTTTGTAAAACAAACAGAACAAACCCTCTCTGTTCAATGTTTCTTACTGTACACTTTTATTTTTCCACATTATGGTTTTGCCTGGGTAATGGAGTTTGCTCTGGGGACAGCAAGAGATCATTCTTCTCTCCTCTCACCACATACAAGGCTGCTGGAGAAGGGGGGCAGGGACACCAGATCGTGGGGTTTTGAATCCTGCCCAAAGTCTAACCTGAGGCCTGTGAGTCCACTAAAGAGGAAACTCAAACTGTATATTGTTAAATAGAGACCAGATTCAAGTTTGGGAGTAGGCAGCTGTGTGTGTAGTGGGGGACTTAGTGGGGACCACAGAGGCAGCAGGAGGGACCAACAAGGGAGCCCCTCCCAGACTAGAGCATGGTTCGTAGCTGTAGGAGCAGGGACATTTGATATTGTTGACAGCTTTTATGTGTGAAGTCCTCTGTGACCTGAAAGGTTCCAGCCCTGTGCTGGAGCCTGTGGTGGGAGCTGTGTCCCCTGGAGGCAGAGGGTGGTCCTGAGTCCTAGCCTCATCTTCATGGAGGGGATGAGAGCAGGGCACCAGCTCTGGAGTCAGGCAGCTATGCAAGAAGACGTGAGTCCAAGCCCTTTGCCCAAACACCAGAGGAAGGGGCCTTGAGAGGGCTGGCAGAGGCCCAGGCTTGCTCCTTCAGGGCGGCAGCTCTCCAGTACGGACAGCTGGGCTGCCTTTGCACTTGACTGGGCCGTCCCTGGTATATTGGTGGTGATCCAAGGGGTTACAAGAAAACAGAGCCCCAGATGCCCGCAGGTGCATCCAAGGTGCTGCAGGAAGAAATGCAGAGTGCTAGACTGTGAGGCTAGTCTGTCATTCAAATGCCTGAGGTCAGAAATGCCCTTCAAACTGGCACATGGAGATGGTGTGTTAGTCAGCACCCACCTGCTGCAACAAAGACACCTCCAATGCAGTGGCCCCCAAACACAGAAGCAGGTATCTCCCTTTCCTAACCCTCTAAAGATGAGCAGCCCAAGTTGGTGGGACTGTGCCCAGTGAGGTCATTCAGTAGCCCTGGTCCTTCCTTGCAGTTCACCTCTCCCTAAGTACATGGTCCTGAGTTCTGGCTTCATCTCCAGAGCAAAGGAACCGAGGCAGGAAGCTTCCCTTTTAAGAACTTGAAGTAGAAGCTGCAACATCACATCTTGAACCTAGTCACATGGTTGGCAGCCATGCTAGCTGCAAAGGAACATTGGACATGTGGTCTGCAGCCACTGTATGCCCAGCAGAGACTTTCCTCCTAAAATAAAGTAGAAAATGGCTTCAGCAGGAACTGGCAGGAAGCTCTTCTAAAGCGATGAGGGGCCTGTTCTCTAAGCAGATTGGTCTTTGGTTTACCAACAGGCCAGTGGCTACAGGGTCCCACCAGTGCTGGTGCTACCTGTCCAGCAGAGCAGAGCGTGCCCAGACATAGAGCAGAAGCTGGTTACGGACAGGCCCCTACTGCTCTGGGTCCGTGCAGCCAGGCTGGTTGGGGGCCCATACCCTGAAGCACACGAGCTGGGTGCTCCCAGCTGTCTGCACCCTCTGGCAGGGTGGGTGTGGGCCCTGAGCCCTGCTCTGCTCCTGCAGCTCATGCCCTGCCTAGTCCCATCACGTTTGGATACCAAGTACAGGCATCTCCCTTCTCAGTGCCCAACCCCACTGCCACCCCATGGTCACACAGGAGGCCACCATAGCTGTGTGCCCTGCCAGGCCCTTCCCCAGCAAGCTGAGAAAATAGCCCCTCCTGGGGTGAGGGGAGCTGGAACGTTTACCTTACGGCCCAAGGGGCCGGGGTGTGAGCCAGGCAGGAATTGGACAGTCTTGCTACATGAAGCACAGCAGCACAGCCTGCCCTGCAGAGGGCACCAGGGGTGGCCAGAGAGCAGGAGAGTGGAGGTCAAGGCTGGAGTCCTGCTAACAAGTCCCAGAGGTCATCTCCAGGGACACAAAGCAGGTGGAGGACGGTTGGTGGGGGGGTGTCTGCAGGAGCAAAGAGAATCTCCAGCACAACTGCCTTGCTTCAGAAATGACTTCTGACTTCAGCTCAACAGAAGCAGGTGCATGGCGTGCTGTCTGTCCCCTGCCCCGCCACACGCCGGGGCAGGCGCTCTCTGCTGCTCACCAAAACCAAAGGCCAGGCCCTCTGCACCTACTGTCTCAGGCCGTGCCTGCCAACACCCTCCTGCTCGCTGGCCAGTGGCGACAGTCCCATCCTTCTCAGGGGAGTGTTATTCTCAAATGGGATGTATGGGTGTTTCGAACTCAGAACTTGCATTTCACTGCTTGTATCTGGTGCATTATTTTATACACGTAATGTGTACATGTGGTCTAAAGAGACAAGAATCCCTAAGAGGATCACACAAAATACCTCTGCTCTCTGAACAACCTTCCCCTTCCCCCAGGTCCCTTCCCCAGTAGCAGTGATGTTTGTCTGATTTGGTGTTTCTCATTGCTAAGACACTGGGTGTAGCTGCCCTGGCTTCTTCCATATGAGAGATCATCCACTGATACCTGCTGTGGGAGATGAAGACTCAGCTGTTACAAACCAACCTCCGTGCCCTATCTCATCCCCTAAAGCAGTTCCAGGAGAACTTCTGGTTAAATCAGTGTTGATCACTTACATTGCATGCCTGGGCAAACCTCACCCTTTCTAATGGCTGGCTCTGCCTTACCCTCCACTTCCCCAGGGCCAGGATCCGTTTCTTGCTGCCCAGGCTCTCCAGCAAGACCTTATGCCTTCTCCTGGCTGGAGGGTACAGAACTGGCTGGCAGTGCCCTGGAGATCTTCATTAGTCTCTTGATTTCTTCCAGGGGGCTGGGGATCTCCATCCAAAAACCTTGTCTTCCATATTCCAGAGAGGACACCTCCGCAGCGGTGCGGGAGCAAGAACAGGGGCCTGGGGGTGGGGTGGGACTGCCTCTCCACAGCCAGCCCCATGCCCCATCGCACCCTAACAGGCTCCGATGGCATCTGTCATTTCAGCTTTCAGCTCTGGCTGCCCAAGCCTCCTCTCACTCAGGTCCCTTGTCCAGCTCTGACTTCCAGAGGTCAGCTGCTGCAGTCTCCTGTCCTCACATCCTTCTGGGATGTGCTTTTGTGCTGCTGCAATCTGAGTGGACTTTTGGTAGACAGTAGTATTAAGTTCGTTTTTGATCTACCTTCTTAACCCAGTGGCCCACTTTATCTTATATATATTTTCTTCTGTGCCATTATGATTATAAGTCCTTTCTGATTAAGGTAGTAAGACTGGTTTCCTTTTTCAGTAGTTGTAAACCAAAAAGTATCTGAGACAGGTCCAATCAATTTAGAAGTTTACTTGGCCAAGGTTAAGGACACATCTGGGAGACAGGTCTGTGCCTTTCTCCAAATGTTATTTTAAGGGCTTCAATATTTAAAGGGGAAAAGTCAGCAGGAGGGGACAAAGGGAAGGTCTCAATACTGAATCCACATGTTGCAAGAGAAAAGGAGCAGATAGGGGAATGGTCAATTATGTGTTCATCTGGTGCTCACTATAAGATAAGGTGAATATAGAGTGAAGATCTTTAACCTTATATCTGTCACTATCTGCTTAGGAACAGAAGAAAAGGCAGCTTCTTGCAGGATGCAGCTTTCACCTTAATTTTTTCCTTGCAGTAGAGTGAATTGGGATCCCAAGCTTTTATTTTCCTTTGTAAGCCAAAAATAAAATTCTAAGGCCCCCCCCAACCATTTGAATGTACCCTTCCTCTCTACCAGGGCATTTCAAAGTTAACCAGAAAGGCTGGTTTAGGCCATGATGGGAAGGGAGCATTGGCCATGCTTCATCATACCATCCTTCCTGTGAGCAGCGGTGGCAACAGGAAGGTCCACATGGGTTTGCAGCAAACTCAGTTCTTGCCTCCTCAGAAAGAAGAATGCAGCCGAGGGGCATAAGGCAAAGGGAGAGATGGAGGCCAGTTTGGAGCAGGAGTGAAAGTTTAGTAAAAGGTTTATATACTTTTTATAAAGGTTTAGAGCGGGAATGACAGGAAGTAAAGTACACTTGGAAGAGGGTAAGCAGGCGACTTGAGCAATCAAATGCATGGTTTTACCACTGATTTGGGGCTTATGTATTGGTGGGCTCTGGGAGGTTGCATCCCTTCTCCCCTGATTCTTCCCTTGGGGCGGGCTGGCTGCATGCGCAGTGGATGTCTGCCCGAACTTGGGAGGGGCCACAGGTGTGATGTGTTTAACTGAAACGGTGCACATGCTCACTTGAGGCGTTCTTCCCTCACCTGTCAAGTATTTAAACTCCACCGTTTTGCCTCTTAGTGCACATGCCCACTCGCCCAACTCCTGAGACCTTAGAGGGAAGTTGCTGATCACTAGCCTCAGATTGTATCTATCTATTGGAAGACTGCCTTTTCCTGGCACTGGCTGCAACCAATTACAATTTTAGAGAGACAGTTTAACAACTGCCTGACCTTCACCTGGTGGTGGCCTGACATTCCCTAAGGGGGCCCTCTCCTGCCATGCTCATGTCTAACTACTTACCTATAACATTCCCTTTTGGATTTCAGGAAAAGCTGACCAGCCTTAACATCAACGCAGACCTTAAGTGTGACAAGAAACATGTATAGTCTATTCTCTCTGAAGCCTGCTACCTGGAGGCTTCATCTGCATGTAAAAATTTTGGTCTCCACAATCCCTTATCATCATAAACCAGATATTCCTTTCTACTGATCCCAGGTCTTTAGATAATAACTCTTTCAAACAATTACCCATCAGAAATTTTTTAAATCTACCTATAATCTGGAATCCCCTCTGTACATCTTACATGTTTTCAGTTGATGTCTCATGTCTCCCTAAAATATGTAAAACTAGACTGTGTCCCGACCACCTGGGGCACATGTTCTCAGGATCTCATGAGCCATTGGTCACCCATAATTGGCTCAGAATAAATCACTTCAAATATTTTACACTTTGACTCTTTTCATTGACACCTTACACATAGTAATATTAAGTTTCCATTTAAAATACATGTATTTAAGTACGTATTTATAAAATGTGAGTTGATTTATAAAAATATTACCAGGTAAACAGCATAGGTGAAAAGTGACTGGAAGAAATCAAGAGTGACAGAAGTCTGGGAAACACAGCACTTAAGGAATTTTAAAGTTCCTTAGAATTTCTGAAATTTAATGACTTTGTAACTATTAAGTAAAGAGAGATACCTCAATCTCCAAATTTGTTTAATCCGAAAACCCACATGATCATCTTAGTAGACTCAGAAAAGCTTTCGACAAAATCCAACGCTCTTTTAGATGATAAAAACTCTCAGTAAACAAGGAATAGAAAGGAACGTCCTCAACTCAACAAAGGGTGTCTGTGAAAATTCCACAGCAAATAGAACATCCAGTGACAGAAGACTGAATGTCTTCCCTGGGATTGGGAGGAAGGCAAGGGTGTCTGTTCTGGCCACTTCCACTCAATATTACACTGGAGGTTCCAGCTCATGCATCCAGGCAGAAGGAAACAATCGTGTCCACATTGGAAAGGAAGGAGTACAATTATCTTTATTTGCAGATGACAGGATCCAGTATATAGAAAATTCTAAAGAATTCATTAGAAAAAGTACTAGAACTAATAAAACTAGTTTGGCAAGACTGCAAGATGTAAGATTAATATACAAAAATCAAGCGTACTTCTATATACTAGCAATGAGCAATCCAAAAATGAAATTAAGAAAATTTCAATCACAAAAGCATCAAAAAGAACAAAATATTTGAGCCTAAGTTTAACAAAAGAAGTATAAGACTTGTACCCGGAAAACTACAATATATTGCTGAGAAAACTTCTAAAAGCTCTGCAAAAATGGGGAGACATTCCATGTTCACACATACTGAAATTTCATCAAGATACTCTCAAAGTGATCTATATATTCAAGATAACCCCTATCAAAATTCCAGAACTGATGAGCTGATCCTAAAATTTATATGAAAATACAAAGAATCTAAAATAGCCCAAAAAATCCTGGAAATAGGATTCACACTTCCCACTTTCAAAATGTAATACAAGGTTACAGTAATGAAGACAGATAGTGTGTTACTGGCATAAGAACCACCAATGGAACAGAATTAAGATTCCTTCTGGACTTACATTTATGACCAACTGATTTTTGACATGGGTGGTGTGCAATTAAATGTGGAAAAGGCAATCTTTCAAGGGTACTCTGTCCAATGGTACTGGAGACAATAAAATATATGCAGACAAAAAAAAAAAAACAACTTAAAAGTTTAGCTCACAACATACACAAAAATTACCAAAAATAGATCATAGACTGAAATATAAGAGCTAAAACTATAAAACTTCTAGAAAAAAAATGAGAAAACCTTTATGATTTTGCATTAGGCAGGGGCACATACCACAGGGTCTCACTATATTTCCCAGGCTGGTCTCCAAGACCTGGGATCAAGCTATCCTCCTGTCTTGGCCTCCCAAAGCACTGGGATTACAGCCCTTCCTGTATTTCTTGCAAGAAAATTGAAAACAGAAACATATAGGTTTCTGTAGTGTCTTTACCCACAGGCACAACTGCTTAAAGAAACCAGACAGCCCTGTGTTGCCAGAGTTTCAAGTCCCTTCCCTGAATACCAGAGAAAAATGAGAAGGCAGAAACCCGTGCAGTCCAGAGCAGGGACCTGACTGAGGCATCCTGATGCTGAAGTCCCCGCCCCTAAAGGAAGACAAGGCCATCAGGTGTCCCATCCCTGTGAAGCCTGAGCCCCACCCTGTGCAGGCATCCCGGCCTCGCCCTTGCAACTCTACAGCATCTGCCCGCCTGGGGAGAAGCTGCTGTTGGGCAGAGCTCCACTTTCCACTTCCCAGCAGTGAGTCCTGATATCTGACTGCCTTGCCAGTTGGCCAAGGGAGGGTAGGAAAGGGATAAAGTTACTGGTGGCACGTTCACAGCAGCCTTTGTAACAGCCAAACAGTAGAAACAGACCAGTCCACCAAGTGCTGCACGGGCAAATCCAGTGTGCTATTCAGTACTCCTCCTACTGAAATGCTACTCAGCCACATAAAGGAACTCAGCACTGATCCACGCTCCAATGTGCATAATCCTTGAGGACACTTTGCTCAGTGAAAAAGCCAGATGCATAAAATCAACACACTTTGTGACTGCGTTTGTATGAAATGTCCAGAATAGGCAAACCTTTATAGACACAAAATAGACAACTAGCCTCCTGGGGCTGGGGTGGGAACAGGGATCGGCCAGCAAGGGGCACAGGGTTTCCAGGGGATGACAGAAACGTTCCATTTGGACTGTGGTTGACTCACACACTGAGAACAAGGAGATTTTATAGTATATAAATTACACCTCAATAAATTTGCTAACATTTTTATTCAATCAAAAATATCAGCTGGGATATACATTTCCCTTTGCCTAGATTCAAAGGGTCACAAAGCAGGGGCAGCCACGTGCAGGTGCCTGGGCTGAAGAGGAAGGCTGGGCACTCCACATCTGCAGAGGAAACCATATACCAGCTCTGTTAAAATCCTGTATTAAAGCCACGCACACTCACTGGAGAGTACATTATGTTGAGACACCCTAGTGTGCCACCCTAAGGGGCACAGCATCCTAGTCGGATAGGGAAGCATGAGGCCTGGAGTCAGAAAAGCTCCAAGGAGACCCACTCTGTGGCCACCTGCTCTGGGCCGCTCCTCGCCTCCCTAGCACCCCAGCTCCTCTGTAAGAAGAGCACAGGCAGCTGGGAGGGACAAAGGAGACAGCACAGGCCAGATGCTGGGTGCTGGACCTGGAGCTCAGTGCCACTCAGGGACCCATGGGCGAAGGGCTGGGCTGAGGAGAGGGCAGGAAGACAGGGAGGAGGAGCAGTTAGCAAGGGACGTTTCACATCTCACTTTCCAGCTGTTCATACGCACCCACAATAGTAGTGATTATGCTGTTATGGTGGCTTTTCCACTTACCACTGGAACATGTCCCTTTCTGCTGTTATTAAATGTTGCCCACAAACACTGATGCGTCTAGCTGGGGGAGGCTTCTTGTTAGCCCCTCCCAGAGCAGGGGCTACAGTTCCCAGGGCAGGAGGACCCTGTTCTGCATTAACCACACATCACTGCCATTGTGTGCCCAGCAGCTATTCTCCTAGGGTTAGTTTTTCTGGTATTTTACCATAAAACATATGGACTAGTGTGAGCCCTTCTGCTATTTCCCATGATAAGAAAATGCAAGCTCTGCCCTCCACAGTAAGGGATGGGAGGGCTAACCAGGCCCCTGGGGTCGGCTGCCCACTGAACAGCTTGAAGCCCAGCACTCAGGGTGTTAGTGACTCTCACTGCCGGGGCTTCTCAGAAAAGGTGACAGGACTCAGTGGTGAGGGGATGGCCACTCACACACAGCTGCAAACCAAAGGGCTAGGACTCTGCTATGAAACCCAGGGCTCTGTAAGAGCAATTTATGTGAAACATATTTCTGGCAACTAACATTTGCTGAATGGAGGAAGTCACAGGAAATCCCCAATCCTGCCTTACTGAGACAAACAATCTGCTTAAGTGACAAAGTGATTGTTTGTTTTAAACCCACCAGAGAGCTGAGAGTACAAACAAAAGCAAAAGCAAAAACAAAAACAAGGCAGACTAAAATAAATCCCAGAAAGCGACAAGCCTGCTCAGAAGGAGGCCAGAAGCTGCTTTCTTCCAGGTAAAGTGCTGGAGGTGGAGGAGCCCACTGTGGATGGGGAAGAGAAAACGGCCACACTCACAGCAGGCAACACAGGAGTAGGTGTGTAATTTGAAGCCCAGGAGCCCCAGCCAGGGACAGGTCGTCACCCACTCACCCTGGTTCTCCACCCACACACAGGGCAAACCAGAACTGAGAGGTATCCCTCCAATGCAGTGAAGGCTGGAGGCATGCCACATGGTGAAAGAGGACCTCAGAGGCAGCACTGGAGAGCAACAAGAATGCCTGAGCAGTTCCCAGGGCCCAGGGCTGTCATTAAGGCAGAGAAAGGTCTCCTATGGTCAGATGCAGGGTACAGGCTGGAAAGCATGAAGATGACTGGAGTCTTTCCAGTGCTGAGATCCTAAGTCCTATTGATGGGTCAGTCCTGATCACACCTTCAAGACGTGAGGTTTATGGAGAAGAGTCTGACTAGAACTGCAAAAAAAGCCCAGCCCAGCTTGGCTACATTTGGATGGACTGAGCCACCCACACCAACATGTGGGCAGAAAAGGAAAAACACTCTTTTCTGGGGGTAAATGTTATTTTTTCAGCCTCTACTTCAGGCAGTGAAAATCACTAACACCCTGAGCTCTGGGCTTCACGCTGTTCAATAGGCAGCCAACCCCGGGACGCTGGATGGCTCTCCTCTACCTTACCTGCGGAGGGCAGAGCCTGCATTTTCTTCAGCCTGTCCTTTCATACATAATGCTGAATGTGCAAACTTAGGAGACATGAAAAAAAAAAAAAAAAAAAAAAAAGAACATCTAACCCATCAAGAAGAGATAACTGTTCAATAAAAGAAGACAGGGATGACCAAGGTGTTGGGAACAGACAGGGGCTATAGAACTCAGATAAACATGTTAAATAGTCTAAAGGAACAGGTAGATGTTATGCAAGAATAGAGGGGGAATTTGAGTAGGTAAATGAAAATATTACAAAGAACATACAGAAATGCTAGAAATGAAACATACAATTCATAAATGAAGAATTCACTTAGTAGTTTTAACATAAGATTAGATGTAGCCAAAGAAATAAATCAGTGAACCTGAAGACAGGCCAATATATCCAAACTGAATTATAATTATCCAAAAAGAAATATGAAGAGGAAGATACTGAAAATCTGAGATAAGTAGAATGGTAAGAAGTTTAACACATCTGCAACTGGAATTCTAGGAGAGACAGTATGGAGAGAAGAAACATTTGAAGAGGTAACAGCTGAGAATTTTCCAAAATTGGCATAAGACATCAACCTACAAATCCAAAAGCTCAGTAAAGCTCAAGCAGGATGAGTACAAAGAAAAATATCTATAGGTACATAAGAGCCAAACTGCTGAAAATTAAAAATAATGAAAACTCTTAAGAGCAGGCAGAGAATGTGAAAAAGATACATTATGTAAGAGGAAAACAATAAGGGTGACAGCTGATGTCTCATCAGTAACAACAGAAGAAGAAGATGAAGGAACTGTATCCTTAAGGTGCTGAAAGCGGGGAAAAGTCAAAATAGACTTCTCTATCCAGCAGAAATAGCCTTCAAAAATGAAATAAAGGCATTTACGGATAGACAAAGCTGAGGAAATCAGTCTCTATCAGACCTGTGAGAAATGTTAAAACAAGTTCTTCCGGCTGAAGCCCCAAATGGATAAAACTTAGTTGAGGTGTTTTCATTTGTTTCTTGAGGATTTTTTTTTTCCCACTTAAAACATAAATGAAAAATGAAAAATAGCTTAACTTCCTAGAAATCAAAATATGAAAATATGGGTCCTAGCATTGAGCCAAAAGATATGTCTGGCCATGAGGGGAGTGGCTAGGTGGCCCAGAGAGCCATGCAGAGGGCAGCAGGGAAGCAATATGAGGCCTGAGAGTTCCAGGAGAAGCAGACAGATACAACAGCAACCTGCAGCATTAAGTGACTCGAAAGTAGATGGGGCAAACCTCTATTCTCCCAATAAGCCAAAGGTGCATTCTGGGACATCTGTCCAAGCCGGGGAGTGACTCGAATCCTGGCTCTTTGTATTGACGATCACGACCAGAACAGACAGCAGAGAAGTTATGCCTGAGGGCTTTTTCTGAACAGCTGTAAAACCCACAGCATGGTCTTTGATCACTCTGAGACTTCCATCAGTAGAAGAAATGCTAAGTAAGGATAAGTCTCTGCCTTTAAATATGTATGCCTTTCAAACTTAGTGTTTATTTTTTACGGCAATTTTAATGAACAAAACATGGCAGACAAATTAAACCTCTCCAAAAATGGTACAATGTTCTGATCACATGCAATATAAACTGAGTCCTACCTATGAATTTATTAACATTATTTCCTGCTGCCTTGATAAAGTGGAAAAAGAATCAACAGGCTGAGGTGTGAAACATGACTCCACAAGAGGGCCACTTTCCTTGTGGACATAGTTTCCTCATCTGTATTTTGCAGTGTTGTTGAGATGGTTAGATGTATGTATAAACCAAGCATGACTCCAGCTTACCGCAGAATTCAATATTCATTCCCTTCCCTGTAAATGACAAAAATAATCTGTACAGTTGACTGTTTACCTGCACCTGGTATTCCCAGTCAATTACAAACTCTTTGAGGGTGAAGACCATACATAATTTCCTATGCAGCACTGAGCCTTGTGAGGATTTTATAAGGTGGTATATGTGACTTCTTTAAGCTATAAGTCAGTGAGTTCATTTAACACCATTGACAGCCTTAGCTAGTCCCATGCTGTGGTGTTAGGAAATCACCCTTGTTTATTCAGCCATTGTTGGGACACAAGACACAAATACAATATATCATTATTTTACTCTATACTTCATAATTTTTGTATGTTATCTAATAAATCTTTGTCTACACTAAGATCATGAAGGTTTCTCCTATGTTTTCTTCTAGAAGTTAAAAACATAACTTGGAAACATTGGGGACTTGGTTCCAGACCACCACAATAAAGTAAATATCACAATAAAGGGAGTCACATGATTTTTTTTGGTTTCTCAATGCATATAAAAGTGATGTTTATACTATACTGTAGTGTATTTAGTGTTATATCTAAAAAACAATGTACATAATTAAAAATACTTTCTTGCTAAATAATGCTAATAATCATCTGAGACTTCAGCAAGTCACAATCTTTTTGCTGATGGAGGGTCTTACCTACCTCCATGTTGATGGCTGCTGACTGATAGGGTGGTGGCTGCTAAAGACTGGGGTGGCTGTGGCAATTTCTTGAAACAAGACAATGAAAGTTGTCACATCGACTGACTCACAAAAGGTTTCTCTGTAGCATGTGATGCTGTTTCATAGCATTTTACCCATAGTAGAACTTCTTTCAAAATTGGCGTCAATCCTCTCAAACTCTGCTGCTGCTTTATCAACTAAGTTTATAATCCTATTCTAAGTCCTGCTATTATTTAAAAAATGTTCAAAGCATCTTCACCACAAGTAGATTCTATCTCAAGAAACCACATTATTTGTTCATGTGTAAGAAGCAATTCTTCCTTCATTCAGAATTGATCATGAGATTGCAGCAATTCAGTCACATCTTCAGGCTCCACTTCTAATTCTAGTTCTCTTGCTGTTTCTACCATATCTGCAGTGACTTCCTCCACTCAAGTGTTGAATCCTTCTGAGTCATTCGTGAGGACTGGAATCAACTTCTTCTAAACTCCTGTTAATGTTTACTCTGATTTCCTCCCATGAATCACAAATGTTCTTAATGGTGTCAGAATGGTGAATCTTTTTCAGAAAGCTTTCAATATACTTTGCCCAGATTCATCAGAGAGATCACTATCTATGGGAGCTATAACCTTATTAAATGTGTTTCTGAAATAGTAAGACTTGAAATTCAAAATTACTCCTTGATCCATGGGATCCATGGATGTTGTGTTAGCAGACCTGAAAACCCAACATTCATCTCCTTGTACATCTCCAGGAGAGCTTTTGGGTGGCCAGGTGCATTGTCAATGAGCAGTAATGTTTTTTTTTTTTTTTTTTTTTTTTTTGAGACAGAGTCTCACTCTGTCACCCAGGTTGGAGTGCAGTGGCATGATCTTGGCTTACTGCAACCTGTGCCTCCCAGGTTCAAGTAATTCTCCTGCCTCAACCTCCTGAGTAGCTGGGACTATAGGTGCCCACAACCACGCCCAGCTAATTTTTGTATTTTTAGTAGAGACAGAGTTTCACCATGTTGGCCAGGCTGGTCTCAAACTCCTGTTCTCAGATGATCCACCCACCTTGGCATCCCAAAATGTGGAAACTACAGGTGTGAGCCACTGCCTCAATGACCAGTAATATTTTGAAAGCAGTCTTTTCTCCTGAGCAGTAGGGCTCAACAGTGGACTTGAAATAATGTTGTAAACAGATGTGCTGTCAGCCGGGCTTTATTATTATATTTATAGAGTAGTGGCAAAGTATATTTAGCATAATTTTTAAGGGCCCTAGGATTTTCAGAATGGTAAATGAGCACTGACTTCAACTTAAAGTCACCAGCTGTATTAACAAGAGTCAACCTGTCCCTTTGAAGCTCTGAAGCCAGGCATCAGCTTCTCCTCTCTTGCTGTGAAAGTCCTCGATGGCATCTTCTCTCAATATAAGACTGTTTTGTCTACATTGAAAATCCACTGTTTACTGCCTTCATTAATAATCTTGGCTAGATCTTCCGGATAACTTGTTGCAGCTTCTCCATCAGCACTTGCTGCTTCACCTTGCACTTTTATGTTACGGAGACAGCCTCTTTACTTAAACCTTATGAACCAACCTCTGTTGGCTTAAAATCTTTCTTCTGCAGCTTCCTCACCTTTCTTAGTCTTCATAGAATTAAAGAGTTTGGGCCTTGCTCTAGATTAGGCTTGGTTTGAGGGAATGTTGTGGCTGGCTTGATATTCCATCCGGACCACTAAAACTTTCTCCATATTGTCAATAAGGTTATTTCACTTACAGTGAACCATTCACATGTTCACTTGTGTAGCATTTTTAACTTCCTTCACAAACTTTTCCTTTGTATTCACAATTTGGCTATCTCTTTGGCACAAGAGGCCTAGCTCCCAGCCTATCTCAGCTTTTGACATGCCTTCCTTACTAAGCCTAATCATTTCTAGCTTTGATTTAAAGTGAGAGATATAGAACTCTTCCTCTCCTTTCACTTGGAACACTTAGAGGCCACCGTAGGGTTAATAACTGGCCTAATTTCAATATGGCTGTGTCTCAGAAAATAGGAAGCCCTGAGGAGATGAGGAGACACAGAAGAATGGCTGCTTGGTGCAGCCTGAAACTCTGAATGGCAAGGACAGGGAACTCTAGTTGAAGCCCTTCTACTATAGACTTGAGTAATGGGAAAACGGCCTCCTGGCTCAGAGAGAGTGGGAGAAATTCTGTTGTGTTTTTGTTTTTCTTTTTTCTTTTCTCTGCTCATGCTCAGCTCCCAAGCAATTCCATGGCAATGAGATTGGTAGCAACAATGTCAGGGGCCTAAAACTCTGAAGGGAACCTTATCTCTGGAATATAGGACAACGCTGTTTTTTCCTCTCTCTGTCCTCCTGCTAGTGGGCCCTTGATGTACAGAGCTGCATAAAGTGTGTGGAAGAAAGAGGTGAATAAAATCCTAGCTTTGGGGCTAGAAAAACAAAAAAAGGGAGTCCCAGGGAACTAGAAAATATTAGTGAGATTACAGACAGGATGGAACTTGGGAATGCAACCCCACAAAGTTGTTTATAAATCACTAATTTCACTCAAAGCTACACACTTATGAATATGACCCTAAACAGCACACTACAGGCTTTGAGAACTGAATTGTGGGATATTTCAAGTTACAGAGAGAACACTGGGTGGCAGGACACTTTGAAAATGGAACTGATACTGAAACAAATCCCACACAAAGCTAACAGGAACTTGCAGCTTGAACCCAATCAGGTCAATTGCCTGGTAAAACAAAAATGTTAACCTTTGCTATAAGATTTAAACAAGACCAAGAGACATAATATCCAAAAAGTCTGGAATATAATACAAAACAACAGCATATGAAAAACCAAGACAATCTCCATTTGTATAAGAAAGGACAATCAATATACACTAGCACTGAGATGATACAGATGTGAAATTAATTGATGAAAATATAAAAATGGTTCTTCTTTTTATTGCATTTTAGGTTTTGGGGTACAACAATCTTGCATGTTCATCACATGTACCCCAAAACATAAAAATGGTTCTTTTAAAAATGCCCTTACCAGTAATAGAAAATATTCCTGAAATGAAGAAAATAATAGAAAGGCTCAGGAAAAAAACAAGATATAAATAACAAAATGGAAAATTTAGAACTGAAAAATGCAATAACCAGTATTTTAAAAAGCATCAGACTCAATAGCAGAATAGAAATGACAATTAAAAAGTCTATGAACTTGAAGACAGATCAATAGAAATTATCCAATCTAAACAACTGGAAGGAAAAAACTTAAACTTAATTGAATCTCAGGGAACTGTGGGACAATAATGTCTAGCCTTTGTATCATCAGAGTCCCAGAATAAAAGAAAGGGTACAGGTATAAAAATACATTTGAAGAACAAATGGCTGAAAATATCCCAATTTTGACACAGACATAAATCTAAGGATCCAAGAAACTCAGTGAACCCTAAACAGGATAAACTCAAAGAAATCTATATCTAAACACATCATGATAAAACTGCTACAAATAAAAGACAGAGTCTTGAAAGCCACCAGAGAAAAGCAACACTTACTTATAAAGGGAAAATTCAAATTACAGCAGATTTCTCATTAGAAGCCATGAAAGCCAAAAGGAAGTGGGACCACATTTTATAACTGCTTAAAGAAAATTGGCCAGGCACAGTGGCTTACCCCTGTAATCCCAGCACTTTGGGAGGCCAAGGCAGGTGGATTACCTGAGGTCAGGAGTTCAAGACCAGCCTGGCCAATGTGGTGAAACATTGTCTCTACGAAAAATTTAAAAATTAGCCAGGCGTGGTAACATGCACCCATAGTCTCAGCTGCTCAGGAGGCTGAGGCAGGAGAATCGCTTGAAGCTGGGAGGCAGGGGTTGCAGTAAACTGAGATGGTGCCACTGCATTCTACCCTGGGTGACAGAGTAAGATTTGGTCTCAAAAAAATAATAATTAACTCAGATTTCTACAAACATGCTGGGAATTTTTCACTGGGGTTGCATGGAATCCAAAAATCAATTTGAGGAGAAAGAAACATCTTAATAATATAGACTCTTTCAATCCATAAATATGGTATATCTATTTATTTCGTTCTAAAATTTCTCAGCAGAAATTCAAACCATCATCAGAGATTATTACAAACAACTCTATGCACATAAACTAGTAAACCTGGAAGAAATGGATAAGTTCCTGGACACTTGCAACCTCCCAAGCCTAAACCAGGAAGAAGTTGAAACCCTGAATAGACCAATAACAAGGGCAGAAGTTGAGGCAGCAATTAAGAGCCTACCACCCAAAAAACGCTCAGGTCCAGATGGGTTCACAGCCAAATTCTACCAGACATACAAAGAGGAGCTGGTACCATTCCTTCTGAAACTATTCCAAATAATCCAAAAAGAGGGAATCCTTCCCAAATCATTTTATGAGACCAACATCATGCTGATACCAAAACCCAGCAGAGACTCAACAAGAAAAGAAAACTTCAGGCCAATATCCATGATGAACATAGATGCAAAAATCTTTTCAATAAAATTTCTCAGCAATGTTTTATAGTTTGTCATATAAAGATCTTGTACATATTTTGTTTAAAGGATCCCTAAGTATTTTATATTTATATGCTGTTGTACATGATATTGTAATCCTATTTTCAATTCAATATGATTTGTTGTTAGTTCTTAGATATACAATTGATTTTATGTATTAACTTTGTATTCTTCAACTTTTATATTCATTTGGAAGTTCTAGTAGTTATTTCTAGCAGATTTCTTAGGATTTTCTATGTACACAATCAAGTCATCAAATAAGGACATTTAGGTCTCCCTTTCAAATTTGTGTGCTTTTAATTTTATTCCCTGTACCACTTAACTGACTAGGACCTCCCTTACAATGTTAAACAAAGAATGATAAAAGTCAGCATCCTTGCCTGTGCTCAGTCATCTTAGTTCATTAAGGATAACGTTAGTTATACTTTTTCTGTAGACATCATTTATTTGTTTGAGAATGTTTCCTTCTAGTCCTAGTTAGCTTAGACTTTATATCATAAATGCAAACTTGAGAATAAGAGATAAACATAGTAAAAAAATAAAAAAACATTTTGTCTTCTAAATCTATCAAGGTGCTATATTGCTTTCTTCCTTTTATTTCTAATATTATTTCATTGTACTCCTGGGATATAAACTTCATCATGATGTATTAGCCATTGTATAATTTGTTGATTGTCTCTTCCTCTTCTACTTTTTTCCTCTCCTGGCATAAATACGGTACGTATATATTGGTGAGAGGAATTTTACCTGGAAGATAAAACTAGTATGCGTCTAATAACATAAAGATGTATATAGATCTGGAAGGAAAAATTGATACCCTCCATTATACTTATTTCAGTAATTTATTAGGTCAAACACACACAAAAAAATAAAGGTATATTTTTGAATAGCAGAATTAACAAGCTCAACTCATAAAGATTACACCCAATATGAAAACATACTCATTTCAAGCATGCATGGAATATTTATGGAGTTTGCCTTGTGCTAGGCCATAAAGGCTAGGCTTAAGAAATTTCAAAAGGCTAGTATCGTATAGGCATGGGCAAGAGGATTTCAACTGTGGGACTAACTAGGAACGCAAAGACCATAAACTCCATATAACATGATGGAAAGTAGAGGGAGGAGTTGGTGTGAGGGAAGTGAGAGGTTAGTGGGAGAATAAGCTGAAGAGTTGGTAGAACCAGGAGCTACTTCACAGGAAGCAGGGAGCTATAGGAAGATCCTAGGCCTTAAAGAATGATAAACTTGGGAATGCCTGGTCTCTTGACTTACTAGATGTGTGATAGAATAAATTGCTTAACTTTTTCTGTTCTTCATGTATTAAGTATGGACAGTATTGCCTGTCTCACAGACTTAATAAGAATTGAGCAACATTTATTAAGTTGTTAATGTAGCACACTGGATGGAGAATCTTGGCTTCTGTGATGATAACTAGGGTCCCATTAAGGAAATCTCTTGCAGACACTCAGCAGTACAGCCAGTAGGCAGGCAGACAGGAGGAAGGTGGACAAATTGCTGCTCTTGCAGACTTTCAATATGGAAGGCAACTTCCCAGTTGGCTCCCAGGTTGGATCTCTACCAATGGGAAATCACACCTTTGTGTAGTCCCAACCTTGTTACACCAGGGGTGGTCTGTGTGGCCAGTAGCATATGACAGCGTTCTTGGTTTTGCTTCATTTGGGATTCTGAAAAAGCTGGCTCTGTGTATATGTGGCACTAAGCAATATAATAAAATTATTTAAAATATATTGCACCAAGTTATTTAAATCAAATCTGTTGAAAGCATTATTCACACCCTCTCCATATTGCTTCTAATCTTTATAATCCTTTTATCCCCTGCAATTCAGCTCAAATATGGTGACTTTCATTAAACTCTGTTCAATTACCCTACCCCTGCCCCACAGTCAATAGAAATTAATAACATCTCCCTCTGCTTCCTGCTGCACTGTTTCTGCTGCACTGTTTCTGCCACATGGATAGCAATTACCACACCATACCTTACCTTTTAGACACATTTGTATTTTTTTCACCCAAATAAAAAAGCCATTCCCATAACTAGGTCCTACATCAGTTTTCTCTGGGTTCCCAGCCCCACTCTCCTGCTGCTCCCCTCCCTGCCTCCAGAGAGTTTAGCAAAATGCTTGTCTACAAACAGTGTCCCTAATTGTTGGCTTAACACTTGTCTTTTAAGACAAATGGCTAGAAATTCCGACTCCAGCCTATCCAGTTTTAAGCTAAACACCTAGTGTGGCTCATAAGAACAAGTGGCCTAAAAGGGTCTTGCACTGGCTACTGTGTTGTATAATCAAGAAAATAGAGGTTTTCCATAAGTACCTTGGATAGGCCTCCATCTTCAAGGACCTCTGAGATGCTGACATGTTTGTAAATTCCAATGCAACCACTTAATATTACTTATATTCATTTATGGAACTTGACCATTATTAAATAGGCTGTGATGGAATTATTTCACAGTTTTAAATTAGATTTCACATAATATAGTATTAAAAACTTTTGGAAATATTATTAACATCAGTGTGAAAGAGAAATTCAAGTACTTTTATCTTACATGAGATATTTTGCTCAGTGTAGAGATATTAATTAGGGGAGAATAGCTTCGAGGTTATCACCACCAAGTAATAAGTGTGAGGGTGAAGCATGAGTCAGGGTTTTGACAGTAGGTTAAATGTGACTCAAAAAAGAAAAGAGATGACTAAACCTACACAATGTGTACAGCTTCCTGCTAATGCAGACGGTCCTCTAAACACAGCTACCCAAATGTATCCCACAGACACTGTTCACTAGCAAGCATGTGTGACTTCTAGGCCCACATGCTAGAAAACCACCACTTTATAGTTTCATAACTGAAAATATATTTTCATAGAAACAACAAAGCAAAGGGGATAACCAGCGACCAGAAAAGCTAACTTAGGTGAATGGTGCAACTCAAAGGTCTTTCCGAGGAAAGCTCAGTCCTCGCTTGCGAGAATCAGCCTTGGCTCACCTCATAACGGGGCTTCGAGTTAAGGCGTCAAGGAAGCAGTACCACTGCTTCTCGCAGTCAGCGAGACCACAAGGCAGATGCCTGCTGCTGTCCTGTCTCCTTGTCTACTTTCTCATCTCAGTGTCATAAGAGAGCCCTGTACTAGTCCCTGAGTAACAGAGCAGCTGTCATGAGCACAGGCTCATTTTATCTGAGAACATTCTTGTCTTTGAGAGAAATGAGAATATGACAAAGAAAACTAAACAGCAGCAGGCCTAGCCTCAGCAGCCTTTCTGAGTGATGTCTAGTCCCGAGGATTTTGTGATTTCCAAAGTCGTGAACACCTGTTCAAGAGGAAGAAAACAAATACATATTTAGAAGTTAGCAGTGTTAAGAAAACACATTCTGAATATTATATTTATGCAATTCTTTAAAATATACAAATCTGGCCAGCATGGTGGCTCATGCCTATAATCCCATCACTTTGAGAGGCCAAGATGGGCAGATCACTTGAGGTCAGGAGTTTGAGACCAGCCTGGCCAACATGGTGGAAAGCCGTCTCTACTAAAAATACAAAAATTAGCCAGGCATGGTGGTGCACACCTGAAGTCCAGCTTCTCAGGAGTCTGAAGCAGAAGAATCACTTGAACCCAGGAGGTGGAGGCTGTAGTGAGCCAAGATCATACCACTGCACTCCAGCCTGGGTAACAGTGAGACCCTGTCTCAAAAAGTAAAATAAAATAAATTAAAAATAAAATATACAAATCAGTTACTAACATGACGTCTTTCTGACAAGTGATTTATAATAGTTTTTCACACTATATCAACTGAAGCCAATTTTGAAAACATCTTGTTTCCTACCTCCCCACATGTGGGGTGAATTCCAATGGTGTCATCAAGTAGCTGTTTAGTGAGTCCACATTTCATTGCAGCTGCAAATCCTTGGGTAACCTCACCGGCATTTGGTCCAAGAATATGAAACCCTATCACCCGATCCTTTAATACAAAAACAAAACAAAGAGAATCCCAGTAGGTTAATGGTCTGAATACGAATCCATTCACTGCAAGTTCACAGTTAAAATATACAGCATCTACTACAGAAAAAGAACTTCAATGTCAAGTGAGCAGAGAACATTACCATGAAACTGTGAGCCACTGTAGTTAAATGAGCCAGTAAATGCACATCCAGAGTTAATTTGCACTCAAATTTACTAGAACAAGCAATTTACCCACTGCATGAAGGAGTTCATTAGTATGATGTAAATTTCCAAATTATGCTGAGACAATGCTCAACAACAACATAACAAATCTGAATTAAAGTCCAACACTGGAATAACTCTAAGGCAGCAGGTTTTACTGGAAATCAGAGGTTGCTGGCCCAGGAAGCAAGGCACCCTGCTCCCAACATCAAGTGGAGACAAAGGAAAGGCTGGTGCAGGGCTGTCACCCAGGGCTGTGTGCTGAGAGATACAGGGTGCAGGCAATGAGCAGACCCACCAAGATGGGAAGCAAGATGTGCAGTCGCTTTCCATGGTAATAGTGCATTCTAGGCTGTCCATTTGTCAATGTTCCTTTCTCAGACTATTCTTCATTGTGATATTCAACAGTAAAAGCATACAAGAGATGAAGAGAAACACTATAAAAGGGCAACGGAGGCCAGCGCCAGGAAAAATCCTTGCCCCCTGAGCTTCTGGAGGAGGCAACAGCTCAGAACAGCCACACTCATCTGCATCTGCTGGTGAGCACTTCAGAGGGGAAGCAGGCAGACGCTGCCTGGGCTGGGGCTTCTGAGTGAGTTCCCAGGGCCCATAGAAGACTACTGTGTTGAAACCTGAGGTGGTACATTGCTCAGCAAGCAGAAAAGGAGGGCAGCTCAGAGCAAAGTAAGGACACTTGATGAGAATTTCCACTGAAAATTAAGGTCCTGAGTGAAGGAAGTCTCATTCACAATTCTGACTCCAGAACTAGAGTCCAGCATTTCCATTTTGTAAGTTTGAGGGTGCTACTCAAGAAACAGGCATGTGGCCAGGTTAAAGGGAAGGGGCACATGCTTCCCTTGCTCTCTAACCCTTGCTCTCTAACCTTGCTCCCATGGTTAGAGAGCAAGGCCAAGAGTGTGGCCTGGGAACCTGGGTGGGGTCCAGAGGGGTAGTGTGGGATGGCGCAGAGGGGCTCAGTGACGGGAAATGGGGCTGACAGCCACAGAAGTGTAGCCCACAACCCCATGAGGAGGTCAGAACTAGCATGACAGCTGCAACTCCTGCTTCAGCTGTGGCTCTCCCATCAAAGCCCACACTCTCACTTTCAGAGGGTAATACTGTATACAGTCTTTCTCTGCTCCCTTTGGAAAGGCTGCCCAAACTCTCATAAATTGACCTGAGATAACTCTGTCCCAAAGAAACAGGATGTAGTCCAGCACATGAGCACCCACTCTCGGAAGCACAGCTGCAAACCTGCCCAACCTGGAGCATTTCAGAGGTATTATGACCACCATCCCTGTCACTGCCCTGTAGCCCATGTGCAACTACTAAGGGACTAAGCCCTAGAGCTGTGGATGGCTTCACCATTCAGGCAACAGAGCACACGCTAATGGGCTACTAGCCTGGGACACGCTGTTTTCTGTTATACTGAGAATAAGACAAATACAGAGATGTGGGAATTAATCAAGATCATGACTGCTGCTCAGTAAACTTTGATGTAAATGCCACTTGTTGCTGTTCACATTTATCTATTTTTATGTTTCATCTCCCCAGACAGATGATAAACTCTTCAAGAGAAGAACCAAGTCAGAACACTGCTTTCTACATTCAGAATTCTTTATAAAGCAAATTATAAATAAGCTGTGCTTTAAACTAGGAAGGCTGTTAACCATTTTGATGCTCACCCCTCATAACCAGGAGGAGGAAAGCCTCCGATGATGGGCTGCTGCTTTAGTGAAAGCATCAGCAATTAGCTCAGTAAGTCGAGTTTCACTTTGTGTGAACATCTCCATCTAAAGAGTTTAGACACACATTCAGTCTGTTTATAAAATGCACACATACAACTTACAATTTATTATTTGATGACCAAAATTTTCATAGATCTTCTAGTTCTAAACTATCAAGTTTAAACTATCAAGCTATCAAGATGGCCCTGGGAAGAGGCAGCTTTCAGTGGTATACTTTGAGAGGACACTGGTAAGGCTCAATTACAAACTGTTACTGCTCAACCTCTGTGACATGTTGACTAGATGACAACATGGAGGCACTCTGCATTGTCCTGAAAACTATCTTTAAAAGGTTATAAAAATGCAGCAGTCCCAGCTGCTCAGGAGGCTGAAGCAGGAGGATCACTTGAGGCCAGGAGTTGGAGACCAGCCTGGGCAACATGGCAAGATCCCGACTCCACACACACACATAAATATATGTGTATATATATGTACATATATATATAAAATATATATTTTATATATATGTATATATATATGTATGTATATATATGTGTGTATATATATATAAAATATGTATTTTTTTTGGTATTTGGATTTATATATATAATTTATATGTATATAAATCCAAATGCTAAAAATAAAAGCTACATTTAAAAATCACAGCATTTTGGCTTCTAGTGGCATTACATACATGGTCAAATTTATTGCAGATTATCTTTGCGTAACAAGTGTTGTTCTCTCTGCCAGCTACTGTCCATTCAAGAGGCCAGAACAAAGTATGATATATCTGGAAGATAAGAGAGAGAAAAAGGGCAGGATTAATGTATATGGAAACGATTCCTTGATAGGCTCTTTAATTCTATAAAGGCAATAATCTCCATAGCAGCTTTCGGAAATTTAAAGTTCAGTAACCCCACCTTTACGTATCTGTTGGGGCATAGGCCAAGGCTCCTGAAATGCCAGCTGCATACATGTGTTGACCTTTGTTGTGCATGCTTGGCTGTTAGTCCAAACAAAAATCCACATACAAAATTTAGTTTTCAAACATGTATAGAACATCAGCAACCCAAGGCAGCACACTAGGCACAGGCCCTTATGTGGGCTGCAGAGATGAAGGCTGAGATTCTGACGTCAACAGCTGACACCGATAACAGGGCTCACGTTCCAGCAAATTTGAGGAGGAGAGGAAGTAAAATAGCTCCAGCCATTTAGAGCTCCAGAACCGGGGCCGGGCGCAGTGGCTCAAGCCTGTAATCCTAGCACTTTGGGAGGCCGAGACGGGTGGATCACGAGGTCAAGAGATCGAGACCATCCCGGTCAACATAGTGAAACCCCGTCTCTACTAAAAATACAAAAAATTAGCTGGGCATGGTGGCACGTGCCTGTAATCCCAGCCACTCAGGAGGCTGAGGCAGGAGAATTGCCTGAACCCAGGAGGCGGAGGTTGCGGTGAGCCGAGATTGCGCCATTGCACTCCAGCCTGGGTGACAAGAGCGAAACTCCGTCTCAAAAAAAAAAAAAAAAAAAAAAAAAAAGAGCTCCAGAACCTAGCGATAGGAGAGCAGGGATCACGTCTCTCTCATTTCTGTCCCCAAGCCCTCATGCCAGTGCCTTGAGTGTACCTCTATGCCTCTTCAATCTGGCACAGTCTTCTAAGAACCAGAACAAAATGCCATGTGCCCTTTCTCCAGCTTGGGGTGGCTGTGGTCTCCCAGTCTTGCACCTCTGAATCAATCCATACACAAACGGGCAGTTAATGTTGGAAGAACAGAATTGGAAATGTACTCCACAATGGATGGATTTAAATTTAAAAATACCACCCAGAAATAACCATTTTAAATGTTAGGGAAAAGCATCAATTGCTGGTGCATGCAAGAGTTAAAACAACATTTTTATGAAGGAGGTAACATAGTATACAGTTATTTGTAGCAAAAAAAAAAAAAAAAAAAGATTTAACTTGTTTTTAACAGAAGAGAAACTCTTCTACTCTTTTTTTCTTTTTTGAGACAGGGTCTCACTTTGTCACCCAGGCTGGAGTACAGTGGTACGATCATGGCTCACTGCAGCCTTGACTGGCCAGGTTCCAGCAATCCTCCTGCCTTAGTCCCCAAGCAGCTGGGACTATAGGTGTGCATCTCCACGCCCAGCTAATTTTTGTATTTTTTGTAGAGATTGGGTGTCACCATGTTGCCCAGGCTGCTCTGGAACTCCTGAGCTCAAGTGATCCACTTGCCTCAGACTCCCAAAATGCTGGGATTACAGGTATGAGCTACCATCCCCCACTACTTGTACCTATTTTAATACAAACTTTTTAATCTCTGCAGCTATCAGAAACAGGAATGTTTGTTTATCTCAAGATACGCTTTTCTAAAAACACACCCCTAAGGTTAAAAAGAGATGGTACAAACTCTTACCAGGTTTTAAGCATGATTCTTAGAACAGCAAGCTACTATTTCTGATGCGTTCTATCACTTCTGCTATGAATGAAGGAGGTGAACACTCACACTTCCTCCTATCTCCTTTCACTCTTTCACTGGTTTTGTCAAATGTGCTTTTTTCCTTCTAACACTTTGAAGATTTTACTATATTTAAGTTTCTAACCCTCTGGTTCAAAGTGGGTGTGAAGTGTGGATCCAACTTCCAACTTTATATTTTTCCTTAATAGCTATCCACTTATTCCAGCACCCTTTAATGGATGGCCTGTGCTTTCCCATGGTTTTAAAATATGACCTGTATCATAAATTCTTATGAGCATTTAAATCCATTTCTGGGTTTCACATTCTGTTCTACTGATCTCGCTGTGTCCATCTGTGTGCCACTGCTGCACAACTGTAAGTACTGCAGCCATGTGATCAAGTTTCGTATCTAATTAGGGCTCCCCTCATTACTCTTGAAGTTTGTTTTTTTTTTTTTTTTTTTTTTTTTTAGTCAACCTATGCACAATTACAGACATAATATTCAAAGCTCTGCTATGGAAAACAGTGATCTCTGACCCCACCCATTTCAATGAACCCAGAGGCCACAACTTTCACCTCTTTTATTTAATTGGCTATTTATGTTTCTAAATAACATGCTTATTTGCTACTGCCTGCCTTTTCTATTTCAGGCTTTATTTATTGACTTGGCTCTATGCAAAAAGCAAGATGAGCTCTCTTCCCTGGCCCCCTGACACTCACTCTAGCTCCTTTCTGCCCTCCCCTATCACCATCTTCCCAATACAGTTATACTCCTAGCTATCATAGTTACCAGTGTTTCCTTTACTACATAAAAGCTATTCATGGACAACTTGAAAGCTACAAGCAAAGGATGAAGCTGCACTCTTAGCTCACAACACAGACAGACATTAACTCAAAATAGATCACAGACCTAAATGCACTTACACTTTCTCCCATCTCTACTCATGCATTGCACGTGTTGCAAAACAATGCTGGTCTACAATGACAGCATATACAACTGTGGTCCCACAACATTAAAATGGAGCTGAAAAATTCCTGCCACCTAGTAACATTGTAGCCATTGTAACATCATCATGCAAGCAACACATTACTCACTGTTTGTGGTGATTCTGGTGTAAACAAACCTACTGCACTGCCAGTCCCTAACAGTCTAGCACATATAATCATGTACAGTACATAATACTTGATAAGGATAATACATGTAATATGACTATGATACTAATTTATTTATTATACTATATATTCTATATATTCTATTATTATTTTAGAGGGTACTCCTTCAACTTATTAATTAACTGTGAAACTGCCTCAGGCAGGTCCTTCAGGAGGTATCCAGAAGAAGGCATTGTCATCATTGGAGGTGACAGTTCCCTGTGTGTTACTGCCCCTGGGACAGGATGTGGTGGGAGAAGACAGTGATATTGATGTTTCTGACCTTGTGTAGGCATAGGCTAATGTGTGTGTTTGTGTCTTCATTTTTTATAAACAAGTAAAAAAAGTTAATAGAAAAAGCTTATAGAATAAGGATATAAAGAAAGAAAACATTTTGTACAGTTGTACAACGTATTTGTTTCTCTACAACAGGAGCTTAAAAAAATACTAACATCACATTTTCATTCCTGTCAAAAAATAAATCAGGTGAGTTGATCTACAGCAAACCTCGGGGAAAAGATCTTAAAGCAATCCCAAAAACTTGGGGAATTTATTTCCTATAAAGATACTCCATTGTCAGGAACAGCCTTCTACATCCTTCCGGTCATGTGCCTGACATCTTTCTACCTTAATTTTTCATTAATTTCAAAAAGTTTTAAAACTAAATGTTAAATCCATGATTATTAACAATTTTCTAAGACCCAAAAGCTGACCAATGCAAACAGCATAGCTTATTATTATATTGAGTTAATTATAAACCCTGATAAAATAACGTTCTCTAAAATGTAAATTTCAAAAACAACCATCTAAAATAACATTATAAAGTTTTAATCATACATTTTCCCAGCACCAGAAATTTAAATAGGAATTTCATAAATCCTTAGGGCATTTAACTAGGGAATATCAACTCTATGATTTAAAGAAATTCCCAATAATAAATTAAATCATACAATTAAAATGGCTTAAAAGGAAAGGACTGTAATTTCAATTCTTTTTTACTTAAAATATCAAGTATTAATAACCCTCCAACTCTTTTCATCTCTCCCTCCTACGCTGGGAAAATGGGCAGAAAAAAGCCAATTAAACTTCCCAGCAAAATATGATGTAAGAAAATATATTTAAGGTTATAACTGGATGGGGTTGGGGGTAAAGGAGAGGTAGCAACAGAGGGGTGTAGAGGATGTCCTTTTGGGAATCTGAAGAGCCCACAGGCAGACAACCCAGGAACTTCACACCTTACCACCCAGAGCCATGCTGATGGGATGGGACTGGCCACTAGGCCTTGGTACATTCCTACCCTTGCATTCCCAAAAGATCTTAAAATAACTTTGGGCTTCCTTGCATAAGTTTGTTCAAATAGATTTTTGTTACTTGTAATTCAAATGTCCTGACTTATAGATTATACTTCCCTCTTTCTCAACCATATTCTTCTTGTTTGCTAGACAGGCAGGGTTTAAATTAATTGCTAATCTTCCTAAAATAGGAATATGATTTCCTACAATATAACCATCATAGTAACTTGCAAAATGATGAAATAAAAAGTGACTGCAAAGACAAACTGTTGATTAAAAGAGATTTTTTAAAGAAAGTAATAAAACACAATCTTACTTCTAGATTCTCTTTTTTATATATTTCAATAGCCTTCTCTTCAGATAATCCACAGCAACCATACTCCAGAGGAGTAAACACCGTAGTTGGAACATTAATATAATCACACTGAAAAATAAATACATTACATAATCTTATTTTGTGATACTTTATAGCAAAAATCTGTATTACATATATTTATAAAAAGAAAATAAATGAGTCCAGTTCAGTGTAACTAATTCTTAAAATGCCAACAGCTTCAGGAAAATTCTAAGGTACATTAACAGAAACCTGGGATGGCTCCCTGACCCAGGGGCAGAGACCACACACTGGCCAGCCACCAACAGATGGGTCGGCTCTCCTGGAGCACAGACTCGGGGGTCCAAAAACCCGAAGCTAGAGGTGGAGGTGGTGCCACCCAGCTGCTCCTAAAGACACTCTCCAAAATGTTTTCTTTCCATGCCCATCATTCTGGGCTCTGCTCTCTTGGCGCACTTCTTCCAGGCAACCTTGAATTATGCTACCTCACTGGAAACTGAGACTACCTCTTGGCCATTTCATATTCCTTATGCCACTGAGAGGCAAGGCAGGTATGCAGCTCAATGGTGCTGAACTGGGTGTTCTTGACTATCAAAGGGGGATGGCACATGTGAGTGTGTGAATACATCTGGGAGAGTGCTAATATACCACAGGGACAAGGATGACCACAGGTCATCTCTGCAGTCCAGGGGTTAAGACAGAACCATCTCCAGAGCCTTTATCAGACTGAGTCAGAGAAGAATGGACATCACAAGAAGACTGTGCACTCCGAAGCTGGCAAGCAGAGCCCCAGCAGCCCTGTAGAGAAGCAAGGTTCACAGGTGGCACTCCTGCCTAGGAGAGGCCTCAACTTGGGAGACAACAGGGCCTCTCTGGCTGTGTGGAAAGGAGCTGGAATACTTTGTTGGTTGAACCATGAAACCATGAAGAGAAAGCTGTGTGTAGGTGGCAGAGGTGCCTTGCCCAGGCACAGCCCCTTCAAAGGACATCACCGCCCATAGCACTGTATGTTTCCCAACCCCTGCCAATGGCCACAAGTGATTAGACTAGGGATAGCCATCTGACCTCACAAACACCAATATATAAGCTGGCCAGAAATCTACAGAATGGCAGAAAAAGGTGAACTGAGTCAATCCAATTCTTTCTTTTGTAGGAAAATTAACTAGAAGCAAAGAGAATTTTCTAGGTGGTAGAGGAACAGGAAGAAATGGACCTGCAAAGTTGTCACCAAGTTAGGCCAAGGAGGAGCACATTTATACAAACACCCCACTATGCTGCTGGGCCCCAGAGCAGCCGGGACTCCAAACGCAGGCAGGCCCAGCCCTAGTAGAGTTCTTTTTCTAGGTTCCTCTGTGATTCTACCTATTAATCCCAGGATTCTTACAGTAACTTCCCTCAATTTGCCTAGTTTGAGTGAACTTCTATTCTTTGTTAACCCAAAGAAAAATAAAACACCACCAGGTATCCCCCAAATCAATGAGAGGATTTACATATAACACAGGCAAGTTCTCCATTAGCCTAGATTCTTATGCTCTCATGACACTTCATGTTTGCCTACCAGCAAATGATGGGTGAGCCAACCATTTATTTTCTTTTCCCAGCATGGCTCAGAAAATCACACAACTATGTGAACTGCCTGGGTATTTTCTGACTTCTGTGAGGCACTCGCAAGTTGTCAATCCATTTATTGACTGGCAGCTGACCCCAGATTCCATACCTTACATGGGAGTCCTCATTCTTCACAGAAGCCTTTGTTTCCTGTTTCATATCAATTAAGAAAAAATAAACAGAAATGGCTCAACTTTGCCCCTTTCTCCTAAAAACCTTCTCCACATCTTAGACCATCTCCTCTACGTGGACTTGACTCATGCTACCCTTCCCATAGGCTTCCTTTCAATCTTGGCCTTTCATCTCTTTCTTTATGCTCTACATATATTGCTCCATATTCTAATCCCTCCTCCTCACAGACACAATGATTAACTTCTTACAGTATCAGGCAACTGCTCAGCCAACACACACCCTAAAATGCTATTTGCACTTGCGATAAGTCCTTGCACATTTAGCATTCCTGGCCTCCAGCCATTAATGCCAGCAGAGCCCCCTCGCCAGTCGACCCTCATGCACCAAATGCACCCACCCACAAGGTCTCCATGCAAGGCCTTGGCAGGTACCTGGGGGATGAAGCAAAGCAGCACATAGCATTCCTCATGAAGAACCTGTGCCCAAAGCTCTTCACCTGAACACACTCATGCAAAAACAATTGGAGAAATTCAGAATGTGGGACATTATGCCAAAAAAAAAAAAAAAAAAAAAAAAAAAACCTGATCCATCAAAAAGTCAGTGTTAAGAACTGGAGCAAGACAAAGATGCTCACTCTCACCAATCTTATTCAACACAATACTAGAAGTCCTAGCCAGAGTAGTCTGGATGAGAAAGAAATAAAAGGCATCCAAACTGGGAAAACAGGAAGTGAAATTGTCCCTCTTTGCAGACAATGTGATTTCATATGTAGAAAAACCTATGAGATTCCACCAAAAACTCTTAGAATTGATACATGAACTCAGTAAAGTTGCAAGATACAAAAATCAACAAACAAAAATCAGTAGTGTTTCTATATACCAATAACAAATTAACTGAAAAAGAAATCAATAAAGCAATTTCATTTACAATAGCTACAAAAAATAAAATATTTAGGGATAAATTTAATCAAGTAGGTTGAACCACTTTACAATGAAAACTGCAAAACACTGGTGAAAGAAACTGAAGACACAAAAATATAGAAAGATATTCCATGCTCATGGACTAGAAGAATTAATATTGTTAAAATGCCTATACTACCCAAAGCAATCTACAGATTCAATGCATTCTATTAAAATAACAATGACATTCTTCACAGTAGTAGAAAAAACAATATTAAAATTTGTATGAAACCACAAAAGATGCTGAATAACCAAAATAATACTAAACAAAAAGAATCAAACTGGAGGCATCATACTACCTGATTTTAAAATATACTACAAGTCATAGTATCCAAAACAGCATGACATTAATATGAAAACAGACACATAGACTATGGAACAGAACCTGGAGCCCAGAAATAAAACCACGTATTTACAGCCAACTAATTTTTGACAAAGGCACCAAGAACATAAACTGGAGAAAGGACACTCTCTTCGGTAAATGGTGGTGGGAAAACAGTATATGTAGAAGAATGAAACTGGACCTCTATATCTCATCACGTGAAAAAAATCAGTTAGAAATGAATTAAAGACTTAAATATAAGGTCCCAAATTATAAAACTACTGGAAGAAAACAGGAGGAATGCTTCTGGGCATTGGTCTAGGCAAAGATTTTATAGGCAAGACCTCAAAAATACAGGCAACAAAATGAAAACAGACAAATGAGACTGTATCCAACTAAAAAGCTTCTGCAATCAGCAAAGAAAGCAATCAACAGAGTAGAGACAACCTGTAAAATGAGAGAAAATATTTGAAAACTATCTATTTGAGAAGTTACTAATATCCCTATATAAGGAACTCAAACAACTCAGAGAAAAAAAAAAATACCCTGATTTAAAAATGGGCAAAGGATCTGAATAGATGTTTTTCACAAGATCTACACATGGACAAGTATAGGAAAAAATGCTCGATATCACTAATCGTCAGGAAAATGTAAATCAAAGCCACAATGAGATACCACAACCCGGTCAGAATGGCTATTATCAAAAAGACAAAAAATAGCAAATGCTGGTGAGGATGTGGAAAAAGGGGAACTCTTACACACTGTTAGTGCGAATGGAAGCCAGCAGAGCCACTATGGAACACAGTATGGAGAGTCTCCAAAACTAAAAATAGAACCACCGTATGATCCAGCAATCCCAGTACTGAGTATTTATCCAAAGGAAAGAATCAGTGTATCAAAAAGATATCTGCACACCCATATATTGTGGCACTATTCAAAATAGGCAAAATATGGACCCAACCTAGGCATCCATAGTGGATGAATGGGTAGAGAAAACATAATATATAAACACAATGAAATACTATTCAGCCATAAAGAAGAATGAAATCCAACCATTCAGAGTAACATGAATGAGCCTGGAAGACATTATGTTAAGTGAAATAAGCTGGGCACAGAAAGACAAATACTGCATGTTCTCACTCATATGTGGGAGCTAAAAAAGTTGATCTTACAGAAGTAGAAAGTAGAATTGTGGTTATTAGAGGCTGGGAAGGATAGGGTAAAGGGGAGGATGGGGAGAGGTTGGTTAATGGACACAAAATTACAGCTAAACAGGAGTTAAGTCCTAGTGCTTTATAGCACTGTAGGGTGAACATAATTAACAAGAATTCATTGCATATTTCCAAAAAGCAAGAAGAAAGGATATAACAGAATGTTCTCACACAAATAAATGACACCTTTGAGGTAACAGATATGCTAACTACCCTGATTTGATCATTACATGTTATATAAGTGTATCAAAATATCACTCTGTATCCCATAAATATGTACAAACATTATGTGTCAACTAAAAGTAATAGGAAAAAAGTCAGTGTCATAAAAAATAAAGGCGGGGGATTGTATCAGATTAAGAGACTTAAGCATCTTAAGAGCCAAATGTACTGTGCAAGTCAAAACACACACATACACTCTCTCTCTCTCTCTCTCTCTCTGTCTATTAAGGAATAACTTAGGAAATTGAGTATGATAGCAATTTTGTTGAGCTTCTCAGATATGGCAATGGAACTGTAGTTACGGAGGTAAACATCCTTGTACTCAGGAGATATATGCTGAAGTACTTAGGGACAAATGTCATTGATGTCTGCCACTTCAAAAACTGGCAGCAAAAAGCTCAGCAAAAGAAAAAAGGAATGTGAACTACACACACACATGTTCAGAAAAGGAGAGACAAAGCAAAAACAGCAGATGTGAATAACTGGAGAATCTGGGTGACAGGTTCAATACGGGTGATTGTTTACTACGGTTTCTGTGTTTTGACACCTTTCTAATAAAAAAGTTGGGGGAAATAAAGGTCTCACCAGATCCCTACTGCCTAGAGAAGGCACTACCAATTCTTTTTTGTGGCAAAGATTTTTGATGATCTGGCACCAAATTAGTTTTCCAGCCCCTTCCCAATTGTAACCTCCTATCACCAACTACTCTGCCTACACACATGCCAAAATGCTCTATGCACTGTGTTTGGGACAATTTTTCTTTGCATGAGATGGTACACTCAGCATTCCTGACCCCACCCACTAATGTAGCAGGCAGGGCCCTTCCCCAGTCACCCATCTCCCACCAACTCCACCACATGGCCACAGAGCTCCTGATGGAGCTGAGCAATACCTCCCCAGCTGAGAGCTCCTGGGACACTACTCATAGTCCTTAGCACAAGCCAAGTGCTACAGGTCTCTGTGTTCTTAGCTGGGTTAACTGCTCACCTGAAAAGTCCTTTGCTTCCTCAATTTTGAATTACTTATCCTATAAAGCCCATCCCAAATATTTGATTTAAAAATATGAAAAGTGGAAATCTTCTGTAGAAATCATCTGATTCACATCCTTGGCTTTGCAGATGATGAAACTAAGGTCCTCAAAAGTTAAACAACCTGACTATATTTATAGGCCAAGGGGACACTGAAGCCAGGACCAGAATCCTGACTCATGCCAAGAACTCCTATGCTATTACAGTGCAACAGTCTTACTTATGAAGGCTTTCTCCCTCCCTGCAGCTAGAATGAACCCCTTCAGTGTCTCTAGAGCAACCTGCTGACAGCACTCTAGCACACAACCATACTGTGTCTTCTGCTCAGTCTGTGCCTGCCTGACTCATGACCCCACCTACTTGGTAAGCCCCTGGGGCCTGTGCTTTGTGTATCACCCAGCACAACATCTTGTACACAGTGGACACTCGAAAGTATTTATTTCAATCCATTAGTAAATAGTCTACTGCAAATCATATCCCTGAGGAACCCTCTACTTGGAAAACAAGCACACAAGTTTTACTTGCATTAGTTTTTAAAATTATGATCTTGATCAAGATATTATCTCAAAACAGTAAGAAACTTACCTTTTCTAAAGAGGCCCCAAAGAGTCTCCGAGCTAGCAGCTTGCCTGACTGTACGGCGACGGGAGTGAGCTCTGGCTTACCCTCCAAAATATCCCCAACAGCATAGACATATGGCACATTGGTCTGTTCCACATCATTTACAGGTATTTTTCCACTTCTGGTAGTTTTTGAAAAGGGGAAAAAATAGATTACAACTCACTCAACACTGCTGGCTGACTAATACTCTTAGCCAAAGGACTAAGACTAAATACATAGAGAAAAGACCTCTCTTAGAACTCATGCACCTCACGATATCAATTATCTGTAAGATCAATGAATTAACAAGGGTTTCTGTAGCTCCAAAAGAAAACACCTCTGGGGAAGCCACAGACATTTCCTGGATGCCTAGGATATCTGCAGACTGTCTCTACAGTCTCACTTAGAGCTTTGGAATTTATCTTTTTGCCTGACCAAGGTCATAAAGATGTGCTCTAAATCACAGATATTAGATGAATATATCTCTGCATTTATTTCTTAAAGTCATTGTTTAATATATGAGCTTTTTAAGGCATTCAATAAAAATTATTGATGAAGAAATTGATTATAAAGAGCTTGCACAGAACTTATTATAAGATAAATTAAAATATATATTTCTTAGAGGTGATCTGCAGAAACCTGTTGCTTTGTGCAGCAACAGTCCAATGATCCCAATATACTTACTTCTCATTAATTTTGACACCAATCTTCTCCAAGCCTATTTTCCTTGTACAGGAGTCACGACCAATAGCTAACAAAACCTGCATTTGGAGAGAAATCAAAAACACATATTATCCATATCAGGAATGAAAGAGAGAACATCACTATAGATCTTTCATACATTAAAAGGGTAATAACGCAATATTGCAAAACAATCTATGCCAATAAATCCGACAGCTTAAGGTGAAATAGATTCCTTAAAAGACACAACTTACCAAACTTACACACAAAAGTCTGAAAAGCTTACAGGCTAAATTATGTCCCTTCAAAATTCATATGCCAAAATTCTCTCCTTAAGTAACTCCAAGGATGACTGTATTTGGAAACAGAGCCTTTACGGAGATAATTGGGGTAAAACAGGTCACATGGGTGTGCCATAATCCAGTATGACTGGTGTCCTTATAAGAAGATGAGCACATGGGCAACACAGACCAAAGATGACCATGTGAGGATACAAGGAGAAGACAGCCATGTGCAAGCCCAGGAGAGAGGCCTCGGAAGAAACCAACCCTGCCAACACCTTGATCTTGAACTTCCAGCCTCCAGAACTGTGAGAAATACATTTCTGTTGTTTAGGCACCCCAGTCTGTGGTACTTTTCCAGAACTGTGAGAAAATAATTGTCTGTTGTTTAAGCCACCCACTCTGTGGTATTTTGCTATGGCAGCCCTGGCAAACTAATATGCCCTATACCATCAAAGAAACTGAATTCACAATTTGTAAATTTCCCATAAATTAATTTCAGACCCAGATGGCTTCTCTAGGAAAGCCTATGGAATACTTAAGTAAGAAATAATGTTAATGGTACACAAACTCTTCCAGGAAAGAAAGAGGAAAAGGGATTACTTCCCAACTTCTTTTTTATGAGGCCAGTATAAGCAACTGACACCAAAATCAGATAAGGACATTAAAAGAAAAGAAATCCACAAGCCAACACTCCTCATGAATATAGATATAAAATCCTTAATGAAATGTTAGCAAATCAAATATAGTAATATAAAAAAAGGATGATTGATTGTGACCAATGAGTTTGTCCCAAAAATGGAAATTTGGTTTAACATACAAAAACCCATCAATGTAATTCATCATATTAACATATTAACATATTAAACAAAAAAATTCAATCATATCAATAGGTGCAATAAAGCATTTCACAAAATTAAATACCCTTTCATAATTAAAATCTTTAGAATAAAAGAAAAAAAAATTTCCATCACCAGATAAAAGGCATGTATAGAAAACTTACGGGTCATGTCCTGGAAATGATAAAAGACTGACTGCTGCACCCCTAACACCAGGAACAAGACAGGCATGTCCATTCTCACAATTACTAGTCAATACTGTATTGGAGGTCTTAGCCAGTGAAATAAGGCAAGAAAGAGATTAAAAGCATGCATACTAGAAAGGAAGAAACATTGTTTTTATTTGCAGATATGAATCCTAACAAGCTACAAAGTCAACATTTATATACTACCAGCTAGCCACTTAAAAATGTCATTTGTAGGCCGGGCGTGGTAGCTCACATCTGTAATCCCAGCACTTTGGGAGGCCAAGGCAGGAAGATCACCTGAGATCAGGAGTTCGAGACCAGCCTGATCAACATGTAGAAACCCTGTCTCTACTAAAAATACAAAATTAGCCGGGGGTGGTGGCACATGCCTGTAATCCCAGCTATTCAGGAGGCTATGACAGGAGAATTGCTTAAACCTGGAAGGTGGAGGTTGTGGTGAGCCAAGATTGTACCACTGCCCTCTAGCCTGGGCAACAAGAGGGAAATGCCATCTCAAAAAAAAAAAAAAATATATATATATATATATAAAATTCATATTAGCTTTAAAAACATGAAATATACTTAGCAAAACATGTGAAAGAGCTCTAGAGCCCCATGATAAAACATTGCTGAGAGAAACTAAGGAATACCCAAATAAATGGAAAAACATACGAGATTCATATGTTGGAAAAATCAATATTGTTAAAAAATCAGCTCTTCCAAACTGACTATGAAAAAAAGACAGTTCCAGCCAAAATTCCAGCAGACTTGTTTCTAGAAATTAAAAAGCTATTTTTAAAAGTTATAATAGAAAAAAAAATGAAGAAAAAAATGAAAAAAAAGGAAAAGTTATGTAGAAATACAAAGAATCTAAACAAAATTAGAATTCTAAAATTAAAATTCTACCTGATCTAAGATTTACCACAGAGCTCCAGTAATCAAAACAATGTGGTACTGGGGAAAGGACAGACAAATGGTCTATGGGACAGAATGAAGAACACAGAAATAGACCCACAGTTAAATGGTCTTTCATCAAAGGCTCCAAAGCAATTCAATGGCGAAAGGGAAGTCTTTTGGATAAGTGGTACTGTATATCCACACGGGGAAAAAAAGAACTGCATAGTGAAGCATGTATGTTCTATACAATCCATAACACATGTGATGAGGTGTAAAATAAAGTGTCTGCAGATCTAGGATGTGGCTGTGGAGTGCTTAGCCTTGGAACTGCAATGTGAGAAGCCAGGTTGCATGTTGGATTTGACATAGATGCAGATGCACTGGGAATATTTAATAGGATTGTGGAAGAGTCTGAATTCACACATGTTGGCATGGTTCAGTGTGATGTGTGCTCATTATCTAATGGAATGTCCAAGCAATTTTGAGTCCTCCTTTTGGGACCAAAAATAATAAAGGGACAGACATGGCTTTTCCAAAGACTGCTTTGGAAATGGCAAGAAAAGCAGTATATTCTTTACCCAAACCTTCAACTAGAGAACATGTTCAAACAAAGCTGCAGAATGGAAAATCAAGACAGATGTTATTGCAGAGCTTTGAGATGATTTGCCAGCATCACACAACTTTCAGGAAAAGAAATCAATGGACAGTGAAAGGGACCTAATTCAGTTTTCTTTTCAAAAGCCTCCAAAAGCAAAAGCAGCTTAAAATCTAATTAAAATAAATTCTAATTAAAATGAATGAGAATTAAGTTGTTTACTAAAAATATTAAAGACAGATTACAGACTTAAACATAAAAGGTAAAACTATACAACTTCAGGAAGGAAACAAAGGGACACTTTCATGACCTTTGGGTTAGCAGATTTCTTAAAGCACACAGAAAGCATGAACCGTAAAGTAAAATACTAATAAAATTGAACTTCACCAAATTTAAAACTACTGCTAACCCAAAGATACTACTAAAAAATACAAGGCAAGTCACAGACTGGAGGAAAATATTCACATTACATATATCTGAAAAAGGAATATTCCCAAGAAACATAGAAGTCCTGTAATTCAAGAATAAAAATTCAAATGATCCAACAAAAAATGGCTGAGATTTAAACAAATGCTTCAAAGAAAAGATCCATCAATGGCCAATAAACACATGAAAATTGCTGTCCATCATTAGTCATCAGGGAGATGCAAATAAAAGCCATAAGATACCTCTACATATCCACTAGAATGGCTAGAATGAGAAAGCCAGATGGCCCTAAAGGTCCTAAGGGTCTGGAACAACCAGGCCCTCACATATAGCTGATGGAAATACAAAATGGCATAATCATTTGGAAACTCTCTGGCAGTTTTTTAAAAAGTAAACATCATCCCATGATCAAGCAATTTCACTCCTATTTGTCCAAGAGAAATTAAAATATATGTCAGCTGGGAGCAGTGGCTGATGCCTATAATCCCTGCATGTTGAGAGGCCAATATAGGAGGACTGCTTAAGGCTAGGAGTTCAAGATCAGCATGGACAGGACAACACAGTGAGACACCATCCGTTTAAAAAAAAAAAAAATTAGCCAGGCATGGTGGCATGTGCCTGTAGACCTAGCAACTAAGGAAGCTAAGGTGGGAGGATCATTTAGCCAAAGAGTGAGAAGCTGCAGTGAGCCGTGATATCACCACTGCACTCCAGCCTAGACGACAGAGTGAAACCATTTCTAAATATATCTTTATAAAAAGCTTTCTACAAAGACTCTTCACAGCGTTTTAATCTCAATAGTCCAAACTGCAAAGAGCCTAGGTATCTATCCACAGGAAAATGAATAAACTGCTGCATTAATAAAATCTATATGATAAAAAGAACTGATGAATATAAGATGGATGATTGCTAAAAACATCAATCTGAATAAAAGAAGCCAGATATAAGGAGTACATACTGCACAATTCCACTTATGTGACATTTAGAGGCAAACCAGAACAAAATGAGTCTATGATGACAGAATCAGAATAGTGGTTGCTTAGGGTCAATGACTGGGAAAAAGCACAGAGAGCTTTCTGGACTCACAGAAATGTCCTGTTACCTTTAAAGGAGTGTGGATTACATGAACATGGACATTGTCAAAACTAACTGAACTGTACACCTAGGATCTGTGCATTTCACTACATGTATATTATACCTCAATACGAAACTAACCAATTAAGAGTTAGATATTATGGGCAACTTTATACCAACACATTTGAAAACTCAGATGAAATGCACAAATTCCTGGAAAAAAATATAACTAATCAAAAGTAAATCAAGGATAAAATAAAAAGCCTTGTGCTCACTTTGGCAGCACATTACTAAAATTGGAACAATACAGAGAAGATTAGCATGGCCCCAGCGCAAGGATGACACGCAAATTCGTGAAGTGTTCCATATTAAAAAAAAAAAAAAGCCTTAAAAGTCCTTTGTCTATTAAAGAAATTCATCAGTGGTCAAATATATCTCCATAGAAAATTCTAGGTGTAGATGGTTGCATCAGTGAATTCTATAAAACATACAAGGAACCAATTCTAATGTTACATGAATTTTGCTAGAGAACAGAAAATGAGGAAACATACTCCAAACTTCTTTCATGAGCAAGAATACCCTGATACTCAAACCTAAAATTAAAATATTCAATATGTAAAAGAAAAATTATAAGCCAATGCAATATGATTCATGAATATAAATGCATAAATTCTAAATAACCAAGTCCAACATTACCAAGTTGGGTTTATACAAAGGATACAAAGTTGGTTGAACATTAGAAAATCAATGCAACTCAACAAATTAACAGATTAAAGAAAACATTCATTATTTGCAGCTGCAAAATAAAAACAAACAAACAAACAAACAAAACACTGTTATAACTGAACATCCTTTTTTTTTTTCGAGGCAGAGTCTCACTCTGTTGCCCAGGCTGGAGTGCAGTGGTGTGATCTTGGCTCACTGTAACCTCTGCCTTCCGAGTTTATGCAATTCCCTGCCTCATCCTCCTGAGTAGCTGGGATTATAGGTGCCTGCCACCACGCCTGGCTAATTTTTTGTATTTTAAGTAGAGATGGGGTTTCACCATCTTGGCAGGCTGGTCTTGAACTCCTAACCTCGTGATCCACCTGCCTTAACCTCCCAAAATCCTGGGATTACAGGCATGAGCAACTGTGACCGGCACACTCAATCATTTTTAAATATACAGAACAAAGTAAAGGAAAAGACACTTAGGAAACAAAAAATAGAAAAGGAGTTCCTTAACTTGACTAACAGTATGTAACAAAACTCTACAGAAAACACCGCTTTTTAGTGAAACACCTTTCCTTTTGATATTGAAAATAAGACAAGAGTGTCTGCTATTGCCATTTCTTGTCAAGACTGTATTGAAGGTCCTAACTAATGCATTTATACAAGTAAAAAGGGGAAAACCAGCAAAAAGGAAGAAACAGACTGTCATTATTCACAAATAAATGTGTACACAGGAAATCTGAAATAATCTAAGGATAAATTTTTCAGTAAGGGTTTAGCAAGATTACTGAATACTAAATCAAAACACAAAAATAAGTAGAATTTTTATACACCAGAAAGTTAAATATTAAAAAAAAACCAACATTTGTAACTACATATAAATTACGTTAAGTACTTAGTAATAAATCTGACAGAGGTTCTTGATCCCTAAGGAGAAATGTATTAACTTTTCCAAGAATCATTGAAGAAAATCTAAATTAATGACTAGATATACCATGTTCATGGGTTGGAAGACTGAATATTGAAAAAGTCAAGTGTTTCCAAATTTTCCTATATATCTAATCCAATCCTAATCAAAATCTCAACAAGGTTGATTTGGGGGTTTTGGTTTTGTTACATGTTTTTTGGGTTTGTGGATGCTCTCTGGGTTATATTTTTGCTAACTGAAAAAATATCTACATAAAGAGTATATAAAACATAAATGGTTCATACCACTGCACTCAGCACTTTGGGAGTGCTGTAATCTCAGCACTTTGGGAGGCCAAGGTGGGCGGATCACCTGAGGTCTGGAGTTCAAGACCAGTTTGACCAACATGGGCAAACCCCATCTCTACCAAAAATACAAATTAGCCAGGTGTGGTGGTGCATGTCTGTAACTCCAGCTACTTAGGAGGCTGAGGCAGGGGAATTATTGAACCTGAGGGGCAAAGGTTGCAGTGGGCTGAGATGGCAACATTACACTCTAGCCTAGGCAACAAGAGCAAAACTCTGTCTCAAAGGAAAAAAAAAGTAAACATAAATGTATAGTTTTGGTCAAAACTATAAACTAATTAAAAAGAAGTATTGGCCTCTAAAGTATTCCATGGGTTAACATTGTTTGGAGATTTTGTACTGTTTGTTTTTGAGAAAGAAAAATAGCTTTGCTATTGTTTTTCATTATAAAATATATTAAATATTTATTGCAAAAATATTCAAATTAAGAAATGTATAAAATAACTAATTCTCCAAAAGTAAGCACTAATAACACCTGGACATATGTGCTTCCAAATTTTACATACAATTGCAAATACATATATTTTACCATGGTAATCCTCATGTATTACTGAAAACTCAAACAGCAGCAGCCAAACTATCTTCCATCGTAACACTCTTACAAAGAATAAAAAAATATTAATCAGTATAATCTACCTGTAAGTTTCATTTCTGTTAATTTATGAGTGTGTTCAATAACTTAATAATAAAAAAATAAAAACTCACTGTGTTATAGACTTCTTCAATTGTTTCTGTTCCTTCAGTAGATTTAGCCAATACTTTCAGCTTTCCAGGTGAACCTTTCTCCAACTGTTGAACCTAGTAAGAATAAAGAGTGTAATGATGTTATCTAAATATGATAAAAAAAGAAATGCATAAAAGGGTGTACACTGGTATGTTCATGTACACTTGTGTGTGTGGTGGTGGTATATACAATATGTGTTAGTATAGTTAAGGTTTCTGGACAAGGCAGAAATATAGAAAAGTGGACTGTCACAGATGCATTTTGGAGGTAGAAATGAATTAATGAATTAATTGAGATTGGAGGGAGAAAAAAAGAGAAATTAAGGGGTGTTCCTCAATACTGGCTTACTACGTTGTGTTAAATACCTTTTACCAAGTACTGAGATGGACCAGAAAGATTAGCAGGAGAATATATTTAGGTAAAAAATCTAGAGTTTCATTTTTCTCTTGTTAAGTTTGAAACGCTTATGAGAGATTCAAGTGGCAATTTCCAGTAGACAGAAGTATAAATGAATGTGCAATTCAGGAGAGACTCTTAAACAGGAGATATAAATCTGAGAATCATTAGCATTTAGATGATGCTTTAAACTATGGGCCTAGAGAAGATCATCCAGGTAATACAAGTGCACAGACGTGTAGAGGGGCCTGGAGGAAAACAAATGGGTGCTGGTGTCTATAGGTTGAGTAGATGTAGATGAGAAAACTATAGACTGTGGGGCCACATAAGCCAGAAAAGAGGGTGCTTCAAACAGAAGGCCAGTTTTACCACATGCTGTCTAGAGGCCCAGTAAGATAAGGACAGAGACTGTACCACTGGATTTGACGACAGGAAATTTGCTAAAAACCTACAACCAGTTTCAAAGAAGTAGTGGAGATGGAAACAGCTGACAGTCAGGTAAGTGTGAAATGGAGGCAAGAAATTAGAAGCAGCATGAAGAGTTTTGTTTTGTTTTGTTTTGTTTTATAAAGGAGAAAAGAAAAATGGGGACCCAGGCATAACAGCAGTGAGGGTAAGAGAAGTCTTAATTGTTCAAGATGAGAGTCAGTGACATGAATAAGGAAAAAGAAGACAACTAACTGAAGATGGGACATCCTTGAAAAGGTGAAACAAAGCAGGAGATTAGGGGATTCAGCCTCTGAAAAGAGCAAGGACACTTCCTATATCAGAGGGGACAAGTGGACAAATGGGGTTGGCTCTGTAGACTTGGGAGTGGAAACACTGTTTTAACATTATTTGAATACAGACTAATTTATGTAATGAAACGAAGTAAGGTGGGGTAAAGTGAAAACTCAGAGAAAAGAAACTGCAAATGCCATGCAGCCTTACCATCACAGGTATGAATTTCCACAGGAACCTCACACCATGCTGCTCCATGTAGGAACCCACTTTCTCTGCCATTTCTTGGTCAAAGCCACGGAGAAGGATTGAGCGTACCATAACTGTGACATCCAGGCCAAAGCCAGCCAGAAACCCTGCACACTCCAGGGCGACGTAAGAGGCACCTACCACTAACGTTTTGCCAGGGCAATAAGGCAGAGAAAAAAGGTCATCACTGAAAAAGAAAAATTAAAAAAAAGAATACCTAGGCAGTAAGAACGAAATGAGTGACTCATATTTCAGTGTATAATGGTCTTGTAAAGACTGAATTACAATTTAGTGTGTGAATGAAGCAACAACCTTTTGAAATTTGTAATTAAGTCTGCTGTGGAGTGGAACAATAAGTATACTTCAGTTTTTTCAAAATCAGATCACAAGCAAAGTTTTTTAAAAAATAAAATAGTATAGAAAATATCAGACTATATTATATGTGATGAGAAAAAAATCTGTTTGTTTTGGAGGTGTATGTATGTGCTACGTGAAGGGGTATGTGTTTGTTTACCTGGACAAACAATGTATTTAATTAATGTGAGTCAGCTCAAAAAAGTTTGCAAGTCATTGCACATATGTCCTCTGTTTGACCACCAAGAATAATTCCTATTAAATCTCAGTGTTAAGAAGAGCAGTATTTTTATCATAAGGATACTAAATCCTAGAGCTAATTGTATTTACTTATCTGCTTTGGCCTGTAAGAAGTTTAGAACCAAGTTCCAAGGGTACTTCTAGCAATCACCGAGACTCATATGTCATATTTTTGTACATTAATTTTGCCACTGGCCTTATTTACCTGACTTTATATTCTCTGTTTCATTGCCTTTAACTGTTTAGCTTCTTGCATTGCATGTATTTTCATTAGTCTATTCGAATCTTTTGTAGAATAAGACAGGAAGTAAATAAACTGGAAACATGTTAATATGGTGCAATTTATTAACATTAAAGTTAAAATGGTCCATTTAACCTTACCTGGTAATACAGTATTCTTTATCTCCTTGGATTCCTAAATACCGCGGCCTTTCACCCGTTGCTATGACAAACTGTGCAGCAGTATAATAAGTTTCCTGTCCATTTTTATTGGTTGCCTTGAAAAAAAGAAGTAAACCTCACTTACTCAACAAACACTACAGAGTACCAGACACCATGGACAAAACAGTTACTACCCTCATGGAGCTTCCCATATAACAGGAACAGCACACATGCAAAAAAGTAATAATGCAATGTGATAAGCACAAGCACAGAAAATAGAAATCTTTATGAAATATTAATCAAAGCCCCATGGTGAGGGTAGAGTAGTGGACTAGAAAGCCAATCAAGGATGGATTAAAGAAGGAGTGGAGATTTTCAAATGGAGATGAGAAAAGTGAAATGATGGGAGAGGAACAGAGACCTGGAAGACATAACAATGTTCACAAAAGCACATGGGCCTGGAAGGAGCTGGTTTGTGAAGACTGGAGAGCAGGGTTGTGTCAGAAGTGACATGGAACAGACAGACTAGAGCCAAGTGTGAAGGCCCTTATGTCATCCTAACAACTTAGGCTATGGGGAACCAACAAAGGCTGTTCATAATTTGTAATTATACAAATAATTCAAAAATATATTTTCCTTTAAAAACATTCAAACTCAAGGAGAACTACAAACCACTGCTCAGTGAAATAAGAGAGGACACAAACAGATGGAGAAACATTCCATGTTCATGGTTAGGAAGAATCAAGAAAATGGCCACACTGCCCAAAGTAATTTACAGATTCAACGCTATCCCCAACAAGCTTCCAATGACCTTCTTCACAGAACTGGAAAAAACCACCTTAAACTTCTTATGGAACCAAAAGAGAGCCCGCATAGCCAAGTCAATTCTAAGCAAAAACAACAAAGTGGGAGGTATCACACTGCCGGACTTCAAACTACACTACAAGACTACAGCAATCAAAAGAGCATGGTACTGGTACCAAAACAGAGATACAGACCAATGGAACAGAACAGAGGCCTGAAAGGCAACCCAACACATCTACAACCATCTGATCATTGACAAACCTGACAAAAACAAGCAATGGGGAAAGGATTGCCTGTTTAATAAATGATGTTGGGAAAACTGGCTAGCCATGTGCAGAAAGCAGAAACTTGACCCCTTCCCGACACCTTACACTAAAATTAACTCCAGATAGATTAAAGACTTAAACATAAGACCTAACAGCATAAAAATCCTAGAAGAAAATCTAGGCAAAACCGTTCAGGACACAGGTGTAGGCAAGGACTTCATGACCAAAACACCAAAAGCACTGGCAACAAAAGCCAAAATAGACAAATCAGACCTAATCAAACTCCACAGTTTCTGCACAGCAAAAGAAACAGTCATTAGAGTGAATTGGCAACCAACAGAATGGGAAAAAATTTTTGCAGTCTACCCATCTGACAAAGGGTTGATATCTAGAATCTACAAAGAACTAAAACAGATTTACAAGAAAAAAACAAACAAGCCCATTCAAAAGTAGGCAAAGGACATGAACAGACACTTTACAAAAGAAGACATACATGAGGCCAAGAAACATATGAAAAAAGTGCTCATCGTCACTGGTCATTAGAGAAATGCAAATCAAAACTACATTGAGATACCACCTCATGCCAGTTAGGATGGCTGGCGATCATTAGAAAATCCAGAGACAACAGATGCTGGAGAGGATGTGGAGAAATAGGAACACTTTTACACTGTTGGTGGGAGTGTAAATTGGTTCAACCATCGTGGAAGACAGTGTGGTGATTCCTCAAGGACCTAGACACAGAAATTCCATTGGACCCAGCAATCCCATTACTGGGTATATATCCAAAGGATTATAAATTGTTCTACTATAAGGACACATGCACACAAATGTTCACTGCAGCACTGTTCACAGTAGCAAAGACCTGGAACCAACCCCAATGCCCACTGATGACTGACTGGACAGGGAAAATGTGGCACATATACACCATGGAATACTATGCAGCCATCAAATACAATGAGTTCATGTCCTTTGTAGGGACACGGATGAACCTGGAAACCATCATTCTCAGCAAACTGACACAAGAACAGAAAATCAAACACCACGTGTTCTCACTCATAGGTGGGTGTTGAACAATGAGAACACATGGACACAGGGAGGGGAGCATCACACACTGGGGTCTGTAGAGGGGAAACAGGGGAGGGACAGTGCAGGGTGGGGAGTTGGGGAGAGAGAGCATGGGGAGAAATGCCAGATTTAGGTGATGGGAAGGAAGTCAGCACATCACACTGCCATGTGTGTACCTATGTTACAATCTTGCATGTTCTTCACATGTACCCCAAAACCTAAAATGCAATAAAAAGAAAAAAACTGAGGAGAAAAAAAAATACATTATGAGCACATTCCCATGTCATGAAGTATCTTTTTATAATATTTTTTGTTGCTATACTGGGTTCAATGATAAGTGTGAGCACAGTATGTTTAATAAACACCAATTGTTGGGGAAAAATAAAACATTCAAATACTAATGAAGGTGTTTAAACAAGTGGGTTGGCACCATGAGTGGGATATAGAACACAGCCTGGAGAAAGAGCCTTGCTTGGAAGGGCTCTGAAAAAGACAAGTGAGTACAGGCTGTGGGGTCAAAGGGAGACTCTGGAGTTTCTAGCGTTGAGGGACTGGGAATGTGCTAGCATCACTAAACCAAGAGCCACACAAGAGGCAGGTATGGCTGGGGCTTATTCAACCATCTGTGCCAGGAAATTTGAGAAATAAAACAGGTATTTCTGCCGTGTTTCACATAAATAACATAATTCAAATTGGCCCATGTAAGGTTTTAAAGGGCTAGCTTTACCTTATTATTTTTTAGGAGTGAAATATATCTTTAATTGACTTTAAAACACATCATCCAAAATATAGATTATATGGCAAATGATAACAATTGTTAAAGCTAGGAATTGAATATTTGGCTATTTACTATGTTACGTTCTCAATTATTTCCTGTTCAAATAAAAATATTTAAACAAAATGTTGAAAATAAACCTTGAAGGGCAGCTTTAAATGGACCATACTTCACACGTTTCTGAGATAACAACTGAATAAAACATAATCTAAAATCTTGCCAAGATTATCTCACACTGTGCTAACAAAGTATAAAAATAAACTAGATGATGAGGACAATATCTGATTGTCTGTCATAATTCCAATTTAAACTGTTTGTGTTCTTCAAAATGATCTCATTGTCCTTATATTATTAATCTAATAATATATAAATACTACAAAGATAAACTTACAAAACACACTAATTCTAATACTACTTTTATCAATGCTTTTATGAATAATATATATTGGAGTTCTAGTTAAGGTTTCATTTTTAGGAAGCATTCCACTAATAAAATTTTGATCTTTTTAGTCTTTTAAATTTTGAACTGCTTAGTCTAAACATGTTCTCTTTTTTTTTTTTTTTTTGAGACGGAGTTTCGCTCTTGTTACCCAGGCTGGAGTGCAATGGCGCGATCTCGGCTCACCGCAACCTCCGCCTCCTGGGTTCAGGCAATTCTCCTGTCTCAGCCTCCTGAGTAGCTGGAATTACCGGCATGTGCCACCATGCCCAGCTAATTTTTTGTATTTTTAGTAGAGACGGGGTTTCACCATGTTGACCAGGATGGTCTCGATCTCTCGACCTCGTGATCCACCCGCCTCGGCCTCCCAAAGTGCTGGGATTACAGGCTTGAGCCACCGCGCCCGGCCCAACATGTTCTCTTTTAATATGGCCATAAAATAAAAGGCAAATAACTTTAAACTAAGGGTTCTTTAAAATACAATTTCCTCAAGGTAACCAAACATATAGAATTAACAAACAATGGGAGAAAAACACGTGTACACGCATGACCGTGTGTGTGCGTGTGTATGCACGCGCACGCACACACACACCTGTGACGCTCCTTAGCATGCAACATGAAATTTTAGTCCCAGGCAAGTATAAACAATTGTAAGGAAAGGAAATGAACAAGACAAGAAACTCAAACAGTACCTTTATTTTGTGATGTTCAACAAATTCTCCATAGGAATTGACATAGGCCACAGCCTTTTCCCTCAAAGACAACCCGTAGCCAAAGTTTAGAGAGCGGATGTGGTTCTGAATTGCTTTTGTCATCGTCTCCCAGTTGTGCTTCACTAAGAAGAAACAACCAGGATAAAGATGTTACGTGAATTTTACCTTTAATGGTAAACTATACGTAACCGGACATGAGCCATGCTAACAGTGCTTTAAAAATCATGAAGTAGACAGAAGATAATTAACAATTTAAATCTTTTTTATGCCAGCCATAGTTTATAGTCTTCCTATTTTATATCACAAAGAATGTGCAAAAAGCAAGAATTTTGAAAAGAAGGAAACTGGGGAAAAGTCCATGGAGGAGAGAATGCAGAAACTGGCCCTCATATGGCAATGCCCACGACGACATGAGGCAGGAGGCTCACTTCTCCTTGGTGGCATCTCCTAGAACCCTTTCCTGCCACAATGGTACATACCCTCACATCCTAAAGATATTTCTTCCCCATCCCCCAGAAAAACTTTTCTTCCAACCCTTAAACCACTTATCCTAAGAATCCTGTCAGCTCAGCTCACAGTTCATGTGTCCTTTTGTTTCTTGTTCTTGTTGCAAAAGGCATTCTAGATTAGAGGCTCTCAAATATGTTACAACGGGAATCATGTTGACCTATACAAATCCTAGGACCTGCCAAAAACTATAAAATCAGGAGTGGGACCCTGGAACCTATACAGCTAAAAGGCTCCTCCTGGAGTTTCTGATATGCCAAATCTATGAACTTGCACTTTGAAACCACCTGCTCTACTGTTTCACTGATGTGTTTAGTCCTGCAACAGTACATTTTTAAATACTGAGAAAGGTCACCCTCTATACCTTCTCAAAGGTTGCCTAGCTATTTTCACATATGTATTTTTCAATACAAATTTTAAAATAATTAGCCAATCTCCAAAAAGAAAAAAATGTCTCATGGAGATCTTACCAGACTTATATAAAATTTACAAATAATTTTTGAGATAATGTCTTCACAATATTGAGACACCCTCTCTAAAATCATAGTAAATTTCTTGTCATGCCTTTATTTTCTTTCCTTATTTATCCTATATATTCCTGGTTGAATTTATTTCAAGTTCTTTTCATTTTTTGTTACAATTTTCAATTATACATGTGAATATATATGTATATATCGACACACCACATATACATACACATACACAATACATGTATATATACCTATACATACACACACACCCCCACATAGATATTTTAAGAGACAGGGTCTCACTCTGTTGCTGAGGCTAGAGTGCCGTGACACAATCTCAGCTCACTGCAGCCTCGACCTCCCAGATCCAATCAATCCTCCTGCCTCAGCCTCCTGAGTAGTTGGGACTACAGGCATGCACCACCATGTCCAGCTAATCCTAGCTTGACCTAAAGCTCTCCATTGAGCTAACTGGAGAAATGTGTCCAGCATCAACCCATTATCCTGAACTCAACCCCACCCTGCCAATAAATCAAAGCTGCCTGTGTTTTCTATCTCAATGAATGGTATTCCATTTCCCCCAGTCCCTCTTCCTGTATTCTTTCCTCTCCCTCACTCCATCTCCTACCATGACCTGGATGGCTTGTCATAATCAACTGGCTATGGTCAGAACCAGGATCATATATGATCCTTCAAATGTGCATATTCACTGCCCACATCTATCAGATCAAAATATCTGCAAAAAGAGACAAGTGGTTTGTAAGTTGTCTTAAACTCCACAAGACATTCTGATATACAGCCAAGTCTACATCCAACTGATCACCACGTCTGGTCAGTTCTATGCCTTCAGTTGCCCTCCGACCTGACTTCAGTCTTTGCTCAGGCCTCTGTCATTTCTTGTCTCCACTTCCCCATACTTTCCTCTCTTTTCTAAGCTCCTCAGTGCCATCAAAGGTGTAAAAGTTGTCAGAATCAAAATGGAGTAACTTGTGCTTAAAAAAAAAAAAAAAAAAAGAACTCTGACAAACAGAGCTGGGGAAGGCCATGAAGAAAGGGTTTTCTGGGTTGTATACCTGATAACATAATCATCACATCACAAACACTGCAAAAACCACAAACTTGCCCAGAGGCCATCACAACCTTACATAAAAATACATCTTCCAGGACATCTGCCCAGCAACTGCCTGTCCACCTTGGACTTGAGTCACCCTAGTTACTGATCCTTGTAGCCAAGGATAATCATTTCAATCCTATCACCCTCATTTTTGCTTAGGAAACCCTCGTCTTCCTTTACATCCCTGAACACGCACATCATTTACTATGGCACACATGTTCCAGCTGCAGTGCCCAATTCAGAAATAAGCATTATTTTCTTTAGGGAGCTTCTCTCTACTTGCTACTTAGCTTGACAGAAGGACCCAGAATCACAGCCCATGGCTCATGCTCCTCTCCTGCTTCAACTCCCTTCATCTACTCTTCACTCCAGCTGCTCCTAACTCCCCAAAACATCATGTTTCCTCACATCTCCATAGTGTTCATCAAGCTGCTTCCTGTGTTAAAGGTCCTACACCTCTGTGACCTTCCAGATGCAGCTCAAGGGTCACCCTGTCTAAAGAGCTTTCCCTCACACTCCCCCACCACCCTCAAGGCTGCATGGAGCCAATACTCTAAGCAGCACAGCTAATTTGAATGCACTGAATGAATTTCCTTGTCTCTCTCTCTCTCTCCCACTAGACTACGTGCTATTTACAGGCAGCTCTGCTTCCTCACATCGGTATCCTCAGAGCCTGGCTAATACATGTTTACTAGATGAATATCTTTTCCACCTTTCATTAACCAAAGATACATATAACCACGGAGAAAAAATGTAACAGATAAAATTCAAATAATAACCCTTGCTATTCTATTTTCCTTAGACTTGAAAGAAATTTGAAAATAGCAATTATTTAATCTTTTACATTCTGCCAAGGATATGGAATTGCTGCAGCTGAGACAATTCCCTCTCTAGGTGGTGAGGCCCATAACAGCAGGACCCTCTTTGCATCCTCTATGCCTGGCTGACACAGTGGCTTCCTAATGAATGTTCATTAAATGAATTATGAACTCAACTATAAAAATATGAACAGCAAGTCTTTATCTTTAAAAAACTCATTTTTTTCTTTTCTCTCAATCTATACTTTATATACATTACTCACCTTGTTGATTATACTCCCAGCCAAACTTCCTTGAGTCATGTAATGCCTGCCCCAAAAGGGCAGCCTGATGCATCAATTTCTTAGGAATACAACCTACATTTACACAAGTGCCACCAAGACCTGAGGAAAAAAATAAGTTTTAATGCTTCTTCTGTGTGTGTCTAGTTTCACACATCTGCAGACACATTGTATTAAAACATGTGGAAATTACAAGCTCAATGGTGAGGGGACGACACTTCACCCCAAAATAAGACACAAGGGATTATCCCAAATTTTCTGATCACGGTTTCACAACCGTGGAGACTCAAGGACCCCTAAAAATACAGACACGCATGTGAGAAGTTTTCTGGGCACAGAGTCCAAAACTTTCACTTGAGTCTAATCCACAGTGATCAGAATGATCTGAGATTAACTAAATATGTACTACACCAAGGGTGAGAGAGGGTGAGAAACTCAGCTCCCAGCCTTGTACTCTCCATAACTCCGACTCCTCTGAGCCATGTCGTCAACTGCAAGCTGCCTGGACACCTTTACTCTGAGTGCTAAACAACACAAAATGTATCATCGCCACTTGTTAACTATAACCTCACTAAGACTCGGTTCATTTAAAAAATTTATTTTTATTTATTTTTTTAAATAGAGACAAGGTCTCGCTATATTATCCAGGCTAGTCTGGAACTCCTGAGTCCCATAAAGTACTGGGATTACAGGCAGGAGCCTCTGGGTCTGGCCTAGCCTTGCCTGTTTTCTTATCCAAGAAACAGGTGAGTTATACCTCTTGAGATTGTCATGAGGATTAAATGAGATTACATAAAGCAAACAACATATGTAAAGAGCATAGAGGAACAACAGAGATAAACAGCTTACCCCAGCACGTGCCCTGAGGTGACGGGACAACAAAGTCTAGAACCATAACTTTCTTTCCCAAAATGGCAGCTTCCTACAAATGAACAACAACAAAATTTACATCTAAAGATCTTGTCACTTTTCTGACACTCTCTCAATTTTTGTCTTCTCTAAAAGACTGTTTTTGTGTGACACACAATCTTTTACCTGAATTACACCAGCTATTACAATAGAAGCTTAAACTGTAACGTTAGTTGTTTCTTCTTTTTTTAAGTATAGAAGAAATGCCTATGGCAATCACCAGGAAGATTATCTATGAATTTCATTTCTATGTTCATACCTTTGCACACGAAAGGCCACCAGAACCACCACCGATGACGATCAGATCATAATCATATGCCGAATCTTCGTGAAGGAGCTTTTGCAACAAACCACTCTGATATGCCTATGGTTTAATTACAGGAGAAAGAACACTGCAGAATTTAAAGTTTTACAGCTATTTATGTGTACCCTATGTTCAATTGGTATGGATTTCTTTTATAAAAATCTTAGGAACAATCTATAATTTATCTAAGTTGGAACTGTACATTTATCTGGATGCTATTTAAAAATACAGTCTAACTTGTTAGAACTTATACCAAAGTGTATACGTTTTTGTCCCTTCTGACCTATCACCTGACAGCTATGCATGTGCCAAATAACTTAGAAGGCCGTGGCTCTGGATCTACGTAAGATGAGGTCATTTTCTTGGTCCAATCATCAAAATGTTATAGTCAAATGCAGTGGAATACCAAGTATCATTTTTCAATATCCTTGCTCATCTATGCTAGTCTTCATTTTGAAAAACATTTTATGCATTATCAGCATATTTTGTCATGGCTTTTCATAAATAAATCTAACTTTTGTAACTACAAAAGTAGCTCAATTACTGGTGAGCTTTCTATACAACACCAACATCTTGCATTTTCTTTCAGCAAGTCATGATGCTGGCCCTGGGGCGTATCCTCTTGCTCACTTGGCCCTCCTTGTGATCAGAAGTAGTTCAGATGAGGTTAGAGGTTCAATCTATGATTTAGTAACAATTTTCTTTACACCAAGTCAGTTGTTCGCTTCCATTATCTTGGGTTTAGACAAACACCATGATCAAATTAGCGCTTCCTGTGACACACAACAGATGCTTCGTAACTATTTGGACTCACCAGATGCATGTGTCCCCATGAAGAATGGGTGCCCAAAAAGGTTTTGGGGACATTCTAAAAAGGGGTCCTCTGGCCTCCTTACTTTCAGGTGCCCTTAGGGAAATCCAGCTCATCAGGATCTGCCATCCAAGAAATATCTCTCTGTCTTAAAATAACAGAATTGCTGTCTCTGTACCTACAGATTCATTCCTGGACATCATTTTCCAGGTTAAGATTGGCAAGACGACCACTTCAGAAGGTGTACAGGGGCCATAATTACAGGACTTAACACTAAGTAAACTGGGTTATAGATTCTAGGATTAATAAAGCAGATTGTTACAGCATAAGGATGCTGATCATAGATTAACACACAATGTAGACCACCTTTTTTCCCACAAAAATATAATTCTTAATTAAAGCCTCAAATATAACTATTTAATCAATCATTGATTACTTATATTGTATACAGATACAAAGGACATGACAGAGCAGAATTTTAATAAAAGTAAATAACTAATTATAAAATAAGGACCTTATTTAATTAACATCAATTTTTATCTATCACTGCTTACCTAACAACTCCTGTTCAGTGTAGCATTCTAGGAATCAAAAAATCAAAAGCCATAGGCCATTGCAAAGCACCCCAGGGTTAGCAGCCTTAACAGGAATTCTAACTGCCCCAGACAAAAATGTCAGAGTTGACCTCTTTATACTGGGCAATGAGTAAAATGTTCTCTCTCTCCATCAGGAGGAAAAGACCTGGGATGTCCTCAGGGTGGCCCACCTGTTGTTCCTGGTATCCTCACACAAAAATCCTAGCTTCTGGAAAAGCTAATTTCCCTTAATGCAATCAATGTTATCTGATAATTGTCCTATATGCTTCATTTTATAATTTCCAAAAGATGAGTGGACTGCCAAAAACCATTTTCTCTTGTTTAGATACTTTTTAAAAATGTGAACAAACAGCACTGAAGAACATACAATACTATTATTACCTGGAAAGTTTGGTCACATCCACCAACATGCACTTTATTCACAAAAATATTGGGCACGGTTTTCTGATTAGTGATTTCTAACAGCACTTCTTGAATCTTGGCCCCATCATCTAAAGAAGAAAAAACTATATATAAAAATACTGAAACAAGTTCCAAATCTTTGTGAGTTAAACTAAAGTGTTACAACACTCAAATGTTCACATGTAAATACCCGTAATAGGTGAGTGTGTTATATAACTTTATGAAATGAGAACTCAAGGGGAAAACATCCATGCTTGCCAAGAAAATCTTCAAAAATAAAGATCTACTAATTCATTTAAGATAAACGCTTCAAAATTAGATTTTGATATATTATTCAGTGACTATGCCAAGACAAACAGATAAAAGTCATCTTTAAAGAGCAAATATTAAGATAAAATCTGCTGTAACAATAATAACTCAGAAAATACTTCTTACAATTACATTTTAAAATGTTCACGATCATGGTCCAAAATTTTTCTTCCACCCCTAAAAATAAAACTGGTCCATGACTACTTAAGACTACCTTATTAGTACACACTTTAGAAAGTCTCCAAGATTCAAGAGCATTTCATTCATTAAGGTAACTTGGTTAAAATGAGTCACTGAGGTTCTATGAAGGCAGAAATCAAACTTTTTCTGTTCATTACCGTACCCTCACCCCTGAAAAGCTCCTTATGTGTAAAGTGCTCAACTAATATTAGATACATGAATGCCAAGAATTCAAAAGTATAAAGCTAAAAACTTAATATACTCTCTCCCTGGTGGATGACACAGCCAGGAAATGGAAGTGGATTCTTTTCATTTGTTACAGCTTAATCTATTCTGCTAGAGAGCTGGCGGATACAGCTGAAATGCCTCAAGTACTTCAAAGGGAGCAGCTTATATATCTTCCCCTTACTCCCTTCCCTCAAATATGGAAAATATATAAATAAAAAACCTACACCAACTTATCTGCCACATAAGGGTTCATTTTCTGCATGGCTGAATGTAGACAAAAATGCCTCATCTAATCTGGAGACAAGAATAATTTGAATTGAACGAAGTAAATGGAAAGAAGTCAATCTTGTTGGCATTTATCATAAACAACACTGTATAGTAACTGGTCTACTTACCAACTTGATCAAGTTCCAAGACATAACATTCAGTTCCCAAAGAAGAAAAGAGTTCTTTCACCTGAAACAAAAATTAAGCTAAGTTTCACTCTCACAAAAGATGCAACAGCTGTGAAATATGAACATAGTAATGAGAGACGTCAAAAATAAATGTTCTGGAGGAAGAGGAGTTCTAGCCAATGGGTGGTTTTCATTTTTTTTTTTTTTAATTTTCCTTTCCTCTACACATTTTCCCAGAATAATCTCAGGCCACCCCTTGCCTCCTTTTTACTGTCTCCTTATGACTTTCAAATCTACAACTTTCCCCCAAATCTCTTTTTTGAATTCAAGATAGACAGTATCTATTTTCCACCTGTGTGTTCCACGGGCATCTCACAGGCAACATATCCACAATGCTACTCTTCTCCTTCCATGTACCATTTCCTCTTCCTGTGTTTCCTTTCAATAGTCATTAAATCATTAAACAAATTTTTATCTGTCAAACACTTTGAATACATCTGTCCTTAGAAATATGATATGATTCATTACAGGGAACAGTCAGCAATGAAAATTAATGAATCCAAGCTACAGACACTAACATGCATGAATCTCTGAAACATAACTGTTGAGGAAGAAAACTGCAGAAGAATACATATGTATGTATGGTTCTATTTATATCAAGTCCCAAAACAGGCCAAAATGAACCAAATATTGATTAATAATGTATATGTATTTGGTTAAAATGTAAAAAGAAGAAATTTTGCATCACAGTGGTTAATCCTGAGGGAGAGAGGAGACAGCCAAGGAAGCTTCTACAGTAACTAGTGTCACTTTATTTATTCTTAAAAATGTATTTGCGTAATATACATGTTTTAAGAAACTATACACATAAACTTCAAATGTATTTAAAAAACACAGCCGATAATTTCACGAACTCAACCCAATAGTTTATGCTTTCGCATACAGTCTTCCACATATCATTGTTTAAACTTTCTGTAAAATGAAGTAAATTCTTCAAGGTTAAAAGTCCTTACACGTAGGTTGTCCCCGCAAAGGCTCGTTTCTAAGTGAAGTATTTTTATTTTTATTTTTATTTTTTTATTTTTATTTATTTATTTTTTTTTGAGACAGAGTTTCACTGGTTACCCAGGCTGGAGTGCAATGGCACGATCTCGGCTCACCGCAACCTCCGCCTCCTGGGTTCAGGCAATTCTCCTGCCTCAGCCTCCTGAGTAGCTGGGATTACAGGCACACGCCACCATGCCCTGCTAATTTTTTGTATCTTTAGTAGAGACGGGGTTTCACCATGTTGACCGGGATGGTCTCGATCTCTTGACCTCGTGATCCACCCGCCTCGGCCTCCCAAAGTGCTGGGATTACAGGCTTGAGCCACCGCGCCCGGCGAAGTATTTTTAAATTCAGAATACATCTGTCCTTAGAAATAACGCCGGATTCCTAGCCCGCCCCAAAAAGTTAAGGCAGTGTGCAACGAAGCTGAAATCGGCTCAGCCATCCTACAACCCTCCAGTACCTTCGTTTCACAAGACGGCAGAACCGAGGCTCGGCACGGGGTCCTAACCCGGGTCGAGGTCACGCAATTAGGAGTGTTTCTATTTCGATAAACTCTCACAAGCCCACCTCAGGGGAAGGCCGGGGAGAGGAGAGGACGGGCGACTGACACCGTCGCCCCAGCCGGCCCGCGGGCGCCCCGGCCCGGCCCCTCCCTGCCCGGGGTGGCGTCCGCCTGGCGGGCCGGGTCGCGCCTACCCGCGTGCTGTGGGGACAGTAGCTCTTGCTGAAGATCACCACCCGGCTGCGCTCGATGAGGCCCAGCAGGCGGCGGCGCAGCTCCTCGCGGGCCTCGGAAGAGCTGCCGGGCCCGGGGGACCCCAGGCGTGCGCGGCGCCCGGGCGGCGACGCCATGCGCGCGCCGCGGACGTGGCCCGGTCGGCGGTTGGGGGCATCGCCTGCCTTTCCTCGCCCCGGCGACTTCGGCGACTTCGGCGGCGGCCGCGGCGACTGCTCCAGGGTTTCGCTCTCGCTCCCGGCCTGGCCGGGTCCGCTCACAAACCGAAACGCAGAAGGCGGCGGCTCCTGGCCCCGGGCGGAGGTGTGGCGAACGGCCGCCCCTGCTGCCCACGCTCCACACGCGCGGGAATCCGCAAGGCCGCTGCTCGCCCCGCCCCCGCCCCAGCTCGCCCCGCCCCCGCCCCAGCTCCGACCCCGCCCCCGGCACCGCCCCGCGCATGCGAACTGGGCTACCCGGCCGCCCACCGCGCAGGTGTCCTGTCACCTGCCCTTCGCAAAGGGGCGGGTACCAAACGCGAGCCTCTTTATCTCCAGGTTGTGCGCGCGTCCAGATATCACCCAGTCTTGGCGATGCCGCTCGGAGATGGCCTTTGTGCAATGTCGTTTAATCCTAATAATCCCCAACAGCCCCTTTAAACCACCTTAAAATCTACGTTCTTCATTTTTTATGGGAAGTGTGAATATGAAAGATTGATATTTTTAAAAGTTTAGGTCACACAAACTAAATAAATATATTGCGTTTGCTATTGCAATGCAGCTTTAAGATGAGTTTCCTAGGTTGCTACCCGTCCGTTCCCTTCTAACATAGAATTCCGGAGCCGCCTCTAACAAAGGGACCCCGAAACCTCAAGAACAGGAATCATCTGTCCATTTCGGTGGGTGGGTGGGAGATCTTGGAGCTGAACCTGCCTGCAGTGACTTACAGCCCCCTTCACCACAGTAGGTGAATAAAACCCCAAAAAAGAGAGACACCCAAGCACAGGACCAGCAGGTGTGAACCAGTTCCTGCCTACCTCTAGGTTGTCATCCCCTAACAAAGTGTCCCTCGGGTTCATTCAGCTTCAGCTACGCGGGTTTTCTCCCTGTGCCTCAGACGCGTCAAAACCATTCCTGCCTTAGGGTCTTTACATCTTTAGCTTTTTCAGTCTAGGATGCTGTCTCCTGCAATGGACTGAATGTTTCTATCACCCAGATTTCATATGTTGAAACTCTCATCCTAATATAATGATATTTGAAAGTTAAGACTTTTAGGAGATAATTAGGTCATGAGGGTGGGTCTTTGAGAGTGGGAATAGTACCAGTAATTAGTATCACTAAGAAGAGGCCAGAGAGCTAGCTCACTGTCCACCATGTGAGAACACAATGAGACCTTCAGCCGGAATTGGCAAGCGGACCCTCATCAGAAGCAACATGCTGACACCCTGATCTCAGACTTCCAGCATCCAGAACTCTGAGAAATAAAATTCTGTTGTTCATAAGACACCCCGTCTGTAGCACTTTGTTATAACGATCCCAATAGACCAACACCTGCTCCAGCAAGTCTGGCTCCTTGTTGCCAACTATTGGCTTAAACGTTACCTCCTTAGAGTACCTTGTGCCCCTAATTTCCATCATTTCACACATATTCTAGTCCATTCATGACACATGCACTATTTTCAACAACCTCTTATAATTTCTGGTTTCCTTGCTTGCTGCCTGCCCTATCCCTGCCTCCGTCACCTCAACTGGAATGTGAGTTCCATGAGAAAAGGGCCTCATCACTCTGGTGCACAGCTGTAGCCCCAGAGTTTACCACAGTGCCTGGCTAATAGAAGGCACGCAATATAGTTTTACTGAATGAATGAACGAGTGATCCACAACTTACCAGAACATATATTACCGTAATTTGCTTCTCCTCTTGTCCTGATATGACAGGATGGGATCTCAAATTCCTCCTCTTCCTACTCTGTTCATCCAGGGAGCCGCAAGTCCAGGAGGTGGAGTACAGATCACAATGTTCAGGGACTGCCTCCTGCAGCTCCTCTTTCCCTGGGCCCATGTAGCCTATTTCATGCCTTGACTCCACAAGTACTTCCTTAACACCTCAATCTGTGCTAAGTGTTAGAGAATAAGCACAGGAAAGATAGTACTTATCTTCAGGAGATCAGAGCCCTTGGAGGAGAGATGTCAAAAACAAGGAATGCAAATTGGCAAGTAGTTCTAAAGAGAGGAATAATACTAGAGCTGGAACTGAAGAACTGTTGGCCCAGATGATAGGCACTGGAAGAGGGAGGCAGCCCAGCTGGACCACAGAAGCAAGGGGAAGCCTGATGCATTTGGGGGAAATGCTGGAGGATCCAAAAATGAGCAGAGGCAAGGAGAAATGAATGCTGTTGAAGTGAGCAGGGGCCAGGTGGCTGCGATCTAGTCGACGCTGTCTGGAAGATCTCTAAGAAGGAAAAGGGGGCCGGGCGCGGTGGCTCAAGCCTGTAATCCCAGCACTTTGGGAGGCCGAGGCGGGTGGATCACGAGGTCAAGAGATCGAGACCATCCTGGTCAACATGGTGAAACCCCGTCTCTACTAAAGGTGCAAAAAATTAGATGGGCGTGGTGGCGCGTGCCTGTAATCCCAGCTACTCCGGAGGCTGAGGCAGGAGAATTGCCTGAACCCAGGAGGCGGAGGTTGCGGTGAGCCGAGATCGCGCCATTGCACTCCAGCCTGGGTAACAAGAGCGAAACTCCGTCTCAAAAAAAAAAAAAAAAAAAAAAGAAGGAAAAGGGAACGTGAGACAATGACTTCAGGCAGCATAAAGATGGCTTTTCTATTAGCCTGAGCAGAACTCAGAGTTTGCAAGAACTGAAAAAGCAAGGAAACAGAACAAGAAAAATGTCCCCTTTATCCTTCTATTTTTATTTATATTCTTTTAGACAGTCTTCTACTGGGACTCTGGACTCCCTGGCAGAGATCAAAGACAGAGTGGTCAGCTTGGCCTAGCTTCTGAGAGGGCTACCTCTGATGTCGGGTGGGGAGGTAGTCTCCAGAGCAGGAATGCCTTCCCTGGGCTCATATCCTTGCAGGGGAGGAGATGGCCATCCTCCCCTCAGAGCCTCCTTCACTGCAGCCTGAGGTGGGGGTGAGTGACCTGGAGGATCCGTGCTCCAAGGGGAAAACCTCTGGGCTCTGGCTTAGCCCCACCCTGGGGAAACACTCATAGCCCCTCCAGAGAGAGCCCTGCTGCAGGAAGACTCTAGGGCAGGGCCCAGCTGCAATGCTGGCAAAGGTCTAGATTACCCTGCAAGTCAAAGGAAGCCTGCACATGAGGGGCTTTGGACATTTGCCCTCACATTTACAGAAAATGTATAGTTGCAGAATGTTATTGAAATTCATGCTTCCTTTCTGAGGCCATGCTTCTCCTTCCTGGAGATTATAACTCAGCCACACCTTTGTGCAAAGGAATGTGAGGCACTTTTTTCTACAGAGTCTAAAGATTAAAGGAGTCCCGGTGATTCAGGATGCACTCCAGAGGAATGTAGGCTGAAGATGACTGGTTACCATCTGAAAAAGGAGACAGAGGAGGAAAAAGGCTTTTTTTTTTCTCTCTCTCTCCAGAGTCTGATGGTCAAAGGGTCCCAGTGATTCAGGATGCACTCACCTACATGCTGCCTAAGCCTCCCACTGTCAGTAACCTCTCAGTTCCCTAGATCTCATCTATGCCATGACCTCCACCCATTAAGTGGGAGGGCCTAATTGGCAGGAATTAGTCATGCTCACCTGCACTCTGCCCCTAGACTTTTGCTGTCATCTGCCTCTGGGCCCCTTAGAGCTAGTTTTCCTTTCTAGGGCTTCAAACCAAATCTTGGGACAAAAAGGTGTCTCAGGAGGGTATATGGATCCGTTAAATTAGTCCCAGGTGGCCCTCACCAAATTGCAGCCAGCAACTGGCAGGGCAGCCCCTCTGTTGCTTCCCTACCATAAACAGGTGAAGCTGTGGGACCAGGTCCTCCTCAAACAAGGGAGATAAAGGGAATTCTGGGAACTGGGGACTTTGCCTAACAAGGTGCCTCCCAAGAGGAAAAAATAAGTAGAAATGCTCCCTATATTTGCAGGACTTTATTGACTCCTGACTTGGTGAAGGAAAGAGAAAAAAAGCAACAACATAAATGCAGAGGAGGGGAAGGTGCCTGGGGAGAAAGCCTCTTGCCCTGTGCATGTGGGTTCTCTCAACAGGGGAAAGAAAACTCTCAACAGTTAGATCTTCCTTGCTTCTAAGAATAGGCAGATACCACTTTCTCCGGATTTACATTCCTGATGACTAAGCCAAATGCTCATTCTACCCTGTAATATTTTTGTCTGTGGTTTGCAACAACACCCTTAACATTGTGTATAAAGAAGAGGGTAGCAGCTGGGGCAATTGTGAAAGAAAGTGTGATAGGTAAGACCGGGGGTCCTAGTGCCCACACCCTCATGGGCAGTTAGGAACTGGCGTTAGTCCAGGAGCCTTTGGATAGCGTGGAGGTGTGCCCTCAGCTGGATACCCTCCACTGCCCCAGGACCTCCTTCCAATCCCATGCAATGGCTAGACCTCTGTGAAGGGAAATTGAATTGGAACATTGCCAACATCCGAGGGTGACAGGAGATTGAAGTGTCCTCCCCAGCAAGCCAGTCCACTGTGTCTTAAGTCTGGTAGCCATGCTAATTGCTTTTAACTGGCCAACAGAGGCTCCATGTTTTTCTTTCATTTTGGATATTGTAGAATTTAGGGACTCTGATAAAAGGACAAAAAGCAGAAAGTCTGCTTTTACTCACCCTTCCCAGATAAGCCCCCTCAAAGTGCCACAGGATCCTTTTCCAGCTGTAAACCTTTGTGGCTGTCCACAACTTTGCCCAAGTTTTGCTCGGCTACTGGATTCATTCCATACCCTCAGCCCAGCAGGCTGCATTCAGCTCACACCACCAGCCCAGATCCCACACCTGCCAAGAGTGAGTCAGGCTTGGAGTGGGGAGGGGCATGTGAGTGAGCACATGTGGGATCTTGCCACTGCATACAGCCAGACACACCGGCTGCTGTGGTGGGGCATATAGCTCCAGGCACCAGCTCTGTGCAAGGCTGTGGCTGGATCAGATTACTGCAAGTGGCTTCTTTTGCAGGAACCTGCATCTGTACAAGGGGAACTCCGTGGTACCCAGAAGTTTGAAGATGCCTGGAACTGCAGAGCCCCAAAGAGATTATCACAGGCCTGGCTTAGGGAGCCCCTATATCTGGGCTCCCCAAAGGGCAGCAGCTCTTCTCCTTCTCATTGCCCACAGTGTGGTGAGTAGGAGCATGTGTTTCAGCCCTATCTGTGTTACAAATCTTTCAGTCCTGCCATTCAGTGGTTCCCAAGATCTTGTCCCTGTGTCCAGGAAGAATGAGGTACATGGACAACCGGGGAGTGAGCAAGGCAGAGAGGAGCTTTATGAGTGACAGAACAGCTCTCAGGAAGCCCAAAGTGGGCAGCTCCTTCCTGCAGGCAGGCTGTCCCAATGAGTGTCCAGCTCCCAGCAGAGAGGAGACCCATAGTGGATAGCTCCTTTCCACAGGCAGGTCTGGGCCTGGCTGAGTCTCTGAGGCTGGCTGAGGTTGGGGTTTTTATGGGATCACAAGGGAGGAAGTGCATGCTGATTGGTCCATAGGTGGCCACAGGCAGGCCTGGAAAAAGCACCATAATTTCACTCTGGGCTGGACTTCACCTAGATCTGGCAGCCTGGCTCCCAGGCATCAGGCCATCCTTGGCTTGAAGGCGGGGTTTCCCTGGGGATCCACCCTTTCCTGCCCAGGAATTTGTCTTCCATTAACATGCCATTCATGGAACCCAGGCTGTCTGCAGCAAGAGGTGCCCACAGGTCTGTGCCAAGCCACCCTCAGCTCCCTTCCTATGCTTGTTAGTGCCCCAAATCTGGAGGGGGCCAAGGTGGCTGCGGGTTGGTATGTCAGTGCTACCCTTAGCACGTGCACATCTGACCGGATTGTGACAGTGCTCAGGCTGGGTCATGACTTTGCTCCACTCTGGAGCAGGCACCAGAAGTGGGGAGAGGCCAGGGAGTGGGAGCAGGTACTTTCAAGCCTGCCAGGGCAGGGGGCCTCCTGGGCCCCCAAGAACACAGAGATACTGGGAATGGGAGCCACTGCTGGGCTGTTGCAGCTGCACCGGGGAGCACGGGCTCCTGCCCTGCCAACTAGGTAGGGGGCAGGGCTCTTGCCTGCCTCCCAGTGGCTCCGCACAGCACACAGCCCCAGATGCACCCTCCCTGCTGCAGCCAGCATCCTCAAAGTGGCCACTCCGGATGGGCTGTCATTGCCATCATAAGTATAACTTATCTTTCAATGAATTCTCTATTTTCTGCCACATTCTGTGAACCAGTTAGTCACAGGCCAGCTTAGATCCAAGGGGTGAGAAATACATTCTGCATCTTTATGGGAGTTACCACACAGTCACAGGCTGAGAACGCAGAAGCAAGGAGGACTGCAAAACCACGGCTGCTTTTGGAACCAGCCTACTGTGGGGGTAGAAAATAAGGATTTTTTAAAGTTAGCAGAAAGTTACTTCTCTTTCCATATAGGATCTCTTTTCTTTTCTTTCCTTTCTTTTTGTTCAAGATAGAGTCTTACTCTGTTGCCCAGGCTGGAGTGCAGTGATGCAATCATAACTCATAGCTGCCTCAAACTCCTGGGCTCAAGCCATCTTCCCACCTCAGCCTTCTGTGTAGTTAGGAAGCTACATGGATTGGTTTTCATGGTTTCTTATCTTTTCTCTCATTTTTTAAAACCTTTTTATCTTATTGTCGCATACTGTGGGAAATTTTATTATACATATAGACATAGATATATGTGCATGCATGTGTGTATACAAATAAATGCATATACATATTTTTCAAATATTACCATTAATATTGCAAGTAACAGAAAAATGCAATGTAAGATGCTTAAATTATATATGTATATATGTATATACACACACACACATGTACACACACACTCATAGAACTTTGCTGCCTCAAACTCCTGGGCTGAAGCTATCTTCCCACCTCAGCCTTCTGTGTAGCTCCTGTAGGAACTACAGGTACATGCCACTGCACCTGCCTGATTTTTCTTTTTTTCTAGACACGAGGTCTCACTATGTTGCCTAGGCTGGTCTAGAACCCCTGGCCTCAAGCCTTCCTTCTGTCTCAGCCTCCCAAAACACTGGAATTACAAGCGGGAGCCACTGCACCCAGCCAGATCTTTTTTCCTCTGTGAACTGGGCAGAAATGGACCATTTCCTAGACGAGAAATCTAGACTTCTGTGTAGTGCAGACATTGCTGTGTTCATTTACCCATATTCCACACATAAGGAAGTCTCTGGATGGTCCTAGTGTGGCCATGAGACTGGAATTCAGTCTATCACTGGAGACTCTCCCACTGCGGCACATGGTGGCAGCCGAGGGCTCTGACTGAGACTGTCAAGGGAAAGAAGAGTCAGCCCCCACCCATGCCCTGCTTCCTTGCTGAAGTTGATCTTTCCAGAAACCAAGCATGGAGGTTCTGAGGGTAATGGAAGTGCCTGCTCAGGCGGAAACTTAGAATTATACCAGCTGCTCCCTCGTCTGCAAATGGAGACCTTAAGTCACCTTGGAACAGACTCGCCTTATTATCTCTGGAATCTCCTTAAGTTGCATAAATGCAAGGGAGGCTGGCACTGCTTGTTTTGAGAAAGGGTACAGGTGGACCCTCGCGTTCTCTGACTTGGAAATGCCTGCCCTTCCAAAGAGTCCTTAATATACAACTCCAGGGAGAAAGGGGCAACAAATTCATCCGAGGGTCAAGAGCCTGCCAGGAAAAAGGGGTTTGGGACTCTGCTTCCTTCTTTTATTGGAGCCAGAGGCTTTCAGAGATGTCGCCGGAGGGAAGGGTGGCAGGCCCCAGAGGGTACCCTCTCTGTAAGAAAAGGGCCGAGTCTGGCTGGGGGTGGCCTGAGCAGCCATGCGGCCTCGGGTACTTACACAGAGTGGGACGGAGACTCGGGCCCTGTGAGCAGCTAGACGTTGCTCACAACAACGTCTCACTCTAAGAGCTGTCGGCTTAGAGACCCCGGGGAACACCTGCCTCTGGGCTTGCGCCGCCGGGAAGCTTGCACGCCCAAGAGGCAAGATGCCTGTCAATCGGAACAAGCTGGCAGACAAAAGGAAACCCAGGGGCAGGAGATGGGCCCCTATGTGTGCGCGGCTGTGCTCAGCCCTTTGCTCGGATCCCAGCACTCAGGACAGCTGGCCTCAGGCGGGGGTCCTCTGGTTGGCCTCAGCGTCTCCGATTCCTCCATCCCTTAGAGCTAAGGCCACGGGCACTCTTTTCCACGACCCCACGGTCCTCTCTCTGTGCCCCCATCCCAGGGCACAGAGCCCGGCAAGTAGAGGATTCTTGAGCGAATTCGGTGCACGTCGAAGCATCCTGCAGAACCCGTTTCCACTTTCAGCAGCGTGGGCCCGGCAGGGACGCGCTCTTCCTCGCTGGCCAGGCAGGCAGCCCGTTGGGCTGGACGCGGGTACCTCCCCGCGGGGCTTCTCGCCAGGTCGCAGCATGCACTTCTGAAGGCGGCCGCGAGGTGGCACTGCGGCTTCTTGGGAAACAGACAATGCGAGGTCTTTGAGAGGGTCTGGCCTGGGCTGCCCACTGACCCGCGCGGGCGACGGGGACGTGGGAGGAACCTCCCGCTGTCGGCCACCCACCGGGACCCAGCACCGCCAGGGCCGGGCAGCCCTGCCCAGAGCGGCTCCCAGGGGAGCTGTGTTCCAGCTTGGTGCCTCCACCTCCAGGTCTTGATTTCCTCTTAAAAAGAAGAGGATGACACAGATTCCCAGGGAATGAATAAGAACACACACTGTGAACTCTAAAGCCGGGCAGAAATGCCTGTTGTGGATGCAGGGATGAAGAGGGAGAGGCGAAGCCAACGCTGCTCTTCACCAGTGTCCTGGGGGCACGGCGGAGATCCACCATGCTGGCCGAAGGCAGGCTGAGGCTCCTGAAGTGAGAGCGGCTGCGAAGGCATCTTCCGAAAAGGGACCCATAGAAACTAACAACGCTAAGCGCTTTGCAGCTGGAACTCACTGAAGCTTCACACCTGCCTCTGATTCTCTGTAGATTCTCTACCTTAATTATCCCCATTTTACAGACAAGGAAACTGAGACCCGGGGAAGCTGTGACCTGGGGGAGCCCTCATGTTAGTGAGCGGTCAGGAGGGATGCAGAACTGGAAGTGGGGGGAGACATTGGAGGGAGATGGGATGAAGTGAGAGAGGGCCGGAGAGTGACGAGAAGGATGCCTGCAGGAGGGAAGGGGGCAGCATGGGGGCCCTCAGCAGACCACAGCTCCTTCCCTTCTCCCAGGAACTCCACAATGGCCCCATAAAATTGGAGCCAGCAGGTTGGCCTCTTAGATTTGGTTCCTATTCACTTGCAGAAACCACTTCACCTACAAGAACGTATTTTATTCCTCCATGGCAGAGGTATTGTCTGCTGGCAAAAGATGCAGAGTAATAGTTATTGGAGGTGCAGCTGGTTTCTACAAGTTCTGATATCTGAAGACAGATCAGAAACTAGGAGTCACTGGGAGATGAGTAACTTGATTATTCCACTCCATGTGCTTTCAATTATACATTTATTTATCTTACAGCATTACTGGTGCTTCTCATCCTTCAACTGTGATGTGTGGAGCAGCTGAGAATTTTCTGAGAGATCTGAGTATGCTTCTTCCTGCCTTTGCCTTCTTTCTTTTTTAGCAAATACAATAATTAGTGTCTAAATAAAATCAGCCCACAGGATAGATGCATACGACTGCTTCATGAATTGACAGATGACTGTAACGGGCAGCAAGCCCATAGGCTGGAAAACCTATCAGACAGGCTCAGAGTGTCTCTTTTGTCAGGTTATGACGAAGGACATCTATAGGCTCAGGAAAGAAAACTCAGCAGCCAGGGAGTGTGGGTGAATTTCTTAGGTCTGGCAGACAAGATGTTTATGTCACACACAGGACTGAAATTCCAAGCCGCAAAGATATCAAAGCTGGGCTTGGAGGAAGATCTGGAGTTTTCTTCATTTACAAAGTCTGTGAATCCTGGATTATCCTGCACTTATCCAAGTCACAGGGAAGCAAAAGACACAAGGCTTTTCTTATGAAAAGCAGAACAAGGAAGACTTGGGAGTCCAACAAGTGAGGTTCTCAGACTCAGCCTACAGGAGTAGGGCTAGAGCTTGAAGATGTTGCCCATCCTACCAAATCTTTTAGGCCAACCCAGTGTGTCCATAGTCTCCCAGTGGCTGAGCAAGGTCAGCTGTGAGCACTCGACACCCTCCTTGGGAACCACCTGGGACAGACTGGCTCCACAACCCTCCACACTCACTTGCGTGCATGCTGCCTCTCCACCAAGGCTGGGTCTTCCCGTTTCAGCCACATCTGCACTTTGGATTGGCTGATTTATCATATTTTCTTGGCTCAACCCTTGGCACAGTCAAGGGATTTCTACATTTCCTGGCTTTCTTCCTCTTTCTCCCTGCTTCCCTGCCCCCTGCCACCAGGTAGGATACTTCAGCCTAGCTTTGCCTCTCAAGAACCCACCAGCTAATCCCTCCCTAATGGGGCCCAACAAAGCAACCTGTAAAGGAAGGTTCAGTGGGTTACTATTTTGAAGCAGTGTGAAGAGGTGCCAAGAACAGAAAAGAGAAAGAAAAGTGGACGGGAAGAGGCATGTTGGGAACAGAAGCTGCACTCTTGTTCCGAGACACAGCTAAAGTGAACACCTTTCATCAGTTGCCACTAGGGCAAATTCACTAGATGACTTGAGAACCTGAGTGTGAATTATTAGAAGGTCTTTCCATCACGTTCTGTAAATACTGACATTATGAAAGAAAGATACCCAATTCATTAAACAACAATAAAACGTGTACCTGGGGAATCAGATTTAACAGAGAAACAGAACAGGAATTTTGAATAATTAATAACTTCAGAGAGGTGCCAAAGAATATTTCCTTCATTAAAAAAAAAAAAAAAGCCGAGCATGGTGGCTCATGCTTATAATCATAATACTTTGGGAGGCCAAGGTGGGAGGATTGCAATAACCATCAAATAAGAGGCTAGAAAGACAGAATAATGAAAATGGAAGGGAGGAAATTTTCTAAAAAATAATACAGAAAACTCTCTCCAACTTGAAGAAATGCACAAATGCCGACATTGCCAGGGACCCCTCAAGAGATGAACATGATGATAGAGCAATAGCTTCAAAGTTCTCAGTGGAAATCACTTCGAACCTGTAATTATATATTTTGCTTATTCTAAAGCTATCGTTCATTGTGAGGACAAAATAAAGACATTTTTAGGCTTGAAAGAAGCCAAACATTTTACTTCATGTAAATGTGTGCGCTACAGGCACTTTCTAAAGTAAATAAATAATAGAAGATGCACTCCAGTGAAGAAAAATGGAGACCTGCAAAAGAAGTGGGATGTAAGAAGCAATGGTGACCAAATAAAACAGTAAAAGCCATTTTTGAAGACTGAAAAAGTGTTGATTGTTTAAGAAATTAAAAATAAAACTGTGGGTACACTATTTGGAAAACTGACAGTATCCGTAAATGTTCTGGGTATGTATCCAAAGGGAATGCATAGATATCTGTACCCAAATGATAGGTACGAGAATATTCATAGCAGCATTATTCACACATCCCTAAACTGGTACCATCCCAGATGTCCATCAATAGTAGAAGAGATAACCTGTGAAATAGTCATAGAACGTGATATTATACAACACAAGAAAAGTGCTACTGTTGCAGGCCTTGGTTGGATGAGTCTCAGAGGCATAGGGCCGAGCAAAAGAAGCCAGACAGAAGGGAACGGATACAACAAGTTCATGTAGATGAAGCTGACAGGCAGGACACATGGATTTACAGTGATGGAAATGAGAATCTTGGTTTACCTTGGGCAGGGAGGAGCCTGAAGGAGACTAGGGCAGGCCTCTGGAGCACTGGCAGTGCTCTTGCATCACGGATGTGTGCACCTCGGAAACATGTGTTGAGCTGTAGACTTACGACCTGGGCATGCTACTGTGTGTATACTTTAAAATAATCATGGAACAAAAATTTAGGGAGTTGATAAAACGCAGCAGAGGGAAGTAAAAGTGTGGTGTTTGACTTGTGGGGGCAACGTAACTACAGATCGTGTTTTAAATATAACTTTAATTACATATTTTTAAAAGGTTAAAATAACAAAATTTGTATAACAAAATGTAAGAAAAAAAAGGAAAGAGATGACTAAAAAGCATTGCAAATAGAAAATAAAAAATGGTATAAACAGTTATACTATCATGCATCACAATAGATGTGAATGGGTTAAACTCATTAATTAAAAGAAAAAACTCTGGTTGGATAAAAATACAAACTCCATCTGTATGCTCTTTAAGTGAGACACATCTAAAAGAAATGCTAATAAAAACAAAGAAAGATGGTAATATTCGGATGAAATGGAATTCAAGGTCAAATCATTTAAGAAGACAAAGAGAAGCATATGTCATATTTAAAAAATGAACAATAGGTAACAAATACTAATCCTTTTTTGTTGCACTTAAATCTTAGCTTCCAAATACACAGGGCAGAAACCTGACAGCATTACAAGTAGAAAAACCTAGATCCTCAATACCTTGGTAGGTGGTTTTCACAAAATTCTCACACAGCAGAAATAAATAAAAAGAGGATTTTTTAAAAATAGTAAGCTTAATCTAATCTCTCTCTCTCTCTTTCTCTCTCTCTCCCTCTCATACACACACACACACACACACACACACACACACACGCACACACACACTCACACCTCTGCCTTTCTGGTCAACTAACAGAGATTACATATTCCTTTAACTGCAAATGGAATATTCTGAAAACGTTGACCATGCACAAGGCCAGAAAGAAAATCTTAATAAATTCCAGAAAGCTGTTACTATTTAGGCCATATTCCCTGACTGAAATGCAATGAAACTGGAAGTTGACAAAAACATTTTAATACCTCTTTAAGAGAAAATTTAAAAATATAATGCACAAGTTACATCTGAATATAAATAGCTTAGGGGCACCATATCACTAAATGTGTGTTTTTAAGCCAAAACAGTACTCAAAGGAAAAAGTGTGGTTTACATGCATTTATTAGAAAATAAATAAGGCCTGGGTGCAGTGGCTCATGCCTGTAATCCCAACACTTTGGGAGGCCAACGTGTGTGGATTACCTGAGATCAGGAGTTCAAGACCAGCCTGGCCAATATGGCAAAACCCTGTCTCTACTAAAAATACAAAAATTAGCTGGCATAGTGGCACATGCCTGTAAACCCAGCTACTAAAGAGGCTGAGGCAGGAGAATTGCTTGAACCCAGGAGGCAGAGGTTGCAGTGAGCCGAGATCCTGTCATTGCACTTCAGCCTGGGTGACAGAGAGGAAAAGAAAAGATAAGAAAAAAGATTGAGAATAAATTAATTAAAATTTCAACCAAAAAAACTTTAAAAAAATGTTTTTAAGTAGAATGGAAAGATTAACCTGAAAGTAGGAACTAATGAAGAAAAACAATGCAGTTGATCAATGAAGTAGATCTTTCAAGAGACAAAACTTCAATGGAACTAAGAAATGGAACTAACAGGGAAACTCAAATAGAGATATATAACAATGTTTTTAAATGTACAGACAAAACTATATATAATAAATATCAATAAATTCAAAGACCTGGAAAAAATCGACAATTTTAAAGAAATCTGTAAATTCCTAAATTTGGTTCAAGAAGAAATAGTATGACGATCATAGAAGACAGTCAAAAGGTACTCAGGTATCTTCCCTCCAGAGAGATAGTAGTCCAATTTTACAGGGGATTTCCACCAAAACTTCATTTGTATGATTGTTTCAGGACACAGAAAAAAGCTCAGAAACTTCTCAACTCATTTTACAGAGATAATATAACCCGGAAACTTAAAACTAGAGAAGACAGCTCAGAAAAATAAAGCAATATGCTATTCTTCCTCATACACATAGATGCAAAACTTGTAAATAAGATGCCAAATAGAACAGGGCCTGAAGGGCCATTCAGAGGACAAGGATGTTGGCCCACAAGGTGACTTTCTGCTAAGAATCATTTTATGTATTTTTCCGTCTCAATTTATTTTTTCCTTTTTATGTGCCTTTCTATTCTGGCTGTGTCTTGGCCTTTCTTCTCTAATCTTTTTTCTTAGGTTTTACATTTCTGTTTTGTTTTATTGTTTTGTTTTGTAGTAAAAACCAACTCAAAAAGAAAATGAACAATGAACTCATTCTTTTTTTCTTCTTGTTCTTAGGGAGACAGTCTCACCCTGCCACCAAGGTTGGAGTGCAGTGGTGCGATCTCTGCTCACTGCAGTCTTGAACTCCCAGGCTCAAGTGATCCTCCTGCCTCAGCCTTCCAAGTAGCTAGGACTACAGGGATGCACCACTATACCCAGCTAAATTTTTAAATTTTTGGTAGAGATGATGTCTCATTATATTGCCTAGGCTGGTCTCAAACTCCAGGGCTTAAGTGATCCTCCTACCCTGGCCTCCCAAAGTGCTGGGATCACAGGCGTGAACCAATGCATCTGGCCCTTATTCTTAAAAACAACAATCTTGCATGTTCTTCACATGTACCCCAAAACCTAAAATGCAATTAAAAAAACAACAAATTCCATGCACTATATAGCAAAAATACTAATAAAAATGTCTAAGAACTATATTGAACATCAACCAAAGTTTACTGAATGGCCTTCAGTTGAGTGAGATATGTCAATTCTCCCATAAATTGATCTATGAATTCAGTGGATCCCAATTCCATTGTACCAGTCCATGCTGGATGGGGCAGCACAGCAGGAGGGGAGCGGTGGGTGGTGAGCATTACTGCCTGAGCTCTGCCTCCTGTCATATCAGCTGAGGCATTAGATTCCCATAGGAGTGTGAACCCTACTGTAAACTGCAGATGCGAGGGATCTAGTTTGCACACTCTATGAGAATCCAGTGCCCGATGATCTGAGGTGGAACATTTTAATCCCGAAACCAACACCTCTCCCACTCTCCCCACCCCAACTGTCTGTGGAAAAACTGTCTTCCACGAAACGAGTCCTTTGTGCCAAAAAGTTTGGGGACCACAGCAACTGAAAGCCAAGTAATATTATTAATGGTATATGGCCAGAAGATTTTGTTCCCCTGGAAGGGAAACTTCCAGAAATAGCCGAGTAAATTTGAAGAAAGATAAACAAGAGGTCAGTTTCCTTATCAGATGTCCAAATGTCTTATCAACTTATAGCAGGTAAATCAGTGATGAATTATAGAAATATCCAAAGAATAGAGAAACAAACCCAGAAACAAATGGTGCACACATGGACAAATAGTTTATGGCAAAGTTGACTTGAAATTCAGTAGCAAAACAATAAAATAATAAATTACTGGGGAGAGGCAATTGGCCTTCTGTATGAAAGAAATCCTATTAAGCACAATCCCATAGCACAATTAAAATAAATTACAAATAGCTTTAAAAGGCCAACATTAAAAGAAAACTTTTTATAATCTCAGGAGATACTTCCTTATTAAGACATAAAAATCTTCAAGCAAAAAAATTTATGATTTAGAGATTGAACAATATAAAACTTGTTTGTCAAAAAATAACATTACAAATGCATAATGTACAAGTATGAGACTGGAAGAAAGTTATTATAACAGCTAAAAAAGATGAGTAACACCCAGAACATGTAAAGAGATCCACAAATCAATGCCGAAAAGAGCAAATTTAAAACAATAATAGAAAGATCAAATAAATACATAATAAAAGATCAAATACATAAAGTCGGCAAAAGGTAATTCACAGGTGAAATAAATATACATGACCAAGAAGCAAAGGTAAAAGATGCTTAACTTTAGATATGATACTCAGGGGACTGCAATTAAAATTAAAGAAAAACTAATTTTCTCTATCACGCTGGCAAAAGGCAAATAGCAACCCCTCTGGCACAGGGGTGGAATAAGCATCCCTGTACGTTACTGGCAGGCAGCGGCACTGCCAGTTTTGTCAAAGGACTCACGAGTATCTATGGGAACTTAGAAAGTGCTTGTGGTTCGAACCAGCAATTCCACTGCTAGAAATCTATTCTTCAGAAACACATGTACAGGTGCACCAAGACATATGCACACCAGAGCTTTCCTTGATGTCCTCTCTGCTCTAAGCAGGGCCAATGGCTTTCCCAGCCTCAGCCCCTGCCTTTGTTAGGCCCTGTGAGCTCTGATGGTGCTCTGGGCTGCTCCAGAGCTCAGGCTGTGAGCTTTTGCCTGACTGTGGCCGCCCACACCTGGACTGGCTTTGAGCGTACTGCAGAGCCCAGGGCTCCAAGCAGACAGCTCCTGGGAGCGGGCACAAGTCTTCATTTGAGATGGACCAGGAAGCCCAGCCTCCACCTGAGTCTGGGCTGCTTTTCAGATCACAGCTTTGCATGCAGGTGTGTGTGTGTGTGTGTGTGTGTGTGTGTGTGTGTGTAAAGACTAGTGAGAGGAAATGGGATGCAGACTGAACAAGCTGTGCTCTGAGCAACCTCAGCTACCTTCACTAAGAGTTCTGTGGCCCATTTGGCTTTGCTGCACCAAATGCTCTCTTTTTTACCCTGGAATCCTTGGCCTTCCGTGTCCACTGCCTCTCCCACTCCAGCCAATTCCACTCAGGAGAGCTGTGATAAGGGGTGACCTTCTTGTGGCACAGCCCCAGGGGCAGCTGCTGGGGTGCAGAGAATCCCAGCTGTTCCTGGGCTGTTTGGCCAGCTAAGCAGCCATCCGTTCAGCTGAATGGTTAAATCCAGGGCTAAAGCTGAAGCTTAAAACTCTGAAAAGCCAAAAAAAAAAAAAAAAAGGAAATTGGGGCCAAGGAGGCTGATCCTGACTTTCTGCTTGAGCCATTTATGCTTTTCAGCTAATTCATTCCATCTGGAGGCTTTGTTCACACGAGGAATTTCCTGGATGGAGGGAGAGCAGGTGGGAACCAAGCATGGGGACTGGGAACAATGAACGAAGTAGCTTCATTGTCTGGACTCACACACACACACACACACACACACACACACACACACACATACACACACACTCTTTATTCACACTGATGCACTGCACACACATACGCCCTGTCGCAGATGCAGTACACTCACACTGCACATGCAGCGGCCCTGACACAGCCTGGTCCTGGCAGGAAACAGATGGCTGCTCAAATGGGGTACTTGGAAAGGCTTAGATAAAGGTGTGGGCAGGGCTGGTTTTGTCAGGCGGTGCATCCGGTCCAGGGAACAAGTTTCTGTGGTCTAAAGCCAAACACAGCCGTTCTGTGTCCTCTGCCAGGGCCTGGCCTAAGGTTGTCCGTGTGACCCACAACTGCCCAATGTCACTCCTGAAGATTGTTGGAGGCTTCCAGGAAACATTTCCTTTGTTCAGAGAAAGAGCGCTACATGAGGACAGAGCCCTTTTTGCACAGAAGAGGGAACAAGCCATAAGTCTCTATGGCCTTCATTGGTGTTAAGTCTCAGGTGCCCAGAAGGCAAAAGTGGTGGAGGCTTGGCACCTTTGACCTAGATTTCCGAGAATACACTGGAAAACCTGAGTGCCCAGGCAGAAGCCTGTCACAGGGGTGGAGCCCCCACAGAGAGACTCTGTTTAGGCAGTGCCTAGTGGAAATGTGTGATTGGAACCCCTGCACAGAGTCTCTACGGGGCACTGCCTAATGCAGCTGTGGGATCAGGGCCACCATCCTCCGGACAGCAGAATGGTATAGCCACTGGGTGCATGCAACTCCAGCCTGGAAAAACCACAGACATTCAACTCCCACCCCTGTGGCTTTGCTGGGCAGAACCCGCATGGCTGCCCAAGGCCTTAGGAGCCCACTCTTCACACCAGTATGCCCAGAATGTGAGATAGGGAGGCAAGGGAGATCATTCTGGAGCTTTAAGACTGAACGTCTGCCCTGCTGAGTTTCAGACTTGCATGGGGACTGTTAGCCCTTTCTTTTGGCCAATTTCTCCCTTTTGGAATGGAGAATGTTTACCCAATGCCTGTGTGGGAAGTAAAAAAGTTCCTCTTTAAAGTTTCCTTTCTTGTTAAAGAATAAATCATAAGTGTGCTAATAATACTTTGTTAAGCCCTATCCTATGTAGCTGTTAGACATGCCATGCTTACAGGCACGTAGTACATTCTATGTCCTCGTACTTTAACCAAGATATCTGTGTTGGATGTGCTCACTGGCATGTCCCAGCTCTCCATTGCTTTTACCTGTTTAAAAAAATTTTAAGTTGTTAGCCATTCGGGTTTTAGTTTAGATTGTAAGATCTGGCTCCAGCCAATGGAGATCAGACATAGCAGTAAGGATGACCCCAAATGCATAAGGGATGAATTTGTCTGTTTTTTCTTTGTTCATTGTACTCTTGTGGCAAAATGGCTAGAGAGAGTACCCTTCCTGCAGTCCATAAAGTAAAAATTGTGTTGCCGAAAGATCCTTCATCTCAGTGCTAATTTTCTTTGAGGCACCAAACATCTATTTCCAACAGCCTGTATCACCATTGTATCTTGGAAACAAATAACTTGTTTTTAATTTTACACGCTCACAGCTGTAAGGAACTTGCCTTGAGCCTAAGATGAGACTTTGGATCTTGGACTTTTGAGTTGGTGCTGGAACAAGTTAAGACTTTTGGGGACTATTAAAAAGAGATGAGTGCATTTTGCAGTGTGAGAAAGACATGAGATTTGGAGGACCAGGAAAGGAATGCTATAGTTGGACGTTTGACCCTCTAAATCTTACAGTGAAATCTGATTCCAAATGTTGGAGGTGGGGTTTAATGGGAGGCATTTGGGTCTTGGGGGTGGATTCCTCATGAATAGATTAATATCCTCCCTGGGGAAGGATGCATGAATTCTCACTCTACTAGCTCCTGAGAGTTCCCCTGAGAGCTGGTTGTTAAAAAGACCCTGGTCCCTCCCCCTCTCTTTCTTGCTTCCTTTCTCACCACATGCTGGCTCCCCTTCACCTTCCTTTAAAAGTGGAAGCAAGCCAGGTGCAATGGCTCACGCCTGTAATCCCAGCACTTTGGGAGGCCAAGGTGGGCAGATCACGAGGTCGACATCGAGACCATCCTGGCCAACATAGTGAAACCCTGTCTCTACTAAAAAATACAAAAAAAAATTAGCTGGGCATGGTGGCTCTTGCCTGTAGTATCAGCTACTTGGGAGGCTGAGGCAGGAGAATCACTTGAACCCGGGAGGCAGAGGTTGCAATGAGCCGAGATCGCGTCACTGCACTCCAGCCTGATGACAGAGGGAAACTCTGTCTCAAAAAAAATAAATATAAAAACAAATAAATAAAAGTGGAACCAGCTGGAGTCCTCACCAGGAGCAGATACTGATGCCATGCTTCTTGTACAGCCTACAGATCCATGAGCCAAACGGACCAACCTCTTTAATTTATCAATTACCGAGCCTTGGGTTTTCCTTTATAACAACACAAATGGACTAAGGCCACATCATCAACTGTCTCCAGGGTTGCTCCAAAGTCCATTTGCTCCCTAAAGCACAGATTGGATCAGATTCCCCCTCTGCTTCAAAAATCAAGACTTCCCCACTGCCTGCCTTAGGGATCAGGCTTTGTATCTGGTTTTCAAGACCACTATTTTCACGATGCAACCACACTCTCCATAATCCTTCCCACATCCCACGCTCCTAACACTCTTTGGCCCTGTCACATCCTCTCCTCGGTCTCCCCATCTACTTTACCCCATTAGCCCACTGTTCTCTACAAAGGGGTTATTGACAATGGTCCAGGGATAATTTGGGGAAGTCCATTTAGGCCTAATCCAATTCAAAAGCACTGAAGACTCAGGCAAACCTTTTATTGACGATTACATAGAGATGAAAGCGAGGGTTGTATTAGTCCTTTGTGTTCCTATAAAGGAATACCTGAAACTGGGTAATTTATAAAGCAAAGAAGCTTATTTGGCTTATGGCTATGCAGTCTGTACAAAAAAGCATAGCACCAGTATCTGCTTCTGGGGAGGCCTCGGGAAGCTTCCACTCATGGCAGAGGCAAAGGAAAGCAGATGTCACGTAGCAAGAGAGGAAGCATAAGAGAGAAGAAGAGGTGCCCAACTCTTTTGAGCAACCAGCTCTTGCATGAACCAATAGAGTAAGAACTTATTACCACAGGGAGGGTACCAAGCCCTTCATGAGTGATCTGTCCCCCTGACCAAAACACCCGCCACCAGGCCCCATTTCAACACTAGGAGTCACATTTCTTTTTCTTTTTTTAATTTCTTTTTAAGTTTTTTATTTACTTAGGCTATTGGGGAACAGGTGGTGTTGGTTACATGAATAAGTTCTTGAGTGGTGATTCGTGAGGTTTTGGTACTCCCATCGCCCGAGCAGTATACCTGCACACAGTTTGTAGTCTTTTATCCCTCACCTCCTTCCCACCATTTCCCCGAGTCCCCAAAGTGCATTGTGTCATTCTTAGGCCTTTGCATCCTCATAGCTTAGCTCCCACTTGTGAGCGAGAACATATGATGTTTGGTTTTCCATTCCTGAGTTATTTCGCTAAGAATAATAGTCTCCAATCTCATCCAGGTCTCTGTGAATGCCATTAAATCATTCCTTTTTATGGATGAATAGTATTCCATTATATATATATATATATATATATATATATATATATATATATATATTTTATTTTTTATTTTTTTATTTTTTTAAGTGTTATTTTAGATTCAGGAGGTACATGGGCAGATTTGTTAAAAGGGTATACTGCATGATGCTGAGGTTTGAGCTTCTCTTGATACCATCACTCAGATAATGAACATGGTCCCAATAAGGAGTTTTCCAGTCCTTGTGGAATTCCCAGTGTTTACTGTTCCCATCTTTACGTCTGTGTGTACCTGATGTTTAGCACCCACTTATAAGTGAGACTATGTGATATTTGGTTTTCTGTTTCTGCATTAATTTGGTTAGGATAATGGCCTCCAGCAGCATCCATGTTGCTGCAAAGGGCATGATTTCATTCTTTTTTATGGCTGTGTAGTATTATATGGTGTATATACACCACATTTTCTTTATCCAATCTGCTGTTGATGGGCACCTGGGTTGATTCCATGTATTTGCTACTGTGACTAGTGCTACAATAAACATATGAATGCAATTTTCTTTTTGGTAGAACAATTTATATTCCCTTGGGTATATACCCAATAATGGAGATGCTGGTTTGAATGGTATTTTTAATTTTAGTTCACTGAGGCATCTCCAAACTGCTCTCCAGAGGGGCTGAACTAATTTACATTCACACTTCCAGTGTGTAAGAATTCCCTTTTCTCCACAACCTCCCCAACATCTGTTCTTTTTTGACTTTTAAATAGTAGCCATTCTGACTGATGTCAGATGGTATCTCGCTATGGCTTTTCTCTGATAGTTATGTTGAACATTTTTTCATATACTTGTTGGCTGCATGTGTGTCTTTTGAGAAGTGTCTGTTCATATCCTTTGCCCACATTTTAATAGGGTTATTTTTTTTCTTGTTGATTTTTAAGTTCCTTACAGATTCTGGATATCAGTCCTTTGTTGAATGCATAATTTGCAAATACTTTTTTCCATTATGTAGGTTGTCTGTTTACTCTGTTGAAAGTTTCTTTTACTGTGCAGAAGCTCTTTAATTAGGTCCCAATTGTCAATTTGTTTTTGTTGCATTTGCTTTTGAGGACTTAGTCATAAATTCTTTGCCTAGGTTGATGTCCAGAAGAGTGTTTTCTATATTTTATTCTAGGATTTTGATAGTTCAAGGTCTTACATGTAAGTTTTTAATCCATTTTGAGTTAATTTTTGTATGTGGTTGAGAGGTAGGGGTCCAATTTCATTCTCTTGCATACGATTCTCCCTGTTTCACAGTAGTTTTCCCAGCACTATTTATTTACTAGAGAGTTCTTTCCCCATTGTTTACTTTTGCTGATTTTGGTGAAGATCAGCTGACAGGGGTGTGCAGCTTCATTTTAGAGTTCTCTCATTTGTTCTATTGGTCTATGTGTCTTTTTAATTAAAAGAATTTTTTTTTTTTTGTAGAGATGAGGTCTTGCTATGTTGCCCAGGCTGGTATTGACAAAATGTGTAGATGTTAAGTGTACAGCTTGAAGAGTATTGATAAATGTAGACACCATAGCCACTACCCTAATCACAATAGGGAACACTTTCATCCCTCACAAACATCCCTCAAGTCATTTTCCTTTCAATTTCCATCCCCCTGCCCAGGCAGCAGTGTTTTTGGTTTTCAGGGAACAAATCTTGTACTTCTTTGGTTAAATTCTTTTTGAAGCTATTGTAAGGGGAAGCTTCACAATTTCATTTTTTGATTGCTCATTGCTAGTGCATAAAATAAAACTGATTTTTGTTTCTCACACCCTCAACCTTGCTCATCTTGGTTATTAGCAGTACTAAAATGTGTGTGCGTGTGTGTGTGTGTGTGTGTGTGTGTGTGAATCTCTTGAGAATTTTCTACATACAAGATCATGTCATCTGCAAATAGAGATAGTTTCACCTCTTCCATTTCAATCTGGAAGACTTTTATTTCACTTTCTTGTCTAACTGTCCTGGCTAGAACCCCCAGTGCAACGTTGAATATAAGTGGAGAAGGCAGACACTCCTGTTTCTGATCTTGCAAGGAAAGCTCCCTATTGGCTTTTCCTTTTCTTTTTTTATTTTGAGATGGACTCTTAATCTGTCATCTAGGCTGGAGTGCAGTGACGGATCTAAACTCATTGCAACCTCTGGTTTCCGGATTCAAGCAATTCTCCTGTCTCAGCCTCCCGAGTAGCTGGGACTACAGGCATCCACCACATCATGCCTGGCTAATTTTTGTATTTTTAGTAGAAACGGGATTTGCCATGTTGGCCAGGCTACTCTCAAACTCCTGACCTCAAGTGATTCGTCTGCCTTGGCCTCCCAAAGTGCTGGGATTGCAGGCGTAAGCCACCACACACGGCCCCCTGCTTTTGGCTTTTAACATGGACAAAGCAAATTACTTTTCTACTCCACCAGCCCTTTACTTCTTGTTTGCTTCTGAAGAACCCTATTTAACAAGGCACCTTGGCTGGGCGTAGTGGTTCATGCCTGTAGTCCCAGCACTTTGGAAGGCCTAGGCAGGTGGCTTGTGAGGTCAGGAGATCGAGACCATCCTGGCCAACATGGTGAAACCACATCTCTACTAAAAATACAAATAATAACTGGGCGTGGTGGTGCATGCCTGTAGTCCCAGCTACTCAGGAGGCTGAGGCAGGAGAATCGCTTAAAATTGGGAGGCAGAGGTTGCAGTGAGCCAAGATTGCATCCAGCTTGGGTGACAGAGGGAGACTCTGTCTAAAAAAAAAAAAGACAGGGCACCTCACATAACTCCCCCATCCAGTATACCCTCCGTACGGGTTGCCAAAGTATTCGTTCCAAAAACGAAGTCTATGAATAACAGCAGCTGTTGTTAAATGAGATCCCTTGGTACCAAGCTCTCCAGGTAATGTCGGCACCATTCCCACATCCTTCAGAAAACTGAGGCACAGAGAGATTCCATGAATTGCCTGGTGGGAGGGGCCGGTCTAGAAAGAAACAGAGCTCAGCCTTGCACCCCATCGCATGTCAGCACTGTGCTGTTCTGCTTAAGAGCTGGGTCATATGATCACTTCCCGCTTTGAGGAAAGCTTTTTTTCCCTCCTCTTTTTTGTTCTGAAAATTTTCAAGTGCATAGAAACAGTGAAAAAATAATATAGTGGACTCTAAGATATATGCCATTTACAGTCACCTAATGTTAACATTTCTTTTCCAAACTGTTTGAGTATAAGGTGTAAACATTATGGCACTCCACTCTTAAATATTTCAGCATGCTTTTCCAAGAACAAGAAGATGAACATTAATTCCACAGTATCATCTAGGACACTATCCCATATGTGTAGCATTCCTCAAAATCCTAAGTATCTTTTGATAGCTTTGCTGTTGTTGCTTTAGTTCAGCATCCAGTCAGGATTCACTGCTGCATTTCAGTGCTATGCTTCCTTCATTTCTTTTTAAAATTGTTTTAGTATTTTATTATTTTATTTTATTTTTCAGAGACAGGGTCTCATTCTGTCACCCAGCCTGGAGTGCAGTGGTGCAATCATGGCTCACTGCAGCCTTCACTTCCTGGGCTCAAGCCCTTCTCCCACGTCAGCTTCCTGAGCAGCTGCAAGTACCGGCACACAGCAACACACCCAGCTAATGAAAAAATATCTTTTCCATTCAGTGGCTTTAGTATTCTTTGATGATTTTTGCCTCATTCAGTTAATTATCTGAGGATTTCAAAATGGCCATTAAAAAATTTCAAATTCCATTTGTATTGGTTAGCTGGCATTCTCTTTTTGTAAAGAAGAATCTTCCTTTCCCATTCTCTCTGTCACTCTCTCCCTCTCTTCCTCTCTTTCACTAGAATAGACTAATAAATTTAAAACCATTAAATGTACTATAAGCCATATTTTTTGGAGATGGGATCTTGCTACATTGCCCAGGCTAGCCGTGAACTCCTGGCCTCAAATGATCCTGCCACCTCAGTCTCCCAAAGTTTGGGATTATAAGTGTTAGCCACCTCACCTGGCTTTGCCTTTTTAAAGCCACATTTTTTGTTTTATTTTCTATGACATTGACCTTTTGGAAGAGTCCAGGCCAGTTGTTTCCTAGGATGTTTCTGGGGTTGTCTATGTCCTCACCATTAGATTCAGGTTACACTTTTGACGAGAATACTGCACTGGAGAGGTTATGTGTTCCTAATTATATCACTTGGGGAGGGACATTGTCTCAGATGGTCCCAGTATTTGTGATGCTAAATTTGGTAATTGGTTAAGGTAGTGACTGCCAGGTGTTATCATTGTAATATGGTTTTCCCTTTTTAATAAATAAATCTGTGGCGAAGTGGCAGGGAAGGTGTTGTGACAGTTTCACTCACGGCTGCCTAGGACCAAGTTCCCCCTTCCCTGCAACAGAAACCCAATTTCCTTTCGTGCAGGAAAAAATAAGCACAGATAGCTTGGTGGCTCTCTGAATACTCAGTGGCTGTTGGGCCCTGTGGCCAGGTATGGTGGCTCAGGCCTGTGATCCTAACACTTTGGGAGGCCAAGGTAATCCCAGCATATCGGGTGAATAGCCTGTACCCCAACAATTTTTCCATCCAATGGCTTTAGTAGCCTTTGATGATTTTTGCCTCATTCAGTTAATCCTCTGAGGATTGCGAAATGGCACTTTAAAAAATCTCAAATTCCCGTTGTACTGGTTAGCTGGCTTTCTGTTCTTCTTGATGTTCAAATTGCCCCACATTTGGCCACTGGGAGCCTAGGAGGCAATTTTTTTCTAATTGGGCACATGTCTGCACTTCAGGGAATTGGGGTTCTGTTGCTGGGAAGGGGAAACTGGGTGCCAGGTAGCCACAAGCAGACCTGTCACAACACCTTCCTTCCCCAGGGCCTCAGTTTTCTGGGCCTTAGAAAGGGGTAATAAAACTCCAGGATGATTTTGAGGACTCAATGAATTGGTTCTGGATTAACTACATGAAAATCATGTGTGCTTGTGTCCTGGAGCCTGGCACAAAAAAGGTGCTCAAAAAGCTCTGCTTCCTTTCCCCTCCTTTCTTCTGCTTCCCTTGCCACTGCCTTTATCCTCCTCCTCCTTTAGATCAGTAATGTTGCATTATCTTCACCTGCTTGCCACTCGGTTTTGTAGCCATCTGTGAGGCGGGGATACAGAACACACTGGGTTGTCATGAACCTTACCTATGCTGCTGTAAGTCTATGGAATTCCAAGACTCCCCAAGGATTCTTCATAGTGGGAGTGAGGCCACCAGAGTCTCAAGGTCACCCTTGGCTCTCACTCGTTTTGCTGAATTAGTTCAGCACAGATGTCTTGGTGGCCTCTGAATACTTGGTGGCTGTTGGGCTTGTGGCCAGGTTTAGTGGCTCACACCTGCAATTTCAGCATTTTGGGAGGCCAAGTTGGGAGAGTTGCTTGAGCCCAGGAGCTGGAGACCAGCCTGGGCAACATAGTAAGACCCCCATCTCTACTATATATATAAATTAGCCAGGTGTGGTGACGTGTGATCCTCACCATGGTTTTAATTTGCATTTTTCTGATAATTAGTGATGTTGAGCACTCTTCATATGCCTGTTAGCTATTTACATGTCTTCTTTGGAAAAATGTTTATTCAAGTCCTTTGCCCATTTTTTAATCAGGTTTTTATTTATGTTTGCTATTGAGTTTTGTGAGTTCCTTATACAGTATATTTGGATATTAACCACTTATCAGATACATGGTACACAAATATCTTCTACCAGTCTGTAGGTTGCCTTTTCAGTTCGCTGATTATTTCCCTGGCTGAAGCTTTTTAGTTTGATGTAGTACCATTTGTCTATTTTTACTTTTGTTGTTTGTGCTTTTGGTGTTATGGGCTAAAAATTATCATCAAGACCAATTATAAGCTTTCTGCCTATGTTTTCTTCTATGCGTTTTGAGGTTTCAGATCTCACATTTAAGTCTTCAATTCATTTTGAATGGATGTTCATGTATAGTGTAATACAAGGGTCCAATTATCTTGTTTTGGATGTGGTTATCCAGTATTTCCAGCTCCAATTATTGAAGAGATTTGTCTTTTCCCATAGTGTGAATATTCTTGGCACCGATCTCAAAGATTAGTAGAAATATATGCATGGGATTATTTCTGGGCTCTCTGTTTTTCTGCATTGATTTATGTGTCTGTTTTTATGCCAGTATCATACTCTTTTGATTACCATAGCTTTGTAATATAGTTTGAAATCAGGAAATATAATGCCTTCAGCTTTCAAGATTGCTTTGGCTATTTGGGGTCTTTTGTGGTTCCAGATGAAATGTTAAAATTGTTTTTTCTATTTCTGTGAAAAATGCCATTAGAATTTTGATAATGATTATATTGAATGTGTAGATTATTTTGGGTAGTATAGCCATTTTAACAATATTAGTTCTTCTGATCTATAAACATGGGCTATCTTTCTACTTATTTATGTCTCCTACAATATCTTTCAACAGTGTCTTACAATTTTTAGTATACAATTTTTTTGTGTAAATCTTTCACTTCCTTGGTTAAATTTATTCATATTTTATTCTTTTTGGTGTTATTTTAAGTGGGATTGTTTTCTTAATTTCTTTTTGAATAATTTGTCATCAGAAATCAATAATAGGAAGATTCTGGAAAATTCACACATGTGTGGAAATTAAACACACTTTTGAGCAGCCAATGAGCCAAAGAAGAAATCAAAAGTGAAATAAACAAGTATCTTGAGACAAATGAAAATGAAAACACAAGGTACAACTTATAGGATGCAACAGAAACATTTTTAAGAGGGAAGTTTACAGCGAGAAATATCTGCATTAAGAAAAAAAAGACACAAAACAACCTAATTTTATATTTCAAGGAACTAGAAGAGGAACAAAGTAAGCCCAAAAGTCAGCAGACTGAAGGAAATAAAAAATATGAGAGCAGAAATAGAAACTAGAAAAACAACAGAAAGGATCAACAATAAAGATCAATAAAATTAACAAACCTTTAGCTAGACTAATCAAGAAAGAAGAGACTTCACATTAACAAAAGTACAAATGAAAGAGGAGATAGTACAACTGATACCACAGAAATACAAAAGATCATCATCAGCTACTATGAACAATTATACACCAAGAAACTAGATAACTTAGGAGGAGAAATGGACAAATTCACAGAAACATACCATCTATCAAAACTGAATCTTGAAGAAACAGGAAATCTGAACAGACCAATAACTAGTAAGGAGATTGAATCAGTAATCATAAACCTCCAAGGAAAGGAGACAAAGGAAAGCCCAGGGCCAGATTTGACCACACCCTTACTCAGTTTTCCCTGTGCCCCCCACTCCTTACCCCTCTTAGCCTGTCTTCCTCACTTCCTATCTTCTGAGGTACTTCCTTAGGAAACCACTTGCACCAGAATCCCCTACACTGGCCCTGCTTATAGGGAAGAAGTGGAGGACAGAGGGGGTGGAGTGGGGCGTGCCAATTAAGTATTTTGAATGAAACTAGCAGATACTTTTGTTTCTAAAGATTCTCTGATCACACCATCTCTGGGATGTTGACTGGCTTCTTCACTCTGCACTGAGCTATTTTCAGTCTCAGAGCCTTACTGCTCTTTCTCATTCATCCTTTCCTCCTCACCCCTTTCTTTCCAAGTTGCCAAAAGGAGCTCCATCTAGTGTTGCCCAGCTCGGTTTCAGGCACACTTTTGCAGATCAAAGCCATTCAGCACATCAGAGGGACAAAAAGGGGCTTAGTTGAAGGTAGCAGTGTCTATGAATGGCAATCATCTGCCTGCTCCCTTACACGTAGGGTCCTGTGTAAGAAGCCTACACACAGTGCCTGGCACACTGCACTCCACGCATGGTATGTACCCTCCTTGGGCAATGCCTCCTAAATCCTTAGGACCATTCCCTGTCCTCCCGCGGCATTTAGAGTAAAACCCACATACAGACCCTGCCTCACAAGACGCGACATGATTTGGGTCCTTACTGCTTCTCTGCCCTCTTCTCATTTTCCAGCCATGGGCTGGACGCTCTTTATCTTTTCCTTCTTGAGAGTCCCAGAAAACGTCTTCCCCTACCTTTTCCTGTATAAATCCTACTCTCCCTCGGGCTCAGTTCAAAGCTTCTTCAGAGATTGCTCTGGTCACTGAAATTAAAAGAGGCCTCCTTCTGTTCATTTCACTAGTGGCATCACCATGCAGTTTTCTGTGTACTGTCAGTTTACATGGCTGCATGTTTGGTTTTTCACTTGTTTCCTCCCTTGCACTGTAAACCTCACAAGGTTGGGACACTCGCTGTCTTAGAAGGGTACTGTAATGCGAGGGTCTGGTCCTTGCTCGCCTGGCGCTCAGCCCCTGCTGCTCTATAAGTGTTTGCTGAATGAATGGAGTGGTGAACCCTCAGAAATTTGCCTCCAGATGAGCGCCTTGGCCGTCTCAGCGTCTACTGGCCTCAGAACATCACTCTCGGCTCTCCCTCAACGGTGAACTCCCTCAACGGTGAGCTGCTTTTGGGTGAACTCCCAAAGTGAGAACGTGTCCCTGTCCTTGGTACCTATCCTTGGCCTCAGCCTAACGCACTTCTGCAGGCGCAGACCGCCACGCCCCCGCCCCTCCAAACGGAAGGACTACAACCCCCAAAAGGCATCGCGAATCCGAGCCATCCGATTGGTGAAGCCTCCGACGGCGGCCAATAGAACGTGATTTTGTTGGCGGGTGCCGCGGCCGCACGAGTCCTGGAAAGCGTTGTTGGCCCGGTTACTCCGGAGCCGGGTCCCAGGTCGGGTGGCTACCTGCTCGCCAGCAGCTCGCCATGGGGAGTACGGAGAGCAGCGAGGGCCGTAGGGTGTCCTTCGGAGTGGACGAGGAGGAGCGGGTCCGGGTGCTGCAGGGCGTCCGGGTGAGCAGCGCCGCCTGGGCCGGGGCGGGCACGCGGGCGGGGGAGGTGCGGGGCGGAGCGCTGGGCCAGGGCTCCCTCCACGCGTGAGGGGCGTGGGGTTTGGGAGACGCCGGGGTTCAGGCCAGGACTAAGCTGCGCCGGTACGCGAGCCAGAGGCTGGCAGCCTTGGAGCTTCGCGACACCGGCTTCAGGGAAGGAGTGGATAGCGGGACAAGGTGCGAGGCCGCCAGGACACGAGAGACGCCTGGGCCACGTCCCCTCTCCGGTCGGCTTAGTTTTTACTTCTCTTGAATTTGCGCCCAGCCTGGCAGCCCCGTGCCCCCCCCCGCCCCCAGGTGCGCGCCTCCGGTTCTGGGTACGCGGTACCTCCCACCTGGGCTTTGACTGGGAACTCCGCTCTCCCCCGCCTGTCTGTTCTCCACAGCACAGCTGCGGGGTCTGGAAAAATCTTAGCTCAGATCCGATCCCCTTCCCTGCCTAAAATCCTCCGGTGGGCTCCTAGCGTGCTTGGATGATGCCTTCCCTGGTTCCAAAGCTGGCTGGTGCCCGCCGACCTCTGGGACGGCATCTCGGGCTATTTCCCTCTCGTAGCACTCACACCTGGTCCCCAGCCTCAGGACCGCCGTGTTTTCCGGAGGCTGCTGCTGGCCCAGTAAAGGGTCTGTGCGCCGGCTGTTTTCTCTCCTTCAGCTCTCCTTGCATCCTGCTTGCTCTTGTAATTCTTGTGTAGCCGAGATATCACCTGAGAATCCTTTCCTGACCACCCAATTTGAAGTAACCTTCCACCCTGTCGCAGATTTATTATTTTCATAGCACTCATTACAATGTGAAGCTTCCATTGATAATTGTTTACTTGTTGATTGTGCTTTCCGCTAGAGTGTAAGCTTGTTGAGGCTAAGGTTTCTGTCTGATTGAAGACTGTACCAGAACCCAGAAGAATAAAAGCAGCTCTTATTCCAGTGTAGGGGCCATGCGTTGGACTAAACCCTTTATAAGGAACTGATTTAATTTTCAACAGTCCTATGAGAGCAGCAGAATTCTGTTAGCTCATTATTATACATCAAGGAGAGCCAAGGCACTGAGAGGTGAAGGAACTGATCCAAGGTCATGTAAATAGCAAATGGGAGAGCTGGAATTGAAACAAGCCCACTCCAGGGCATATTGTTGTGCTCTGCCTCCTCCTACATCTGTGTCTACACCTGTGGATGCTTTGTAAGTAACTGTGGAGAGATGAAATGAATGAACCCAGTAGAAGGGACCAGGTTTAAATGAAATGCACAGAGCTGGGTGCAGGTGAATTAGTTAATTAAGGAGGAATTAGGGAGGTGGCTCAGAAAGACTTCAGGAGGTCTGGCAGGTGCTTATTAGCTGTGTGACCTTGAGTGAAAAACTCTTTTGAGCCTCAATGGCTACAAAAAGAAAAAAAAAAAGGATGTGTATGTATCCTAGGTACTGCCTAGGATAAGATGATGTCTGCGAAAGTGTTAAGGAAACACAAAGAGTGCTTTGTGGGGGCCTCTGTTCTTAGCCTAGCAGAGTGGTTGACACATTTGGTGCTTGCTAGGTGTCGTATAGTTTTGTTGACCTCACTTGTAGCAAGGATTAAATGGGGAGGAGATGGCTTGTGTTGGAAGGCCGAGAGGGAGGAACCTGAATTGGAATTTAGAAAGATATGCTTGGGTCTGTTTGGGTGCTCTCACCCTTGTGATTTGGTCTCTTGTTTTGGGAAATGTTGGAAAGTTGAGTTGGAGTCTTCAGAGGTTCAGGGGAGTGCCTGGGCAAGGTTACCGTCTTCCAAGTTGATTGGAAACTTCTTTTTTGAGTATTATATAAGACAAGTACATTTTATTTTTAGTTCTCTTAAATACTTCTGCAAAATGTAAATTCTCTTTATTTAAAGATGGAGATTCAGGCTTAGAGAGGTTAAGGAATTTGCCCAAGGTGTTAACCTGAGTAACTTCTGGGACTTTAATGCACATGTTTCGGGTGCAAAAAACAACTTTTTCTCACTACTCTAATCTCCCCTCTCCCCATGATGTATATGCAGGGCAGCCTGAACATTTTGTGACAATACCTGTACCTGTCCTGACAGGATGCTGGTGCCCCACTTAATTGTATCAGACTAGTAAAACTAGAAGGAACTTTGGTGACTACTTCCTTTACCAGCTGGGCAAACTAATCTGAGAGGCTATGTGACTTGTCCAGAAGTGCACAGTGAGGTGTACAGCCCCATGTTATGAGAGCCGCATCCTTCACTCTACTTGGGTTTGAAAGAGGAAGGCTGAACAAAGGAGGTGATGGTAATGAAGTGTTATGGTGTAGGGGCTTTTACTGTTAGCAAAGTTACTTGAGGGTTGAGGAATTCACCTTGTCTTTAGGCAAGGGAGTGAAAAAGATTGCCACATCAACAAAACAATTGCCAAAGTGAACAAATTGGTTAATTTAATGGGAGGTAGATGCCAAAGAAGATCTGCCCCAGCTTCTTTAGATCAAGTTGAATATTCGTAATGACCATTTGTATTTAATTCCTGAGGCCTGGTTCTAGATAGTGTACTAGTCCCTTTAAGATTAAGTGTTAGTGGCCAGGTATGGTGGCTCATGCCTGTTTTGTTAGCATTTTGGGAGGCCGAGGTGGGCAGATCACCTGAGGTCAGGAGTTCAAGACCAGTCTGGCCAACATGGTGAAACCCTGTCTCTACCAAAAATAAAAAAGTTAGCCGGGTGTGGTGACATGCACCTGTATAATTCAGCTACTTGGGAGGCTGAGGCAGGAGAATCCTTGAACCCAGGAGACAGAGGTTGCAGTGAGCTGAGATTACACCAGTGCCCTCCGCCTGGGTGACAGAGTGAGACACTGTCTCAAAAAAAAAAAAAAAAAGTGCTAGGTCTTGCTAGTTTACATACTTATTTGCATAAATTCACAAAGTGTGTTCAAACCATAATTCCATGGATGGTAAAAGAAATTTAATTAATACGAAATGCTGCAGTTATAGTCAACTCCAGTTTTCAGAGAAAACGTGTGAAATAGGTAAAGATTTTGTTTCAACCAGTACATTTAACCTCATCCTCCAGTGAGACAAAGCACACATGGTAGTCACGTCCTGTGTGTGTCTGCTTTCCCTCTCCTCCATTCAGTGTGAGCCACTCTATTTGGTGATTTAGCTGATGTTGGTTGCTTCACTGTTCACCACCCTTTTCCCCTTTCCCACCACTGAGCCCACCCCTGCTCCAATCACTCCAGACTCATTACCCTCTCCAGGCTTGATTGACTTTACCATCATGCATTGCTCCCATGAGGCTGATTCTGGACCACGGCGGAGGGGGAGATTGGGAAGGATGTAGTCAGACACAGAAGTGAGTCCCCTAATGTGCCAGTGCCAGAGAGGCCGTGTGCCAGAGCACTGCACTTGCAGCCGTCAGTTATTCCTTACCTCAGTGAATGTTCAGTGGCTTCATGTTACTGGTCTTGGTCTTGCTGAGACAATGAGGGACAAAGCCAATGACCCTGTCATCATAGAGTCCTCAGCCCAGTAGAGAGAACTGACCAGAAAGGAAGAAACACAGGCAAAAGACTCAATGAGCTTCAAGAGCTAAGGAGGAAACAAAAAGGGTGCAAAGGCTACTGGGGCTACCTACTTGAGGTGGGATGGCCAGGCAGTGCCTCTCAGGAGGAGACGTTGACTGTGGCCTGAGCCAGCCCTGTGAAGAGTGTGCATATTCACTTTGTGCTAAGCACTGTGCCCGCTGTATTCAGAGCATCACCCCAGAAATTCCACATGCTCATCTGTGAGAGGTCATTATCCCCATCTCAGAAGTGAGGAAACAGGTTCAGTGAGGCCAAGTAACCCAAGATCACAGAGCTAGAACCTCAGAGTTTCTGACTCCAAAGCCCACATGCTTGGCAGCCACAGGAGGACAGGATGCTTGAGGATCTGGCAGGTGACAAGGCCAGACTCAGGGCCTGAATGCCAGGCAGGACTGTGAACATGTTATTCTGGAGGCCACACTGCAGTTCTCTAGTCAGGAGCAGAGCTTTGGAAAGGTTTGATCTGGTGACACTGATTTTTCTTTAAAATCAAAAAAACAGGTTTAAGCCACTTGCAGTGGTGTGTTTCTGTAGTTCCAGCTACGCAGGAGGCTGAGGCAGAAGATCACCTGAGCCTGGTGGTTTGAGTCCAACATAGCAAGACCCCATCTCTTAAAAAAAAACAAAAACAATGTTATTGAAATGTACTTTACGTATTATAAAATTCACCCATTTCAATGCTCTTTAGTAACTTTACAGAATTGAGCAACTGTCACCACAATCCAATTGTAGAGCATTTACAAGACCTAAAAAAAAGATGCCTTGGCCTGTTTGCAGTCACTCCCCATTCCCACTCCCAGTCCCAGGTAACCATTAATCCTCTTTCTCTACAAATTTACTTTTTCTGGACATTTCAGATAGTTACCCCTCGGTATCCATGGGTCATTGGTTCCAGGACCCCCATGGATACCAAAATCCTTGGATGCTTAAGTCCCTTATGGAAAATGGTGTATTTGCCTGTAAACTACACATATTCTCTTGTATACTTTAAATTATCTCCAGATTACTTAAAATACCCAAACAGTGTAAACATTATGTAAATAGTTGTTACACTGTTTTAAAAGATTTATATTTTTTGTTGGTATATTATTTATTGTTTTTTTTCCCCAAATATTTTCCACTGGACCCATGGATACAGAGGGCTGACTGTAAATGATTCATGTGTCTTTTATGTCTGGCTTCTTTCACTGAGCAAGTGTTTTTGTTTGGTTCATTGATGATACAGTATGTATCAGTAGTTCATCCTTTTTATTGCTGAATGGTATCCTGTTTTATATATATACTGCATTTGGCTTATTCAGTCACCAGTTGAGGGCATTTGAATTGTTTCTGCTTCTTAGTTATTGTGAGTAATGCTGCTATGAACATTTATGTATCATACATTTTTTTAAGACATATGTTTTTAGTTCTCATGGATAGATACCTGAGAGTAGATTTGCTGTCATTCAGTTTTTGAATTTGATGAATGGTCAGGTTTAATTTTTAAAGAAACTGCTGAACTGTGTACTGAAGAAGCTGTACCATTTGAGATTTCTACCAGCAATATATAGGGTTCCAGTTTCTTCGTGTCTTTACCAACACCTGTTATCATCTTTGGCTCTAGCAATTCTAGTGGCTGTGAAATTGTATCTCGTGGTGGTTTGAATTTGCATTTCCCTAATAACTAATGATGTCGAGTGTCTCTTCATGTGCTTATCTGTATATTTTCTTAGGTGAAAAGTATATGCAGATCTTTTGCCTATTTTTAGTTTGATTATTTGTCTTTTTATTATTGAGCTATAAGATATCTTTGTGCACAGTAGGTGTGTATAGGTTATATGCAAATACTATGCCATTTTATAGAAGGAACTCGAGCATCCTCAGATATTGGTATCTACAGAGGTCCTGACACCAATCCTCCATGGATACCAAAGGATGACTGTTCTCAATTCTGCCATTGTAGGGGAAAGCAGCCACAGACAATATGTTTAAGTGAATGGTTTGACTGTGTTCCAATAAAACTTTATTTACAAAATCAAGTGGTGGGTTGGATTTGGCTCAAGCACCAGAGTTTGCTGAACCCTGATCTAAATTGATGTTTGCTTCATGAGACATCTTATTTCTCCAGACTCTGTTGAAAAGAGTATTCTTTCCCCATCGAATTACCTTGTGAAAATCCATTGAACATAAATGTAAGGGTTTATTTCTGGACTCTTCAGTTCTATTCCATTGATTTTTATGTCTATCCTTATGCCGGTACAATGCTGTCATGCTGAATTACTGTAGCTTTCAAAACTGGGATGTGTAAGTCCTCTAACTTTGTTGTTTTTCAAGATTGTTTTATCTGTTCTGGGTCCTTTGCATTTCTGTATACATTTTAGGATAAGTGTCAACTTCTGCAAAAAAGCTGACAGTGATTTTGATAGGATTTGTGTTGAATTACTTTCAGGAGAATTGCTATTTTAGTGATATGGAGTCTGCCAATTAGTGAATATGAAATACCTCTCCAGTCATTAGATCTTTCTTAAGTTTTCTCAGCAGTGTTTTGTACTTTCAGTATATAAGTCTTGTACTTCTGAATTGTATTCCCAAGTATTATTTTTGATGCTGTTGTGAATGAAGTCGTTGTCTTACTTTTATTTTTGGGCTCGTTGTTGCTTTATGTAGAAATATATTTGGTTTCTGTATATTGATCTTGTATCTTGCAACCTCGTTAGACTAAGTTATTAGTTCCAGTAGGGTTGTGTGTGTGTGTGTGTGTGTGTGTGTGTGTGTATTTCTTAGGCCTTTTAACAGGTAGGATTATGTTGTTGGCAAATAGACTGACTTTTTTTCCAGTCTGGATGCCCTTTTTCTTGCCCTCTTGCTTTGGGTAGAATCTCCAAATGTCCTTGCCTTGTTCCTGAACTTAGGGAGAAAGGATTCCGTCTTCCATCTAAGTGTGTTAGGTGTAGGGTTTTTGTAGATGTCCTTTATCAGATTGATAACTTTATCCTTCAATAGTCATGGCCACTGCTTTCTCTCTTATGTCCTGTTTTTCTTTTATAAGCTCTAGGAGGGCAAATCCTGGATTTCCATTATAGTGTCTGCTTATTAGTATATATATGTTGGGTTACATGCTTGGATTAATGAATGGACAGTCCTTCTCTAGCCAAGCTGGTAATCATGCGGCAGCTGTGCATGAGAATCTTATTCTTCCAAGCTTTACCACAGACCTGTTCTGGATGTGTGCGGCGGACTTTGTTTTCCGCCATGTGGTTGTCTAGGGAAATGCTTCCGAGCTTGCCTCCTTGATTGTTTCAGCTTGAATGTGGATGTTCGTTATGATATGTTTTACATGATTACTTTTCCTGTTCTTTCTTTTGTTCCTGCTAGATGTTAACCTCTGTGCTTAGGATCCTGTTCACTCTAGAATGTCTGATTTTTGGTAGCAGCATTCATCTTAGTTGACTTGCTTAAAGGCAGTGTAGTAAGTAGAAGATCCAAGACCCGGGACTGATGCCCTGACACTTCAGAAGGATGAGTCTTTCTTCTAACGTGCAAGATGGAGATATGATGTAGCATCTCCATGCACCCATTTAGCATAGACACCACGAAGGGGTTGCATTATAGGTCTTCTCTGGTCTTCCTTCCGCAACTGTAAAACTCACCTGGCTGTTTGGATGAGTGCAATTTGATGGAGCCCACATCAGGAATTGCCAACTTGGAAAGCCAGAAAACAGGTGGCCATCTTCTCTACTACTTTTCAATAAATAGTATCTGCTTCTGATTTTAAGTCCAGCAAACGTTGCTTGAGTACACACTGTGCTGGTTTCTGGGTTAGCTACTTTCACATGTGTTACTCTGTTTGATGCTCCTGAATCCATCACATCTTCTGACAAGTGTTGAGGCATTAGAAAGCAAAGTAAGCAAATTCTACAGGGAAGCACAATACTTTAGGTCTCTCTACCTTTTCCGCCTCAGCTGCTGAGGGGTGGAGGCTCATCTTAAAGACAGGATGGTTGAAGACCCACATACCTGCATGTAGATTTCCCCCGGTGCCATCCGTTTTTCTGCCTTGGAGGTTCTGAAACTCACTCTATATGAGAAAGACTGCAGGGGACATCTACACAACCACACTGTACCTTAGGGGCAGCAGGAATCACTCTCAAGGTTTATTTGAACATTCTTTAAATTTTATCGTAATAATAGTAATACATCTTAAATAGTGCAATAGTTAAAAGTTATTTCCACTTCTGACTTCAGCATATGACCCTCATCTATGATGATCTATGATGAAATTCCATTACATTCCTCCTTTCTTGTATCACAACACAATGTTGGCGTTCTCTCTATGTAAAAGATAAATCTATAAATGTAACGTGGTTGTTAATTGTAACCCTTACTAAGCTCATCTCGGACCAGTTCCCACATTTGGAAAGTAAAGGTGCTGCACTGGGAGGCAGCCTTAATCCTCCCAGGTTTCAAGTGCTGCCTTTCCCTCTGTTGGAAGGGGTCGCTTCTGCTCTCCATGGTGGTACTGGTGTCCAGCATCAATGACCGTCTCTGCCCTTTCTGTGTCTGGTAGGAGCTTCCAACCATTCCCAAGATGGCTGTCCCTTCTGCACCCTGTCCCCGGCCATTCTCTTTCATCCTCATTCATGCACCGATGACTTCCAGATTCTAAATATCCAACCCAGAGCTTTCTAGATGCCCCTGCCAGAGCCCCGTGCATGCCCCATGCGTGCATTTAATTGACTATGTCCAAATGGAGCTCAGCCGCATTTTTCCTCTAACCCCTTAAAGATGACCCTTGTCTCTTATGCTGTGAGTAGCTCTACTACCCAGCCCCTCATCGAGAAAGCTGACAGTCATCCACATTCCTCTCTTTCTCTACATTCATAACAAGTCTTGAGCTTTACCTTCCATCAGTTTCTCAGTTTTGTCCTCTCATCTTTCTCCTTCCTACTCTCAGTACAGGACCACACTGTCTTCCCCTTGACCATCTGACAAATTGTTCTTTATTAGCTTGCTTCCCACAAATCTACATTTTCTGGTGCTACCAGGGTAATTTTTTTTTAAAAGGTAAATTTTACTTTTGAACAGGTTTCCAGCAGATGGTCATTAAATGCAGACAGTTAAAAGGAGGTGGCCGGGGAAAAGCCCATCTTCCTTGCGCTGTGTTTCGTCAGTCTTGCTCCTAGAGGTAGCCTGTGACCAGGTTCTTGTGTTCCAGGGACTGTCCAGAGTTGAGGCTAATTGTGTTGCATCGTTTCATATCTCCCCTTTGCCTCTCAGTTAAAGACACATTTCTAGGCCTGGCTCACGGGGTCCTTCATGTGTGGGTGCCACTTTCTGCCTTCACTGCACCTCCCTGCAGGGACACTTGCCCCTGCGTGACCCTAAGCTGCTTCATGCATGTGCACCTGTGATTCTCCTCCCTTCCTTTGGCTGGCCAAGTGCAAGGGTTGCCTTCAGAAGGAGCCTTCGGTGGTGTCCCCTGCAGACTCTGTGCTCCCCTCCCAGGGCTTACTGCCCTGGACCGAAATGATCTATTCCATGCTTACTCCCTTACTGCCCAGTGAACAGGGACCACATCTTCTTCATCTCTCTGTCTCCAGCACCTAAGCCAGAGATTGGTACAAGTCAGTCAAATACTTGTAGGACTAAATTTTAAGCCACTGGCTCAGGTTTTCTTGTCTTAAACTGCGAGTCCAGAAACATAATGATATTGATTGATTTTAAGTAATTGCCACCATTTAAAAGTTGGGAGGCTTTACATAAATTTGATTTTTAGCTTTTTTGGGGAAGAAACAGGAAGTGTGCCGTTCTCATGTGGCAATGCTTTGTTGGAGTTGTGAGGTGGCTGTGCTCTTCAGGTGGCCTTGCACGCTTATCACAGTTACACCATGGTATCCTTGCATGGTGCTTTCTAAATTTTATTTTAAAAAATCAGGCCTGTTTTATTTGTTTCCACCACCTGTCTGACTACTGTGGGCATTTGTGTGTGCAACGCTTGGTGTGGGAGGTCTCTGAGGGCTCTTCTTATTCTGCCTCTCTGGGATTGACATCTGTGGTGAGCAGCCGGTACATCTAATTTCAGCTCCTAGAAAACCGAAGAGCTAGAGAACAAAATCTCCAAGGCAACAGCCTTAGGCAAGGGGGGTAATCTTTTTCAGATCACAGGGTTGAGCAGCACCTCTGCAGAGATTGGGGTGTCGGGCATCAGGGTGTTGGGACCAGGAGCCGATAGGTCTAGCTTCCTAGGAGCTTGTTATTCTGGAACTGGCTGCATCGGCACTGCCCTGGTGCTAGGCCTGCCCTAGACCGCTCTGCCTGCCTGTTGTAGGCCTGTGCTGATTTGATCTCTTCCTCATTTTCTGGTGCCAGACACCCAGCAGGCCCTCAGAAAACACTGCATTGAGTGGATGGAGTGTGGCCTGTCTTGGATGCTGATCCCTTGTGTAACTTTGGGAAGTCACTCTCTGCACCTCACTTTCTTCATCCTCAGAGTGAGGATGATGACACCACTCCTGCCTGTGATGCCTTGCTTTGTGAAGTCTGTGAACTTTCAATGCAAAAATAATACTGAAACTGCTTCCCCACTGCTCTTTCCCAAATGTGCCTAGGTAGTTACATTTTTAAGGCTAAAAACGTGCTCACTTTCAGCTTGACATTCCACTAGTTTTTAAAGTAGGTTGTCTGTTTTGTGAGTATATGGATGCTCCTCCTGTCTGTCTCCTGGGGGCTCCAGAAAGGACTATCGATGGGGAAGGGGGAACTGCAAATCATTCTATTGTTTCCCAGTCATCCCTTCTATTAGAAGAGTTACGTGTCGCCTCAGAGCAGCTCCATGTTACTGCCTTTACTTCTTTACTTGTGCAGAGGTCCCTGTTAAGTGTCCAGGGGTTTAGATTTGAGTCTTGGCCATAGCACTTCCCATGTTCCACCTGCCTGGCTGTAGTTTCTTCATCTGTAAAATGGTGATCACTGCACAGGGACTGCCCTTACCCGGAGCCTGGCATATGGAGTGTGCTCTAGGAACAGCAAGCCAGAGTTGTTTTTGTCACTAGTCTTGAATAGGCACCCATCTCATCACTCTTGGGTTGCAGTCTTCTTTTCTAGCTGTGAGCTCTGTTGCCCACTTCTGAAGTGTGGGGAAATTACAGTCTTACTCTAGCCTGCCCATAGGCTCTCTTATGCTGGGGATTTCCTGACATCTTTCTAGAGAGGCAGGCTCTTGCAACTTCTTGTGCAACCTGTTTGCCTTTGTAACCGAGCTGCTTGGATGGACTTGAAACATGACACACACACAGAGCTCAATAATGTGGCTCAGTAACAATGCCTGCCACTTTCCCGTGAGCTAGACTCAGGGTCTTGCTGTCAGTTTTCCCTCGTCCCTGTTACTTCAGGAGTTTTTCTTCTTGCAGAATGCATCTTATTTTTAAATGCCAGCTGTTCACAATTTCTCATGAACCCTTGCAGAATTTTCCAAGGCCGTGGATACAAGTGTTCTCTTTCCCTTCTGTGAGTACAAATGAGATTACGCTGTTCCGTCCATTCCCTTTTCCTCTCATCTGTGCGTGTAGTCAGGTGGTCTGAAGTAGTCTCATTTCCTTGGTGTCTTTCATCTCTGTTCGTTCCCCACCACTGCCGCAGCTGTTACACTTCTCACTGCTCTTCCTCCTGATTTGCACTGTTGTGATGGTGTCCCTGCCACCAGCTCCTTCATGATCTCAGTCCTGCCTCCTGCTTTGCCAGACCTTCCTGTACAAAGAGAAGACCCTGACCGTGTCCCTGCTTACTGCCTTCATTGACTCCCAGTTCCAGCTTCCTTGACTTGCCACCCAAGGCCCACGACAGGTGGCATTCCAGCAGCCCCTCACACCTGATGTTTTCACGTCCCTGCCAGACTGAGCCACAGCGTTCCTTGGTGCTCCCTCCCTTCTGTGCTTTTACTCATGCTGCGCCTCCCTCTGGAACACCATCCCCTGCTCACACCCCTTCTCTGCCATCGTCCCTTCAGGCCTGATTCAGGCCGTCTCCCTTCTAGCTGTAACTCGGGCTTCTGTTGTTGAATCTCCTGGGCCCTTAGCAGGGCTGCTCGTGTCCACTGCTCAGGGACTTGTCTCCTCTCCGTGTGTGCCTGTCTGTCCCACCCTGCTTGACTGTGAGCTCTTTGAGCAGAAGAGTCATGAGTGCTGTATCTTTACATAATCTATCGCACTAGTGCTGTGTTATGGACTCAGGCCTCTAATAAATATTTAATTCATGTGGTTCACAAACATTTGAGTGTCTCCACTGTGCTAGACACTGAAGATACAGCAGGAGCACCATGGAATCCCTGTGCCTGTGGAGCTGCTGTGCTGGTGGAGTGAAGATAAAGAAGTGCTTGGGGTCTGTTGTGCCAGGTGATCATAGCACTGTGAAGAAAGCAAAGCAGAGTAAGGGTAGGGGCAGTGCTGGCAGAGGTGGGGTGGATGGGGGGCTGGTTCCAGACGGGAGCTGGGGAAATGCTTGCAGTCCCCTTTGAGGCTGAGCCTGCTGGGAGTTGGTTGGTTCCCTGGCCTTTCCACAGCAATCGTGGCCCCTCTGCTTTTTATCGCTTTAGCTTCTGTGGTGGTCGTCCCTTCTAGGTAGTTAGTGCTTCTTAGCAGATGCATCTCCCCTTGCTTTTGCTGTTGGGGTGACAGCCTGCTTCCCCCAGAGCAGAGCAGCACAGCAGTTAAGCATACAGGCCTAGGGCCCTGTGACCTTCCCTGCAGTCAGGCTTTGGTCCTGTGGCTTCATGGGCTGGGCAAGTTCTTTCACTTCTCTCTGCCTTGGTTCCCTCATGTAGAAGGTGGTTGTGGCATTGTGAGGATTAGTGAAGTGATCCGTGCACAGTGAGTGCTGGATGAATGTTAACCAGTAGTTAGGTAGCGCTAGTAAGGTGGTACAACTCAGTTGCAATCATAACTCACATCCTCATGACCCCTTATATTGGGTCAGCTGTACACTGCTCACTCCTGTCCTTGTTCATTCAGCTGTTGGTAATACCTACTTGAGTTTTTTAGGATGGCACCCTTCTCCTTCCAACCTTTTAGTCGTGGGGTGGCCATGTGACTTACTCCATGTTACTTACCTGTATGGTTACTTACCTGTATGGTTTAATAAAGAAACCCATATGGTGGCATGCACCTATAGTCCTGGCTACTCAGGAAGCTGAGGAAGGAGAATCTCTGGGGCCCAGGAGTTTGAGACCAACCTGGGCAACATAGCAAGGCCTTATCTCTAAAAAATAAAAAAAAGAAACCTGTAGCCCTTTGGGAACTTGCCTCTTAAGTTCACAGTTGCTTTTGGGTGAGGGTGGCATTTTGGTTAGGGTCAAATTTTGGTTTCTTCCTTGGAAGGAAGTGGGATCTGGGTTCCAAATTCATTTGTTAAGGTATAAGTGCTGAGGGAGGTGTGTGTATGTGTGTGTGTGTGTGTGTGTGTGTGGCTTAGATTGAAGCTTGAGCCTCTCCCTGACCTGGCCTTGCATCTGACTCGGACTGTCTGCGGGCCTTCCCCAGTCTGCATGCCTTCCCCACCCTCAGCCATGGAGCTTGTAGGGCAAGGACTATAGGCTAGAGAGGGAGGAGAGAGAGTCTCTTCCTAGACTACACTTTATCATCAGAGACTTGTGGAGGTACCAGCCAAGTGTGCCATGGTAGTGGCAGGGAAGAGGCCCCTCCTTGGTATCCCCCTATTACTCCAGGGTGACGGCAGGTTCAGGTTTGAGCCACAGGATGTCAGATCTGGAGGGCACTTTAAGAAGAATCTGCCCACTTTAATTTTGTACACAAGATGGACAAGGTGAGAATAGACTTGCTCAAGGTTGCAAAGCTACATGGAGAGCACTTAGAACAGTGCTGATGGTCTGTGGCAAATGCTAACTGTTGTTATTATTGATCAACTCATATATTTTTATGTACCCATTATGTGCATGGTACAAATTATAATTAATATTTGTATAGCGCTTTGAAGTTTCACTTAATAGCTAATATCAATTGTTTACTTTGTACCACCTGCTTTCTATAGATTGTTTCATTTAATCTGGGAAATCATTGAAGAGTCTGTACCATTACTTATTTCCATCTCACAGATGAGGAACTGACTTAGAGCCAGGAAGTCCCCTGGCCAAGGTCACACAGCTGGTACGCAGCTTAGCTGCGGATTCAAACCCCGGGCCGGTCTGACTGCAAAGCACTGAGTTCCTGAGCTGTGCCGCAGCCAGGCCAGCCTTGAGGGAGGCTCCATTTCCTAGGTGAGGACTGTGAAGCTCAGAGAAGCTAAAGGATTGGGGCAGTGCCACACAGCTGGAGGGTGGGCGGAGCTCCTCCTCCTCTGCACTGCTCTAGTTTAGCCCTCTGTCAAACAGGGCCTCCCAGCAAGCTCTGATGGCACCGTGACCAGTGGTTCGTGGCACTGAGCACCCAGCTCCGTTTGGCTCTGGAGGCCTCCCCTCTGGTTCTGTTGGTGCGGGGAGCACTGCCCAGATGGTGTTTATTCTCACATGACTGCTGTGTGTGTATGTATGTTTGTTGATTAAAAATATTGCTTGCTGTATTTTGTGGCAACATAAAAAAATTACAAATCTCTCTCTGCCAGCAAGAATTTTGCCAATGTTTTCATTAACCTCTTACAAACCAAGCTGTGTGCTTCTATTCCTGCCCCCCTCCACCCCCCCGGGCTGCAACTGGCAAATCTGAATCTCCTGCTCACCTGTGCAGAACCCCTGCGGTGGCATTCTTGTGCCCTCGGATCAGATGTGAATGCCTTACCCTGGTCAGCCAGGGCTCACACAGTCTGGCCTTTGCCTACCCCTCTGGCCTGATCGTCTGGTCCCCTTCTTTTCATTCACTGTCCTCCAGCCTGCCAACCTTCTGTGGGGCCCTCAGACATGCCAGACTTGGTCTTTCTGAGAGACTGCACTTCTCCTGTGTGCTGGAACTAGGTTTCCGGATATACATGCGGTTGCGCACCTCATCCCTGGGCGGGTGTCTTAACATGAATGTCATGGCTAAGCAGACTTCCCTGGTGCGTGCAGCTTCCTGTGCCCCGACCCTGCATGCTGCCATCACTTTGTATTCACTGTTTCTTCATTCATAGAGAGCACTGATCACTAGTGGACCTCACTGGTTCTTCAGCATATGTTTAAGCGTTTCTGAAGCGGCGATGTTGTGTATGATAGGAGGAATGCTGGTTTCACAAGGGTGTTTTGTCTTTCATCAGGCCATGTAAAATAATGGTACGATTTACAGTTACTGGTATCCTGGCTTAGGTGAGGAAGGACCTAGCACGTTTACTGTGTGTTGTCTTTCACCTGCCATCCGAATGTGAGCTCCAGGAACGCAGGGACTGTATCACTCCCTTTCACTGCTGTTGCCTACTGCTTCTAGCACGTTGCCATCACAGTGGGTGCCTCATGAAGAGGGACAGTGGGTCATGGCTATGGCATCCTTGTCTGTTTGCCGCTGGCCAGGCTGCTTCCTCTGGTCCTTGCCTGAGCTGCACTACCAGAGTTGTCTTTTTTTTTTTTTTTTTTTTTTTTTGAGACGGAGTTTCACTCTTGTTGCTCAGACTGGAGTGCAGTGACGTGATCTCAGCTCACTGCAACGTCCACCTCTCGGGTTCAAATGATTCTCCTGAGTAGCTGGGATTACAAGTGCCTGCCCCCACACCCACCTAATTTTTGTATTTTTAGTAGAGACCGGGTTTCACCATGTTGTCCAGGCTGGTCTTGAACACCTGACCTCAGGTGATCTGCCTGCCTTGGCCTCCCAAAGTGCTGGGATTACAGGTGTGAGCCATCGTGCCTGGCCAAGAGTCTTTAGCATATCAGGGCCTGCTTTTTCCAGTATTGTAGCCTTTTTCCATGGCGTGGATTAGGACACTGTCAGCTGTGACTGCCACTGTCATGTAGACACTGCCACTGTCATGCACATGTGTTGTGGTTGCCTTGTCCTCACCCACAGGGATCCCAGGATCCCTCGAGATTCAGTCCTCAGTGCTGATCTTATTCAGGACACCCATCTGGGTCTTCAATCCCTCAGGGGCCTGATGCGTTCTCACAGGGTCCATTCTGTGATGGGGGGTGCTGTCCAGTCGTGTGCTGGTAAGTTTCTGATAACTGGCTCTGCTCCTTACCCCTCTCAAAGGGCCTGCTGGTTTGTAGCATTGGCTAGTTTCTATAGTGGATATACCACTGTGGCCAGTTTCAAACTGCTGTCATGAAGTCAACCAGCCCGTTTCCTGAAAATTTAAGAATGAGCCTTAGCCGGTTTCAGCCACCATTCGGGTGCCCAAATCTTTTCATTCAGCCTGTGTTCTTTGAAGTGCTCGCTTCAGGAACTTTCCCGAAGTGTTCCCTCTTGAGTCCTTGTTCCATGTTTCCACCCCCTGGGAGGGAAGTTCCACGTTGCTCCTGCTGTCATCTTGCACCCAGCCAGGTGTCCTGTTTCCACCCTCAGCATGTGGCTGACCCCAGTAAGCACTGGGGACTTGAGCTTTTGATATTTCTCTTCACTCTCCCATACACTGACTCGCTCAGGGTCTGTTGCTACAGTACAGAAAAGGAGCAGATGGGTAAGCTTGGGAAGGCTTCTCCCTTTTATCATATGGGAATTTTGTATTTACCTACAATCAAACAGATCTGCTGCCTTCTTAGAATAATTTTCTTAATTCCCCCCCACCTTTTTTTTTTGTCATTCTCACGCAAGTTATTCCACGAACTTGAGATCAAAACTCCTTCTTTTCAACTCTGTGCTCTCGCGTTCATGCCCTGTAGTCAGGGTAGCCACCAGAGGAGCCTTTCATTCTACCTCCCACATAGGCTGTGGTGATGTTTCCTTGCTCACAAACTTTAAGCGTCTCCTTGGGATGGTTGGACCCCTCCCTCTGCCTGATTCCAACCTTTCTTCTGTGCCAGCTTTATCCAAGTCTTTCCACCCTGTGCCTTCCGAAGTCAACCTGCGGCAGCAGGCGCAGAGTCTCTTCCTGTCTGTTCCTCTTCCCCTGTGCTCTGCCGTCAGCTGTGAGGCTTCTGCCTTTCCCAAGACACCGCCAACCTGCCCTTGTAGTGAGCTTGTCCGCTAAGTCTGCTCCTGCCGTAGGGAACCCATCCCTCTCTTGGCTACTTCCAGCAGCTGAAATCCCTCCTTGTGCTATTCTCAGTGACCTCCTGTCTGGGCTGTTCCTCTTTGTTTTTTTGTGTTCTCTCCCTTTTTATTTGTAACAGCTTTATTGATATGTTTTTCATATGCTGTACAACTCACTTATTTAAAGCATGTGATTTAAAGTTCTTACTATATTCACAGGTATGTGTGACCATTGTCATAATCATTTTTAGAACATTTTCATCACTCCCACCCCCCGCCCTCACCACCAAATCCTGCTTACTCTGTAGCTGTCAGCCCCTGGTCCCTGCGTTTCCCCAAACCCAAGGCAATCACGAATCTACTTTTGTGTCTAGAGATTTGCCTGTTGTGAAGGTATGTAATATGTTGCACCGTGTGGTCTTTTGGGTCTGACTACTTTCACTTAGCGTTGTGCTTTCAAGTTTCCACCGTGTTGTAACGTGTCAGTAGTTCATTCCCTTTTGTGGCTGAATAATACTCCACTGTAGAGATCCACTTCATTTTACTTCTCCATTCATTGGTTGATGAACATTTGGGTCCTTTCCATTTTTTAGCTGTTATAGATAATGCTGATATGAATACATGTTTTCATTTGTCTTTGGTATATAGTGAGGAGTGGAATTGCCATACCGTGTGGTAACTCTCTACATCCTGGCAAATACTTACTATGATTTGACTTTAAAAGTTTATTTATTTAGAGACAGGGTCTCACCTGTTGTCTAGGCTGGAGTGCAGTGGCACAATCATAGCTTACTGTACCCCTGACTTCCTGGGCTCAAGTGATCCTTTTGTCTCAGCCTCCAGAGAAGCTAGGACTGCAGGCACATGGCACCATACCTGGTTAATGAAAAACAAATTTTTTTTAGAGAAAGGACCTACTGTGTTACCCAGGCTGGTCTCAAACTCCTGGTCTCAAGTTATCCTCTTGCCTTGGCCTTCCAAAATGCTAATATTACAGATGTGAGCCACTATTGCTGACCCTTGCAAGTTCACCTTTTAATATAGCCATCCTCATGGTGTGATATGGTTTCTTATTGTGGTTTAAACCCATGTTTCTCTTGTGAGTAATGATGTTGAGTATATTTTCATGTGCTTATTGATCATTTGCATATCTTCTTTGGAAAAATTTCTATTCAGATCCTTTGCCCATTTTAAAATATGATTTTTTTCATTTTCTTATTCAGTTGTAGGAGGTGTTTATATATTTTAGATAACAATCCCTTATCAGGTATATGATTTGTAAATACTTTCTCCCATTCTGTGGGTTGTCTTTTCAGTTGCCCTAGGGTGCCATTTGGTATTCAGAACTTTAAAATTTTGAAGAAGTCCAATGTATCGATTTTCTTTTTCATTGCTCATACTTTCGGTGTCACCTCTAAGAATGTATTGCCAAAGCCAAGGTCAGAATGGTTTATCCCTATGTTTTCTATTAAGAGTTTATAGTTTTAGCTGTTAATGTTTAGATCTCAGATCTGTTTTGTATTAATTTTGGTATACAGTGTAAGGTAGATGTGCAACTGTATTCTTTTGCAAGGGATATCCAGTTGTCCCAACACCACTGGTTGAAGAGACTGCTCTTTCCCCCCACTGAACCATCTTGGCACCCTTGTTGAAATTAATTGACCATAGATACATAGGTTTCTTTATGGTCTCATTATTACCGTCCAACGATATGTTTGGTCTTCTCTTGTCATATATCGTTAGCTATTTGATTTGTATATATCTTAAATGCTACAGGGACTCTATTATTATTATTACAATCTTTTGTGACTAAGTGAATATTCATGGTAAAAAATTAAGACACAAAAGTGCCAAAAGTGAAAATCCTGTGCCAGCCGCTGCTGCCCCCACTTGCAGGACCTCGTCCTCTGAGTGGTCTGCTAAGCAGCTTTGTAGATTTCTCCTCAGAGCAGACCTGCATATGTGTCTTATGTGCATGCATGTGAGATCCAAATGCAATTCACACTTGTGTGTATGTTGATATGCATATATTCAAATTCAGCAATATTTATATTTGTATGTCTGCATTTTTATTTTTATAAAATTGAGATGTACAAAAAACTTCTGTGACTTGTTAAACAATCAGCTGTATATCTCGTGTGTCTTCCATGACAGTGTATATGTATTTTACCTTGTTCTTAATGATTCCATAAAATTCCATAGGGTGTATATTCCAAGGTTTTCTCAATCAGTTCCCTGTCGTTGGATGTTTATGTGGTTTCCTTTTCTTTTTTCCCTTTTTCCTCTGGTGTTGCAGTGAACATCCTTCCACATGCCTTTGTGTACATGTGGGAGTACTTTTCTCAGTGAGATATCTGGAAGTGGAGTTGCTGATCATGTCTTTTAAAGTAATTTTTAATGTCTTTCCCTCAGCTGTGCTTTATGATGCCTTGCACATACTAGGCACTTAATAAATATTTACTAAAGTGAACTCTTAAGAGTTTTTATCCTGGATTGATCCCCAGCTTGCTGTTTCATCTCAGTAAACTGTTTTATGACACCCTTAGGCCTATTTCACTTCCTCTAAAATGAATGAGAGTTTTGGTTCTCCAGTCTTCATTAGGGGAACTGAGGTGAAATGAGTCAAGCAGTATTTTGATTATCTACTGTATGTGTGGCACTGGAGGTGTACAGAGATGAGTGAGTTGCAGCCTTAGCCCTCAAGGTATTTAAAAACCATCAGGGTAGGCAGGCGGAAGGTGTAGTGCTTCTCCAAGAAGCACACATGTGTTGTCGGGGGTGCTCAGAAGAAGGGAAGAGGTATTACTGGCACACCTTGGAGGTGGTGCAGGCATGGCTCCAGATACCACAGTACAGCCGATGTCAAAATAAGGCAAATCATGAACTTTTTGGTTTTCTAGTGTATGTAAGAGTTGCATTTACACTATACTATAGTCTCAAGTGTACAGTAGCATTATGTCTAAAAAGTATATATACCTTAATTAAAAATACTTTATTGCCAAAATATGCTAATGATCATCTGAGCCTTTAGTGAGTTGTGAACTTTTTGGTGGTCGGGGGGTGTCTTGCCTCTGTGTTGATGGCTGCTGTGGGATCAGGATGGTGGTTGCTGATGGTTGGGTTGGCAGCGGCAGTTTATAAAATAAGATAATGAAGTTTGCCAGATCGTTCAACTTTGCCTTTCACAAAAGATTTCTCTGTAGCATATGATGCTATTCGGTAGTATTTAACCCACAGCAGAACTTCTTTCAAAATCAGTTTTCTAAAACCCTGTTGCTGCTTTATCAACTAAGTTTATGATTCTATTCTAAATCCTTTGTTGTCATTTCTGCAGTGTTCACAGCATCTTCACCAGTAGATTCTATCTCAAGAAACCACTTTCTTTCCTCATCCGTAAGAAGCAGCTTCTCATCTGTTCAAATTTGATCATGAGACTATAGCAATTCAGTCACATCCTCAGGCTCCACTTCTAATTCTAGTTTTCTTGCTGTTTCTACAATGTCTGCAGTGACGTCTCCATTGAAATATTGAACCCTTGACAGTCATCCATGAGGGTTGGAATCTACTTTTAAGCTCCTATTAATATTGATTTTTTTTTATCTTCTCCCATGAATCATGAATGTTCTTAATGGCATCAAAATAGTCCTTTCCTGAGAGTTCTCAATTTACTTTTCCCAGGTCCATCAGAGGAGTTACTATTTATGGCAGCTCTAAGCTTATGAAATGAATTTCTTAAATAATAAGACTTCAAAGTCAAAATTAGTCCTTGATCCATAGGCTGCAGAATGAATGCAGTGTTAGGAGGCATGGAGACAACATTCATCTTGTACATGTCCATCCAAGCTTTTGGGTAACCAGGTTCATTGTCAATGAGCAGTAATATTTTGCCTGGATTCTTTTTTCCTGAGCAGGTCTCAATGGTGGGCTTACAATATTTGGTAAAACATGTTGTAAACAGATGTTCTGTCATCTAGACTGTGTTGTTCCATTTCTAGAGCACTAGCAGAATAGGTTGAATATCATTCTTAAAGGCCCTAGAGTTTTCATAATGATAAATGAGTGTTGGCTTCCATTTAAAGTCATCAGCTACATTGGCCCCTAAAAAGAGAGTCAGCCTGTCCTTCGAAGGTTTGAAGCCAGGCATTTATTTCTCCTCTTTAGCTATGAAAGTCCTGAATGGCATCTCCTCCCAGTAGAAGACTGTTTTGTCTACACTGAACATCTGTTGTTTAGTTTCGCCACCTTCATCAGTGATCTTACCTAGATCTTCTGGATAAATTGCCACAGGTTCTCCAACAGCACTTGCTGCTCTACCTTACACTTTTATGTTATGTTATGTCCATAACATAAAAGTATTCTTTACTTAAGTCATTATTTAAGTCTTACGAACCAAACTCTGCTCACTTCATTGTTTTCTTCTGCAGCTTCCTCACCCCTCTCAGCCTTCACTGAATTGAGAGATAGAGGCTCGGGTTTGATTAGGCTTTTGCTTAAGGGAGGATTGTGGCTGGTTTGATCTTCCATCCAGACCACTAAAACTTTCTCCATATCAGCAATGAGTCCGTTTCACTTTCTTGCCATTCATGTGTTCACAAGAGTAGCACATTTAACTTTCAACATTTTTTCCTTTGCATTCACAACTTGGCTGTTAGGCGCAACAGGCCTAGCTCTTGGCCTCTCTTGGCTTTCAACATGCCTTCCTCACTAAGCTTAATCATTTGTAGCTTTTGATTTAAAGAGAGAGACATGTGGCTCTTCTTTTCATTTGAACACTTAGAGGCCATTGCAGGGTTATTAATTGGCCTAATTTCGTTGCGTCTCAGGGAACAGGGAGGCCTGAGGAGAGGGAGAGAGATGGTGGGGAATGGCTGGTCACTGGAGCAGTCAGAACACAACAGCATTTATCAGTTAAGTTCTCCATCTTACAGGGACAATGTTTGCAGTGTCCCAAAACAGTTATAAGAGTAACATGAAATGTCACTGATCACAGATCACCATAACAGGTATAATAATAATGAAAAAGCTTGAAGTATCGTGAGAATTATCAAAACGTGACACAGAGACGCAAAGTACATGCTGTTGGAAAGACAGGCTTGCCACAAAACTTCAACTTGTAAAAACTGTGTTATCTGCAAAGTGGAATAAAGTGAAATGTGATGGAAGGAGGTATGCCTTTGCTTTACTTGGATGCTATTGGGGAGCAGCCTTCCCTGGAGAAGGTGATATTGAGGTACCCCCAAAAGAAGGATATGATTAGGACAGGTGGAGACGTCCAGGGTGTAGGGGAAAGGTGGCAGGCTGCGAGTGGTTCAGAGGGAAGAGCGTGCCTGAATTCAGAGGAGGTGAGAAAAGTGAGAAGTCAGGTTCCCCTGAGGATCAGGAGTGTGGAGGGGAGTGGTGGGGGTGAAGCCGCAAAGACAGCAGGGGACATGACAGTGGTAGACTTGGGATTCCAGATGGGCTAGGCATGGACCTGGGAGGCCCTGGGCCACTACAAGAGGAGTTTTAGTAGAATTGCCTTGTTAGAGCTGGTCTTGAGGAAACAGTGCACACATTTGGTAAATCTGAGGCCTGAATAAAGAGGAGACTTTGCTTCCAGGCACTTCCGTGACATAACTTCTTCTTGTCCCTCCTTTCTGCTTCCCTAGCTGTCTGAAAATGTGGTGAACCGCATGAAGGAGCCCAGCTCTCCACCCCCCACTCCTGCATCTTCTACGTTTGGCCTTCCAGGTGGCAACTTGAGAGCCCCTCACAAAGGTATGGGGGTTGTGACAGTTCTGTGGAGGGTGGAGAGATGGCAAAAGGATTGATGGGTGCTCCTCTGAGCCCACTTGATGGCGCAGGGCTCAAGTTGGCTTCTGGGTGACGTAAGCAGCTCTGTCTGGTACGGGCTTTCCGGGAGATCGTGGCCTTCTGGAAGTGATGGATGCTGTCGCCAGAGCTGCTAGGATTCGGACCGAACCGCTTTCCCTCTGTGTGACTTCCCCCGTGTGGGAACTGAGGCAGAAGAATCTGGGTTGACAGCTCAGGAAAGAAGTTGCCTTTAAGGCCTCTCAGAAGCAGCACAGCCATGATTCAGTTTCAGCCACTCTAGCCCAAAGCCCAAGTCAAAGAATGATGTGGATTCATGCAGATGGGGCCAAATAAGGGAGAATTCCGTCAGTGACTTAGGCGCCTGCCCGCGGCAGCCCTCGCCTGACACTCAAGTCGAGAGCTCCTGTTCTGGTCCCTGGAATGGTCCCCCCTGGACTTCTAGGAGGGGGTCCTAAGAGTTCCTCTTCCTGGCCCACTGTGAAGCTGGTGCCCAAGCCATGCTCAAAGCTGATTTGTTCCCTACTCTATTGTGCCTGTTGCAAATGAAGAAATGCGTACTTTCCCCCAAATAATGACTTGTAGCAAACACAAGGAAAGTGTTTTAAGAAAAAAAGCTGTGAGGCATGCAAATGTTAAAATATTACAAAATAAAAAATTCCTTGGAGCAATTGCTCAAAACATACTAGTTTTGGAGAACTTGGGTCTGTCTATCAGACTCAGTAACTGGATTGAAAAAAAAAAAAAAAAAAAAAACATTGGCTGGAGGTGCCATTCCACCACAGAGGTTCACATGGAGAACCTCTACCACCCACTAGATTGTTCGTCTCGGGCCTGGCCCCGTGTTACAGTTGCCTTTTCTGCTCGTCTTCCCTGCCGGGTTGTAAGAGTTTAGAAGATGAGAGCCGTATCCTGCAGACTTAGTGTTTACTGAAGCCACCTGGGACCAGGTCCTATGTCCTGTGCCAGGACACAGTGATAGGTGGGCAGGGACCCTTTCTCATGGCACACCCGGCTCTGGTTACGGAGTCAGATGTCAGCCCTGATGGGTTATGGGTCATGTTGTGATGCAACAATAGAATCCATCCCAGGCTCAGGGGAGAGGAGGGACTGTGAGAGGCAGGAGGAATGGTGGTAGGTGGGCACTGGGGGTGGGCGGACAGCAGGAGCAGAGGTCTGCAGGCGGAGTGCAGCCCAGCATGCTCGGGGATCTAGAAGTATTGCTGTCTCTGGAATACAAAGTACAAGGGAGGGGAAGATGTTGGGGTGGCCCTCGGGAGCCAGGCCATGGAGACGTCCCATGGTGGCCAGAACACTCTGGCTTCATCCTCAAGAGGATGCCCGCCAGATGTCCCAACACCTCCACCCCTCTGCTGTCTGCCCAGGAGCCAGTCAGTCCCTAGATTTGGATCTACCCCAGGGTCTTTCTATCTACCAGTAAAGGGGCTGTGTAAGACTCCTGAAAATCCCGCAAGAAGCCCTTGTTCTTTTCTAACAGGGCTTACTTACTCCCCACGCTGGCTCTAGCTGACTGATGAGAAGGGCTTAAGAGGGGTCAAACTTGACCCAATGCATTTTAACAAACTGGATTAACTTGAAAGAGGGAGAAAGTGAAGCTAAAAGTGAAAATTGCCATAATATATAATACTGCACATCAGTTTCAGCTTTGAAGAAATAAGCATTTGCTTCAGTTTGGTAAGTTTCGGCAGTTTAGAAAGCAAGAATAGTAGTTCTTTTGTCACTTGGAGTTAGTTACAACAAAATACTTTGCTGTTTAAATGATAGGTGCAAGTTTGGTTTCTGAATATTAAAGAAGTGTCAGCATCAATGGACTGTCTTGAAGTTAACAAATTTTAAGATATTTTGTACTTTTAAAACCAGTGTTTGCTTTGTTTTACTGATGGAACAAAGAAAAAGAGGTTAAAATTAAATCCCTCTTATACCATACCCTCATAAAATGTCAGAGGAAGTAAAAGTTGGAAATGTATGACTAACTAGAAGCCATAAAAGTACAAAAGAGGGTAGATTTTCTACACACCATATTAAATGAAGAAACCTTAAGAAAAGTAGGAAATGTGAATATAAGAAATTAGAGATAATTAAGGAAAGAAGTAACAGGAATGGATAAGTTAGGGAAAATATAACATTGGACATAGTCCTGGTAATCTTAGTATGTGGTGAGTTCTTAAAGATCATTAAGAAAGCTCAGTAGGAAATGTGCACAGATAGCCATATTCATGGCAGGATCTCCATGTTGCTAATACTGGAAGAAACCCATATTCAACAATGTGCTCTCCAAGGGAGTGGGGCATGGGCAGGGGTACCCAGAAGGGGAAGCGAGGATGAGTGCCACATGCTCTACGTTGGCAGGCCTGTTGTTTTTGCAGTTAAAAAAATGGAAACTGATATAAAAAAAAAACGAATACCAGACATTAAACCTCAGTAAAGCTCTTCAGGCAAATAAGCGTGGGGAGCACTGGTGTGGAGATGAAACCCCGCAGCAGCCTCCTGTGTTCACCGCAATTGAGAACCTGGCGTGTTGCTGAGCAGCGTGGGAGTGCCCTCCTCTTGTGACGGGGTTTGAAAGGGCGAGTGACAGCCAACCACTTTCGGAAGTGCCCCCTGAAGGGTCCCTGGCAGCTAGCTCTGGGGTGGATTCGTATACCCTCATTGGGCGCCTCCCACAGCGTGGTTCTTGTGTTATGCTCTGTGCGCTTCTGGCTGCCGCTGCATAGAACCCTGTGGTGGAGTGGGGTGTGGGACATCAGAGAAGGCCAAGAAAGTTGGTGAGCTTTGGCTGACAGAGGGCTTTGGAAGGGTGAAGGCTGCGGACAGGAGTAGGAACAAAACCTTCAGTGTCAGCAAATGATGGGGAGAGTGAACTCGATTTGCTCAGAAATCCCCAAATTTGTGATAATCAAAAGGGATCTACTGTAACAACAGAAAGAGCCCAGTAATACTAGAGGCAATAGGAGTTAACTAGAATTAGGTTTAATATGGGGCATTTGCCACACTCAGGATTGTGCAGACTCAGGTGGTTACTAGGGGAAACAAGATTTAAAGAGCTCCCACCCCTTCCCTTCCCTATGTCAAAACCGCTTCCCAGGAGGCTGTCCTCATGAAGCAAAGCAATGATTCCTTCAACCACTCGTGGCGTGTGCTTAGGAGATGACCTGGATTCCAAATAATTGTCAAGAGAGTAGGGATGAGTTTGGAACACTGCACGCGAGGGGTTCTGTCTGCAGGCTGCCCAGTGTTGTGGGCATCCTGGTGCAGAGACCCCTTCAGGATAAGAGGTGGCTTGGATCATCCGGCTTTCCAAACAGCATGAATCAAGGGTGTGTTTCTTGTCTGCCCTTGCGGACACTCCTTTGTGGGGACACATCTGTGGCGCTGCCTTCAAGGGGCACGTTCACTCATGGGGGTCATTCCTTTCTGGGTGATATCTGTGTCTTCGTGGACCCTGGGGTGCCACTGACAGGCCTTTTCTTCTCTTTCTTTTGCAGAATCCACAATGCTCACGTCAGGGAGCAATGGTGGCCAGCAGCCCTCAGGGGCGAAGGAGGGTGTCAAGAGGTGAGCCCAAAAGCCCACTTGCTCCTGGCCCTGTGCTCTGCCTAAAAGCCTCTTTCCTCACCGGGTACCCTTCTCCTTGCCTGAAGCCCTAGAGGGTTTGTCTCACATAATTAATCTCAATTGCACTGAAGGACAACCCTATGGTATAGGTGTCACTAGTCCTAGTTTAAAGATGAAGAAGCACTAAAAGGGGTATAGGGGAGTTGATTGCTAATATTCCTCATGCCCAGTAGTTTGAGAGGCCAAGGCAGGAAGATTGTTTAAGGCCAGGAGTTTGAGACCAGCCTGGGCAACATAGCAAGACCCTGTCTCTAAAAGATAAAAAGTTAGCTGGATGGCATGGTGTGTGCCTGTCTAGTCCCAATTACTTGGGAGGCTGAGGTGGAAGGATCACTTGAGCCTAGGAAGTCGAGGCTTCAGGGATCTGTGATTGTGCCACTGAACTCCAGCCTGGGTGACCCTGCCTCTGAAAAAAAAGAATCATTAAAAAAATCTAGGACTAAACGGTCGAGTGGCTCGACCTTCTGCATGTGTGTGTGCATGCAGGTATGTTTTTAGAGAGATGAGGAAGTGGAGCCCTCCCAGTTCTAACTGTGGTTGTCCAGATGAACTGGTTCCAAGATGTTGGTGACTTTCTGTCAGGACAGGCCACAACTCCAAGAGCTGGCCGTACTCCTGAAATGGTACCTGCTTCCTGTTGTCAGAGAAGTTTTAGCAAAGTGGTTAAGGCACAGAGGCCCCAGTGGAGCACAGGGTGGCATCTTGATCCTGCAACTTACTAGTTAGATGAACTTGAAAAATCACTGCATCTAAGAATGGCTAAGAAGAGTACTTCTTTAATTGGGATCTGTCATGGTTAAATATGTTAATGTATATCATGTACATGAGCACAGTGCCCGGCCTACAGAGTTCTCATTGGATGCTCATAGTAGTTGTTACTGATTGATCTCTTCAGTATTCCTGAGGAAATTGGCCTCGGTATGGTCAGAGGACTCAGTAGGTCAGCTTAGGGGGCCCAGTATCAGCTACAGTTGGATGTTTGCCCTCTGGTAGTTCAGCTATGTTGGGTCTGTTGCATAGCCATGGGTGAAGACACACATTGTAAGAATTTATCCTCCCTAGGAAGTCTCAGCAACAACAGGACCCTGTCTCAACAACAACAACAACAAAAATTAAAAACATTAACTGGGGGTAGTAACACATGCCTGTAGTCTCGGATGCTCCAGAGGCTGAGGTAGGAGTATTGCTTGAGCCTGGGAGTTGGAGTTTACAATGAGTTATGATTGCACCACTGCACTCCAGCCTGGACCACATTATGAGACCCAAAACCAAAAAAAAGAAAAAGCCAACCACAACCTGAACCCTGCTTTTTAGGTACTTTGAAACATTTTAAACATGATAAAGGAATACAGTCTAATGAAAGATTTAGAAAATATATAAAGTCCACAGACTCATCATCTCAACACAACTGTTGTTAATATTTTGGAGTATTTCAAGTTCTTCTGCACCCTGCCCTCTACCAGCCCCCTGTTTAGGGTTATTTTTGAAAGTCATAGATAATTTCATGTCTTGCTATTTTCACTTAGTATTATACTTAGTTTTTCATTAGTTTCACCTGCTTTATAAATTGTTTTATTGCTAAAAGTATCATTTATTGGTTCTCAGTTTTTAGATTCAGTCTATAGACAAATCAAAGACTATATTTTCTAGTGGTGATGTCATAGCTCATTATATGATCACATCATATTTTCTGTAGCTTGACCTTGATTTGGGGGCATTTACGTTGGTTGCATTTTCTTCACTATAATAAATAATACTGGTAGAGCCTCTCAGCGCTAATAACTTTTTTCCTCTCTATAGGATTATTTTACTAGGCAGAATGCCCAGAAATATGTCAAAGGGTAGAAACAAGAGTTAAATGTTCCAAACAGAGGAATACTGCTATCTCAAATCTTCAAGCTCTCAAATGGAGGCAGTCCTTGGATTGAGCCCCTCCCTGAGACTCTCACTGGGCACTGGGCTGCCTAACTTGGCCAGGTCTCTTGTTCCTGAGCTGTGTTAGCCTGGCTCAGCGTCATTGTCATTGTTTCCTCTTGCCTAGGGAGCCGTCACTGATGCCTGAGCGCAGGCAGGGAATGATGGGGTGTGTGGTTTCACAGCACTCTCCCCTTTCCTGTCTGGCCACTGGTCTCAGCACTTCCCTGGTGGCTGAAGTGAGTACGCAGACTTTGTCTTGACTATGGGCTGCCTGTCACGCCACCTGCATCTATTTCTCCTCATCTTTCTTCTGCACAGGTATGAACAGGAGCATGCTGCTGTCCAGGATAAGCTCTTCCAGGTGGCAAAGAAGGAAAGAGAGGCTGCCACAAAGCCCTCCAAGGCATCCCTGCCCACAGGCGAAAGTAGCATCGGTCATGAGGAGCAGAAGTCAGTCCGGCTGGTAAGTGCATATTTTCCTGGAACTGGCCTTCCAAGCTGGGAAGCACCCTGGGAAAGAGGGGGCAGGCCTTGGCACCTGGTTTGTCTGATGCCCAGCTGGCTCAGGCTGCCCCTAGGATATGCTCAGCTGTACCTCTGTGGAAAACGGTCTTTTGGGAGCTAGGAACTTGGGTTCCTCCAGCCCTGGCTCTGTCAGTGATTTGCTTTGGTGCCAGTGTCATGTTTTTGCAATCTCTGTGGCCTAAGGTCTATGCCAGGCGTCCCCAAACTTTTTACACAGGGGGCCAGTTCACTGTCCCTCAGACCGTTGGAGGGCCGCCACATACTGTGCTCCTCTCGCTGACCACCAATGAAAGAGGTGCCCCTTCCTGAAGTGCGGCGGGGGGCCGCATAAATGGCCTCGGGGCTGCATGAGGCCCACGGGCCATACTTTGGGGACGCCTGGTCTACACAGCAAGGGACTAGAACACTTGACAGCCTTATTCAGCTGTGAAACTTCACAGGTGTCAGGGCTGCAGTGGCATGTGTGTCAGGAGGGTGTGAGGGGAGAGGTCTGGAGGCCTGGAGCCATGTAATATATGAGAGGGAGGGTATTAGAGTTAGGCAGGCTGTGCGCAAATCCTGGGCGTACTGTCTGTGAGCCTTGCTTGAAGATCATGATGTTCACCCACAGGAGTGCCCAGGGAATCAGAGGAGATAGTATTTGTCCAGGACTTAGCACATGCCAGCAGATCATGGAAGTGCACTATTGTTATTGTTACTGTCATTAATACATTTAAGTGATGGGCGGCTATTAGGATCTTTTCGCTTAAGTGCAGCATTTATTTTGCAACATGAGAAGTCTAGAAGTGCCCCCAGGGTTGACTAATTCAGTGGTTCACTAGCATCATCAGGGACCTGGTGCTTCTCTTCCTGCCACTCTGCCATCACAGCGTGCGAGTGCATCCTAGGCAGGCTGTCCCCATGGTTAACGAAGGCTGTTACTGCCCCACAAGTCACGTTCAGACAGTAAAACCCTCAGTAGAAGAAAAGAGGCTCTGCTGGCCCTTGTGTCTCTGTCACAAAAAAGCTCCTGGCAGAATTCCTCGTACATCACATTGGCTTGAATTGTAACAAGTGCCCATGGCTAAGCCAGTCCTCAGCAGAGGGGCTACAGAGGGCTCCACTGACTGCAGCTAGGGATCTTTTCTAGTCCCTTTAGAGAGGGTACACATCCAGCTAGAATTAGGACTGACAGCAAGGAGGTGGGGGAGGGAAGCATGACTGTGGGCCGCATCTAATAACATGTGCTGGAGGCCATGAGGTTTGAGACCAGGAACAGTCTTGCCCTACTTTAGGTGGGTAGCCTGGTACACGCAATGCTGTGTAGAAGGGGGTTGAACACGATGTGAGAACATACATTTTATGTATGTGCGTAAAACACGTGACACACACACACACAAACACACCACACACACACATACTCTGTATTCCTGTTAAGTTAGGCACTGGATTAGTTACCTAAAAAATGGAAATGAATAAGATACAGCTTCTGACCTTGAGAAGATGTGTATATTAGGAGAGTTAAACATTCTCAGAAGTGACCACACAGTGTTGCAAGGGTCATCCCAGAGGACAGGAAGATACTCGAGGAGCAAGGAGGTGGAACTACTTGACACTTCCTGCTAGGGTGGGAAGGAATTCTTTTTTTTTTAATTTTTATTTTTTTATTGCATTTTAGGTTTGGGGGTACATGTGAAGAACATGCAAGATTGTTGCATAGGTACACACATGGCAGTGTGGTTTGCTGCCTTCCATCTCCTCACCTGTATCTGTCATTTCTCCCCATGCTATCTCTTCCCACCTCCCCACCCCCCTGTCCCGCCCCCATTTCCCCCCAACGGAACCCAGTGTGTAGTGCTCCCCTCCCTGTGTCCATGTGTTCTCATTGTTCAACACCCGCCTATGAGTGAGAATATGCGGTGTTTGATTTTCTGCTCTTGGGTCAGTTTGCTGAGAATGATGGTTTCCAGGTTCATCCATGTCCCTACAAAGGACGTGAACTCATCGTTTTTGATGGCTGCGTAATATTCCATGGTGTATATGTACCACATTTTCCCTATCCAGTCTATCATCGTTGGGCATTTGGGTTGGTTCCAGGTCTTTGCTATTGTAAACAGTGCTGCAGTGAACATTCGTGTGCACGTGTCCTAAGGAATTCTAAGAGGAGGTCACCAGTGAGCTGAATCTTGGAGAATGAATAGAATTTGCCAGGTGGAGAGGAAGGAGGAGGGATGCTGCAGATAGGGGGCACTCTTAAGCAAAGACCATGTGTTGGGAGAAGATGAAGTCTTTGGATTATAGGAAGTAGCAAAGTGTGGCGAAAGGGAGACTAGAGGGCTCAATGTAGGCACAGTTGTGGAACGGCATCCTGGAAGTCTGATGGGGAGCTCTGTGGAGCGGTTTTCTGAATCTCAAAGAGATAAATAGGAGACAGCTGGACATTGATCACTACGAAAATACTTCAGTTGCGAAACAAGAAGCTAAGGTCAAATCTTCACACTGAAGATTTGGTAATAAAAGTACTTCCATCCCTGAACGTGCCCCTCTAACCTAAGGATTCCACCAGAAGAGTAGCTGTCCTGTCCTGCTCTCCCAGTGGCAGAGGACTTTTGATTTCTTACTGCTTCATTCTCTTCAATGCTCAGATGCTCCAGGTAGCTGCCACCCTAGCTATGTAAACTGGATACAGTTGGCTCTCCCTGTCCATGGGTTTCTGTATCTGCATATTCAACTAATTGTGGATTGAAGTCCATGGATACAGAGGGCTTACTGTCCTATGTCATTTTATGTAAGAGGCTAGAACATCCACAGATTCTGGCATCTGTGGAGGGTCTTGGAACCAATACCCTGTGGATACAGACAGCCGACTGTATCATAAATTTAAGATGTTCAAAGTTTTTGAATTGCAATTTTCTAAAATTATGAGGGAGCTGAAGGATCGGTTCTGGTTTTACTACAGCTGTAGCCTTTCTTCCTAACATTCCTCTCCTACATTTTTATCATATTGTTCCTCAGATTATAAACTCTTTGAGAATAAGAACTGTGATGTGATCATTTTGGTCTTTGTAGTGCTGAACAAATTATAGACAGGCAGTGAATGGCGATTAAATGGCAGATCTTAAGTGGGTGGGGGTGTGGAGGCGCTGCTGCTTTGAAGCCCACTGTGCAGTTGTCCGTTACCTTTCCTTTGCAGTCCCATCGCCGTGTCCCATTGCTAATAGTTGGAAGCAACCATCCCTCACAGCCTTCTGTAGAATGGGTGACAGTTCAAAGGTCTGACCCTTTTCAAGCAATAAAACAAAACAGAGTTTCAAAAGGCTTTCATTATAATGATATCTGGGAGTGAACTAAAAAGATGTTTGTCTCCTAGTCAGAGTCCTACAGACGTAAGGTTTATCTTGCTTGGAACAAGGAAAAGAGTGGGCTTTGGGAACTCTGGTCCGAGGTTATGAAGTATACTATTTGACCTTCAGCCAAGGCAGTCTTGATATCTGGGTCAAACTGTTTGTCATGGCTGTCTTAGAAGTTTAGTGACCTGGGGACTCTGGTGACCCTGTCTCTTATACCTCCTCCAGTATGAGCTTTACATGGAGATCTGAAAATCCCATGGAGATCTGCATTGCCTGTGCTCAGATGACTGGTAAAAGGCATAAACTGGGATATTTTACTTTTTCTTCTTTTCTTTTGTCTACTGAGCTTAGTCGCTTGATTAGATCAGAGGTTGACACACATTTTCTGTAAAGAGCCAGGTAGTAAATACTCTTTGCAGTCACATGTGGTCTTTATTGTTGTTGTTGTTGTTACAAACCTAAAAAAATGTAAAAACCATTCTTAGCTCAGAGGCCATACAAAAAGAGGCTGTGTACTGGATTTAACTGGTGAGCATAAACCCCCTGCTGGACTAGATTTTGCAGCTCCAGAGGTTTTAACTTCTAAAGTCTCTCTGAGTACTCAGGTGTCTTGAGAAACTAGGGAGTGGAAGCCCTGGTGTTGGTCCAAGTTGCTTAGTGGCTATTATTTCTTGTGAGAGGTTTCTTGTTTTGGTATTTGACAGCCCCCATCTCCTGATGTGTAAAATGCAGATTTTTCTGGAGACAGCCCAGTGGGCTGTATGGGAAAAGTCATTAACTTCTACTTTAATTCCTGATTCTGTTTTCATCTGGCATTTTTTGTAGTTTCTGTTTCTCTGCTGAAATACCCCATCTCTTTACACATGTTGCCCACCTGTAGGTCCTCTAAACATAGTCTCAATTTGACAGTTCCAACACTGTGATCATCTCTGGGTTTGGTTCTGTTGACTATTTTTTCTCTTGATACATTTGCTTGTAGCTTTATGTCCTTTGTAGTTTTTGATTGGTACTGGCCATCATATGCAGGAGACCAGTAGAGACTGAGGAAAATAGTGTTTATGCCCAGAAATGGCCACTCTCCTCCTTTTGACGTGCTATTAGTGTGGGAGGTTGAGTAGCCTAGGTGAGTAGAGTAGGGGCTCTATTGCCTCAGCTTCAAACTATTAATATGTGAAGATGGGATCAAACCCATTCTGTTTGTCAGGCCTTAGGATCTGAGTGCCTGAGGCAAAGGGTTCATCTAAGTTCTCTTGGCCATCCACCAGACTATTTTATAGGCCCTGCTTGTCTGTGATTGAGGGTCCTTCCTTGTCCCTCCTGCAGCTGCGATGACTGCTGCTTGGTGGTCAGTGGAAGGCTTGGAGTGCCTATGGGCTTTCTCTCAGTTCTGCTGCTCTTCTCACAGACTTCAGCAGGCCCTGTGCACTGGTGCCTTGGGCGAATGTGTGGAGGGAAGAAAGTGTCTCATTCAGTTCTGCTCTATTTTTAAGAAAATAATTAAGAAAACTCTCATAACTGATACAAGACTTAGTGTACTCTTTCTGTTTGTTGTCATCACCTTTAAAGCACCCTTTACACCCCAAAGAAAATGAAAAGGACAAAGTGATGGATCTGGCCTTACTCTTCTGAATGTCCAAGCCCGCACGGCTGCTGATATACAGAGCTCCTCCTTCCACAGGATATGCAGGGGTCCGCACACTCGGTAGAAAGGGCTGTACCACACAGCTGCCCATCTGCATGCCCTGTTCACATCACATTTGCCCAGAGAACAAGGGTGGCAGGTTATGATTTAGAGAATTGGAATAATTAGTTGGAAGGGACAGAGTGGGGCCTCCTGGATTCCCACTTAACCTGTCTTTGGTGATTATATGATGTGACAAATTTTGGAGAAAGAAAAACTGTAGATAGGCTTACACAAAAACTAGCTTAATCTTATTAGCTGATCACACACCAAAAATGAACTTTGATTTATTTCCTATATGTTTTATCTAAACTGAGGGTGGAAGAGGCATGGCATTCAGTCATGGGACTGAGAGTCTGTCATCTGTGTCCAGGGGTGGCCCTCTGTTCAATCACTACTGCAGTAGTCATGCCTGTCTTGGCCGGGTTGTTGTGAGGACCAAATGAGGAACAGATACATACAATGCCTGGTGTCACGGAATGTTAGAAGTGTTATCCTAGAGTGGTGCATTGGACAAACCCGGCCTGTGAGGCTGTTGCTCTGTTCAGACGGCCTCTGTCACTGTGGTTCCTTCACGTTTCTATGATGCTTCCTTACCTGCTAGGCAAAGGGCAGGCAGTGCTGTGCGCTGCTGGGAAAGTTAGGATTTACTTTTCCCCCTTCACCTCCACCTGTGTCTCCATGACACAGAGTTGATGTAAACCGATTCTCAGAAGAGATCAGTGATTTTTTTTTTTTTTTTTTTTTGGATGTGGACTTAAGAAATAAGTGAGGTTCATGTAGCTTTTGACTCTGACTGGTTCTCTGGAGAGGCCAAAGTCATGTGTGGGGGTCCTAGAAACACCTTATTGATGGCCAGATGCCATGGGGGCTTCCCAGAGGTGTGGTATGGGTCTGGAATGAGGCTGCTCTGACTCAACCCTGCTGTTGAAAGACCCTTTTGCCTGTGTCGCCTGGCTCTTTGTTCATCTCACTGCCTGGCTTCCACACCTGGCTCTGCATCTGGATCGCCTGGGAACTTGTTAAAAATGCAGATATTTGGATCCGATACCGAAACAGCTGGATGAGACTCTTGGATGCCATGACCCTGGAATCTCTATTTCTAATAGCCCCCCATATGATTCTGGTGCAGCATGCCCAAAGCCAGTGCCTGGACCGATGCTGGGAGCCATTGACCCCAGAGTGGTTCTTGGCCATTTTTGCAGTCTGGTCACTCCAGGCATGTGAAATGTTCCTGCCAGGAATGTGGCTCTCTGTGGTCCTCAGGCCAAGAGGCTGTGCTGTTTGAAAAGTGCACCAGGTGATTCTGATTTCCTCCCCTGCTTTGTCTGCCACTCCCTGATGCAGCTCCTGCCTAGATGAATAGCTTTGTTGGGCTCATTGACCTCTAAGAGAAGCAGGTGCTCTTTTCTCTGCCAGGGACAGCTAGAGAAGAGAATCAGCTGTCTTTGTTACCACTCCCTCAGTGAGGGACTCAGGCCATCTGGGTTCAGCATTTTAGGGGATGGTAGGAAGAACTTTCAATCCCAAATCCGAAGGGATGGCTGTGGGATGCAGGTGGTACCAATTGGCACTCCCTGCACTCAGCAATAGCTCAGCCTATGAGAACCCAGAGCCTCAATTCTTTGCAGCGGTGGTGGCCACATCCCAGAAAATACTGGAGGCATGTAGCAGAAGCAAAAGAAACCTTCGCAAGGGCTTGTGGAACTCTCGGGAGGGCTGCTGCTGGTCTGGTTACTACTTACTGCTGCCAGGTGGGCCCAACAGACCTGTGGGTTGAGCTTCCAGTATCTCCCCTAAGAAGACTGTTGTGTTCTTGTTCTCTGTCCACGTCATTAGATGCATTGTGATGGTATCCTCGGTGCTATGATTTGAATATGTGTCCCCTTCATATCTCATGTTGAAATTTAATCCTCATGTGGCAGTATTGAGAGGTGGAACCTTTAAGAGGTGATTGAGTCATGAGGGCTCCGCTGTGATGAATGGATTAAATCTGATTGTGGATTCATTAGTTAATGGCTTAAGGAGTTACCATGGGAGTGGGACTGGCGGCTTTGTAGGAAGAGGAAGTGAAACCCGAGATAGCATACTCAGCCCCCTCACCACATGATCCCACGTACCACCTTGGAACTTCACAGAGTCCCTGCTAGCAAGGAGGCTCTTACCAGGTGCAGCCTCATGACCTTGGACTTCTCAGTGTCTAGAATTGTGAGAGAGAAATTCATTTTCTTTATCAGTTACCCAGTTTCAGATACTCTGTTATAAGCAAGAGAAAATGGACTAAGATACTTGGGGTGGAAGAAATCTTGTTTTTCCCTCAACTGTTTCATACATTTTTAACCACCAGAAAGAGGGTAGTTACCCTGGTAATAGTGGGGAGAAAGACCAGGGGAAGACGTGGGGTGGGGGGGAGGGTATTCTTCAGGACAAGCTGGCCAGTGTAGCGTCATTGAGCAAGGAGAAGGTGAAAGGTAGTCTCTAGCTGTTTTGAACCCTATGGGGAGCTTGTGGACTCCTCCTCTTTAAAGAAAGCTGTTTCTTTGTGGACTGCTCAGATTCAAGTGTGGGAATTTCAGAATCTTACTGTTCTAGAATGGCCCTGCTGTGGGAAGGGGGAGCCCCACATTTTTTGAATAGTAGGAGATGTGTGTGTGTGTGTATTCTTTAAGAAGCTGGAATGACATGTGGGTTTTGTAACCTGGGGGTTATTTGGATTTTGTGGCGCCTCCCCCATCACTAAATCGCGGGTCTGCAGATGCCTTCAGTTTTCTTTTCTCTGGCTATGGTGCCTGGCTCAGGTGACCTCTGCTGTGTGCTGACAGAAGCTGGACATCCTCATTAGCTGCTAACTTTGTTAGGCAAATGGCTGATTGCAGTTCCATTCCTGGTGTCACTGCTTCTAATTAGCAGATCACATGTCTCTGAAAATGTCTGTTAGCATCAGGGATAAGCTAAAGAGGCTGACAGCTGGGGCTGGGGGCTGGAGAGAACTGTGCAGAAGTGTTTTCTTTATAGCCTCTTGAGGGTCCAGGCTGCTGACCTCAGCCAGACTCCTTGGCCTCTGAGTGCCCACTGGAGCCCAAGGGAACAAAGCAACAGAGCTTCCTTGAAAATTGCACCAACCGGGAGAGGTGATCTGAGCCATCTGAGAGTGGCATCAGAGCAGCAGGTGACACCCTCCCTGACTTTCTGTTTTGTTCTCAAGAGAAGCCCAGGCCAGTCTGAGCGTTTTGGGCTTTCATTTTTTGAGCAGAGGTCTTATGTGGTCATGTGTGAACCTAAAACTGTAGGGAAACCTGATGGGATCAGGGCCATCCTTCCTGGCTCGAGTCAGATGGTGTATGCTGGCAGCAAGGGCACAGGCAGTCAGAGGAAGCAGCGCCGCCCCTCCTGCTGCTGTTCTGCTTTGCACCCGCTCCTCTTCCTTGTGGGCAGTGCCCACCAGCCCTGCCACTCTTCTGTGTGTGGATCAAGTGGGGCGGCCCTTACAGCCCTGGGACAACCTGACAGCAGTCTATTTTCCTTTTTACTCCTGCTGGATTAAAATTGGCCTGATACCTTCGTACTTCCATGCATGCCTCTAGGATGCCAGCAGGGCTGGGGAGAGGGGAGTGTCTTGGTTTATTTTAAATCTATTTATGCAATTTATTCACATGGTTTTTGGGGAGCTACCATTCTGCTTTTTCCTTTTTGTGGAAAAATGTTTTCAATTTGTCAATGAAGCAGATTGTGTTTGCCCTCTTGGGGAGATGCCATTGCTGGCTGCTGGCAAGGTAAAGAATCGAAAAGGGTAATTTGGCTGAGAAACATCAACAAGTGTTTTCAGGAGGAAAGTTCCAGATTCTTTCCCTTACCTTTTGTCTACTCAGTGGGTGAGCCAGGGCCCTATCTCCTGTGTGTCGGCTCCAAGTTGAGTCCTCTTGGGTAGACCAACACATGCACCAGCTAGGAGGAAGCTTGGCTGTGAGTGATGGAGGCCCAGTTGGCAGTGGCTTAAAGTGGAAGTGTATTCTTCCCGTGAACAAGACACCAGGGATAGCCATCTCAGGTGATTATGGTAACTTCGTGCCTCAGAGGGATCCAGTCACCTCCTGTCCTTTTGTTCCCCCCTGAGATGGAGCTTCACTCTGTTGCCCAGGCTGGAGTGCAGTGGCGCGATCTCAGCTCACTGCAACCTTCGCCTCCTGGGTTCAAGCGATGCTCCTGCCTCAGCCTCCCTAGTAGCTGGAACTACAGGCATGCACCGCCATGCCTGGCTAATTTTTGTATTTTTCACAGAGACAGGATTTCACCATGTTGGCCAGGCTGGATCTCCTGTCCTTTTGACTGGCTGTCCTCAGTGCAGCTCTCCTCATGGTGGCAGAGGGCTGCTGTGCCTTCAGCCTTCACATCAGTTTTCCAGTTAGGAAGAAGGAAGGGCTTGAGAGCCTTGTTCTAGTGAAGTTATTTTATTTTATCTGGGTGTGGGAGGGACACTTCCCTGGGATTCTCATTGGCAGAACTGTGTTGCATGGCCAGCTCTGGCTGCAAAAGGAGGGCTGGGATAGTGAGAAATTTTACTTGGGCACATGACTTCCCCAAATAAAATCAGGATTATGTTATTAAAGAAAAAGGACTGGATGTTGGTCAGGTGGCAAGGGCACTTTCCATAGTCTCACGGCTTAGAAGGAGCCCAGCATCTGGACCCTGTTACACCTGGGCTCAGATTCCCCAGGTACTGTCTCTGTGACCCTGGACCTGTTATTTAACCAAGCCTCAGTTTCCTCACATGTCAAATGGCACACCTCTCCTAGAGCTTTTAGTATGCCTTACTAATAACGTGACCAAAGCCTTCAGCACATGGTATGGCATTTGGAAGGTGGTCAGTGTATTCTTTTCTTTACATTATGCCATACTCCCCCAAAATGCACTAGGAGAGGAGCTGCATAGGCGACTAATAGCAGTCTAAAGGATGGAAATGGGTCGTGATTTTCCACCATGGCAAAGAAGGGACAGCGAACAGAGTGCTTTTGAGTGCAGGAACGATGGCTGTTACCGGGTTGCTAATGTTCTAACCCTCTACCTGGGGTGGCTTCAGGCATTGGAAGCTTCTGTATATACTCTTCCCTTCCAGGTAACCTTAATTCTAAAACAGACCTTTCAGATCCCACTAGTGGTTCTCTCCTAACTCCCAAGGTTAATTTGTACTTAGAGAGGAGATACAGCTTCTCAGGGCTGCTGTCTCTGGGCTTGCGTTCTTGCTGATGCCAGGACTGGCTTGATTCACTGATCTTGGGCTCACTCAAATTGAGTGAGGCTGAGTGGGTAGGGAGCCCTGGATGCTTTGCTCCCTGCCCACTGGGTGTGTTCTTAGGAGAGTCAAGGTTCCCACCCACTGCACTTGGTGACATCTGCTCTCTCCTTGTCAAATCTTGGCGCGGCTCCTCTGGAGGTTTCTAGTGCTCTGTTCTTGGCTAGGACTTGGGGACTGGGCAGGGCGGCTACAGGGTATTGCCGAGGAGAGTAGAGGTATGTGGTAAAGCCTTTTGCACGACACACATCAAGCAACAAAGCTCTGATGCGGCTGGGACTAGACACACTGGGAATGACAGTCTCTGTGGAGTGGCTTCTACTGGACGCATTTGCCCCTGCGCCTGTGTCCACAGAGGAGGGAGTACCTGTACATCAGCCTCTCACAGCAGCATGGCCTGGGCAGCCCCGCTGGGAAAGTCACGACTTTCTTCCTCTTGATGCTGACTCCCTGCTCTTTCTCCTCTTCTCCTGTTGATTGAGTGCCTTCCCTAACGCACACAGCCTCTGGGGGTTTTTCTCCTTGTGTGTAGCGGTTCCCAGGGGCCCCAGCAGCCCTGCCCTGCGTTGGCCTGCTCCTTCTCCACACCTCCTCTGGCGGCAGTGGTGCTTGGTGCGTGAGTGCATCCAGGGCAGGATCCGCCCAAGTGCCTCTGTTCCTGGGGCTCCCAGGTGTCAGACAATGTTGAACACGGGGCCCATTCTATAGCTGACTGGTCGGACACGGTGTCGGCACCTTATCTTCGTGCTGACACACACTGGACATTAATAGAAATACACTGCCATGTCACACGTGTGGAATTTCAAGCAGCTGCGAGGCTGGGGCTTTGGATAGCCTATTGTGTGTTTAACCTCTTCCAAAGAGGTTTTTGATGAGAAATGAGTAGGGCTGTTAACTCCAGGCAGCCTGGCATGTGGCAGGTGTTTTTTTGTTTTTTTGTTCTTTTTCCTTTCCTCTTCTTGATTCTTTGCAGTGCTTCCTTAATCTTTACTCTGGAGGAGTGGGCTTTGCTGCTTCAGGACATTTTATTTAATCTGCAGCTGCCCAGGCAGCACTCTGCTGGTACCGAGGAATGGGGTGCTGTGGGGCCATGAGGTGGCCTGGGAGTACTGGGGGAGCCTCTCCTCAGCCTGAGTTGTCTGGCCCTGGGTTTCTTGCCCCAGTCTCAGCTTTCATGGCTGCATACAGGGCTTTTGGAACTATTGGCTGCTTCTCTTCTGAGACAGCCTAAGCTTTTAGAGCTGTTTTTGTTTTTCCCTTCATCTTGTCTCCTTTCTCCCTCTCAGGAGCTGCCGGTGATGCCTCAGTTTCTCTAATTGAGGTCCAAAGCCCAGGAAAATATCTTTACTCAGATACTCTGGGTCTTGATGTGGTCTTTGTCATCATGTGCAACTCTGCAGTTAGCATAAAAGAGATTTGTGTTTGAAGCTCATTTCTGCTGCTTATCTGGGATATCTCCATACATGTTCACTTTTCCCAGCTGTAAAGTGAGATGATAATGCAATTCATAAGGTTAGTATGGGGTTTCAGTGAGATAAAATTAAGTGCCTAGGAGAATGTCTAGACTGCAGTAGGCTCTCAACAGAAATTATACCTAAACATTTTCTTGGTGAGGCCTAAAGGTGAAAAGCATTTATGGCCACTGGCTTCTGGATCACGTTTCTCAGTCTTCCTAATAGTAAGGCTGGTCTTTAACCTTACTCGAATTGTCATTTTCCTTCTGATGGCACTTCGTGTATGAGAACTATGCTTTACCTCCATCTTGGATTTCATCATGACTCAATCCTCATGGCCCATCAGGTCCTGTGACTTGACGTGTCTCCCTGCCCACAGGGTCTGTACTGATAGCTGGATATAGCCAACACCCGCCTTCCTTTCATTTCCAGGGATGACCTCTATTCCCACATTGCTGAATTCTAGCCTTCGGCGAACCCAACCAGCTGTTTTCTCTGCATCTGGGCCTGGACTCCTGGGGGCCACTAAAGGCTGTGGCAGTCTGGATAGATGGGTTCTTGTGCACTTCGTGCTCTCTGACCTTCTGTGCATTACCCTCTCTGCTGCTGCTTTACCTTCCTCTTGCTGTGCTCCAGCAGCACCCTCCTGTGCCCTCCCCACACCCACTTATGAGCTTTCTCCATCTTTGCCTCACCGCCCTCTTCTCCTTGCTTCCCTCCTCCTAAAAGGTCCCCTTCCTGCCAGTGCCTGGATCCTGGAGCTAGTCCCTCCCCTTCTTTTAGAACCGGCGCTGTTACTTCCCCACTTTCTGCCCAGATCTCCTTTTCCAAAACCAATACCCCTTTCCCAAGCAGCAGCTCTGGTTGCCTCCTGGCTCTTCCCTTTCCTTGCCATAGAGTGTCTTGGAATCACAGTGGTAAAGTCATACATTTCCTTCTCAAACTCATTACAGTTTGGCTTGATCTCAGAAATCACCATGATCAGCTGGGCGTGGTGGCTCATGCCTGTAATCCCAGCAATTTGGGAGACTGAGGTGGGCAGATCACCTGAGGTCATGAGTTCAAGACCAGCCTGGGCAACAGGGTGAAACCCCATCTCTACTAAAAATACAAAAAATTAGCTGGGCGTGGTGGTGTGTGCCTAAATCCCAGCTACTTGGGAGGCAGAAGCAGGAGAATTGCTTGAACCCGGGAGGCAGAAGTTACAGTCAGCTGAGATTGCACCACTGCACTCCAGCCTGGGCAACGGAATGAGACTCCATCTCAAAAAGAAAAAGAAAAAGAAATTACCATGATTATCTTTCTAACAAATCTGATAACTTTCCTTATTCACATTTCCTTCAAAGGGCATTTATCACCAAGGAGCTAGCCTTTCTTTAAATGTACCTTCTGTGAGCCTCTGTGCCTTAGCTGTCCTGCGCCCTTTCTGTGTGCTTCATCCATTCATTCAACACATGTTCCCTAAGTGGGGCCGTGGCCTGGGCTGGGCTGGCTGTCCAGAAGTGACGTGGTCCTGACACTACTGGAGCCCCTGGTCCAGTTGGAGAAATAGATGTCAAACAAGTAACTACTACCAGCTGAGATAAGCATGCTGCTGGAGAGAGAGAGAGAGAGAGAGAGAGAGAGAGACAGAGAGAGAGAGAGTGAGAGTGAGAGTGATAGTGGTGCCCTAATTTAGATTGAGGTCAGCTAATGTTTCTCTGAGGAGTGGACATTTGAGCTTCGACCGAGAGGGTAAGTGGGAATGAGACAAAGAGTGAGGAGAGGGAGCTCTACAGTTTTTGGGGCATGCGCCCTGGCCTGGATGGCAGAGAGCTCAGTGAGTGAAAGTAGCTGCCAGCAAGAAGTTTGTGAACATTGGGCAGGGCTCACACGCATGGCGGGAAGCTGGGTTTGAGAGGCAGCAGGGAGTGCATGAAAGGTTTTCATAGAGGTTCTGGAGAGGATGGCAGAGTGGGCAAGAACAGAGGCAGGGAGGTCAACAGGACTCCTAAGAGTCCTGCAGAGAGGTCATGGTGACCCAGACAAAGGGCATTGACAGTGTCTAGGGGAAGAATTATGTGGAAAAGAATTGATGCATTTGGTGAGGGGTGAGGGCTGCAGGGTGAGGAAGAAGGAAGTGTTGAGAATGGCTCTTGGGTTTCTGGCCTGAGCCAGATGCCCCTTTTTGATGAGGAGATGCCTAGACGACTCTCTGGCTTCCCTACCTCTGGGCCCTTCTATCAGTTATGGTCTAGCTTCAGCTGCTGTAGCAGAGAGGCCCCCAGATACAGTGGCATAAGTAAGAAAGACATGTGTTTCTCTTTCATGGAATTGTCTAAAGGTAGTCCAGGGCTGGTGGGAGCTCTGCCAGCCTCAGAAGCCTTGGGTGCAAAGTCGTTGTTCCATTTCTCCCCAGTTCCTGGCCAGTGCAAAGGGGACACAGGACATGTGAGTGCATACCCATTTGCATCTTTTATGGACAAGACCAGAACTGGGTTCCATCATTTCTGGACATATCTTGTTGGCCAGAAGATAGTTACATGATCACTGCTAGTGACAGGTTGTCTAGGAAACATCTAGATGGTGTAGCTGGATGCCCAGCCAAAGCTCCATACCAAAGGAGGAGGACAGAATGGCCATTGGGGGACAATTGGAAATCCGCCACTATTGTTTGTTGCCTCTTCGTTACCTTTTGAAAACTCCCACCTTGGCCCAACATCTGTTCAAGTCTTCTGTTCTCCAGATGCTGGTTTGCCACACCTCTCCTGGTGCCTTCAGGACTTCAAACTGAGGATGTCCAGTACAGAACCTGTCTTCTCTCCACACCTGGGCTTGAATCATTTGCAAAACATTGCACAATTGGGATAACTGCTCAGTTATCCATATTTAGCAGTGGAGGGGCCCTGAAGAAGGCACAATACTGTCACCTCTGCCCAGACATTAATGGGGGTGTTTCTGAGGAGCAAGCAGGGAATATCCGACAGAGCTGAGTTGTCTTTGACTATTTCCTCCTAGAGCTCACCTGGCCTTCTAGGCAGCTGACCTCAGGGCTTCCGCTGAGACCCCAGATGTGCGTGTCTCTGTCTGGAAGATGATCTGTCGAGATGTCACCCATGGCAAAGCACACAGCTCTTCCCTTGGCTGGCTGTCCAAAGTATGGCCCTGGCCAGACCTCTGAGGGACAATATTTTCCACCAGATCAGACAGAATCAGAGAGAAGTGCTCCAGAGTTGGCGACTCCCTCCTGGGAGTTACTTTAGGATGAGGACTGAGATGGAGGTCAAGCCAGCGTGGCCTTTGATGCTGGAGGCTCTGCTAAGGGCTGGCCCTGGTTGGGCACAGCTGCCTCTGGGCCTGAGGCTTCAGCTCCTGGACACCCCTGGCATGCGAGGCGAGTTCCCGGAGCTTTCTCCCACACCTCCCTGTAAATGAGCAGGCCCACCTAGCTTTAATGCTAATTCCTTTTGCAATGAGCGTGAACTTCCTTGTTTCCCAGTTAAAGCCAGCCTGTTAACACTGCCCCATCTGTCACCATAAATGGAAAGTTCTTACAACAGGTGGGCAGGCAGTTCTCCCATGCTAATGAGGAATCAATAAAATTGCTCCAGGGACTGACATCATGGCTGTGGGCCCTCCCTTTGCTGTCTCCACAAGAAGGCACAGCCGAATAAGGGCAGTTGGTGCTCTGTGCTCACCCCAGCACAACCGTCTTGACCTCTCAAGGCTCTGGAAGGGCAGGAGAGAGAGGAACAGTGGTCTAAGGCTTCTCATCTTTCTTGCCCTCTGGCTTTCCCTGGAGTCACCACCGGTAGGGCTGAAAAGGAATGTATGTTTTTCTTTTGTGTCCAGGCTTTGCAGGGCCTCGAGGGAACTGGTTTTTTCCTCTGGGTCTCTGGTCGCACTTCTTTGAAGGCAGTTCTTTCCTCACTAAAAGGAATTTGCCGCCGGGTGTGATAGCTCATGCCTGTAATTCCAGCACTTTGGGAGGCAGAGGTGGGCCGATTGCTTGAGGCCAGAAGTTTGAGACCAGCCTGGGAAACATGGCAAAACCTCATCTCTACAAAAAAATACAGGTGTCATGGTACACACCTGTGGTCCCAGCTACTGGGGAGGCTGAGGCAAGAGAATTGCTTGAGCCTTGGAGTTCGAGGCTGCAGTAAGCCAAGAACCACTGCACTGCAGCCTCGGTGACAGAATGAGACCCTGTCTCCAAAGGGGGAAAAAAAAAAGTGCCTACATTGCCCTAACTCCCTAACTTTATTTTTGTCTGCTCCCCGAGGGTAGCCAGATTTTGCTCCTTTGCTGGGGCCTGTAGCCAGAGCAGACCTGGGTTTTTAGGGTTTTAGAATGGGATATTTTTTATTTATTCTTCTTCTGTTAAGCTAGAATTGGAGGCCACAGTGTGGTGTGAATTCAGGAGCCGGATTGCCCGGGGTTGAATCCTGCTTCCCAGTTGTGCTCCCTGAGGAGGGCACTGTCTCTCTGTTGTCCCTGCTGGTGATCCTGCCTCCTCCCTGGGTGGTCGTAAGACTTCTCGAGATAGGGGACAAGCTTAGAGCAGCACCGGGCACGCAGTACATGGAATGTGCCTCTACTGCCCTCTGAGGTTTACCAGTCACGCCCCTCCAAGGTCTCGTACCCTGCCCACCTCCAGGACACCTCCTCATGCATAGTAAAATTGGCTCATCTGATGGCCATGTAAAAATCACAGCTTTTAGCACAGAGTCTTAGGATGAGGCTGGAGCCCAGAACCCGTGTATGTGGGTAGGGGCACTCTGGGCCTCGCATTTTGGAATTGGCATTCCTGTTCCATACATTTCCTGTGCTTGACTGGGGACAGGCTCTGGGTGCAGGAGCTGTTTGAGCTTAGAAAAGGTGGGGAAGAAGGCCGGGCTCTGAGAATGCAGCTCACTCCTTCCCATTTTTCATTTGTCACTGGTCCCCGGGAAACAGTTTTCTCCAACGATTTTGGTTGTTGCCACAGCCAGCGAGAATCCCGCTGTGCCTTGCGAATGAAGTCCTGGAACTGTTGGCAGGACTGGTCACAGCAGCCCCTCTTCTGGGATCCGGTCTCTTCCCGCTGCGTGTGAGCAGAGCCCACTAGGTGGCAGGCCTGGGCCACTTGTTGGCTGGAAGGACAGGCGTGCTGGGAGAAGGCCCCTTCCCCTGATGTCATCCTCTGAGGGCCTGTGACCTGATAACTTTGAGACTGAGGAGGCCGAAAGGCCCTTTATCCAAGGCCTTATCTTTCACCTCCCGTCCATACTTTGGAGAGACCTGGCTTTTTGGTGTTGTCTGACCTCCCTTTGTTGTGGCTGCCGTGGGGGAGGGGGTGGGTGCAGATGACCAGGTTTGTACTGCCCTGCGGGAACTTAGCGTCCTGTTCTCACTGCCCCTTTAGTGCGGCTTGCTGAGGAGGGCCCCCTTTTATCTTTCCCTGTTCTCCTCCTCATGCAGAAATTTACTGATGGCTTGGCTTGGGTCCAGAAAAATGTAGAGACTGAGCAGTTGGGATTAGATGAGGAAGGAAAAATACTGGGATTTTATCATGGGCTGGGCTGGGGCATTGACTCCTCAACCCCAGTTACTTTATTCCTAGACCTGGTAAGTCACATTGTTTGTCACTGCCAAGGACCTGAGGTTAAGACCAAATTAAGAGCTGTGTCTGAGGACTGCTTCCCCAGCTGGCAGAAGGGCGGGGGATAGGAGGATTCCTCATGCGAGTCCTTCTCTTGGTAGCTGGTGGCACCCTTCAGAAGCCTTTTCCTTGGCTGCCTGTTGCAAAACAAGCAGATTCTGACTTTCTTGTGGGTGGATGGACTGCCATGGTTTGGGCAGCCAAAGGGATTTTTTCAGGGTCCAGGGAAGGGACATGGAGCAAACGGCTAACATAGCAGTGGCTTGGACTTCCATGGCAAGCAGCTGTTGTGTGAAGGAACCTCAAGCTGGCATCCGGATATGGCCGTGCTTGCTCATTTCTGTGGAGAAGCCAAGATCCGGCAGCAGGAGTTGGGCTGTCCTTTCGCCCACCTGGAGGCTGAGGAGGAGGGGCACTCAGGCACTCGTAGCTCGGTGCAGATCATTCTGAAGACATTCCGGGAGCATGCTGCAGCCCGCCTGCATGCCTGCCATAGCTCCAGCTTGCAGACCGGCCCCGGGGTGTAGTTGTCTGTAAACATTGGATGGGGCCTCTGTAGAAGAGGCATCAGCAGAGAGTTTTTCTCAATCTTATTGGGACCTTGGCTGACATTTTCTTCCCAAATAAAGATTAGTGCACTCTTGCCTCTCTTCTTGCCTTCTCTTCATCTGCCCTTGCCTCCGTCTCTCTCTCTGGTGTACAGGCACATTGCCCAGAGCTTTGTGGGCTGCCTTTCTGCAGCAGTGAGTGAAGAGAGGGCGCATGGGCTTGGCTTCCTTCTGCTCTTTGGGCTGCAGTGCTCCAGTATGAATTTGGGTGGCAGTGGGCACCGAGGGCTGTGGTGGGCACATGCTGAGCCTTGCTGAAAGTGGTACCACCTGAGAGGTACCAGCATACAGCCTGGAGAAGTGCAGTAGTACTTGCTTTTCCTGAGAGGAGTAGAGAGGAAAAGGATTGCCAGGGTTGAGTGTTTATTGGGAAGATACTCTTTTGAAGGTGGTGTACAAATTCCACATGGAGGTGGGGGATCCTGTTATAATTATCCATATGCTCCGACATCCCTGTGACCCTGATCTGTAATCTCTGGTTTGTCCACATTAGTCCATAAAATAGTCATAGCAGATAGAGCTACAGTTCTTTGACTCAAATAGTCTCAACTGCCTTAAGTGGAAGTAGCAGGTAGTAGGAAAGGTTAAAATAATCACTTCTGTGTTACTGAAACAAATTTCGTGGCCTTGTTATGTGTCTCTGGACATCAGTTTCTCCATCTGTAATACAGGGACAGCAATACTGACTTCACAGGGTTGTTGCAAGGATCGAGTGTAAACATCCTGAGAATGCCTAGCTCAGTGCTTCACCTGCCATAGGTCCTAGAAAGCAGTCATTCCTCCAGGAATGATTCCCTCCGAATCATCCTGTGCACATCTGTGCCAGGACACCCAGTGACATCCCTCGTGGCAGAGCTCTTTCTAAGGTGCCGGCTGTTGGCAGAGGAGCCAGCTGGGGTAAGGAGGCAAGCCTGTCCAGGAACATTCTTTTTTTTCCTCTCCAAAGCAGGCTGCTTCTAACAGCTCAGCTTCCAAAGTGAAAATCCTGTGTGCTCTTCCTAATTGGTTTTCAGCGGAGATTGATTTTTGCCAGTGTAACTGCTGCTAGGAACCCTGACGTCTCTCTCCTTAGGGATCACGTCCTTCCAGATGAATTTTGTTTTTAGCCAACATCGAATCCACCTGCCACCTTTCCAGAAGGACCTGTTTAGGAGCCCTGGAGATGAAATGGTAGGCACCTTTGGTGCTTTGGCCGTGGAGGACGTCCCTCAGAATGTCTGCAGGCTAAGAAGCCAATGGGCAGGAAGGGCAGTGGCCGCAGGAGGGAGTGTGGCTGCTGCCAGTCTCCTGGGTCTGGCATCTTCCCAGTGGGGGCAATGAGTTGTCATGCTCTAAAATCCTGGGAAAGTGGCGAGTATGGAGAGAATCCAAGCTCCTGGAGTACCTAAAGAACAGCAGTGACCTGGAAAAGAGGCGGCCAGCTGTGTTCTGGCTCTAGTGAGGGCAGAGGAAGGTGGATTGGGCTTAAGTAGTGCCAGACAAGAATGTGAGGAGGGGAAAGGGTTCAAAGAAATCAGAGTTGAGAACTCTCCTCGGGGCCTGCACTCTCCTCTCCTTGTGCATGATCCCAGAGGACTGAGTATGTGGGTTAGGGGTTGAAGGGCAGCATGTGCTGAAACAGCCAGCTGCCAGCACCATCTTCTGGAGGGAATGACTACTTTCTAGGACCTATGGCAGGTGAGCACTCTGAGGATGTTTACACTCGATCCTTGCAACAACCCTGTGAAGTCAGTATTGCGGTCCCTGTATTACAGATGGAGAAACTGATGTCCAGAGACATATAACCAAGGCCTATTCTGGAAGGCAGGCAGCAGCTCTGTCTTCAGTCAGGAGGAGAGGTATCGGGATCGATCATCAGCTGGGAGTGGGTTTTTGAGGTTTCTGAATCCATCTAGCTCAGCCCTATCACTGTACAGGGCAGCCTGAGGCCCAGGGTGAGGCTAGGTGGCCTGTCCAAGAACCTGAGTGAATCCCCACGACCGCAAGTCTCTGGGCATGTGTCTTGGGGTCCTGAGTAACATCCCTGGCTGGAGGATCATCTTTGAGGCTCTGCAGCACAGCAGGCATGAGGAAGTGTCTTCCACAGTGTTTCTTAAAATCCTGTCGTTTCACTGGGCTCCCTAGAGAGTCTGCAATATATCTGCATTTCAGTCACTGTAGCTCTCTTTTTGGCAGCCCGATTATTTAGGCCTGACAGGTAGGCACAACTGTCTCATTAAATGCAGATATATTTGTGTGACTTAAAAAAAATGGAACATTCCATTAGTCTAAAAAAAGATACCAATAGCTCCCCTTTTATTCATAAACTCAATGTCTCAAAATTTGTGGTCATTAAATTTATGAGATGGGAATGAAGTCATTACTTGCACCGTCTTATTGTGAAATATCCAGGTGTTGGTGGCAGTGTTGTCTGTGTGTGTGTGTGTGTGTGTGTGTGTGTGTGTGTGTGTGTGTGTAGACACAGCCATTCCTTATGCCTGGTCCTGGATCAGGTGCCTTGCATAGGTTTTCTCATTTGATTCTCACAATGCCCCCTGTTAGGTAGGGGCAGTGCTGCCCCTTTTTGCAGATGACTCTGAGGCTCTGGGAGGTTAGTAAACTGTCCAGGGCTGTGCAGTGGGTCTGTGCAGGGCTTTGAGAGAATCCCGGTTGCAGCAGCTGGTCTGTCTGTAGGTACTGGTGCCATAGAGCCCAGTGGACATTGCAGCTAGAACACAGGACAGTTTGCTCCACTGTGGTCGTGATTCTTCACCAACCCCTTTGCCCACCTCTACCCTGGAGCCATAGCTTAGAGTCTGGGACTGGAGAAGGTAGAGAGAGGAAATAGAGATTGCAGAAGCCTCTTGGGTGATTCTGTTAAATACACCCACTATTGAAAATCTAGTCTTTGTAAAAGGAGAAAGATGAACATTATTAAAGTGCTTCTTCTCTGTCTCCAATAAAGCTACCTGGAGAGCCACAGGCTGCTGGAGAGCCTGGCATCCTAAAGGGAGGGTGTCTGCTTGTTTCTCACCCCAGCTGGACCATGGAGGGCTTTTTCCATTTTGATATAGATGCCATATGCTGTAAGACACTCGGGGAAGTGGAATGTGTAGCTCACCAGTTTTTCAGGATTGCCTCCCTTTATAAATCCAGGTCTTCCTACTCTGTGATACCCACACCATAGGCTGGTGATCCTGGATAACCTTGAACAAATTACCAACCCTCTGTGGCCTCACTTTCCTTAGCTGTAGTATCAAGCAGCCTCACAGGGCATGAGGACTAAATGGGAAATCATTCATTTACCTGTTCATTCAACAGATATTTATTGAGGATTCTGTGTACCATGCTCTGTTTCAGACACTGGGGATACAGCAGAACAGAACAAAGCTCTTAACCTTTAGTGCTTTTGTACTAGTTGTATGGGATGTAAGGATGGGGAGATAGTAGTCAAGTAGATAATAGGTCGGTGTTAAATATGAGTGATTAACCTTAGTCTGGTTATCTACTTGTGTCTTGTTAATTAAGGCAAGAATCATGTCATATGTTTGTATTCACCTGTATCCTTGTGCACCTGTAAACTAACTGGTGTTATTACAGATTTCTATGTCTTCCTCCCTTCTTTTTTAGCATAGGGAAGAAAACGTGAGCAACCACACGCATGTGTGTTTTTCTTCATAAAATTACAGGTTGTACAGGTTGAGCCTCCCAAATCCAAAAATCTGTATCTAGAATGCTCCCAAATTCAAAACTTTGCAAGTGCTGACGTAACATTGGAGCATTTTGGATTTTGCATTTTCAGGTATGGGATGTTCAACGTAAGTGTAGTGCAGATATTCAAAAATCACAAAAAATTCAAAGTCTAAAATACTTCAGTCCCAAGCATTTCAGATAAGGGAAACTGACCCTGTACTTGGGGACTTGGTCAACCTATCTGGAAAAAGTCTAGAAAAGTAACAAAGATCCTTAACATTACTAAAGCAGCGATGAGGTGGTGGTGGGGCATGAGGGGCTGAAAAGGAAAAGGGAAAATACTACTCTGGAAAGACAAGTTTAAAGGGCTTTGTTTATGGTGTATGGATCATTGGGAAAGTAGAGAAAGTGAACACAGACTTCTTCAGCAAACTCAAACTAGTGCCAGGAGGCATTTTGCAAAGATTGAAGAATAGGTAATGCCACTTTTGCCCAGTACATAGATATGTTGAGGTAGGTACCATGAGGTGGTACAGGTTAGAAATCTAAGCCAGTTTTAAGAAAACTGGTAGTAAGTAAACTTAATACCTTGTGGACAAGTAGGCCACAGAAACGAGGAAGAAATTGTAAGAAAACACAGCAAGGATTGGTGAACACCGCAGAGCTCTGGGAGTATGAGCCCAGGGATGCCCAGCTGCTGATGTGGTAACTATGTGAATTTTTGGATTTTTTTAGCTGTCAGCCACTAATTCAGACTTAAAAAAGAAGAGGGAGGAGGAGCAGGAGGAATAAAAAGAAGAAACTGATGTGGTATATAAACAAAACAAATCTGAAGGCTCAATGTGGCCCAGTGCCCTACCAGATTATAAACTAGTTTGGATGAACCCACTCTCAGGTCTCTTGGTGGGAGGCAGGTTTTGGGTAAGTTTTTGAGCTGGAATTTGAGACCAGATGAACTCTTGGGCAAGCCCTTTGTGGCCCTGTTGATAACCTTCAGTTTGCATCTGTGAAACAGGCCACAAACAGCTGCTCCATGTCTGTAGGGAGCTTTGAAATCTTGATTAAAAGGCCCCAGCTAAATAGAGAAGATGCTTCTGGCATATTGCCAATCTTTCTGTGTCCATCAGCGCCCATCAGCAGGTGCTGCCCTCAGCGTCTCTTCCAGCCTGTAACTGTGTCTGCTATTTTTAGCTCTTCTGCAACTCCATTAACCATATCCACCTCCTCGTGCCACTTGTCTGTATGTTTAATTATGTAAATGGCATTACAAATCACAGTGGTGTTGAACTACATCTCATTTCTTACAGCAAATCAAAGCGTGTTACACTATGTCTTTTTGGCCATTCATTCAGTCTGAAGGTAGACACAGTAGAGGATGATTGCTTTCTTCTTGTGAAGATGAGTTGGGAAAATGGAAGTTTTGGTAAAAGGGATTTCATGAGATGCATGTGGGGTTGCACTAAGCGGTTGACTTTTGTCCTTTTAACTTAAGATACGGGTTTTGTATCTCTATTAAGCCAGTTCTTTGCTGTCCTATTTTTAGCAATTGGCTTGAATTCTCAAGCCACTCTCAAGTTTGTAGGTGAGCAAGGAGGTGTGCACAGTCTTTGAACTATAGGAGGAGGAGGAAGAATAAGCCAGTAAGACTTTCCTTTGCTAGGTCACCTGTAGGGGGGATGGCTCTGAGACCCACCCCATGTCCTCCTCTCTCATTAGCTTAGTGCCAGAATGCGTTCTTTTAGAAAGCCACCCCTTCTGTCTACCCTGCCTCACTTATGTTGTAACTGAAGCTCATTTCCTTTTGATCGATGTTCAATAAAGAGTAAATGGTCAGTACCCTTCCTGGAGTAAGTCTTCACTTTTTGTACTCTGCTTTGGATCGTGTCTGCGGGCCCTGTGTGCTTTCTCACTCTCCCCTGCCTCTTGCTCTCAGCTCACCAGTGTGGTCAGGTCTGCCTGTTCTCACCAGTCCAGCCCTGTGGCCTCCTGCAGCCCTGTACCTTCTACCAGCAGCTCTCATCTCTCCTTGGCTATTCATTTGCGGTGTTTTTGTAATCTGGTGGTCAGCCTTACTCTTGTGAAATGATTCACTCAGGTGCTTTCCTGGTTTCCAAAGCCAGTGTTCTCCAGGCCTCACACTACCTGTATTATTATTGAGTCATGTAAGAGTTACTTGGAGATACTGTAATTTCATCCAAAAATACTTGAGCATGCATCTCATCTCCTTAAGAATAAGAATATTCTCCTGTCTCACCACAATAAGATGATCGTACTCTTTACCTAATATATAGCCTACATTCAGTTTACCTTGTTGTCCTAATCAAGTCTTTTATAGCGGTCTTTTAAAATTCCAAGATTCAGTCAAGGACATGCATTTCTTGTAGTTGCTGTGTCTCTCTTGCATGCTTTAATCTAGTAGAACAGTTTTCTCAGGCTTTGTTTAGTCTTTTGTGACATTGACATTGAAGATTCTAGCTAGTGGTTTTGTAGAGACAGTCTACAAAAAAAGATATCAAAAGAAATCATAGATTTCTCTGATCTTTTCCTCATGATGAGGTTCAGGTTAAATGTTTTGGTCAAGCAGGTGCTGCCAGGTTCTTTTGTGCTTTCCTTACTGTATCACATCAGGAGATACATGATGGCAGCTCCTCTAACTCTTGGCACCATTAAATTTGATTACTTAATTAAGGTGGTTTATACCAGATTTTGCTATGGTAAAGGCACTATGTTAGTCTCTGTTCTTGCATTGCTGTAAAGAAATACCTGATGCTGGATAATTTATAAAGAAGAGGTTTAATTGGCTCAGGGTTCTGAAGGCTGTACAGGAAGCATGACCCTAGCATAAGCTTTTGGAGAGGCCTCAGGGAGGTTTTACTCATGGTGGGAAGGCAGAGCAGGTGTCTCACATGGCTAGGATAGGAGCAAGGGCTGGCGAGGTGCCACACACTTGTAAACAGCTAGATCTTGTGAAAACTTGCTCACTATGATGAGGATAGCACCAAGCCATGAGAGACCTGCCCCCATGACCCAAACACCTGCCATCAGGCCCCACATCCAACGCTGGGGATTGCATTTCAACATAAGATTTGGGTGAGGACAAATACCCAAACTATATCAGGTACCTGTTCCTTTTTGAAATTAATGAGTAATCTGTGGGGTGATGCTTTGCAGGTGTGTAGAATATCCTGTTTCCAAACGGACTTTCATCCAATAATTTTCTGCCCATTGATGATGCTTGATTTTTTTTTAAAGCTGTTCTTCTGTTGTGGTAAAATATATACAAAGTAAAAGTTGCCATTTAAGTCATTTCTAAGTGTATAATTCATTGGCTTTAATTATACTCACAATGTTGTGCAACCATCACCACTCTCCTTTTCCACAGCTTTTTCATCATTCCAACTTGAAATTGTACCCATCAAACAAACATTCCCCATTTCCTGTATCTTCAGTCCTGTCAACAACTCCATTCTACATTGTCTCCGTAAATTTCAGTACTCTAGGAACCTTATATAAGTGGAATCATAACAGTATTTGTCCTTTCGTAACTGGCTTATTTCACTTAACATAATGCCTTCAATATTTATCTGTGTTATCGCATGTGTCAGATTGTTTTTCCTTTTTAAAGTTAAACAATATTCCATTGTACGGATAGACCACATTTACTCATCTGCTGATGGACACTTGGGTTGTTTCTGCCTTTTGGCTGTGGTGAGCAATGCTTCTGTGAACAAGAGAGTGCAAACATCTCTTCAAGACCCTGCTTTCAAATTTTTTTTTTCTTTTTTCATTTGGAGGCAGGCCTTGCTCTGTTGCCAAGGCTGGAGTGCAGTGGCACAATGATAGCTCATTGTAACCTTGAACTCCTGGGTTCAAGTGGTCCTCCTGCCTCAGCCTCCCAAGTAGATGGTACTACAGGTGTGTACCTGTGATGATAATCTTTATTATTTCCTTCCTTTTGCCAGCTTTGGGTTTAGTTTACTCTTTTTCTAGTTCTTCAAGTAATAAACTTAGGTTATTAGTTTGAGATCTTTCTTGTAATGTAAAGCATGTATGCTATAAATTTCCCCTTGAGCCCTTCTTTCCCTCTGTCCCTTAAGTTTTGATATGTTGTTGTGTTGTTTTCATCCATTTCCAGTTTTATCCTAATTCCTCTATTTTTGTCTTTGATAAATTGGTTGTTGAGTATGTAATTTCCACATATTTGTGAATTTTTCAATTTTCCTTCTCATTGATTTCTACCTTCATTCCATTGCAGTTGGAGAAAATAATTCTTAGGACACTTCCATCTTATAAATTTGTCAAAGCTTGTTTTGTGCCCAATACATGGTCTATGTGGAGTGTTCTACATATGTCTGTTAAGTCTCATTGGTTTATAGTATTCAAGTCTTCTGTTTTCTTATTAATCTGCTGTCAAATTGTTCTGTTTATTGTTGAGAGTAGGGTGTTGAAGTCTTGCTATTATTTAGAACTATTTGTCCCTTTTATTTTGTGAATGTTTGCTTTACATACTTTGGAGCACTGTTTTTTGGTGCATATATATTTTCATGTGATATATCTTCTTGATAAATTGACCCTTTTATTAAAATATATTCTTCTTTGTTTCTTGTGACTATTTTCTACTTAGTCTTATTTTTTTTTCCTCACATTATTATAGCCACTCATGTGTTTTTGTCATTTTGCATACTTTTAGTTCCAACCTATGTACCTTTGGATCTAAAGTAATTCTCTTATAGACAGTTTATGTTTCTTACCCATTCTGCCAATCTCTGCCTTTTGGAGTGTTTAATCCATTTACAATTTAAAGTAATTATTGAGAAGGAAGGACTTTGTCATTTTTGCTGTCTGTTTTCTGTATGATTTGTAGCTTTTGCTGTCCTTCATTCCTTCTATTTCTGCCTTCTTTTGTATGTAGTTCATTTCTCTAACGTAGTTAACCAGTTTGATTCCCTTCTGCTTGCTTCCTGTCTTTTCCTTTCTCCTTTTTCCTTTCCCCTTTTCTCTTTCTCCTTTTTCTTTCCTTTCCTTTCCCCCCCCTCCTTCCTTTCTTTCCTCTCCCTTCCATTTCCCTCTTCCCTTTTTTTTTCCTCTCTTCTACCTCTCCCTCCTCTTTCAACAAGATTGTGCTCTGTGGCCCAGGCTGGAGTACAGTGGCATAATCATAGCTCACTGTAATCTCAAACTCCTGGGCTCACACAAGCCTGCTTCAGCCTCCTAAGTACCTAGGTCTACAGGTTTGCCACCATGTCCAGCTATTGTTTTTGTTTGTTTATTTGTTTGTATCTTTTTAAAGATGGGGTTTTGTTAACGTTATCCAGGCTGGTCTTGAACTCGTGGCCTCAAGTGATTCTCCTGCCTTGGCCTCCCAAAGCGCTGGGCTTATAAGCATGAGCTACTGCACTCAGCTTCATTCCTTTTAGTATATTCTTCAGATACTTTTTTGTGGTTACAATGGGGATTACAGTTAACATCCAACATTTCTAACAATCCAGTGGAATTGATATCAGTTTAACTTAAATCTTTGCCAATTTGTGGAGACAGAAAGTAGAATAGAAGTGACCAGGGTCTATAGGAGAGGAAGATGAGGAATTATTCTTTAACCAGTAAAGAACTTTTATGTGGGATGATGCAAAAGTTCTGGAAATGGATGGTGGTGGTAGTTATTTAGCATTTGGGATGTACATAATGCTGCTGAAATGGTATGCTTTACAATGGTTAAAAGTGGCATATTTTATGTTACGTGTATTTTACCACATTGAGTAAAGCTAAAAACAACCAACTCCTATATACTGCTCCCCTATTTATGTTATAGTCACAAATTATATTTCAATACCTTGTGTCCCAGTAATATAGATTTATAATAATTATTTTTCATGCTTTGCCTTTTAAGTCATGTAGGAAATAAAAAATGGAAATATAAACCAAAATACAGTAATACAGACTTTTATATCCACTCATGTATTTATCTATTCCTGGAGATCTTTATTAATAACAGCTTCAAGTTACTATCTAGTGTCTCTTTATTTCAGTGGGAAGGATTCTTTTTAAACATTTCCTATAGGACAAGTCTAGTGGTAAATTCCTCAGATTTTGTTTTTATAGATATGTCCTAACTTTTTCTTCATTTTTCAATTAAGTTTTCAGTTTTGTTGGTTATAAAACTCCTGGTTGATCTTTTTTTCCTTTCAGTATTTTAAATGTCTTCTCATTGCTTCTGGCTCGCATGGTTTCTGATGAAAAGTTTACTGTTTATCTTTTTCAGTATTCCTTACATGTAACTAATCACTTCCTGCTCACTGCATTCAAAATCCTATCTTTGTGCTTCAACAGTCTGATTTTAATGTGTCGTGGTGTGGGTCTCTGAAGTTATACTACTTGGAGTTTCTTGAGCTTCTTGGATATGTAGATTTGTGCCATCAAATTTGGTAAGTTCTTAGCCATTATTTCTTTAAATATTCTTTCTGGGTCCTTTCTCTCTCTTTTCCTTCTGAAACTTCCATATTTTGTATGTTGGTGTCCTACAAGTCTTTTAGGCTTTGCTCACTTTTCTTTCTTCTTTCTGCCCCTCAGACGCAATAATTTTAATTGTTTTATCTTCATGTTCACAAATTATTTCCAGTTTCTATCTCCTTATTGATACTGTATTTTGTTTGTATATTATTTTCCTGATTTCTTTTTGTTCTTTGTGTTTTCCTTTAGTTTTTTAAGCATATTTAAGACCGTTATTTTAAATTATTTTTGGCAAGTAAGTCTGATCTCTGGGCTTCGTTGAGGACAATTTTCACCAGTTGTTTGTTTCCTTGAATAGGCCATATTTTCCTGTTTCTTTGTATGCTTTTTGATGTACTTGTTATATGACTGGGCATCTGAATATGATAGTGGTAACTCTGGAAATCACATTCTTCCCTTTCCCCACAGTTTGCTTTTTGTTGTTGGTGTTATTTGTTTGTTTTTGATTGTTTAAGGCCATAGCAGTTTGTGTGGTTACTTTTCCAAAATGTTTTTGCAAAGACTGTATTTCTTATTGTGTGTGGTCACTGAGCTTTCTTTTTCCTTTTTAGATTGCGTTCAGTTCATGTTTTGACAGAAATTTCTTTGATGTTAGAGACTTAAAAAAATAAAAACATTGACATGAAAACAAATAAGAAATAAAGAAGGAAAAACAAAACAAGCAAACAAAAACCCAAATACTTTGTCATTCTGCGTATTGACTCTGTGCTGGGGAACTCCCTCAGCAGTTAGCCAGGTTGGCATTAAGAATAGAGATCACCCCAAGGTGAAGGATTAAGGTCTTCTCAGATCTTTGAGCATATAGCTTGGCTTGTGCCTGTGTGTGACTTTCTGAATTCTGTATGCATGGGTGGTTTTAAATGTCCTTGACTTCCAAAGATTCTTTCCTGACTTTCCCTGCTATGCTTGTTAGGTGCTCTCTTTTCTGTCCGGACCACGATTTTCCCACCAGGCACCTGTGGGTTTGTTAGTTTACCCAAAGCATTTTCTATTTTCTATTTCTATTTATTTATTTTCAACATTCTGGTTCAGGGTTACACACACATGTTTATTATATAGGTAAACTGTATGTCACAGGGGTTTGGTGTACTGATCATTTCATCATCCAGATAATAAGCATACTGCCTGATGGGTATTTTTTCGGATTCTCTCCCTTTTCCTACTTTCCACTCATAAGTAGGTCCCAGTGTCTGTTGTTCCTCTCCTAGTATCCAAGTGTTTTCGTTGTTTAACTCCCACTTATAAGCAAGAACATGCAGCCTTTGGTTTACTGTTCCTGTGTTAGTTTGCTTAGGATAATGGCCTTCAGCTCTATTTGTGTTGCTGCAAAGAACACGATCTCATTCTTTTTATGTCTGCATAATATTCCGTGGTATATATGTACCACATATGTTTATCCAGTGTACCATTGATGAGCATTTTCATATCTTTCTTATTGTGAATAGTGCTGCAGCGAACATATGTGATATGGTTTGGATCTGTGTCCCTGCTCAAATCTCATTTCAAATTGTAATCCCCAGTGTTGGAGGTGGGTCCTGCTGGGCGGTGATTGGATCATGGGGGTGGATTTCTCATGAATGGTTTAGCACCATCCCCTTGGTGCTGTTTTTTTGTTAGTGAGTGAGTTCTTGTGAGATCTGTTTGTTTATAAGTGTGTGGCACCTCCCCTCACCTCTCTCCCTTGCTCCTGCTCCCACCTGGTAAGACACCTGTTCCCCCTTTGCCTTACATCATGATTGGAAGCTTGCTGAGGTCTCTGCAGAAGCAGGAGCCACTTGCTTCCTGCATAGTTGTGCACAGGAAGGCCTTCTTTCTGTATACCTGTTCATCCTGTACAGCAGAACTGTGAGCCGGTTAAACCATTTTCTTTATAAACTACCCAGTCTCAGGTATTTCTTTATAGCAGTACAAGAATGGACTCTAATACAGTAGGTGTACATGTGGTAGAACAATTTATATTCCTTTGAGTATATATTCAACAATGAGATTGCTGGATTGAACAATAGTTCAATATTAAGTCCTTTGAGGAATCTGCACATTATTTTCCACAGTGGCTGAAGTAATTTACATTTCCACAGCAGTGTCTAAGCATTCTGTTTCCTCCACAACTTTGCCAACATCTGTTATTTTTTGACTTTTTATTAATAGCTATTCTGACTAGTGTGAGATGGTATCTCATTTTGATTTTGATTTGCATTTCTCTAATGGTTAGTGATGTTGAGCATTTTTTCACATGCTCCCTGGCTGCATGTATGTCCTTTGCCCACTCCTTAGTGGGGTTATTTTTGGCTTATTAATTTGCTTAACTTTCTTATAGATTCTAGATATTAGATCCCTGTCAGATGTATAGTTTGCAAATATTTTCTCTCATTCTGTAAGTTGCATGGTTACTCTGTTGATAGTTTCTTTTGCTCTGCAGAACTTCTTTAGATCCCATTTGCCAATTTTTGTTTTTGTTGGAATTGCTTTTGGTGTCTTTGTTGTGAAATATTTGCCAGGTCCTGTGTTCAGATATCTCCTATGTTATCTTCCAGCGTTTTTATAGTTCTAGGTTTTACAGTTAAATCTTTAATCTATCTTGAGTTGATTTTTATATGTAGTATAAGGTAGGGTTTCAGTATCTCACTCTTCTGTGTATAACTAGCCAGTTATCACAGCACCATTTATTGAATAGGGAATCTTTTCCTCATTGCTTGTTTTGTCAAAGATCATATGATTGTAGATATGCAGCATTGCTTCTGGGTTCTCTCTTCTGTTCCATTGGTCTGTGTGTCTGTTTTTGTACTAGCACTCTGCTGTTTTGGTTACTGTAGCCCTGTAGTATAATTTGAAATTGGGGAACATGGTGTCTCCTGCTTTGTTCTTTTTGTTTGGGATTGCCTTGGCTATTTGGGCTCTTTTTTTCCTTTCCTTTTTTTGAGACTGAGTCTGGCTCTGTTGCCCAGGCTGCAGTGCAGTGGTGCAATCTTATCTCACTGCAACCTCTTCCTTCCAGTTCAAACAATTCTCCTGCCTCAAGCCTCCTGAGTAGCTGGGATTACAGGCCTGTGCCACCAAGCCTGGCTAATTTTTTTTTGTAATTTTAGTAGAGATGGGGTTTTGCCATGTTGGCCAGGCTAGTCTTGAACTCCTGACCTTAAGTGATCTGCTCACATCTGTCTCCCAAAGTGCTGGGATTACAGGCATAAGCCACTGCACTTGGCCTAGGCTTTTTTTTTTTTTTTTTTTAATATGAATTCAATATGAGTTTTAAAACAGTTTGTTCTAATTCTGTGAAGAATGTCATTGGTAATTTGATAGGAATAGCATTGAATCTGTAAATTGCTTTGGACGGTATGGCCATTTTAATGATGTTAGTTTTTCATATCCATGAGCTTAGAATGTTTTTCCATTTGTTTATGTCATCTCTAATTTCTTTGAGCCATGTTTTGTAATTCTCATTGTAGAGATTTTTTACCCCTCTGGTTAGGTATATTCTTATGTGTTTTATTCCTTTTGTGGCTTTTGTGAATGGGGATGTGTTCTTGATTTGGCTCCTGGCTTGAATGTTGTTGGTATACAGTAATGCTACTGATTTTTTGTTTGTTTGTTTGAGATGGAGTCTCGCTCTGTTGCTCAGGCTGGAGTGCAGTGGTGTGATCTCAGCTCACTGCAACCTCCACCTCCCTGGCTCAAGCGATTCTTCTGCCTCAGCCTTCCAAGTAGCTGTGACTACAGGTTCATGTCACCACGTCTGGATAATTTTTGTATTTTTAGTTGAGACAGAGTGTTACTATATTGACTAGGTTGGTCTCGAACTCCTGACCTTGTGTTCTGTCCACCTTGGCCTCCCAAAGTGTGGGATTACAGGCATCAGCCACTGTGTCTGGCCTCAATTTTTGTATGTTGCCTTTGTATTCTGAACTTTTGCTGAAGCTGTTTATCAGATCAGGGAACTTTGGGCAGAGACTACGTAGATAGAGAACCATGTCATCTGCAAATAGGGATAATTTGACTTCCTCTTTTCCTGTTTGGATGCCGTTTATTCTTTCTTTTGCCTGATTGCCCTGGCCAGGATTTCCAATAATATGTTGAATAGAAGTGGTCAGAGAGTACACTCTTGTCTTGTGCCAGTTTTCAAGGGGAATGCTTCCAGCTTTTGCCCATACAGTGTGATGTTGGATATGGATTTGTCACAGATAGCTCTTATTTTCAAGTATGTTTCTTCAATGCCTAACTTACTGAAGGTTTTTAACATGAAGGGATGTTTAATCTTATAGGAAGCCTTTTCTGCATCTGTTAAGGTGATCATGTGGTTTTGTTTTTAGTTCAGTGTATGGGATGAATTACATTTGTTGATATGCATATGTTGAACCAACCTTGCATCCCAGGGGTAAAGCCTTGATCATAATGGATTAGCTTTTTTATGTGCTACTAGATTCAGTTTGCTAGTATTGTTTAGGATTTTTGCATCTGTGTTTATCAATGATATTGGACTGAAGCTTCCTTTTTTTTCTTGTGTCTCTGCCAGACTTTTGGTATCAAAATGATGCTGGCCTCATTGAATGAGTTGTGGAGGAGTCCCTCCTCCTCAATTTTTTGAAATAGTTTCAGTAGGAATGGTACCAACTCTTCTTCTTTATAAATCTGGTAGAATTCAGCTGTGAATCCATTTGGTCCTGCACTTTTTTTGGTTGGTAGGATTTTTATTACTAATTCAATTTTGGAACTTGTTACTGGTCTGTTCAGGAATTTAATTTCTTTCTGGTTTAGTCCTGGGAGGTTGTATGTGTCCAGGAATTTATCCACTTCTAGATTTTCTAGTTTCTTTGCATAGGGTTTTCATAGTAGTCTCTGACTTTTTTTTTTTTTTTTTTTAATTTCTGAGGGGTCAGTGGTAAAGTCCCCTTTGTCATTTCTTTTTCTCTTTTCTTTCTTTCTTTCTTTTTTTTTTTTTTTTTTTTTTTGAGACAGAATCTTGAGTTTTTTCCAGGCTGGAGTGCAGTGCTGCAATCTTGGCTCACTGCAACCTCCACCTCCTGGGTTCAAGCAGTTCCCCTGCCTCAGCCTCCTGAGTAGCTGAGACTACAGGCATGCACTACGACGCCTGGCCAATTTTTTGTATTTTAGTAGAGACGGGTTTTCACCATGTTGGCCAGGATGATCTCAATCTCCTGACCGTGTGATCTGCATGCCTTGGTCTCCCAAAGTGCTGGGCTTACAAGCATGAACCATTGTGCCTGGCCCCCTTGGTCATTTCTTATTGTGTTTATTTGGTTCTCTCTTATTTTCTTTATTAGTCTAGCTAATGATCTAGCCTATTAATTTTTTCAAATAACCAACTTTTGGGTTTGTTGATTTTTTTGTATGGTTTTTAATGTCTCAGTTTCTTTCAATTCACCTCTGATTTTGGTTATTTCTTGTCTTCTATCTTTGGGGCTAGTTTGCTCTTGCTTCTCTAGTTCTTCTCTTTGTGATTTAGATTAATAATTGGGCATCTTTCCAACTTTTTGATGTGGGTGTTCAGTGCTATAAACTGCCCTCTTAACACTGCCTTAGCTATGTTCTTAGAGATTCTGGTATGTTGTATCTTTGTTCTTATTAGTTTCAAATAATTTCGTTTTCTTCCTTAATTTCATTACTTACCCAAAAGTCATTCAGTATGTGCCATGTGGCAATATGAAGTTGTTTTTGGGTGGAGAGTTCAGTAGATGTATATTAGATCCATTTGGTTAAATGTTGAGTCCATGCTCCGAGTATCTTTGATAATTGTCTGCCTCAGTGGTCTCTCTAATACTGTCAGTGGGGTGTTGAAGTCTTATCACTATTGTTATATGGGAATGTAAGTCTCTTCCTAGGTCTTTAAGAGCTTTCTTTATGAATATGGTGCTCCTATATTGGGTATATATACATTTAAGATAGTTAGGTCTTCTTGTTAAATTGAACTCTTTACCATTATATAACACCCTTTATTTTTTTTATCTTTGTTGGTTTAAAGTCTGCTTTCTCTTAGATTAGTATTACAACTCCTGCTATTTTTTGTTTTCCATTTGCTTGGTAGATTTTTCTGTATTCCTTTATTTTGAGCCTGTGGATGTCATTGCATGTGAGATGGGTCTCTTGAAGACAGCATACCATTGAGTCTTGCTTCTTTATGCAGCTTGCCACTCTGTGCCTTTTAATGGGGTATTTAGCCCATTTACATTCAAGGTTAGTATTGATATGTGTGAATTTGAACTGTCATCATGTTATAAGCTGTTTATTCAGATCTGTAGATTTGTTTGTGTGCTTGCTTCGTAGTGTCACTGGTCTATGTACTTTGGTGTGTTTTTGTAGTGGCCAGTAACAGTCTTTCCTTTCAATATTTGATTCTCCTTTCAGGACCTCTTGTAAGGCAGGTCCAGTGCTAAAGAATTCCCTCAGCATTTGCTTGTCTGGAAAGGATCTTATTTCTCCTTTACTTATAAAGCTTAGTTTGGCTGGATATGAAATTCTTGGTTAGACATTTTTTTTCTTAAAGAATGCTGAATATAGGGCCCCAATCTCTTTTGGCCTATAGGGTTTCTGCTGGAAGTTCTGCTGCTAGCCTGATGGGGTTCCCTTTGTAGGTGACCTGCCCCTTCTCTCTAGCTGCCTTTAACATTTTTGACCTTGGAGAGTCTGATGACTGGGTGACTTGGGGATGGCCTTCTCATGTAATGTCTTGCAGGTGTTTTCTCCTTGTGGCATTTTCAAATAACACCTGCCCTTTTCCAGCCTTAGTTCTGAGTTAGGTGAAAGGGAAAAGTGCTTTCCATCAGTCCTTCAGGCAGCTGTCAGACAGGTTAGAACAGATGCACACTGTAATTTGTCAATAAGACCTGCCCTGCTCCCTCTGGCACCAAGGACCAGAGTCTCACATTGGGAATGTGGCTGCTACTGTGCCATGACAGGAATAGGGCAAAGGCATGTAAAAATACCAGAAAGTTTTCCTACTGTTTTCAAGTGGCCTTTTTGTTGATTCAGCATTCACTTGGTCGTTTTAAACTTTGGACTATTTTTCAGAGTTTTGAGAAAGTTGATTCTGACAGTTCCTGCATTTATTTATTTATTTATTTATTTATTTATTTTTGGAGATGGAATCTTGCTCTGTTGCATGGGCTGTAGTGCAGTGGCATGATCTTGGCTCACTGTATCCTCTGCCTCCTGGGTTCAAGCAGTCCTCCTGCCTCAGCCTCCCAAATAGCTGGGACTATAGGCATATGCCACTACACTGGCTAATTTTTTGTATTTTAGTAGAGACGGGGTTTCCCCATGTTGCCCAGGCTGGTCACAAACTTCTGAGCTCAGGTAGTCCACCTACCTTGGCCTCCCAAAGTGCTGGGATTACAGGCATGAGCCACCATGCCTGGCCTAAAGGAGAAATTATTAAAGAAGACCCAAGACAACCACAGGCACAGCCAATTGACATTTCCCACTTCACATTCACCCCAAGGCAACACCTACTAAGGGAATGGTAGCTGTGCCAATCATCATGTCCTTGTACCTCGGATCCCAGCTCACCTTCCACACTGGTCTCTGTGATGCTGGGCCTGGCTGGCACTCAGCAAATCCCACTCCTGCTTGGCCACGTGGCTTCATGAGAGTCTCTCAAATAGGGAGCACTACAGGAAATCTGCACCTGCGCCCTGACTGCTTCCTCTCCCTTCTTGTTCTGAGGAACACCACCGCAGCAGGGCTTCTTTACCGGAACACCAGTTCTGCCCCAGAGCAGCTGCTGATTCCAGCCTGCAGTTTTTCCAAAACCCCCAGAAGCAACTTCATCATATGCCACCCTTGAAGATAAAAGCCCCAGCCAAGAGGTGCCCCTCTGTGAAGCTCTGAGGTCCACGGGGACTTTTCTTAACCTCTAGAGTTTTAGTAACTGCAACATCTTCCCTTTTGATTCTCCAGCCCTACAGCTGGTAGCTGCTTCTTGAGGTTGCTACCTCCATAATACTTTAGTGTTCCCTTTTTACCCTTTCAGTAACCTAGTTAACAACCTTGTACCTAGTTACTGATTTTTGATATCAAATTCTCTGCTCTAATAACTGCTGTAGTTTTTCCTGACTGGGCCTTAACTGATACAACAGATTACTCCTTACTTTTGTTTTAAATTCTCTCTCTGTCTCTCTCTTGGGACATGAAGAGGCAATTCACAAGAGAGAGAAAAATCAGGCCCATAAATATATGAAAAATATTCAATCTCTACTCCAAAGAAACAAAAATTAATACCACTGACACACATTTCTGCCTGTCAGATCAATAAGATGAAGGACGCTAACACCCAGTGTTGGCTACAGGCACTCTCAGACACTGCCAGTAGGAATATAAACTGGTATTACTGTCTTATGGAGGAAGATCTGATGATAATGTGTCACCGATCTTTAAAATTTAAGTCAATAAATAAGGCACTGCAGGAGTAGATTCACTTCTTTCTATTGCCTCTGTAAATGCAGCTAAAAGACCTGGACATTACATACACCAAGCAGATGTAAGAAGATTCTGAAAAGTGGATAGAAGAAGGCATTGTGGCTAAGGGCCCCGGGACCCAGAATGGCAGGCCAGTGGATTCCCTGAGTTTTCTTCTTGCCTCATTATCTCAGACTGGGTGCTGGAGGGGATGCCAATGGGAATAAACCAAGAAAGCCCCCTAGAAAAGCCAGCTCTTTCCAGCCAACGGACCAGGAAAAAAGCAGCTTGGCAAGACAGGCAACTTTTAGATGGTAAAACTTTTAGATGACAAGCACGCTGCTCCAGCCTAACACCACAGAAATAGCTGCAGTGCCACCACTACCAACAAAGGCCAGCTGGAGACCCTGGACTTCCACTCTCACAAAACGAAATGCCTCAACCCACCTTCCCTGCCGGGGGTGTCAGAGAAGAGCGAGTAGGGGTGGATCTCTGACTACCATCCAGGTGTGGTGAGGCCTTCCCTGTCAGTGGAGATCACTTAGGGAGCAGTAACCAGGTGCCCCTCCCCATCCCAGCCAGGGTGGTATCAGAGAGAGGCCTAGTGGGGAGCATGATGTCCTGGTTCCAGGAATTTACAAGTGATAAAATGACACGGAACTACACATATATATTGTACCAATGCCAATTTTGTGGTTTTAGCATTGTATGATATTTATACAAGCTATAACCTCTGAGGGAAATATGATGACGGATACATGGGCCCTCTCTCTACTGTCCTTACAACTTTCTGTAAATCTGTAATTTACAAAAAAGGTTTTAAAAAAGTCTTTGCAAAGGGTCATAAGAGAACTTTTTGGGAAGCTGAGCATGCTCTGTATCTTGATTGAGCTGGTTATTATATGGTTGTTACATGTTACACTCAGCAAAGTCACCAACCTGAGCACTTAAAGTATGAATTTTATTGTGTATATATTAATCCTCAATAAGCTATGTTTTAAAATATGCTGTTAAAATATCTGAATCATGACAGTACTAACAAAATAAACAGGAAATAAAAATCTTTTAAATAGAATGCCAGCTAATGAATGTGGAAGACATTACAGAAACATAAAGTCATCATTTTACAACCACTAGCAAATTGATTCAGACAAACGTCATCAAAGGAGACAAAAATGGTGGACAGGCAACTCCAAGCTCTCATCCTCCCACAGAAGCATACAAAAACATGCAGAGGCTGGATGTGGTGGCTCACACCTGTAATCCCAGCACTTTGGGATGCCGAGGTGGGCGGAGTGCCTGATCTCAGGAGTTCGCCACCAGCCTGGGCGGCACGATGAAGCCCTGTCTCTACTAAAATACAAAAAATTAGCCAGGCATGGCAGCGTGCACCTGTAGTCCCAGCTATTTGGGAGGTTGAGGCAGGGGAATTGCTGGAACCCGGGAGGCAGAGGATGCAGTGAGCCAAGATTATGCCACTGCACTCCAGCCTGGAGCGAGACTCCATCTTAAAAAAAAAAAAAAAGTTTCCCCTTTAATAGTTTGAACATCTTGCTATGGTGTGTTTGATTTTATTGTGAACATGGTTTTTGGTACAACATGGCTCCTAAATTATATTTTGCATATGGATGGTATTCTGGGTACTCTGCGTCATGCCTTCGTAGTCTCATACAGACTTGAATGTGAAGTTGTATATATGTCCTTCACAGGGGAGAAAGGGTTTTTCACGAGTAGTTCTGATTATGTCTGATACTCTTTTTACTTCAGATCCGAATCCACCTCACATTCTCTCAGCTCAGTAAGTTGAGGCTTCAGTTATATTCCAGTCAAACTAGAGACCACCACCTGTGGCCGGTCCTGCACACATCCCTCTTCTGACTTCCCTGTTCATTTTTCCTGTTTGCATTGATTCTGAATTCCTAAGGACAGGGACCATATTTATCTTATGCATAGGACATTGAGGGCACTTGGTAGTTGCTCAATAAATATTTCTCAAATATTGATAACAGTAATCATATTTACTTTATATATAATCACTTAATTCTCATATCAACTCTGAGTAGTTGTTACCATATTTCATCTGGTACCTCATTCTGAGGTGAATTTTTTTTCTTATAATATCTTTGAATTAGGGATACATTTTATAACTAATGACATCTTACAACTAACATCATTTTTTTTCTTAGTGGTAATGGAATAATGGTTCATCTTGTAATTGATGGTGTTGTAGATTTGGTGAAATATGGTGTTATTGTTGTAGATCCAGTGAAATATGGTGTTATTCCCATTTTATAGATCAGGAAACTGGAACACAAAGAGGCACAGTGACTTGCCTCAGACCACACTACTAGAAAGTGCTGGAGCTGTGGGTGAAGGCTTGCTTCTAATTTGAGCGTCTTCCCCTTCACCATTGCCTCCTTGCCTCCCTGTACCTTTGAGCCAGCCCACCTGTCTCAGTCTCGTCCACCTTCCATGTCTAGCTCACACTTCACCTGCCCCACTAGCCATTCTTGTCCCATGCTCCTCTGCCAGTCAGCTGTCATTTCTTCTCTCTTCCCTTGAAACCCATAACATTTCTTTATGATACTTATTTTACCTGGTTTTGTGTGTTTATTTAATGGATTTGCCTTTTCCAAGGTATTCAGACTTCAAATCAGCTTGTAAGGTAGAAATCATACATGCTCAAAACTACTCATGCATACATTTTAGGAGCGAAGACTGGTTAGGTTTGAGTTTGCAGTTCAGTACACTCAGTTTTTTCTTCTACATTAGGCAAATCACTATTTCAGCATCAGATCAGCCCCAGATCATTAGTTACCAGATCAGTAGTTTTCAGCACCAAATCAGAATCATATGATATAGTCACTTGTGTTTTGGGGCCATGTTACAGGAAAAATGCTAATCTTCAACATTGGGCAAGCTTATGAAATGTAACAAGGTACCCTCTAGGAGACACACAGAAACTGAGGTAGACTGCAGGAGACACCTCTTCTGCTTAGAAAGTGCTGTCACACTGCTTGCTTCCCATTCTGGGGCTCAGCCTGAGTGGCCATAGGTGGCAGCCCTGTAGCAGGCACGTTGTGCTCCTTTGCAAGGCATTGGCTCATTGAGAGGAATAGCAATTGTTTTCCATTTCAAAGCTTAAAGAAAACTGGTTTTAACAGCTTTATTAAGATATAATTCACTTACCATGTAGTTCTCTCATTCAAAGTTTCTAACTCAATTATTTTTAGTATATTCATAGAATTGTACAACCATCACCACAATCAGTTTTAGAACCTTTTTGTCACTCCCAAAAGAAACTCTCTACCCATTAGCAGTCACTCCCTATTTCCCACAACCCTTATTCTCAGGCAGCACCTAATCAACTTTGTCTCTATGAGTTTTTGCGATTCTGAACATGCCATATAAATGGAATCATAGAATATGTGGTCTTTGTGACTAGCTTCTCATTTAGCTTAACGTGTTCAAGATTCATCTATGCTGTAACATGTATTAGTACTTCATTTCCTTCTATTGCCAGTATTCCATTGTATGGATATATCATGTTTTATATATCCATTAATCTGTTGATGAATATTTTGGCTGTTTCCACTTTTTTGGCTACTGTGAATAGTGCTACTATAAGTATTTGCCTACAAGTTTTTCTGTGGACAAGTTTTTATTTCTCTTGGTTATATGTTTGTAGTGGAATGGTTGGATCAAATAGTAAGTCTGTGTTTAACTTTCTGAGGAATGTTCAGACTGTTTTCCAAAGTGACCTGCACCATTTTACATTCACACTAGCAATGTATGAGGGTTCCAGCTTCTCCACATCTTCACCAGCATGTGTCTTTTTGAGTATAGGCATTCTAGTGGGTGTGACATGCTAGCCCATGTGGTTATGATTTGTATTTTCATAATGACTAATGATGTTGAATATCTTTTCATGTGCTTATTGGCCGTTTATATATCTTTTTTGGAGAAATGTCTATTCAGATCATTTGTCCATTTTTAATTGAGTTGCTTGTCTTTTTGCTGTTGATCTGAAGTAGGTTTTTTTTTTTAATATATATTCTGGATAGTAATCCTTTGACATACACGATTTACAAAAATTTTCTCACGTTTTATGGGTTTCTTTTCATTTACTTGATAACATCATTTCAAACACAAAGCTTTCAGTGTATTTTCCACCTGGGAAAAACTTCACTGCACTCCACCTGGGCAACAGGTCTAGGTGGAGTGCAGTGGTGTGATCATAGCTCACTGCATGCAGCCTTGAACTCCTGGGCTCAACCAGTCCTCCCACCTCAGTCTCCTGAGTAGGTGGAACTACAGGCATGTGCCACCATGCCTGGCGTGGCCAAAACAGACAGTCCTGCATAGAGGTCTAAGATCAGCAGGGCCATTTCTAGCACAAGAGCTAGAAGCGGTAACACTCTGATTTGGCCTGAGGCAGTGGTAGCATTGAAGTGACAATACTCATTCTCGCCCTGTTTCATGCAGTAGAACTGGATCCCTGAAGTTTTTTTCTTTAAGGGATTTTCCCCTGGAAGTGCATCCTCTAGGAGAACACTTAGTTGCAATCTGCTTGTTAGAAGACAGAGATGCCTCTGCTAGCCCCCTGCCTTGTGTGCTGTCTTGGAGTCTGAACGAGCAGCTGGGCATCAGCTGAGGGGTCAGAACTGGAGCAAGGGCTGCCTGGAGTCTGTAGAAAGATGCTGATCTGGAGAAGATTCTGTTGGCAGCCCTGCTTTCAGAGCCAGATGCCAGTGTCCTGTGCCCATGCTGAGAGGCCTGCGTTCTCCTGGTACCCCACCCATTTCATCCATCTGCCTTTCATTCCTGCTCTTTCCCCCTACTCTATCCTTGCCTCTCTCAACTTTGTTTTCCCACTCTCTTTTCTAGCCTCTTGGAGCTGAGATCCAGAGGCCCAAAGTCTTTTTCTTTTCTTGCAGCAAACAGTATTAGGAAGCCCTTGTCCTTGCCAGCAGTGAAGGGGAAAAGCCGCTGCTTAGAGGGTGGAGATTAGGGGAGGGTCTGGGAGTGTCACAGGAGAAATTAGAAACAGATGTAAAATCTGTGGCTGAGCCCAGTCAGAAGAGTTGGCGGGTGGGGAGAGGGAAAAGAAGGCTGGAATTTGGTGGTGATAGTTATTCGTGTGTTTAATACTTTTGTGGCTTTACTGGTGTTGATGAAGCAAACGGCTCTCAGCGAGGCGGTGAACAACAAGCTGATGATTAATTGCCCTTTTTAAATTGTAATTATGTCACTCACCAGAACCCGTGAACATTAATTCTCGATTTACAGAGTGAGTAATTGAATAATGAAGGGGCTGCCTGTTTGTTGTGCTCTGTTCTTACTCTTGCATTTCTATAGTGCCAGGCCCTTCTGTCTCTCCTAGTCTTTGGATGATGCCCACTTCCCTGTTGGTTTTAGTGCCTGTTCTGGCCTCTGACTGCAAGCTGTCTGACATTACATATCATTGACGGCGAGTGAGGCCCAGGCCCATGTCATATGCTCTAGAGAAAGGGAGTCCAGCCGTTTCTGATTCCAGTCTGATGCCGCCTTACATTAAATTTCTTTAAGAAAAACCTGTTCACCTAACTCAAGCAAAATAATGTGAATTTACTACAAGGATACAGGGAAGCTCACAGAAGCAAAGGGAAAGTTGAAGAAGCAGGCCTTAGATGAAGAGAGCTAGACTCAGGGTCCAGGGTAGGGGAACCAGTAGGCGGGTCCTCCCTGCAGGGGCCACTCTAAAGTGAATCAGCTCCAGCGTTTCCAGTCTGCCATTTCACACTTGATTGCTTCAAATTCCTGAGCAAGCCACACCCTTGGCAATGGAGGGTAGAGCACTTTGACTGTCTTGCCCAGAATCAGGAATGCACACATTATGGGAGGGAACAGTCATTCCTCCCCACACTGCCAAAACACACATAATCAACAGGCTTTTGCCAGAAAGGGGAATGGTTGCTGGGCAGGCAGATGATTTTTGTATATGGTGTAAGGTAGGGGCTCAGTATCAATCTTCTGGATATGGCGGGTCAGTTAGTCTAGCACCATTTATTGAATAGGGAGTCATTACCCCATTATTAACTATAGTCATCATTCTGTACATTAGATGTCCACAACTAAATTCATCTTACATGTGAAAGTTTGTACTCTTTGACCTACCTGTCCCCTCTTCCCTACCCCATAGCCTCTGGCAACCACCATTCCACTTTGTTTATCTAAGTTCTACATATAAGTGAAATCATGTAATATTTATCTTTCTGTGACTGGCTCATTTCACTTAGCATAGTGTCGTATGATCATCTCAGTTACTGCAGAAAGCGTTTAACAAAACTCAGCGTCCTTTCATGATAAAAATTGTCAGCGTTAGCTATAGAAGGAATGTACCTTAGTGTACAAAAGCTACATATTACAAGCCCACAGCTAATGTTATACTGAATGGTGAAAGACTGAAAGCTTTTTCTGTAAGATCAGAAACGAGGGTGCCCACTTTTGCCACTTCTTTTTAACATAGTACCTAGCCAGAGTACTTAGGCAAGAAAATGAAATAAAACACATCCAAATCAGAAAGGAAGAAGTTAAACTGAAAGGAAGAAGTTAAACTGAAAGGAAGAACTCTGTTTGCAGATGAAGTGGTCTTATACATAGAAGTTCCTAAAAATTTCACCAAAAAACTGCTAGAACTGTAAAGTTGCAGGATACAATATCAACATAGAAATATCAATTGCATTTCTACATACTCATAATGAACTATCTGAAAAAGAAATTAAGAAAACAATTCCATTTATATAGCATCAGCTTTAGGTTTTGAGGTGTTGTTTCTTTAGTGAGGCTCCTTGGTTTGGAGCCTCAGAGGACTTTTTGATCAGCAGCTGTGATCTGTAAGGTGGAGGGCTGTGTGAGAGGTGCAGCCTGGGGCCATGATCATGCCATTTTAGGTGGTGGCATGGGGGTCTGGTCACACTGGGATTAAACTCATGAGATTGTCCTTGTTAAGGAACTTGGATCAGAAAGAGATAAGTAATCCAATACTTTTGGGGAGGGTAACAGGGCACTCTTATGTGCATAGGGGAGAATCTGTTTGAACCTTCTTTTGTATCCCTGCTGCACTCATTTTTCTGTTGACCTCTCCTGGGAGACGCTATGCCTTATACTGGAGAACTCTCGACAGCTGCCTGCAGGTAGCTTTCTGTGATAGTCAGTGGATGTGCTTGCCACAAATAAGATGGACAGGAATCTATTTCACACCCCCCACTGCCTCATGGTTTTCTTCTCCTCAGTGGTGTCCAGCTTTATTCTCCATAAGAAACCCAGGCTTCTCCTCTCAAGATCTTGAACAACAAAATTTCTCCCTGACCACAGTTCCACTGTTTTGTTCTTCCTGCTCCCTTTGCTGTTGAGCTTTCTCTTTCCTTTCAGTGCGTTCTCAGAACTTCCCTATTCTCTCAGCCCAGCAGGCTCTTCCTGTTTCCTTTGTCTTCCTACCCAGGGCAGACCCCCTTGTCAGCCATTGTGGATTTCACTCTTCTGCTAGCACTCATTATACATAATATCTGCCCCCAAAGTGTGGAGTGTGGCTGGAGAAAGCTTTGGTGCTAATTTGTAGACTACCTGGTGTACTCCACACAGAGCTGCCCAGCCTCAGTGCTGCTCAGCAACAGCACTGTCCCACCCTCACTCATGCCCCATTGGATTTTCCCACAGAAACTTTGGACACTTTTGCCTGCTCAGGCATCCCCCAGTGTCAGCAGATACCACGGCCTCTCAGTTCATGAAAGAAAAAAGGGACCAAATAATCTGACCCTTCCTCTCCCAGTTTCACCCTTTCACATAAGTGCCTGTCTCTTCACTCACTATTTTCCTTTCATACTTGTGATCTTCACTGGATTTTGAGAGGCTTTTTTGGACTTTATATACTAATTTTTGTTCCTTTTGCTTGTATTTTTCATTTTCCCCTCCCTATTGATTCCTTTTCCTTAGCTTATATATTTTCCCAGGATTCCCAAAGCACTTCATGTATTTATTTTTTTACCTGCTTCTAGTGGTTTAGAAGCTGTCTATTCTCCTTGTGATTATACTTATATATTTACAAAAACGTTTAATTCCCATGTTCCCTTCACCCAGTTTTTCTCCAATAATGTCATCTTGCACAATTTGCACAGCCAGTACAGAGTTTCTCAGCCTCAGCACTGTTGACATTTTGGGCTGGATGCTTCCCTGTTTTGTGGCTGGCAGGTGGTAACTGTCCTATGCATTACAGAAAGTTTAACAGCATCCCTGGCCTCTACCCACTAAATGCCAATAACACACTTTTAGGTGTGCCAACCGAGCAATCTCCAGGTGTTTCCAAATCTCCTGTGGGCAGCAAAATCACCCTGGGGTGCAAATCACCCTAGTTGGAAACTACTCTGTGCTAGTTTTCTATTACTGCTATAACAAATTACCTGTTATAGGCTTAAAACATATGAACTTTTTATCTTCTAACTCTGAGAAGCCTGACAGTCACTCTAGCTCCCATAGGCAAGGAAGGGCAAACACAATGGTGTGAATACCAGAAGGGAATCTTTGGGAGCTCCTTGCCGCAAATGCTGTAAATTTCTCTCTGAGCTATGCTTTAGCTACAGGTCATAGTTTTTTTTTTTTTTTTTTTTTTAGTTGTAAAATTTACGTAATATAAAATTAACCATCCTAAACACTTTAAAGTTGACAATTAACTAGCATTAAGTACACTCACCATGTTTTATAGCTATATCACTATGCATTTCCAGATTTTTTTAATCATCCCAAACAGAAACTCTGTATCCATTAAATAATAACTGTCCCCAGTAAAATAAGGAATGTCCCCATTTTTCCTTCCCCCAGCCCCTCATAACTTACACTTTCTTTTTCTTTTTCTTTTTTTTCTTTTTTGAGATGGAGTTTTACTCTTTTTGCCCAGGCTGGAGTACAATGGCACAGTCTTGGCTCACTGCAATCTCTGCCTCCTGGGTTCAAGTGATTCTCCTGCCTTGGCCTCCCAAGTAGCTGGGATTACAGGTATGTGCCACCACACCCAGCTAACTTTTTGTATTTTTAGTAGAGATGAAGTTCCACCATGTTGGGTAGGCTGGTCTCCCAACTCCTGACTTCAGGTGATCCACCTGCCTCGGCCTCCCAAAGTGCTGGGATTATAGGCATGAGCCACCACGCCTGGCCTCTACTTTCTGTTTCCATCAGTTTGCATATTCTAGTTACTTCATATAAGTAGAATTATATAGTATTTGTCCATCTTTGGCTTATTTCACTAAGTATAATGTTTTCCGGGTTCATCCATGTTAAAACATGTATCAGAATTTCCTTCCTTTTGAAGGCTGAGTAATATTCCATTGTATGTATATACCAGTTTGTTTGTCCATTTCTTTGTTGATGGACACTTGGGCTGCTTCTACCTTTTGGCTATTGTGTATAATGCTTCTATGAATGTTGCTGTACGAATAGCTGTTCGAGTTCCTGCTTTCAGTTGAGTACATCCATAGAAGTCAATTATATGGTAGTTCTGTATTTAAGCCTTGGAAAAGCTTAAAAACAACAAACTGTTTTCCATAGCACTGCAACATTTTATATTTCTACCAGCCATGCACAGGGGTGCCAGTTTCTCCATGAAGCCAACAGACTTTTGATGCGTTATTATTTTATTTTCATTCAGCTCAGTATTAAAATATATCTTTTCCATTTTTCTTTGAGACCTCCTCTTTGACCCATGGTTTATTTAGAATTGTATTGTTTAATTTTCCAGTTTCTGTAGAGCTCCCTGTTATTTTTCTTTTGATTTTTAATACTTTATGGTCTGATAACATATTTTACATCATTTTAATTAATTTGAATTTTTAATCATTTTATGAGCTAGGAGATGGTTTGTCTTGGTGAATGCTTCATGTATGTTTGAAAATAATGTTTATTCTGTTGTTAAGTGAAGTGTTCTGTAAATGTCAGATTCAGTTTTTTGTAATCGTTGTTCAATTATTCCATATTCTTGCTAATTTTCTGTCTAGTGGCTGTATCAATTTCTGAGAGTGTTGTGTTGAAGCCCTCAACTATAACTGTAGATTTGCCTACTTCTCTCTTTAGTGGCATTACATTTGTTCTGTGTATTTTGAAGCTCAGTTGTTTGGTGCATTCACATTAAGATTGTTAGATTTTTGCAATGAATTGACCCTTTTATCATTATGTAAAGTTTCACTTTTTTCTCTGGTAATGTTCTTTGCTCTAAAATGTATTTGTTAGGTATTAATATGGCCCATCCAAATTTCTTTTTATTTTATTTTATTTTTTTTCTTTCCTTTTTTTTTTTTTTTTTTATTGCATTTTAGGTTTTGGGGTACATGTGATGAACATGCAAGATTGTTGCATAGGTACACACATGGCAGTGTGCTTTGCTGCCTTCCGTCCCCTCCCCTGTATCTGTCATTTCTCCCCATGCTATCTCTTCCCACCCCCCCACCCCCGCCCCTCCCCCATTTCCCCCCAACAGACCCCAGTGTGTAGTGCTCCCCTCCCTGTGTCCATGTGTTCTCATTGTTCAACACCCGCCTATGAGCGAGAATATACGGTGTTTGATTTTCTGCTCTTGTGTCAGTTTGCTGAGAATGATGGTTTCCAGGTTCATTCATGTCCCTATAAAGGATGTGAACTCATCGTTTTTGATGGCTGCATAATATTCCATGGTGTATATGTACCACATTTTCCCTATCCAGTCTATCATCGTTGGGCATTTGGGTTGGTTCCAGGTCTTTGCTATTGTAAACAGTGCTGCAATGAACATTCGTGTGCACGTGTCCTTGTAGTAGAATGATTTATAATCCTTTGGATATATACCCAGTAATGGGATTGCTGGGTCAAATGGGATTTCTATTTTTAGGTCCTTGAGGAATCGCCACACTGTCTTCCACAATGGTTGAATTAATTTACATTCCCACCAACAGTGTAAAAGTGTTCCTATTTCTCCACATCCTCTCCAGCATCTGTTGTTTCCCGATTTTTTAATGATCGCCATTCTAACTGGTGTGAGATGGTATCTCAATGTGGTTTTGATTTGCATTTCTCTGATGACCAGTGATGATGAGCATTTTTTCATATGTTTGTTGGCCTCCTGTATGTCTTCTTTTGTAAAGTATCTGTTCATATCCTTTGCCCATTTTTGAATGGGCTTGTTTGTTTTTTTCTTGTAGATCTGCTTTAGTTCTTTGTAAATTCTGGATATCAGCCCCTTGTCAGATGGGTAGACTGCAAAAATTTTTTCCCATTCTGTTGGTTGCCGATTCACTCTACTGACTGTTATTTAGGATCGTTAGCTCTTCAGTGATCCTTTTACCATTATGTAATGTCCTTCTTTGTCTCTTTTGATCTTTGTTGCTTTAAAGTCTATTTTATCAGAGATGAGAATTGCAACTCCTGCCTTTTTTTGCTCTCCATTTGCTTGGTAGATCTTCCTCCATCCCTTTATTTTGAGCCTTTGTGTATCCTTGCATGTAAGATGGGTTTCCTGGATACAGCACACTGATGGGTTTTGGCTTTTTATCCAATTTGCCAGTCTGTGTCTTTTGATTGGGGCATTTAGTCCATTGACATTTAGGGATAGTATTGTTATGTGTGAATTTGATGCTGTCATTTTGATGCTACCTGGCTGTTTTGTTGGTTAGTTGATGCAGATTCTTGATTGTGTTGCTGCTTTTTTACCATTTGGTGTGTTTTTGGAGTGGCTGGTACTGGTTGTTCCTTTATATGTGTAGAGCCTCTTTCAGGAGTTCTTGTAGAGCAGGTTTGGTGGTGATGAAATCTCTGAGTGCTTGCTTGTTCACAAAGGATTTTATTTTTCCTTCACTTATGAAGCTGAGTTTGGCTGGATAGGAGATTCTGGGTTGAAAGTTCTTTTCTTTAAGGATGTTGAATATTGGCCCCCAGTCTCTTCTGGCTTGTAGGGTTTCTGCTGAGAGATCTGCTGTGAGTCTAATGGGCTTCCCTTTGTGGGTAACCCGACCTTTCTCTCTGGCTGCCCTTAGCATTTTCTCTTTCATTTCAACCCTGGTGAATCTGACGATTATGTGCCTTGGGGTTGCTCTTCTTGAGGAATATCTCTGTGGTGTTCTCTGTATTTCCTGGATTTGAATATTGGTCTGCCTTGCTAGGTTGGGGAAGTTTTCCTGGATAATATCCTGAAGAGTATTTTCCAGCTTGGATTCATTCTCTTCATCACATTCAGGTACACCTATCAGACGTAGATTAGGTCTTTTCACATAGTCCCACATTTCTTGAAGACTTTGTTCATTCCTTTTTGCGCTTTTTTCTCTGTTCTTGCCTTCTCTTTTTATTTCATTGAGTTGGTCTTCGACCTCTGATATCCTTTCTTCTGCTTGGTCAATTCGGCTGTTGAAGCTTGTGCATGCTTCACGAAGTTCTCGTGTTGCGTTTTTCAGCTCCATCAATTCACTTATTCTCCTCTCTATGCTGTCCATTCTCGTCAGCAGTTCGTCCAATCTTTTTTCAAGGTTCCTATTTTCTTTGCGATGGGTTAGAACATGTTCTTTTAGCTCATTGTAGTTTCTTACTACCCATCTTCTGAAGTCTGATTCTGTCATTTCATCACCCTCCTTCTCCATCCGGTCTGGTTCCCTTGCTGGTGAGGATTTGTGATCCCTTTTAGGAGGAGAGGTGTTCTGGTTTCGGGAGTTTTCATCCTTTTTACGCTGGTTTCTACCCATTTTTGTGGGTTTATCCACCTGTTGTCTGTCTCTGTCCCAGGGAGTTGGAGCTTTATGAGTTTCCGTTGCACTACTGCCTTTTTTGATTTTTTTTTTTTTCAGGTCGGACCCGCCCAGCTAGCAGCTCGCCTAGCCTCTGCCTGCCCGCAGGGGCTTTGCTGAGCTGCTGTGGGCTCCGCCCAGCTGCCCTGAGCTCTTCCCTGTAGTCCTTTTTATATGGGCGTAGTTAGAACTGTCTGGGCAATGGTGGCCCCGCCTCTGTTATGGCGGACTCTCTCTGTTGTGGCAGGTTGCCTCGGCAACGGCGGGTTGCCTCGGCAACGGCAGCCTGCCTCCGTAGCGGTGGAGAGTCTCAGTAATGGCGGAAGCCCCTCCCCCACGGAGCCGGACCGTCCCGGTTCAGCTGTGCTTGGTTTGAAGGGCTCAACCCAGAGGGTTTCCAATTACTGTTTTTGTTTTCGTTGTTGTTGGGGGTGGAGGGGTGGGACCAACCGAGCCTGATCACCTGGCTCCCTGACTCAGAGTCTTTTCTTTTAAGTTGAACGACCCCGCGTTCCGGTCGCTTGTTGAAAAGGCGCCGGGATCTCCCGTGCTGCGACTCACGGAGTCGGCTCGAACCGCGGCGCCGGCTCCTGGCGGATTTTTTGCCTAGGAATCTCCTGGCCTGGCTCGCTATTTCAGATGAATGGGCTATTCTGCCGTCTCAGGGCTCTGCTCGCCAGCTAAGAGGGCTCCCAGACCAGTGGCTTTTGTACGGAGAACCGCAGCAACAGGGAGTGGTCACAGCAGCCGCGCGGGCGGAATCAGCCCCGCGGGGGCCAAAACAGCCGCACCGGCTGGGACTGCGACGCTGGCGACCCCTCTGCCTGGGTATCTCCTGGTCTGTGGGCAATAAGAGTTCGTCTGGAAATGCGGCGTCCACTCACCCTCTGCACTTTCACTGGGAGCTGAAGTCCTGAGGTGTTCTTAGGCGGCCATCTTGGAAGTCCCCCAAATTTCTTTTCATTAGTATTTGCATAGTATATCTTTTCCATACTTTATTTTACCTACATAAATTTGCTTGCTAGCATATAATTAGGTCTTTTTTAAAAAAAATCCATTCCAACAGTTTCTTCTTTTCATTGGTGTGTTTATGCCATTTACAGTAATGTAATTAATGATATGTTAGGATTCAAGTTTGCCGTTTTACTTTTTGTTTTCTTTATGCTTCTGTTTTTAATTCCTTTGTTTCTCCTCTCCTGTCTTCCTGTGGGTTACTGGAACATTTTGTAGTATTTTGTTTTAATTAATCAAAAGTGTTTTGAAATACTCTCTTTGCTTTTTTAGTGGTTGCTCTATGGATTATAATATACCTACTTATCACCGTCTACTGTATCAACATTTTACCATTCCTTAACACCATTTACATCCCTTTACCCTCCTCCCTTAATGATATGGGTTGTCTTAAATATTACCTATGTGTATATTGAGAACCACATCAGACAGTGTCACAAATTTTTGCATTCAAATGTCAAGCATACATTTTAAAACTCAAGAGAAGCATTGTTTGTTGTATTTATACTTTGCATTGTTCTTTCTTCATTCCAAACATGTTCCAAGATTTTTCATTCATGTGTCCCTCCCTCCCTTCTTCCTTTTTAAAAATTATTTCTTTCTATCTGAAGAACTTCTTTTAAAATTAGAGCAGGTCTTCTGGGAACAGATAGATTGCTTTCATTTTCCTTCACTCAGTCTTTAGGTTCTTTCTGATCCCTGAAAGATACTTTTACCAGACACAGACTGTTAACAATTGCTTTCCTTCAGATTGTGAAAAATATTTTGCCACTTTCTTCTGGCCCCCATGGTTTCTGTTGAGAAATTCACTGTCATTTGCATCATTCTCCCACATGTAATGTGTCATTCGTCTCTTGTACTTTCAAGATATTTTCTTTGTATTCTTCAAAAATTTGATTATGATTTATTTGTGAGTAGATGTCTTTGGATTTATTCTGTGTGGGGTTTGCTCAGCTTCTTGACTCTACAGGGTTTTCTTTCATGACCTTTGAGAAAATTTCAGTCATTATTTCTGCAAGTATTTTTTCTGTATCATACTTTTCTCTTTTCCTAGGACTGTAATGGTTCTTTGCATTTTGTGTTTTTTCCCCATATTTTTGTTCCAAACTATTTTTAGAAGTATAGTTTATATGTGTACATATGTTTATGTATATTACATTTATTTGTGTAAGTTTATATTATCCATTAAATAATTACTTCCAGTTTTATATCTCTATTTCTTATTTTTTCAATTGGGCTCATTTCCTGTTTTGCTTGAACATTTTCTCCAGTAATCCTTTCAGAAAAAGTTTGAATATTGTAAACTTTATTTTTTCACATCTAAAAATGTCTTTCATTTTCCAGCTGGTATATAAAACTTCTAAGACTTCTAGGGCAAAATAATTTCAACTTGGTACTTTGAAAATATTCTTCTACTGTTTTCTAGTATCTGGTACTGCTGACTCCCCTGACTGCTTGTTGGAATTCTCATAATAGTATTGTATTAGTTGTGTTCACTCCTGGTGTCCCTGCTACAGTGTCTTGAAATCAGGGACAGTGTCTACTGTGCTTTATAGATGCCATCTGTAGGACGATGCTCAGTAAACTATATCAGCAAATCTTTGTTACCTTGGATTGAAATGTGGGAAACTGAGCTATATCTGGAGAGGCACATCAGCGGATAGATTTGGTCCTCTGGTCTTGCATATTATTGATACTATTTTTTTTTTTTTGAGTGAAAATATTCTCCTAGTCATTTTTAGCTATAGCTACTGAGGGGCTGCAGGTTACAGTGTTGTGAGAGTGGGGAGTGTAATTCACCCTTCAAACACGTCTGGGCTTGTTGCTGGGGCTGGCTATCACAGCAGATAGCTGCCCATGTCTCCTGCCCGCCAGGAGCTCATGCTCTGGTAGAGACATGCAGATAGGTTGCTGAAGCACAGAAGGACCTCAGTGTGAATCCCAGTTCTGTCATTTATAAGGTGTTTTCCCTAAAACAGGGTATTTATTCTGTTTTTACCTCAGCTTTCTCTTGCATGAAATGAGTTTAGCGATTTCCATCTTGCTTGTATGGAAAGCATTAAATAAGAAGGCATATATAAAGCACTTGGCATGTAATTGGCATTCAGTGAATTTTAGTTCTTTTTCTTTTTTCTTTTGAACTCATTTGTTAGGAAGCTGGAGAGTTTTTCTTTCTGGCTGAGTTAAGAATTGGGCATAGTAAATGTATTCATCTCCTCAGAATGTCTTACAGGGTAATGTAACTTAGAAGCAGAAGATACTGGCTAATTCTTGAAGATCCTGCTCAAACCTAGAATTCTAGGATTTTAAGATTTTATGTTTGGTTTGGCTTTTTGGAAAAGAGAGTTCTTTTTCAGTCTCTAGGTATTCTAGGTTGGTGTCATCTTACTACGTTGGCAAGGTAACTCATGTCCCTTGAAGGTTAAATAATGATACTCAGCATTGCCTGGTGAATAGAGAAATCAGTCCAATGTTTTTTCATTAGACCCTGCACTTCTCTCCTGACCTGCAGGCCCCTCTTCTTCATCACCCAGAGAGAACATTCTTGAGAGAAGCCAGGATGGTTTACTTACCCTTCTGCTGGGGCTCTCCATTTATGTTAGAGGTGCCTTCTTGCTTTGGGCAAGGAGAAATGGGTATGTGTTGGAGGTAAGAGCTCAGGTGATAGCTCATAGTCGATTTCATTGGTAGGGTTTGCAGGAATGTGGTGACTGCATCTCTTCCCTGGTTTTTGTCTACAGGTGGCACGCTTACTGGCTACTGAAGTGAATATTCTTGACCAGGTGTGGTGGCTCATGCCTGTAATCCCAGCACTTTGGGAGATTGAGGAGGAAGGGTTGCTTGAGCCCAGGAATTTAGGAACAGCCTGGGCACCATAGTGAGACCCCATCTCTACAAAACTATAAAAACAAAATGGGTCAGGTGTGGTGGTACATGCCTGTGGTCTCATCTCCTCAGAAGGCTGAGGTGAGAGGATGGCTTGAGGCTGAGAGTTCAAGGCTTCAGTGAGCCAAGATCATGCCACTGCAGCCTGAGCAACAGAGCGAGAGACCCTGTCAATCACTTAGTAATTCAAATCAGTGAAATAAATCAATCGAATGAAGGCTCCCCTCCCCGCCCCCCGCCCCAGGATTTCCTGCTCACCTCTCCTCTACTCTCTCACTCCCTTGGAAAAGTTTCCAATGGAGTGCTTTGTCATCATCTTGGGGAAACTTTATTCTTATAACTTAGGTGATTCTTCCAAGAGAAAGATTTAAATCTCTGAGAATCGTCATCCTCGTCCACACCATGGAGTATCGGTGTACAACGGCTCCCAAGGCTGTACAGCTGGCCCAGATATGCCCCAGGGAAGGCCTCTGTCAGCACTGTGCTCCTGGGGTTAGGACTGAGTCTGATTTGAACAATGGAAATATCAGAGTCCTTCTGTTAGTGGGCCATGGAGATGGCGCCCTGAAGAGGGTTTCTGTGTGGGGATCAACTCCACCACACATGTATTGGGAGGGTTTTTATTTCGGTCCGCTCTAAGCCTCTCTGTCCGAACTCCAGCTTCCTTGTCCTCCACTCTATCTCCATAGCCTTCACAGCGGCCCTGAGATGTCCGGGGAGGAGTGGGGCAGCTTTGGGTGCAGGGCCAGGAGTCCTTGGGTAGAAGAACTCTGCCAGGGAAGCTTTAGGAAAGCTGGCACTCCCAGTGGCTTTTCTACCCCTGTCTTTTTTATATTCCTTGCCTGAGGCCTAGTGTTTATCAGAAGCTTAGATGGATGAACTGCATCTAGGCTTCTTACCCCTGGAGGTGGAAGAGTGAGGAGTGGTGCCTCAGCCTCTGGGCCTCTCGTACTGTGTCTCTCTCTGCAGGGGCATGCAGGAGAGGGACTGCCTAAGGCTCTCTAGCCTGGGGAGCAGGGAGAGAGCGTCTCCACCTGGGCACGTGGAAGCATTCTGTTGTTGCTTTAGTGGTGAAACTTCATGTTGTTTTTTTCTTCTGCCATGAGTGCTAAGGAGAGATGGTGAGGATTGTTGAAAGACCACATAAATGGACCTGCTTAAAATGAGGGAGCAGGGCAGGCAACTAGACCTCTCGTATTTGACGTTTAGCTTCTCAGGAAGTCGTTTTCCTAAAAATACTGAAAAGACCTTGAGTCTGTAATTTAAGGGAGGTAATCTCCAGATTTGTCTGTTTGTAGTTGATTGTTCCCACTTATTTGTAGATGGACAATGTGATGTCCCAGGTGTGAGCTGAGGCTCTGAGTCTACCGTGGGACTTCAAGGACATTTTTACTGACTATCATGAGGCCTTGTTTTTTTCAAATGTAATGTTTTTTAATACAGTGGTGACACATGCTTGAAAAAGTTAATACATATTTGTTAAAAATTTTTAAATCCCCCGAAGTGTTTAGATGAAAAAGTGAAAGTCAGCCTCCCTCTCCTTGCCCCCGGGGCCACTCCCAGGATCCCTGTGGAGGAAGGTCATTGGGAATCCTGGACTTGTTTCTAACACACGTGCTCCTGCAGGATCTGACCCTAGCTCTGCCGCTCAGGCCTCCCTGCCTCCTGATGTGGTGTGGCTATGTGAGAAGGAAGCGGGAGAAGAGTAACGGGGCGCCTCCGTGCCAGTGTTTGGCTCCAGTCATCCTTGTCGAAGGAGGGTTTGAGAGCTGATGAATGATCTCCCCTGACTGTGCTTTTTCCTTCCCAGGCCTTGTGCTGTATGTGCGACACCAGATTTCCCTCTCTGTCTTTTTAAAAAGCCCATACTTATTTGCTTCACTGTTTGAATCACGGAATTATAACGGAGGGGTGGCAGGAGGGAAAACCAAGCGGTACTCTGGAGGTTCCATGGGGGACCAGTGCAACAGGGTGACAAGGGACATGGGCCACTCGGGCTTCCAGGGCCAGGGCGCATGCTGAGTAGTGAGGTCCCCGCTTCATCTCCAAAGGCGAGTTAAACAGAACTTTTGAATGCTGGTTCTTGGAGTGGCTTTTATTCTTTGACCATCTACTTACAGATGGAGTGGGAGATACCTAAGCCTGCTAAAACCTTGCTGTTCTTCAAACAACAAAAGCGGTTTCATCAGAGGATTTCTGCTGAGGTTTCTGGGATCTGTGTTGTCAGCCCACCTCCCTTGCTTTCAGGAGGGGCCACAGTTTGATCTGGAAACTAAATGTGCCCTTTTCAGTGGATATGGCTCTCTTTTCCCCCGCTGTTTTTCCTTTGTGGCAGGCCACAGTCACAGTGTGAGCAGATTCTCTCAGCTCCCTGACGGCAACTCGCTCTATTACAGCAGGGTGCCCCCGCTCTGTGTGGCTGCGGAGCTGCTCCAGGACCCTCCGGCCAGCCTGTGGGCTCCTTAAAGCAGCAGCTACACCTGAGCCACCTTCTTATCCTCCTGGGCTCTTCTGGTCAGAGAGGACCTTTGACGGTCACAGATTGTAGCTGCCTAGTCACCAAGGGCAGATGTTGGTTGAAATTCACAGGAGTTGGAGCTCAGCCTGGCTTCCCTCTCACTCCATGTGGGATTCAGTGCCTGATTCATCCAGACTAAAAAGATTTGTAGTTGCTGAACATTCCAAGGCCTTTTGTGCCTTGGTCTGTTGCTTTTGTATCCTGGAATGTTCCATTTTTCTCTCTTCCCCAGGTTAACAGGAAAAGTTTCAGGATTGGCTTAAATGCACCCTCCTTCAAGAAGCTATCTATGCCCTTTAATGCTGGTGAGGTGTTCCCTTGCATGAACCCCCATGACTCCAGGACTTTTGCATTACCGGGCTTGACCCTTTGTTAACGTTGTGGTTTCTTTCCCATGTCCTGGAGTGCAGCTTTCTTAAAGGCAGGGTCAGTGTTTTTGTCCTCTCAGAATCTCCAGCATTTAGCCAAGAACTTGGTGGGGACTGAAAAATAAAAAGGTGTTGAACGAATGAAGGAATCTTGTCTCTAGCTGTACTTAACAGATAGGTACCGGTACTATGAGCTGAAAAATGTACTTGCAAGAGACAGTTGTGTAGAAAGCCAAGGAGAAACCCAGAGGGAGTGCTTATTAGATGAGAATGGCTAAGACAGGACTTCAAGATTCCTTGACAAACTACTGATGTATTTATTCAACACCCTTCTCATAAAATGTGTTCGTTTCTTAGTGGTCTAGTCATATTTCTTTTCAGAGGAGTACTGTGACAAAACGTGTCCATCTTACTTTAGAAAACTGAAATAGGCGGATGTTGAACAATGAGAACAAGTGGACACAGGGATGGGAACATGACACACTGCAGGCAGTTGCCTGGGGCTAGGGGAGGGGAGGGACAGTGGGGAGTAGGGGTTGGGGAGAGAGAACGTGGAGAAAAATGCCAGTATAGGTGATGGGGGATGAAGGCAACAAACCACCTTGCCATGTATGTACCTATGCAACAATCCTGCAAGATCTGTACATGTACCCTAGAACCTAAAGTAAAATTATATATTTATATAAAACATAAGTGTACTTATGAACTTAATAAAAGTTATTTTCTTTAAAAAAACAAAAGGGGTTGGGGAAGAAAACTGAAACAGGGCATGAAGAGATGGCCGTCCAAGTGGTCTTTGTGTCAGGGCTAGAACTAGGGATGAGCCAGCTTGTCCTGACTCTGGAATCAGAGATTCTCAGAGCTCACATCACCCCATGTTCCTGGGTGCCTCTCGTGTACCCCATTGACAGTGTCACAGCATAGCCACAGTCCGCTTGGGGGATTCCTGATCTCTTCGCCTGGTGTCCTTTTTTTCTCCTGGGTTGGGATTAGGGGAGAGAGTCGAACATAACAGCAAAAAGAAGAAAGAAACACCCAGAACACCATGGCCTAGAGAAAAAGAAGACTGTACCATCTTGGGCTCTGTCCTTCTAAATAATACTAGAGTTTTGGGTCACACTTCATATGCTGTTTTGTAAACAGTCTTTCGTTTAGCAAAACATTGTGGATGTTTTTCATGCCTGTAAATATAGGTCTCCCCATCATTTTGCAAGTTTGTATAGTATTTCATAATGGATCTGCATAATTTACTTAACCGATGATCTATTATTATACACTTATTTCCTGTTTTCAATGTTAAAGTCAGCACTGTGCCAAATATACATCTACATCTTTCCTTCTTTTGTTCGTTATTTTCTTAAGGTTAAATTTTTAGAAATTTAGTCAAATCATACACACATTTAAAGTGAGTCAAATCATGTACACATTTAAAATTGTGATATATATTATCAGATGAGTCTCTAGGAAAGACGAAACTCAATGACTGTAAGGATGTGAGGCTTGAGGGCATCTGAGCTGTGTGCTATAGAAGGCATATTGAACATACCATTTACCTTGCTCCATCCCCAAGCCCAATTAAAAGGAGAGTAAAGACATGGGGAGATCAAGACGATGGCAGCAAAACTGTGACAGCTGGAAAAGAGATGGATAGTTGGTGGGCAATTGAGAAATCCAGAGACAGCTGGAACTTGGGCCTGCAGTTAAGAATCACAGAAGCAGTTGGGCCACACACCAGGGTGCCCCCAGAGAGCTCCATAGTTGAAGGGACCAGGCACCCCTGAAAGTGGGGTTTAGGTGGAGTAGAGAATGTAAAGATTAGGTTAAAGTCTGTGTAAGATACAGTGAGATCCCCTCTCTACTTGTGTAACGTGGTAGTTTTATCTTCTTCCCGCCAGCAAACCAGTGGTTTATCCTCCAGGTTATCTCCCTGTGAGGATAAAATGGAAGGACTTTGGATGCTGGCACAGTAGGCATCACAGAAAAAAGGAGCATCATACTCAAGACAGGCTGAGACCTTCCACCCTGCCCAAGCGTTCTTCCCCACTAGACTCCAAGGACACTGGCTTTTAATCTACCCCCAACAGGAGATTAAAAGATTACTTCAAGAGAGGTTAGACAGCCCAAGTGAAAACCCCATAAACATGGAAATTTGGAAGTTCTTTAGTATAGTGTTCAGACCAGATCACCCTACCAAATGACAAATCACTCTCATAGAGACAGACCTTGCAATCAGTTTGTTATTGCATCATTCTTAACTATAAGGACATGACTCCATCAAGAGACATTTGATAACTTCCTCTAATGTGACCAAAATAAAAACCAATATAAATGTGAAACCAAATCATTCAGCCTCCATAGTCCAAAACAAACACACAAAGAAAAAAAGGAACATAGAGAACAAACAATGCAGAGGAGCAGAAGAAAACATTTTTTTTTAAGTTAAAAAAAAATCTTCAGAAAAGAGAAAATAGTGAATTCATAAAATAAGACCAGGGAGTTGTCAAAAAATCACTCTTAGAAAAAACTCCTATAAATTAAAAATATGATATCAGAAAATGGATAATTCAATAGAAGGGCTAGAAAGTAGAGTTGAGGAATTGTCCCAGAAATTAGAACAAAAAGACAAAGCAATAGAAAATATGAGAGAAACATTAGGAAAATTAGAGACTTAGTTCAAGAGGTCAAGCATCCAAACAGTAGTAATACCAGAAAGAAGAAACTGAAGAAATTATTAATGAAATTATTTCAGAACATTTCCCAGAACTGGAGAACAAGATCTTCCAGATTGAAGGGCCCATTAGTTCCTAACACATTAGCTTTCGAAAATACGTCTATACCAGGATACATCTTCATGGAATTTTAGAACATGAAGGATCAGAACTGATCCTTGAAAGTTTTCAGAGAGATGTGTTATTAATCTCCTGCTGTATAACAAATTACTTCAAAACTTAGTGGTTTAGAACATGTGGAGTGGTAAACTTTTTCATAGTCTTGTGGGCCACGTGGTCTCTATTACAGCTACCCATCTTTGCCATTGTAGCACAAGAGCAGCCGTAGTCAATAAGTAAGTGGCTTTAAGTGTGTTCCAATATTTACGAAAACCCATGGTCAGGTCTGGCCCTATGTTTCCTGGCTTTAAACAACAACACTGTGTCTCACAGTTTCCGTGGACCTAGCTGGTTCACTTGCCCTTGGATCACTCAAACAGTTTCAGTTAAGGTGTTGGTTAGGGCAGTGATCATCCGAAGGCTTGATGGGGGTTGGATCTATTTCTGCACTCATTCGGATTGTTGTCAGAATTCAATTCCTTGTGGGCTATGGGATTAAGGTTCCCTGTTCCTTGGGTCTGGGTCTCTCCGTAAGGCAATCTGTAACATAGCAGCTTGCCTCATCAAAGTGAAGAAAAGAGAGTGTGAACACAACAGAATTCAGTCTTAATGGATGGCAGAATTAGAAACATGGAGGCAAATACTTAAAGAAACAGAATAATCTAGGTTGTCTCCCAGGCAATAGGGAGAGGTAAGCCAAGCACTGCAGTTTGTGGTGACAGACTACGTGCTATTTGATGTTCAGAGATAAAACTGTAGTGTGACACCTTGGATTGGATACTAGAACAAAAACAAACAGTAGAAAAACTGGTAAAAGTCAAATTGTTTCAAATTTAATACATTCGTAAAGTGGGTTTCTTAGCTGTGACAAAGGCACTACAGTAATAGCAGATGTTAACATTAGGGGAAACTGGGCGGGGAGCATGTAGGTACTCTGTGTTATCTTTACAACTATTTCATAAATGTAAAGCTATTCCAAAATGGAAAGTTTATTAGAGTAGGCTCATGATGGATGCTCTCATGCTACCGAGTGGATGGTGGGTATTTCCTGAGCTGTGGGACACAAGAATAACAGTTTGGGGTGGGATGGATCAGGACGAGAGGCTGGGCTCATTTGAAGAGAGAGACCTGTGCCCGTAGACACATGAGATTGCCTTGTAGGCAGGACTCCCAAGTTAGAGGCAGAGTATTGCCCTAGCCCATGGACAGTTGGTTGGAAGCAGATAGGATGTGTCTGTGAAATGTGTGTGAAATGAGAGAGGAGAGGACTTAGGATAGAGCTCTAATGAATACCAAAAACAATGGGGAAAAGTGCAATTTCTACTGCTTGATTTTTGTTCCTAATTGCAGTTCTTTGTATCGATTGACTCATTTTTTATGAGACTGGTTGTTGAACCTGTAAGTCATTTAATTCTAATCAAAAGCTAACAAACTCAAATGCCTCTACAAGCTATGCAGAATTAATTGAGTGAAACTGGCCTTGTATGTAAGTAATAGGGAATAGTGTGGACTGTGGCAAGTGTGGGTGCTCTGCCCAAGGGGTTGCTCCAGCTTCAGCTGATCACTGCCTATAGGAATGTGGCTCTACTGTTAACACAGTTTCTTATTTTTCTAAGTGAGAAGTCCAGGGTTTTATATAAATCATCTCAAGTTTTAAGTGTTGGCAATTAATTAATTATTTTTAATGATTGCTAACCAAAAAGAAAATTTTGACAAAAAGCGGCTTGCAGACCACTTGTTTATTATTTCCATTCTAATTCTTTCCTGTGAGTGTGGCCACTTTTCCATTTTTGCCCCTGCCCCAAACTGTTTTCTATACATTGAATCTGCACTGCTCCAGTGGACCAGCAGCAAGGTGTTTGAGGAGGCTGTTGACAAACTTGGACCAATGACATATTCCTACACAGCTCTACTTATTAAATCCACATGCCCCAGAAGGCACAGGCTTAGTAATGTGAATGGAATGAAATCTTCCAGACACGTAGCTCCTTGCTCAAAGAGACTTTATCTCCTAGTTGTCCCTTGTATTTGATGCCCATATCATGGGGGACAGGGCCCAGTGTCTTGCCAAGTAAGACAGTGTGCCCCTAAGACCCGTGAGGGCCTATTATTCTGGCCTAGAAGAATTAATCTGGGAGAATTTGTTTTCATGTAGTCATATAGCAACATGGTAAGTTTTCCTTGCAGGTATTTGCAGATGAATTTCTATCTCCACCATGTTGCTTGTGGCAAGTAAGGGCAAGAGCGTAACTTTTACTGTAGTTACTAGAAGAGGAAAAACTCAGGCCCTCTCATGAAGTTTATCTGTAGTTTTCCTGTCTTGTCTCTTTGCAGGTTTTTTTTTAAGTGAAAAATCATGGTGGCTCTTTTCCAAGTTGTTCAAGCAAAATATCAATCTTCCATGAAGTCTTAGAAATACGAAGTTATCCTGGAATGTATTTGGCCACTTTTCTGAGGGCCTCAGCATGCAAATTTGAAGACATAGATTTGGTTTTCCTCCCTCCCCTTCTCTGTGTAGCCTGATCAAAGTCTTTACTCCATGTGTGACTTTTAATTTGGAGGAAAAAGCATTACAAGTATTTTTCACATGATGTTATCAATTTCATGTTAAAAATTTGGCAAGAGCATCTTTTTCTGGCTTCTAGTATAACCAAACATGTTTTCTGGTTTATGCCTTTTGAGTTGCATGTCCGTTCTTTTATTTATTTATTTTCGAGACAGAGTTTCACTCTTGTTGCCCAGGCTGGAGTGCAGTGGTGCGATCTTGGCTTCCTACAACCTCTGCCTCCTGGATGCAAGCAATTCTTCTGCCTCATCCTCCTGAGTAGCTGGGATTACAGTCACCCACAACCATGTCTGGCTAATTTTTTGTTATTGTTGTTTTTGTATTTTAGTAGAGCCTGGGTTTTGCCACGTTGGCCAGGCAGGTTTTGAACTCTTGACCTCACATGATCTGCCTGCCTCAGCCTCCCAAAGTGTTGGGATTACAGGCATGAGCCACCACACCAGGCCATATCTCCATTCTTTCTTTCTTTCTTTTTTTTTTTTTTTTTGAGACAGAATCTTTGTTGCCCAGGCTGGAGCAGCGGTGCGATCTCAGCTCACTGCAGCCTCTGCCTCCTGGGTTCAAGCGATTCTCCTGCCTCAGCCTCAGCTGAGTGCCACCACACCCAGCTAATTTTTGTATTTTTAGTAGAAACAGGGTTTCACCGTATTGGCCAGGCTGGTCTCGAACTCCTGACTTCACAGTTCGCCTGCCTTGACCTCCCAAAGTGCTGAGATTACATATGTGAACTACATCTCCATTCTTGCTTTAACTTTTAGGATGCTGCCTTTTGTGAAATACGTTTTCTTCTTTTCCTTGTTGATTGGGACATTGGGATTTTTACATGTGCCTTTGAATGTCCCAGTATATTTCGTTTCTTTATCCAGGAGGTTTCTTGCTGGAAGGGCTGGTGTTTGTGACTCATCTTCACCCCAGGAATTCTAAGCTGTCTTAGAACCTACCACAATTATGTGTATATAATTATTGCTTTATGTATTATAAACCTGATAAAGTTTGTAAAAATGAAAGTTTATAAGAGTATTTTTAGGGAGTCAACATAGTGCCGTGGAAGAATATGGAATGTACAATCAAAATTAGATCAGATACTTTCCATGAAATTTGTTACCTTATAGCAAGTAGAGTGGGTCAATAAATTTAAAAATTTTCAAAATTTCAAAAATTTTGAGTCCAGATCATCATTTTGCCTTTTATTGGCCACAGGACCTTGGGCAAGTCATGCCCCTTTTCTGAGCCTTGGCTTTGTCCTTTTGTTAAAAGTGATACTGTCTCAGCCTTGTTGACCGTATCAGATTGTTATTCACTATCAAATAGATTATGGGAATAGATTATAGAAATTCAAAATTACTGTAAATAAATTATATTGCTGCTGTTATTTTTAAATATCCTAAGTACTTTGCTGTTTTCAGAAGACTAGAGATAAATGGTGGCCTTACTTCAACGAGTTTTCCTAAAGATAGGACTACCTCTCCGTTGTAATCTCTAGTGAGAGGAAGGACTGAAAGAAATGTATAGTTCCTGAGCATCTGCTAGGTGCTGGCCACTACTGAGGAGCTTTCACCCACATTAGCTCCTTGAGTCATCACAAACACAGTTTAGTTACTGGAAATGAAGAAACTCAACAATGAGTAGAGACTTTGCACGGGTACACAGGACTTATGCGAGACCCCACTCTATGATCTACACAGGGTGCTTGGACGCCCATCAGCTGGCCTAGAGATGCTGAATCCAGGGTCCACCCTCACCTGCTTCTTTCCTTACTAGCCGTAGTTCTAGCTCTTTTGCCAGTCTTCCAGGAACGGAGCTGGTTTATGTTGGGGACAAGACAGTGTTGCTTAGAGTGAACCTCAAAGCATCAGTGAATTGGAAGACACTAGTTGATGGGGGGATATGTGGGGAAGCTGTTCTAGATCTTGTTTAGTTCTCATTCAGATGGGAGAAGAGTAATTTGAGGAAGAGTTTAGATCCAGCACAGTATTTGTGGAGTGCAAGATGGAGCTCCCCAGAGGAATCCAGCCTTAAACATAGCTAACTTTGCTAGAATTATTGCACCAAGGGTATTGATGGGTGGCTTTCTTTGATTTTCCATTTCTGGATCGAAGTACATTTTTCAAGGTGCGTTATTGATATCAGAGGTGGTCAGAAAGGAGTAGAGGTAGGGAAGATGTCTGTACGGAGGGAACAGAGGGAAAGACACAATTTGTTTTAAAAGTGTTGGCGGTAACTCGTTGTCATCACCTCTATTTGCCTCTGTAAAATAATCTGTCTCCTTTTGCTGAAGCAGAGACAGGAAGGAGTTTATGAATATGATATTTTGAAATATCTATTTGGTCTTTGTCCTCCTTTTCCTGGTTTACAACTCCTGAAATCCTTGGAATCTCCAGAGTGATGTTGATGTCTTTGTGTATGTGAATGATTGACTGATAACTTCAGCATGAGGCTGATCACCAGAAACACAGGCAGGATTGGAGGGCTGGGCCTTTAGCCCCACTCCCCACCAGTCTAAGGTTAAGTTGATCACTCAATGGCCAGTGGTTTAATCAATCATGCCTGTGAAATGATGCCTCCATAAAAACCTAAGAGGACAGGCTTCAAGAGCTTCCAGATAATGGAACACTTGGAAGTTCCTGGAGAGTGGTACACCTAGGGAGGGCACGGAAGCTTGGCATACCCTCCCACATGCCTTGCCCCAAGCTTCTCTTCGTTTACATCCTTTATAGTAAGCCAGGAAATGTGTTTCCCTGAGAATTAATTGTTTACTGATGGGGAGAAATCCCTACTTATTTGGGGCTCACAGAAGTCTTCTGTATTGATTGTTGTATGGTGTGAGGCAGAGGAAAAATGGTTTGAGTTTTTCTTAACAGAATCTAACCCAAACCTGGGAGAGACTTTCAGTGTGATTATAATGAGCTCTGGAGAAAACACAGAAACAAATTAATATCCTAAGCCTTTTATTCCAGTGCTATGTTTTCAGCAAAGCTCTGTTATTATTTCCTACCTGATCCTTCAATATCAGCACTCCCCAGGGACATAACCCCAGTGGACATCTCTCTGGGAGATTTCCTGTCTTCCCATGGTTCCAGCCTTCCTCTGTATGCCAAAGACTGAATTCTGAGCGTCCAGATCCACACCGCAGCATGGTTGCACACAGAATTCTCTGTCTCCTCTGCCCGATGTGCTCTCCTAGTGTGCTCTCGTGGATCCCAGAGCCCCCCATCTGGTTATCGTCCCAGCTGGAAACCTGGTTATCATCCTTGACTCCTCCCTCTCATCTCCATGCCTTTGCAAGGCCTGTTCCCTCAACCTTGTGTTTTCCTTCTTAAATCAAGTCTCTGCTCTGTCCATGGCTACTCTTCTAGTTTAGCCCTTGCTGTTGCTCCTGAAGGTTCTTGGCCCCTCCCTTATCTCTGTCCACAGCCCTTGCTCCCTTGAGCTACTACTTCTACCTACCAGCAGAATTATCCATCAGAAACACACAACCGGTTATGCCACTCCTTTGCTCTGAAGCATGCAGTGGCTTTCCTACATTTCTGTGCTCAAGTCCCCAGGTTTGTAACCTAGCAGTCAAGATGCCTAGCTGTGCCTCTGCTGGCCTCATCCTAGCTTTCCCCAAAGAAGAGATGCTCACCTCTGCTGGAGGCATAGAGCCTTCCTCTCCATTTGCAGAACACTCACAGCTTCATCCCTCTGTGCTTTGTTTAGAATGGTCCTTCCACCTAGAAGGCGCTTTCCCCCTTCTACTGCCCCAGGAAAGATGCCTGTTGACATCCATTCAGATACAATTTTCTTCTCAGTTCTGATTGGCTCTTCTGCCTCCTCCAGCCACTCTTCTCTTGCTCCCTTTCCTCTGCCTCTCCCTCTGCATCTTCTTCCTCCTTCCTTCTATGTGTTCATACCCACCTCTAGGCCAGGGCCTTCCTGGGGTCCAAGAGAAGAAGTGCTATTGTTAATGATATCTCCCCCAGCATCAGTGCCAACCATGTGCTTGGAAATGTCAGGGGAATGTTGGAAGCTGAGCTCTGAGCCAGGCATATGGACTTGGCACTTTGTCATTGGCATTGTCATATTAGTCATGAGTAAACTGAAACATAAGCAGCCACAGCCAGGTGGTTGTAGGGGCCATAGCGCCGCTGTTTGGCTTTGTTTTTTGTTTCTGTGACGAACTGGCTTTCTCACAGCCCACATTTTGCTTAGAGCAGAGGCGCTCAGCACTGGACTTCTCAAGCCAGCCAGCTGTCATTGCCTGGAAAGCTTCCCTTCAGGAAGGGTGTGGCTTGCAGAGACCGTGGACTCTTTCAGGTGCCGAGTATAGGCCCAAGGGACTGCTGGCTGAAAGCACATTAGGGACGAGGGTTAGAGAAGGTTCCCATCAGCTTGCTCTTGAACTCTGTCCTGTGAACATATGTACCTGCAGTGGTGGGGAGCATGAATGGAGTCTTACTTGACATGCACCAGGGGAACTCGTTATTTAAAGGAGCCCTGCTGTGAATTGTTTTGCAAGAGTGAGGAGTCTTCTTTAAATAATTACCTACTGCTCTCTCTGGGCTGGGTGGATAATATCCTATGAGTTCAGGGCCCAGTACCTCTGCAAAATGTTCTTGCCTGTCTCTTTTAATGACTGAAAGCCAGAAGCCAGCAGAGCCTTGTAGAAAGGAGGAGTGCAGTTTTGTTGTTTTCTTTTTACAATTGAGTACCTTGGGGTTTTGCCAGATAGATTTTCCTCTTGCCTTGTTTTTTTTTTAAATGAAAAGCTTTCCTGGCAGATGTTGGAAAGCCACTTCTAGGGCATTGATAGTTACCAAAAAAAGACCTGGCTTCCTTTCCGCATCAGCTGACTGTGCATTTCCCTGCCCCACATCTGTGCTGTCATCCACAGAAGGCTGCGCCTGCAAGTGCCTGCTCTGGTGCGGCCCTGGCCTTTGCCTGCAGACTCCTCGCCCCCACTCCAGCACAAGTCTGTCCTGCAGATCACAGTGCATGAGGGGCTGTCACTTGCTTTCCACCTGAACTGTTCATAGCCTTGTTTTCACTCTCCCTCTGCTGAACCTGATGCAGTTCCTAGCTCCATAGGTAGCACTTGAGGCCCTTTGAGACCTAGCGCTCTCTGAACTTTACTCTTGTCCTTCATGACTTCCTGCCTCAGGCTGTCTTCTCCTCTTCTGCCCGGGACTGTGCTGTCTGTGTGTCTGCTGCTCGTTGCTGTCAGCCCTGAATGTCCTCTTCTTACCCCTTCTTTGTCCTTATTTCCTATTTGAAATTCATTCTCTCTGGGTTAGGTTACATACCAGCTGGGGGCTGTAAAATGTGCCCAGGACAGTCTGAAAAGCCTGGGTTCGAATCCTGATTTGGCCACTACCCAGCTGTCTTTGAAGGGTTTAGCACCTCCCTGGGAGCCTCCTTCCGCACATAGAGTGGGGTGACGGCCGCAGCCCTGCTGGGACTGCATGAAGGGCCTGTGAGGCAGTCTGGTGGGGGAGGTGTCACAGTGTTTTCCTCCTCCCTTTTTTCAGGTAGCTCTTTCTGGTCTTCCTAATGAGAAAGACTCTTTTCTTCCTCTTAATGTTTATGCATTTGGTAGCCGTAAATTAGGTGGAAATCATTATTTTCCACCTTTTTAATAATTATTTGTAGATGAGCTTCTCTTCTTCCTCCATAAACATACTTCGGTGGCGTTTGAATTTTGTTTCTCACAAAGCCAAGCCCAGTCCCTTGCCAGGGCTCTGTGCTCTGTAAATGCCTGCAGAGTTGTGAGCGTTCCACCCAGAAGTTCTGAGTCAGTCTCCCAGAAGTGACCGGATTCTTTCAGTGACAGGCAGCCTGCTTCTCTGCCTTTCGTTTATTACCTGCACTGGTTTTGATTCTGTTTTAAAATGTATTTTTTAAGAGGAAATCAGCAAAGGCATATGAAGTCATGGCCTGTCCACGTGGGGCCCAGTGTTCTGTAATAGGAATCACCATAGCAACATGGTAGCCTTCACATTTCTCTAGTTAAGAAGATGAGCTCTTCTGCCCACAGATGCTGAGTGGATTGGCCACCATTATCTAGTGCTGCAGGTCTCTTCCTGAAAGGCAGTGGACCTTGTTACCAAGGACCATTTCTCAGCAGGGGATGGTCAAACAGCAGTCCTGACCCTTTGCATCTCCTCATCATATGATTCTGTTGTCTGTAAAATCTCAGTTCCCACTGCAACAGGCCTCATGGCATTGGCAGCAAGTTTAAAGCAGGCCTGATGTGAGCAGCTGACTGGGACAGTGGCTGGTGGGGCTGTGGTCTGCACGCCTACTCCATCTGCTTCCAGGCCTACATGGAGGCTGTAGAGGAATGAGTGAATGTGTGCTAAGTAGCAGTGTAGCTGGTCAGCTGAAGTTGCTAGTATGATAGCAGCAACCCTGCTGTATCTTATTGGAGCCTTCCCATCCGCTGGCTGTCACCACCCCATGCATTCTATGGGTGGCAGACACTTGCTTCCTTTCTGTAAACCAGTCTATCCTCTAAGCTCCTGCCACACTGCTTCACGATAGAAAGGTGGGGTTGTAAGCTTCTGGTTTCTGGCTTTTTCTACAGATTGTTTTGTAGCAAAATATGCTGAGACCAGGTGCAGACACAATAGGCCTGAATTCTGACAGCCACCCAGGAGTGCACAGCAGCTGTTCTCTGAGCCCATCAATCCCATGTTTGTATGTGGGACTTATTGCTGGGCAGCTTGAACTTCCTTGTCCACTGTCTATATCAGAGTGCCTTGCCAGCCAGGTTACTGGATGCTTTATGAAGTTAGCATTATGGAATCTGGCAAAGCTAGATTCTTTGCAAAGAAAAAGATTTGTTCACTTCTTGGGTCCTTCTTCTGAAGAAGTTATGCATGCAGCAGTGTGACAGGCCTGACTGTTCCCATCCCTCAGTGTCAGGCCACAGTTCATAGCCAGGCAGTCACTGTCATGGAGGCCTGGAAGCCAACTGACCAAGCCTTCACAGCCCACCAGAAAACTGCTGTCCTATCCTTAGTCCTCAGCATCTGTTGAGTTGACTGAGATGATCAGTGGCCACACTTGGCAGAAGTTACTGGGTAAATTGGTCTCTAAATGAATGTCTGGCTACATGTCAGAGAGCATTTGCTTTTGATGGTATGCATACAGTGGGGATTGAACCTACAAGCCCTGGAGTCACTGTGGCATGCAGAACATAGAAAGGCAGCATGCCCAGGTTAAAATTCTGGCTTTCAAGTTTACAGAACCTTGCTCTGAAGGAGAATTCTCTGCTAATAAGGAAATTTTCAGAAAAGCTGACTGAAGGAGCCTGGGAGGCTTTTGTCTGGACAGCTCTCTGGGCTTTGTTTCATCGTAGGAAGCAGTGTAGCTTAGTGAGAAGAAGCAGCTGAAGAGGCAGGCCTGGGTTCAAATCTCAGCTCTGCTACTTACTATCTATGTATTCTTGATGGGGCGGGTACAACTCCAGGGTACTGCCCAGTTCTCGTTGATGCCTCTAGAGGCCATAACTATCCTGTCCCACGCCATGACCTATTTTTTCCAGGGAACTGCCCTTCTCCACTAGAGACACTTACTGTAATGGGAGCTGTATTTTCTTTCTTTGACTGGCCACAGTGGTTGGTCAACATATTCTTTTAATAAGTGTTTTATTAAGGTATAACAGTAAGTACCTAAATCTTAAGTCACCAGCTCTGCGCATCTTTACACAGGTGTAATCATAACCTCTTCCCGTAGGTGTAATCATGACCTGGATCAATATATAGACCATTTCTAGAATCACATAAGGTTCCTGAGGGCCCTTTCCTAATCAGTACCCTCCAAAGAGAAGCGTTACTTGGACCTCTGCTGCCACGGATTGGTTTGCCTCTTCTTGTGCTCTGTGGACTTGGAAGAGTACAGGATGGTGTTCATGGCTTTCTGGCTTTTCTAGCTCTGTGTGATGTCTGTGAGATTCACCCATGTTGTATTTAGCAGTAGTTTGTGCTTTTCCATTGCTGTATAGTATTTCCTTGCCTGAATATACCACGGTTTATAATGCTGCTATGAATATTTTTGCATGTGTGTTTTGGTGGATGTAAGCCTTCACTTTTGAGAAAGTAAAGGCTCCGAAGTGTAATTGCTAGGTCTCAGAATAGATGCACTTTTAGGTTTAGTGGATATTGCTGAACATTTTTCTAGATTGATTATATCAGTTTACTCTCCTTCCAGTAATCTATTTATTCCACATTACTAACAACCATTTTCTGCTGTCAATTGTCTTAATGTTCACTGTTCTAGTGGAGATGCAGTGTACAGTTCATTGTTTTTAGTACATTTGCAGAATTGTGCACCAGTAACCATTCTCTAGTTCCACACTATCTTTACATCATTCCCCAGAACCCCATGCCTATCAGCAGTAACTCCCCCTAACCTCTCAGCTCCAGTCCATGGAAAGCATTACTATATTTTCTGTGTCTCTGGATTTGCCTATTCTGGACATTTCATGTAAATAAGATCATATAATATATGCCTTTGTGTTTGGCTTCTTTCATTGAACATAATGTTCTCAAGGTTCATTCCTTTTGTAGCATGTATTAGTGCTTTATTCCTTTTGATGGCTGAATGATATACCATTGTGTAGATAGACCATATTTTATTTTTTCCATTTGTCAATCGATGGACATTTGGGTTGTTTAAGAACATTTACAAACAAGTTTTTGCTGAACATATGTTTTTAATTCCCTTGCCTGGGAATTTCTCGGTAGAATTACTCAGATATATGATAACTTTTAAGTTTAAATTTTTGAAGAACTGCTAGACTGTTTTCCAAAGCAGCATTTGAGGGTTCCAGTTTCTTACATCCTACCTCATGCTTGTTCTTGTCTATCTGTTTGATTATAACTGTACAACAAGAGAGTGTTAAGTGGTATCTCATTGTGGTTTTGATTTGTGATTCTCTAAGGTTTGCTGAACATCTTTTCATGTGCTTATTGACCATTTATATATCTTCTTTGAAGAAATATCTGTTCAAACCCTTTACCCATATTAGTTTATTTGCCTTTTTATTTCTGAGTTGGAGAATTTTTAATATATCCTGGATACAAGCTCCTTATTACATACATGATTTGCAAATATTTTTGCTAATTCTATGGGGTGTCTTTTCACTTTCTTGATGGTGTATTTTGAACCACAAAAGTTTTAAATTTTGTTGAAATTCAACTTATCTATTTTTTCTTTGGTTGCCTGTGTTTTTAGTGTCATATCTAAAAATCCATTGCCCAATTTTTTTTTTGAGGCAGAGTCTCGCTCTGTCACCCAGGCTAGAGTGCAATGGTGTGATATTGGCTACCACAACCTCTGCCTCCTGGCTTCAAGTGATTCTTCTGCCTCAGCCTCCTGATTAGCTAGGATTATATGCATGCACTGCCACACTGGGTAATTTTGTGTTTTTAGTAGAGATGGGGTTTCTCCACATTGGTCAGGCTGGTCTTGAACTCCTGACCTCAGGTGATCTGCCCGCCTCAGCCTCCCAAAGTGCTGGGATTACAGACATGAGCCACTGTGCCTGGCCTAGTCCATTGCCCAATTTAAGGTCATGAAGATGGATTCCTGTGTTTTATAGAGTTTTATAGCTCTTACATTTAGGTCTTCAATCTATTTTGAGTTAGTTTTTATATATGGTGTGAGATTGGGGTCCAGTTTATTTTCAGTATGGAAATTCAGTTTATTAGCATCATCTGTTGAAAAGACTATTTTTTTTCTCTCATTGTATGGAACTGGCACCTTTGTTGAAAATCAATTGAGTGTAAACATAAGGATTGATTATATTTATTTTTGGACTTAGAATTTCAGTCCGTATATCTGTATGTCTGCCAGTACCACTATCTTAATTACTGGACTTTATAGTAAGTCTTGAAATCAAGAGGTATGAGTCCTCCACTTCTGTTTATTTTCCCTGACAATTTAGATTATTTGGGATTCCTTGAAATATTCTATGGATTTTAGGATGGATTTTTCTATTTCTGGAAAAAAAAAAAAGGCATCTGAGATTTTGATAGGGAATACATTGGATCTGTCGATCAGTTAAACCTTTCTCATTTAGGTCTCTGATCACTGTGAATTAAATTTTATGTAATGTACTAGGTGGGAATATCCATTTATTAAAAAGATCAATCCTTACTGAATTGCAGGAGTGCCTGTGTCATTAATCACTTTACTCTGTATGTGTGGGCTGTTTTTAGACTGTGTTTAGTTCAAGTGGTCTGTGTTAGTAATACTCTTTATTAATTATTGTAGATTTATGGTAGTTATAATTATCTTGTATATTAATCCTTTTTTTTTTTTTTTTTGAGACAAGGTCACACTTTATCACTCAGGGTGGAGTACAGTGGCATGACTGTGGCTCACTGCAGCCTCAACCTCCCAGACTTAAGTAGTTCTCCCACATCAGCCTCTTGAGTAGCTGGGACGACAGACACGCATCACCACACACCCCCAGTTTTTGTTTTGTTTTGTAGAAGTGGTATCTCCTTGTGTTGCCCAGGCTGGTCTCAAACTCCTGGGTGCAAGGTATCCTCCCACCTCGGCCTCACAAGGTGTTGAGATTATAGGCGTGAGCCATCACACCCAGCCAGTTTTGTTTTGTTTAAATCAAAACTATCTTGCCTTTTCTAGGTCCTTTGTATTTCTATATCATTTTTAGAATCCATCTTGTCAGATTAGCATCTTTAGATCCATTTGTAGAGAATTAACATTTTAGCATTCTTGAGTCTTTCAGTTCATTATATGTATATCCATTTGTGTAGGGCTTCTCAACATTGTTTCATATGTTTCTCTGCAGTGATCTTAGATCTTTGTTATATTTCTTCTCAAAGGTTTTATTTTTGGATGCTCATGAAAATACTATTGCTTTTAGTTTTTTATTTTTTGTAGTATATAGAAATATAATTGATTTTTATATATCGACTTTGTATTTTCTGACCTTGATAAATTGACTTGATAGTTCATGTATTACGTAGTTCTTAAGTTTTTCTACATATATGGTCATGTCATTTAAAATTCTTAGCAGTTTTACTTTTTTCTTCCATTTCAAAGGTTGGATTTTAAGAATTGTTTATTTTATTACCTTGCTGTACTGGCTGGAATTTCAGTATGATTTTCGAATAGAAGTTATTGTAGTGTGGCCAGGCATGGTCGCTCACACCTGTGATCCCAGCACTTTCGGTGGCCAAGGCAGAAAGATTGCTTGAGCCTAGGAGTTTGAGATCAGTTGGGCAACATAGCAACACCCTGTCTCTACAAAAGATAATAAAAAACATTATCCAGGTGTGGTGGCATGTGTCTGTAGTTCCAGCTATTCAGGGTGCTGAAGCAGGAGGTTCACATGAGCCCTGGAATTTGAGGCTGCAGTGAGCTATAATCACCACACTGCTACATTCCAGCCTGAATAACAGAGTGAGACTTTGTTTTTAAAAAATAAAAAATAAATTATTATAGTGCATATTTTTATCTTAATTGTGGACTTAAGGGGGAAATTTCAATATTTCACCATGAAGTATGTTGTTAACTGTAGGTTTTTATAGATACTCTCTCAAATTTCTATTCACAAGTTGCTGAGAGTTTTATCAAATGCTTTAAGAACCGACTTTTGACTTTTTTTTTTTTTTTTTTTTGAGACAGTCTTGCTCTGTCACCTAGGCTAGAGTACAGTGGCATGATCTTGGCTCACTGCAACCTGTACCTCCTGGGTTCAAGCAATTCTCCTGTCTCAGCCTCCTGAGTTGCTGGGATTACAGGTGTGTGCCACCACAACTGGCTAATTTTTGTGTTTTTAGCAGAGAAGGGATATTGTCATGTTGGCCGGGCTGGTCTTGAACTCCTGACCTCAGGTGATCCACCCACCTTGGCCTCCCAAAGTGCTAAGATTACAGATGTGAGCCATCGTGCCCAGCCTGACTTTCTTCGTTTTCTTAATTGTATGTGTAGTTTCTATTTCATTGATTTATATCCTTGGCTGTTTATTGTCTTCTATTCTCTTTGGCATTATTATGTTCTTTTTCTAGCTTCTCAAGGTGGAAACTTAGATTGATTTTAAACCATTCTTCTCTATTATAGTCTTTTAAGGCTATAATTTTTCCTTTAGGTACAGCTTTTGCTTTGTGTCACAATTTGGTATATCGTATTTTCATTATTTACCTCAAAATATTTTCTAATCTATTTTGATTTTTTTTTGAATTTGCAGTATAGATTATTATATGTATGCTGCTTCCAAACATATGGGGACTTTTCTAGTTACATAGCTATCTTTCTGTTATTGATTTCTAGTTTAATTTCTTGATACTCAAATAATATACTTTGTATGATTTCAGAGGAATTTGTTGGGATGTGTTCTATTATAAGGCCTTGTATATGGTCTGTTCTGGAAAATGTTCCATTGCGCTTGAAAGTAATATAATTTGGTTTTTACAGTTGTTTGTTGTAGGGTTCTGTATATATCAGTTCAATTGAGTTGATTAATCACGTCATTCAGATCTTCTCTTTTTCTTCCTTTTTTTGGTTTGCTGTCAGTCACAGAGTATTCAGTCTTCACTTATGTTTGTGTGTCTGTCTATTTCTTCTTTTACTTCTGTCAACTTTTACTTTAAATAATGTTAATAAATATGCAAATAATTATTAGATTTATATAAATTCTGGAACTCTATGTATTTGTGCCAAAGTGATTCTTTTGTCTTTGTAAAATGTTGTTCTTTATCTCTAGTGATACTTCTTGCCTTAAAGTCTACTTTAATGTGAATTTTGATAATTTGGCTTTCCTTTAGCATTTGCATGGTGTATCATTTTCCATCCTCCTTTCACCTTCTCTTTGGAGTTAAAGGTGTGTCTCTTGCAGATAGTATATAACTTGTCTTTTTTTTCTCTTCAATTTGGTCTAAAAACCTTTTTGTTACCATTTCCAGAAGAATGCAACACGTTTACTCTTTCCGCTGCTGTTTGTTTCTTTCTGGCAGTTCCGTGCTTCCAGATGTGATCATTTTCTTTTCTCTGAAGGACTCTCTCCAATTTTTTATTTTTTGTAGTGTTGTATTATCCCATAGGATGTCTCCTTTCATAATTCTAGGTTTTGGTAGACCTGTTAATAAAAATACCCAAGAAGTAACCTCCACAGAAACTTCCCCCTTTGTCAAATGAAGTAGCCAGGCAAAGCCTTTATTTAAATGATTCGAGGTAACACCAATACTAAGATATTCCAGAAGAGGGCTTTGGCTTCTCAAACAAGTCTTGGTTTTATTTTGTCTTGCATGGACATAATTTCATTGTCCAGGGCTTAGAAAGGCTGATGTGGTAGGTGGAAATATGTGATTGGAGACCAGTTTATAAGTAGTGAGTTCCTTGGTGAAAAGTTTTTATGATGATGCCTTTTACCTTTGCAGTCTTATAAATGCAGGCACATGAGGACTGTGAGTGTTTGGACAGCAGGGACCCAGGAGAAAGCTTTTAGCTTCATATTTGGCAATAGCAAGTACCTAGTAAGTAGAGAGAAGGGGTATTTTCATATTCTGAAGGCTAGCTACTGGTAAGTTCTCTTTCCCATTTTGTGTGTGAGGAGACACTAATAGTCATTGCCTTATATTTACCTACCATTGTGTTAGGCTGTCTGTGTGTCTTATACAAGTGCATCCTTGTAATGGTGACAGAAGGAGGTATCATTCTTCCCCCGAGTTAGATGAGGAAACTGAGGCCTACATATATCGTACATATATCTCATAATAAAAGTGGAGACTAGAGACAATGTCCTCTGTTTCCTAAACAGATGTTTGTCACCACACTTGTTAACAATAGGAATCTACTATTGAGGCCTCCTTTTTGGCATGACCCCAAGCTTCCACGTCCACAGCGTGGCCAATTTTTGCAGAACTAGGACAAAACCCAGCCATTGACTGCAGTGGTAGTGGAAACCAAGAGTTCTCTGGTCCATAGAAAGGACACGTGGGCCTGAGGAACCAGGGAAGGCTTCCAGAGAAAATGAGACCTGAGACTTGAAGAGTCAGTAGGAGTTAACAGGTGAAAGATGTTTGTGGGGGCCACAGGGAGGAGAGAACCAAGTAGGAGGAAGCTGTGGTGTGCCAGGAGATGAGAGCAAGAATTTGGCATGTCAAAGGATGCCAAAGAAGTTGGAGGCAAGGAGGAGGAATGACACTAGAGAGGTGAGCAAGAACCAGATCCTTTAGACTCTTGAAAGCCATTGTAAGGAGGGTTGAACCTTATTCTCTGGGCATTGTGAACTATTGAAGGCTTCATGAAAGGAAATGACATGATCAGATGTGTGTCCTGGGAAGATTCTTCTTGCCGCAGTATGGGGAGTGTTCCAGAGCAGAGTGAGGCTGGAGGGATGAAAGCAGTTCCAGACAGCCATGTGTCATCCAGGAGATAGTTGATGTGGCCTGAGCCAGAATGAATGATGGGAAATAGAAAGAATGATTGAGGAGCCGTGTAGCTGGGAAGGTCTACATGAAGTTACTCTGGTGGAAGGAAGGATGGAGGGCCCACCTGACTACCCACTCAGCCTTGTGCTGCAGCAGCCCTAGAGTACCTTCCAGTTGCACAGTTCCAGAGACAACTTGGTGGGACTTGGGGGTGTGGGGTTCGGGCTTCATCATCTTTAACCTTTCTTGGGTTCTGACACGGAGAAGCTATGAAGACTTCTGAGATGCCACTCTTATCTGGGATCTTCCACCATGTGCCAATCACTATTGTTGATACAAAGTTAGAGGAAAAAGGGATTTTTGAGCAAGAAAAAAAATATGAGTGGTTGTCCTGTTAATTGAGCCTGGAAAGTAAAGAAAGAACAAGCTTTCATCCCAGCAAGGTGGGGCAGGGGTGGAGTGGAGGGAGGCTGCAGAAAATAAGCCAGAGAGCTTGTTCTCTTCTGTGTCTGGCCCAGAGCACATCCTTAGAAATGCCAAATTCAGCCGGGCGCGGTGGCTCAAGCCTGTAATCCCAGCACTTTGGGAGGCCGAGGCGGGTGGATCACGAGGTCAAGAGATTGAGACCATCCTGGTCAACATGGTGAAACCCCGTCTCTACTAAAAATACAAAAAATTAGCTGGGCATGGTGGCGTGTGCCTGTAATCCCAGCTACTCAGGAGGCTGAGGCAGGAGAATTGCCTGAACCCAGGAGGCGGAGGTTGCGGTGAGCCGAGATCACGCCATTGCACTCCAGCCTGGGTAACAAGAGCGAAACTCCGTCTCAAAAAAAAAAAAAAAAGAAAGAAATGCCAAATTCTTACTCTCTTCTCATTGCACACTGCAGCGTCTTCCTGCTTGACTCTCTCCTCCCTGTGCTCCTCCGAACATCCTTCACCTGGTAACGGCTACTTACTCTTCAAGTCTCAGGTCTCATTTCCTCTGGGAAGCCTTCCCTGGTCCCCTTCTGCAACTCCTTGGTCTTGTCCCTCTCTGTCTCTTCGATGCATCCTCCTCTCCTTCCAACCATGATGGTTGGGCTCCCCGGGCTTACGTCCTCAGCCTCTCTCTCAAGACTGTGTGCTTTCCCTGGAAATGTCATCTTACCTCATGGTTTCAGTTATCCTCTGTAAGTTAAGGACTCTGCCTAAGCTCTACCTTATGAATCCAGTGGTGCACTTCACATCTCTTGGATGCTCCACATGCCCCGACAACTCAAACTTGGCTGATTCTCTTCCCACTGGCTTCAGTGCTACACTCCATGTTCCTGCCTTTTGTCCTCACTGGGGATGCCCAGGCACCTGGGTATCAGTTGGACTTCTTTGGTTGGAAACATCAGAAATCAGTTCTGGCTAACTTAAATAAAAGGGTGTTTGTGAGGGGACACGGGGGGCTCCCAGAACTGACAGGCAGGTGGCAAATCAGGCCTGGACAGAGGCCACTCAAATCTGGGAAGCAGGGCTTCTGTGTTGCAGGCCCATCCTGTTGGACAGGACAGGAAAACCAGTGATTTATCTCTGGGGCCTCTGCTCACAACTGCCTTCAAGGGGGTTTGTGTGATCTTTGGTGAGAAAGAATATTCTGTTTTGGAGGGGGAATGGTTGTTGGCATTAGAACATTTTAAGTGTTTATTCCAGTCCCCCTTCAGTCTAGGCCCTACCTGCCTTTCAAGAGAGGCCCTCCTCAAAGTAATCTTAGCAGCTCTATTCCCAGGAGCCTGCACTATTTGTACCACTGCGTAGTGCTCCCCTTTGATTCCAGCTGTTGATCATTGTATTCTACTTTTTGTTTTGATCATTCTGGCTAGGAATTTATAAATTTTGTCGATCTTTTTAAATAAGCAATTTTTGACTTTGTTGATTTTTGTTTTCTATTGTTTGCTTTTGAGTTCATTGATTTCTGCTCCATGTGTATTATTTCTTTTCTTCTGCTTATTTCAGGTTTAATTAGCTAGGGTTGTTTTCTAAAGCTTCTTAAAGTGAAACTATATATCATAGATTTGGCACCTTTTTTTCTAATTTAGAGGTTTAAAGCTGCCAAATTCCCTCTAATGACCGTTTTTACTGCATACCACAAATTTTTCCCTACAGATAAGTAGTTCAGTGATCAGCCAGAGATTTGGACAGAGTTCCTATACAGTATGTGGAGCTCTTCTTTCTGGGGAGTTCTTCCTCACTCTCCAGATGCTGCGCTATCCCCAGACTCAGATTCCTGGTTTTCTATTTGATTTCTAGGCTCCCAGTGTGGCAACAAATGAAGCCAGTTCTTAAGTAAGACCCATAGAAACAGGAAACTCACCCGATCCCATTTCCTGCCCCCACATGTCAACTGTCCTTCGACTTCTGCTTGCCTTTGGTCATTCTCCAGGGCCTTTAGAGGGTTGTTTTTTATATTTTGTCTAGAATCTATCACTTATTTCTGCAGGAGATGTTGTGGATTGAATGTTTCCATCCTACAAAAATTCACATGTTGAAGCCCTAACCCTCAGTGTGAGGTACATGGAGGTGGGGCTTTGGAAGGTCATGAGGGTGGGGGGGGGGGCTCCATGGTAGGATTAGTATCCTTATAGAAAGTGGAAAAAACTAGAGTTCTCTTGTTCTCTTCCTATCATGTGACAATAGAAGGTGGCTATCTGCATATAGGAAGAGAGCCCTTCCCAGACATCAAATCTGCTGGCACATTGATCTTGGATTTTTACGCCTCCGGAATTATGATAAAATTAATGTTTGTTGACTGGGTGCCATGGCTCACACCTGTAATCCCAGCACTTGGGGAGGCCAAGGCAGCTGGATCACCTGAGGTCAGGAGTTCAAGACCAGTCTGGCCAACATGGTGAAACCCAGCCTCTACTAAAAATACAAAAATTAGCCAGGCGTGGTGGCAAACACCTATAGCCCCAACTACTCAGGAGGCTGAGACAGATGAATTGCTTGAATTCAGGAGACAGAGGTTGCAGTGAGCCACGATTGCACCACTGCACTCCAGCTTGGGCCACAGAGTGAGATTCCGTCTCTAAATAAATAAATGAATAAATAAAAAATGTTTGTTGCTGAAACCACCTGCCTGTGGTGTTTGTGGTAGCAGCCTGAGCTAAGAGGAGGGTTGGCTGGTGTGAGAGGAGCTCTTCTGCCATGTGGAAAGTAGAAACTTGACTGTTGGTGCTAGTGTTGGCCACCTCATGTCATTAGATGCCACTGTGCCCCACCTGGATTGTGAAGACTGGAAGGAGGCCTCTGGGTCTTGTGCCTCTTTAGAGCCTCTTTGAGTCCCACTTAGTGAAGGGTTGTAGGCGTTTTTAGCCAGGCTTTCACCCTGCGGCTTCAGCTGCCCTGCGCCCTGCATGCCTGGAGAGACCCACAGCCCAGCTGCCTCCTAAATGCCCTTTTCTGGAGACCCCAGGTGCCATGTGGGCAGCACAATCACAATAGAACTTGCTGTCTTGCTCACCCTCTGCTCTGTCAGTGTTCCCGTTCACCTTTCTTTCAGGTAGAAACCTTCCTGTCCCTACTTTAATTTCTCTTCATAAAGGAGCCTTCTCACAGCTGTGGCTTAGGTTTCCGGTCTCACTGTGTCTTGTCTAAACCATGCATTGTCCACATGGTTTTCTTTTTTCTTTTTTTTTTAAATTTATTTATTTTATTGCATTTTAGGATTTGGGGTACATGTGAAGAACATGCAAGATTGTTGCATAGGTACACACGTGGCAGTGTGATTTGCTGCCTTCCTCCCCATCACCTATATCTGGCATTTCTCCCCATGCTATCTCTCCCCAACTCCCCACCCACCACTGTCCCTCCCCTATTTCCCCCCAACAGACCCCAGTGTATAGTGCTCCCCTCCCTGTGTCCATGCGTTCTCGTTGTTCAACACCCGCCTATGAGTGAGAACATGCGGTGTTTGATTTTCTGCTCTTGTGTCAGTTTGGTGAGAATGATGGTCTCCAGGTTCATCCATGTCCCTACAAAGGACACGAACTCATCATTTTTGACGGCTGCATAATATTCCATGGTGTATATGTGCCACATTTTCCCTGTCCAGTCTGTCATCAATGGGCATTTGGGTTGGTTCCAGGTCTTTGCTATCGTAAACAGTGCTGCAGTGAACATTCGTGTGCATGTGTCCTTATGGTAGAACGATTTATAATCCTTTGGATATATACCCAGTAATGGGATTGCTGGGTCAAATGGAATTTCTAGTTCTAGGTCCTTCAGGAATTGCCACACTGTCCTCCACAATGACAGAACTAATTTACACTCCCACTAACAGTGTAAAAGTGTTCCTATTTCTCTACATCCTCTCCAGCATCTGTTGTCTCCAGATTTTTTAATGATCGCCATTCTAACTGGTGCGAGGTGGTATCTCAATGTGGTTTTGATTTGCATTTCTCTAATGACCAGTGATGATGAGCATTTTTTCATATGTTTGTTGGCCTCAAATATGTCTTCTTTTGAAAAGTGTCTGTTTATGTCCTTCGCCCACTTTTGAATGGGTTTGTTTGTTTTTTTTTCTTGTAAATCTGTTTTAGTTCTTTGTAGACTCTGGATATTAGCCCTTTGTCAGATGGGTAGATTGCAAAAATTTTTTCCCATTCTAGTGGTTTCTGGTTCACTATAATGATTGTTTCTTTTGCTGTACAGAAGCTCTGAGTTTAATTAGATCCCATTTGTCTATTTTGGCTTTTGTTGCCAATGCTTTTGGTGTTTTAGTCATGAAGCCCTTGCCTGTACCTATGTCCTGAATGGTATTGCCTAGGTTTTCTTCTAGAGTTTTTATGGTGTTAGGTCTTGTGTTTAAGTCTTTTATCCATCTGGGGTTAATTTTAGTGTAAGGTGTCAGGAAGGGGTCCAGCTTCTGTTTTCTGCACGTGGCTAGCCAGTTTTCCCAAAATAATTTATTAAATAGGGAATCCTTTCCCCATTGCTTATTTTTGTCAGGTTTGTCAAAGATCAGATGGTTGTACATGTGTGACATTGCCTGCAAGGCCTCTATTCTGTTCCATTGGTCTGATCTCTGTTTTGGTACCGGTACCATGCTCTTTTGATTACTGTAGCCTTGTAGTATAGTTTAAAGTCAGTTAGCATGATGCCTCCAGCTTTGTTCTTTTTGCTTAGGATTTTCTTGGCTATGCGGTCTCTCTTTTGGTTCCACATGAAGCTTAAGGTGTTTTTTTTTTTCAGTTCTGTGAAGAGGGTCATAGGTAGCTTGATGGGATCACTTTGGGCAGTATGGCCATTTTCACAATATTGATTCTTCCTAACCAGGAGCATGGAATGTTTTCCCATCTATTTCTGTACTCTCCTATTTCCTTGAGTAGTGGTTCATAGTTCTCCTGAAGAGGTCCTTTACATCCTTTGTATTTCTAGATATTTTATTCTCTTTGTAGCAATTGTGAACGGGAGTTCACTCTTGATTTGGCTCTCTTTTAGTGTTATTGGTGTATAGGAATGTTTGTGATTTCTGCCCATTGATTTTATAGCCTGAGACTGCTGAAGTTGCTTGTCAGTTTCAGGAGATTTGGGGCTGAGACAATGGGGTCTTCTAAATATATAATCATGTCATCTGCAAATAGAGACAATTTGACTTCCTCCTTTCCTAATTGAATACTGTTTATTTCTCTTTCTTGCCTGATCACTCTGGCTAGAAATTCCAATACTATATTGAAAAGGCATGGTGAGAGAGGGCATCCTTCTCTAGTGCCAGATTTCATGGGAGGGCTTCCAGCTTTTGCCCATTCAGTATGATATTGGATGTGGGTTTGTTGTAAATAGTTTTTATTATTTTGAGATACATTCCATCAATACCTAGTTTATTGAGAGTTTTAAGCATAAAGAGCTGTTGAATTTTGTTGAAGGCCTTCTCTGCATCTATTGAGATAATCATGCAGTTTTTGTCTTTGATTCTGTTTATGTAGTAGATTGCGTTTATAGACTTGTGTATGTTGAACCAGCCTTGCATCCCTGGGATGAAGCCTACTTGATTGTGATGGATAAGCTTTTTGATCTGCTGTTGCAATCGGTTTACCAGTATTTTATTGAAGATTTTTGCATCTATGTTCATCGTGGATATTGGCCTGAAGTTTTCTTTTTTTTGTTGAGTCTCTGCCAGGTTTTGGTATCAGGAAGATGTTGGTCTCATAAAATGATTTGGGAAGGATTCCCTCTTTTTGGATTGTTTGGAATAGTTTCAGAAGGAGTGGTACCAATTCCTCTTTGTATGTCTGGTAGAATTTGGCTGTGAAGCCATCTGGACCTGAGCATTTTTTGATTGGTAGGCTGTTAATTGCTGCCTCAACTTCAGCCCTTGTTATTGGTCTATTAATGGTTTCAACTTCTTCCTGGTTTAGGCATGGAAGGGTGCAAGTGTCCAGGAATTTATCCATTTCTTCCAGATTTACTGGTTTTTGTGCACAGAGCTGTTTGTAGTAATCACTGATGGTAGTTTGTAGTTTTGTGGAATCGGTGGTGATCTCCTCATTATCATTTTTTATTGCATCTATTTGATTCTTCTCTCTTTTCTTTTTCATTAATCTGGCTAGTGGTCTATTTTGTTGATCTTTTAAAAAAAAACAGCTGGACTTATTGATTTTTTTGGAAGGGTTTTTTGTGTCTCTGTCTCCTTCAATTCTGCTCTGATCATAGTTATTTCTTGTTTTCTGCTAGGTTTTGAGTTTTTTGATCTTGCTCCTCTAGCTCTTTCAATTTTGATGATAGGATGTTGATTTTAAATCTTTCCTTGCTTCTCATGTGGGCATTTATTGCTATAAATTTCCCTCTAGACATTGCTTTCAATGTGTTTTCAAGATTCTGGTACATTGTGTGTATTCGTTATCATTGGTTTCAAAGAACATCTTTATTTCTGCCTTCATTTCATTGTTTATCGAGTCAATGTTCAAGAGCCAGTTGTTCAGTTTCCATGTAGTTTTGTGGTTCTGAGTTAGTTTCTTAATCCTGAGTTCTAATTTGATTGCACTGTGGTCTCAGAGACTGTTATGATTTCTGTTCTTTTGCATTTGCTGAGGAGTGATTTACTTCCAATTACATGGTCAATTTTAGAGTAGCTGTGATGTGGTGCTGAGAAGAATGTATATTCTGTGGATTTGAGATGGAGAATTCTGTAGATGTCTATTAGGTTTACTTGGTCCAGATCTGAGTTCAAGTCCTGGATATCCTTGTTAATTTTCTGTCTCATTGATCTGTCTAATATTGACAGTGAAGTGTTAAGGTCTCCCACTATTATTGTGTGGGAGTCTTAATCTCTTTGTAGGTCATTAAGAACTTGCTTTATGTATCTGGGTGCTTCTGTATTGGATGCTTATATATTTAGGATCATTAGCTCTTCTTGTTACATTGATCCTTTTACCATTATGTAATGCCCTTCTTTGTCTCTATTGATCTTTGTTGGTTTAAAGCCTATTTTATCAGAGACTAGGATTGCAACTCCTGCTTTTTTTTGCTCCCCATTTGGTTGGTAAATCTTCTCCATCTTTTTATTTTGAGCCTATATGTGCCCTTGCCGGTGAGATGGTTTTCCTAAATACAGCACTGCGATGGATTTTGACTTTTTATCTAATTTGCCAGTCCATGTCTTTTCATTGGGGCATGTAGCCCATTTACTTTTAAAGTTAATATTATTATGTGTGAATTTGATGCTGCCATTTTGATGCTATCTGGATATTTTGCCCATTAGTTGATGCAGTTTCTTCATTGTGTTGATGCTCTTTGCCATTTGGTACTTTTTTGGAGTGGATGGTACTGGTTGTTCCTTTCTATGTTTAGTGCTTCTTTTAGGAGTTCTTTTAAAGCAGGCCTGATGATAATGAAATCTCTGAGCAATTGCTTGTTTGTAAAGGATTTTATTTCTCCTTTGCTTATGAAGCTCAGTTTGGCTGGATATGAAATTCTGGGTTGAAAGTTCTTTTCTTTAAGGATGTTGAATATTGGCCCCCACTGTCTTCTGGCTTGTAGGGTTTCTGCCAAGAGATCCACTGTGAGTCTGATGGGCTTCCCTTTATTGGTGACTCGACCTTTCTCTCTGGCTGCCCTTAGCATTTTTTTCTTCATTTCAACCCTGGTGAATCTGATGATTATGTGCCTTGGGATTGCTCTTCTTAAGGAACATCTTTGTGGTGTTCTCTGTATTTTCTGGATTTGAATGTTGGTCTGCCTTGCTAGGTTGGGGAAGTTTTCCTGGATAATATCCTGAAGAATGTTTTCCTGGTTGGATTTATTCTCTCTGTCATATTTGGGTATACCTATCAAATGTAGATTAGGTCTTTTCACATAATCCCATATTTCTTGGAGGCTTTGCTCATTTCTTTTCACCCTTTTTTCTCTAATATTGCCTTCTTGTTTTAGTTCATTCAGTTGATCTTCAATCTCTGATATCCTTTCTTCTGCTTGGTTGATTTGGCTATTGAAACTATGCTTCACGAAGTTCTCATGTTATGTTTTTCATCTCCATCAGGTCATTTATATTCTTCTCTAAGCTGTTTATTCTCATTAGCATTTTGTCTAACCTTTTTTCAAGATTCTTAGTTTCTTTGCACTGGGTTAGAACATGTTCTTTTAGCTCAGAGAAGTTTGTTACTACCCACCTTCTGAAGCCTGTTTCTGTCAATTCATCAGAATCATTCTCCATCCAGCTTTGTTCCCTTGCTGGTGAGGAGTTGTGATCCCTTGGAGAAGGAGAGGTGTTCTGGTTTTTGGTATTTTCATCCTCTTTGCACTGGTTTCTTCCCATCTTCCTGAATTTATCTACCTGTGGTCTTTGTAGTTGGTGACTTTCAGATAGGATCTCTGAGTGGACATCCTTTTGTTGATGTTGAAGTTATTTCCTTCTGTTTCTTAGTTTTCCTTCTAACAGGCCCCTCTGCTGTAGGACTGCAGGATGTCCCCTGCAGACCCTGCTTACCTGGGGATCACCTGCAGTGGCTACAGAACAGAAAGGGTTGCTGCCAGTTTCTTCTTCTGTTATCTTCATCCCAGAAGGGTACCCCTCAGATGTCAGCCTGAGGTCTCCTTTATGGGGTATGTCTTTGCATATATGGGGTTTGGGGAGCTGCTTGAGGAGACAGTCTGTCCCTTATAGACGCTCAAGTGCTGAGCTGGGAGCTCCATTTTTCCATTCAGAGCAGCACCAGCTGTGCTGGAAACTCATGGCGCTTTTCAGCTCAGGAATCTCCTGGTCTGTAGGCAGTAAAAACTCGTTTGGAAATGCAGTAATCACTCACCCTCTGCGTTTTTCTTGCTGGGAACTAAACTCCAGAGCTGTTCCTATTTGGCCATCTTGGATCTGCAGTCTACTCTTAACATGGACAGAGACCCAGCACTGCCTCTTCCTACGGTCAGTCTCTGTTAAGAAAGTGATGAGTGGAGACCTTGTTTCATCTGTCTCAGTGCCTGCAACATCTCGTACACAGCAGGGCTCAGCAGAACATGCTTAAATTAACAGAGGTCTCTCCTGAGGCTGTTGGTGGTCAACCCTGGTCTGAATCTGTTGCTGTGGAAAATGCATGTGTTTACTGTTGGACTCAGAATTTGGGCCCTGTGTCCCCCAAGCTGGGAAATGGGCTCATATTCAATATATGTGCTTCAGAATTGTTCTAAATATCCATGCAGAAGGGGAGACTCTGCTGACACTGAAGAAGGGAAAATTCAAGCCATCTTTTGTAAAACCCTGACTTCTGCCATCAGAAAGAAGAGTGCATTTGGTTTAATGTCCAGATGAGAAGATGTTCTTGGTCTCAGATGAGCAATGAGTATGTAATCTGCGTGCTGAGTGAGGAGTGTGAGGGGCTCACTCAGTGGGTGTAGCAGCTGTCACTGTTTCGAGATCTTTCTGCAGCAAGGGATAAAAAGGTGGGATAAATGCTTTTCAAATGTGTCTAAAAGTATTTAGCCAACAGCTGTTGATTAAAGAAGAGGGAAAAAAAGGACATAATGACTATTGAGCTCTTATGAGGTGCCAGGAGCTTTTCACATTTAATGTTGTTAGTCCTTTCCCCAGCATAGATGGAAAAACTGAGGCTCAGAGAGGCAAGGTGACTCTGCCAGGGCCACACACTTAGCAAGGTTCAGAACTGGGATTCAAAATGAAGTCTCTCTGGCTCTAAGTATCTAATGAAATATTTAATGTATATGATGGCGTATCTAGGACTTATGTGCTGTTGAATGCACATTTCCTGTCTCTTCCTCTCTGTAGAACCTTACTGCCTTTCCTTATTCTAATGTTAACCTCATCCAGGGGTAGTGTCCTTGGTTCAGCAATGGCAGAGCACCTTCATCTGCAGGCTTGGTGTGCGCCGTCTCTAGCATCTCTATAACATCCACTCAGTGCCAGTTATACAGTAGCTGCTTTTGAATATTTGTGGAATAGGTGATGGAAGCTGGCAGGATCCTTCCTGCCAATGTGTGCTGCTTGTTTCCTGCTTAAACCTCTCAGATTCTGAGCCGTGAAGTCCTCAGGGCCTGCTTTACAAAGGAAGAATGCTACTCTTTCTTGCCTTTGCCAAGAGGAAGATACAGGAAGACTGGAGAGCCTTTTGGTTCTTAAAATTGCTGCCATCTTCATACGTCATTGTACTTTACTTACTCTTTCCACTTTGTGGAACAGGACTTAAGCAGTGCCTCCTGGTAGTCTGACCCAGAGAAAGGGGGAGGGCTGGTGTGGGACCAGAAATGATTAGATCCAACTGAGTTAGGGCCACCACACCCCTTCTCAGAGGGAAAAGGGACCACAAGAGGGGAATTTCTTCCCCGGCCAATGTCTACAGATATGGAAGGTATGGGGAGGACCTCACATTAGCCTCTTGCCTTCACAGTCATCACTTTGGCTCATGCACTTTGCAGATACAGCCCTCAGTGCTGGATGCTACCCAAGTGGCTAAGAAAGTTACTGAGAGAGACGAGGCACATAGTGACACAGTACTCATAGGCAATGGGAATTAGTCTCTTGCATGTGTGCATGTCTGCATCCACTTGCATGCACATACACACGTACATATGCATGTGCACATGCTCATACATGTCTCTCAGAGCTCAAAGCAGAGTAAAAACCCTGTACTCCAAGGACTTGTTAGTTAAAGAGCCATACTAGGGAGACAGCTTCCTCCTGAGGTTGGGGGCACATTTCATACTCTGTGGCTGGCTCTGCCCCCTTGAGGACACCTTATCTGCTTCCTTGGCATGAGTACAGACACTCAGCTCTTTCCAGAAACTCAATACCTCTCTGAAAGACAGAAGGTTTCCCACTACTAAATATCTGCATAAATGTGTTAAATTTGAAAACAGTTTTTAAACAATATTGTGAACAACAGCAGCTTTGTTAGAATCATTCACACAATGCCTTGCATGCAATAGGTCTTTTTTTTTTTTTTTTTAACTTTAGGTGCATACTATATCTGGTATTTGTCCCCGTGTTTTCCCTTCCTACCCTCCCCACTCTCACTGTCTCTCCCCTACTCCCCCAACTGCCCACAGTGTGTGATGTTCCTCTTCTAAGTCCACATGTTCTCATTGTTCAACACCCACCTATGAGTGAGAACATGTGGTGTTTAGCTTTGTGTTTTTGTGTCCGTTTGCTGAGAGTGATGGTTGCCAGATTCATTCAAGTCCCTACAAAGGACACAAACTCATCCTTTTTTATGGCTGTGTAGTATTCCATGGTGTATATGTACCACATTTTCTTTGTCCAGTCTATCATTGATGGGCATTTGGGTTGGTTCCAGGTCTTTGCTATTGTACACACTGCTGCAATGAACATATGTGTGCATGTGTCTTTATAGTAGAACTATTTATAGTTCTTTGGGTATGTACCCAGTAATGGGATTGCTGGGCCAAATGGAATTTCTATTTCTAGATCCTTGAGAAATTGCCACACTGTCTTCCACAATGGTTGAACTAATTTACACTCCCACCAACTATGTAAGAGTGTTCCTGTTTCTCCACATCCTCTCCAGCATCTGTTGTCTCCAGATTTTTTAATGATTGCCACTCTAACTGGCATGAGATGGTATCTGAATGTGGTTTTGATTTGCCTTTCTCTAATGATCAGCGATGATGAGCATTTTTTCATATGTTTATTGGCCTCATACATGTCTTCTTTTGTAAAGTGTCTGTTCATATCCTTCACCCACTTTTGAGTGAGGTTGTTTTTTTCTTGTATATCTGTTTTAATATTTAGTAATTCTGGATATTAGCCCTTTGTCCAATGGGTAGATTGCAAAAATTTTTTCCCATTCTCTTGGTTGCTGGTTCGCTCTAATCATGGTTTCTTTTGCTGTACAGAAGCTCTGAATTTTAATTAGGTCCTATTTGTCTATCTTGGCTTTTATTGCCATTGCTTTTGGTGTTTTAGTCATGAAGTCCTTGCCTATGCCTATGTCCTGGATGGTTTTGCATATGTTTTCTTCTAGTGTTTTTATGGTGTTAGGTTTTATATTCAAATCTTTAATCCAGCTGGAGTTAATATTAGTGTAAGGTGACAGGTAGGGCTCCAGTTTCTGCTTCCTGCACATGGTTAGCCAGTTTTTTCAACACCATTTATTAAACATGCAGTCCTTTCCCTATTGCTTATTTTTGTCAGGTTTTCAAAGATCAGTTGGTTGTAGATGTGTGGTGTTGCTTCTGGGGCCTCTGTTCTGTTCCATTGGTCTATGTCTCTGTTTTGGTACCAGTACCATGTTGTTTTGATTACTGTAGGCTTGTAGTATAGTTTGAAGTCTGGCATTGTGATGCCTCTGGCTTTGATCTTTTTGCTTAGGATTGTCTTGGCTATGCAGGCTCTCTTGTGATTCCATATGAAGTTTAAAGTGTTTTTTTCCAGTTCTGTGAAGAAGGTCATTGGTAGCTTGATGGGGATAGTGTTGAATCTATAGATTACTTTGGGTGGTATGGCCATTTACATGATATTAATTCTTCCTAACCAGGAGCATGGAATGTTTTTCCATCTTATTTCCTTGAGCAGGGGTTTGTAGTTCTTTAAGTCCTTTACATCCTTTGTTAGTTGTATTCCTAGATATTTTATTCTCTTTGTAGCAATTGTGAATGCGGGTTTGCTCTTGATTTGGCTCTCTATCTGTTATTGGTATATAGAAATGCTTGTGATTTCTGCCAATTGATTTTGTATCCTGAAACTTTGCTGAAGTTGCTTATCAGTTTCAGGAGATTTTGGGCTGAGATGATGGGGTCTTCTAGATATACAATCATGTCATCTGCAAATAGAGACAATTTGACTTCCTCCTTTCCTAATTGAATACCCTTTATTTCTTTTTCTTGCCTGATTGCTCTAGCTAGAACTTCCAATACTATATTGAATAGGAGTGGTGAGAGAGGTAATCCTTGTCTAGTGCCTAATTTCACAGGGAATTCTTCCAGCTTTTGCCCAATCAGTATGATATTGGCTATAGGTTTGTCATAAATAGCTTTTATTATTTCGAGATACATTCCATCAATACCTAGTTTATTGAGAGTTTTTAGCAGAAGGGCTATTGAATTTTGTTGAAGGCCTTCTCTGCATCTATTGAGACAATCATGCAGTTTTTGTCTTTGGTTCCATTTATGTGATGGATTATGTTTATGAATTTGTGTATGTTGAACTAGCCTTGCATTCCTGGGATGAAACATACTTGATCTTGATGGATAAGCTTCTTGATATGCTGTTGCAGTCTGTCTGCCAGTATTTCATTGAAGATTTTTGCATCTATGTTCATCATGGATATTGGCCTGAAGTTTCTTTTTTTGTTGTTGAGTCTCTGCCAGGTTTTGATATCAAGATGATGTTGATCTCATAAAATTAGGGAGGATTCCCTCCTTTTGTATTTTTTGATACAGTTTCATAAGGAATGGAACCAGCTCTTCTTTGTATGTCTGGTAGAATTCAGCTGTGAACCCATCTGGACCTGGACTTTTTTTGGTTGGTAGGCTAATGATAGCTGCCTCTACTTCAGCCCTTATTATTGGTCTATTCAGGGTTTCGCCTTCCTCCTGGTTTAGTCTTGGTAGAGTACAAGTGTCTAGGAATTTATCCATTTCTTTCTGGTTCACTGGTTTATGTGCATAGAGCTGTTTGTAGTAATCTCTGATGGCAATTTGTATTTCTGTAGGTTCAGTGGTGATATCCCTTTATCATTTTGCTCTTTCATCACTTTTTTTTTGTTCAGACTTTTTTTCTTTTTCTTTTTTAATGACTAAAGCAAAGCATCTAAAACTACATCTTCTGGAAGAACCACTTGTTCTTGCCTGTCTTGTATCTCTCCTCAAACTTGACCTTGGCCTCTTGTCGGGCCTTGCGTTTAAGGGCAGGATCTCTGAAGACATCCTTATTGACGACAGTTTTGTCCAAGGGGATATCCACAGAGTACCTTGTGGGCATTAGGTGATTGTAGTTATAAACTTTCACAAAAGACTTGATCTTTGACCTCTTGGCCATCTTCTTCTTGTCCATGGCACCTGTCATTTTGTGGAGATAGCGGTCAATTCCAGCCACCAGAGCATGGCTGGAGGGGCGATCTGAGGTGCCATCGTCAATGTTCTTCAAAATGATGGCTTTGTGTCCAGAGTAGCGCCCAGCCAAAACAAGCACCACCTTCCCAGGTTTCATGGACTTGCCTATTTTGGCAGCAACCACTCAGGCCTATGGCAAAAAGGAAAGAAGAACACTTCCGCTAACCTTTCACCCTGGGGAGGAGTCGCATGCAATATGTCTTTGGTGGAGACCTACTGAAAAGCAGTGTGGTGAGTGGGAAGAATGTGGGCTTCGCAACTCTGTAGACCTACGCCAAGCCCAGCCTTGCTGTCTCATAGCTATGCCATCTTGAATTCAGGGCCCTTGTCCAGCATCCACTCAATACTTAGTGGTATAATAATGATGAGTCCTTGGAGAATAAATTTACAACCTCTCGAGAAGATTGTTGAAAATTACAGCACTGTATTAGGTGGCCCGTGTTTTGCTTTTGCTAGAATTACCAATAATGTTACCTAATAATTAATCATATGTATGAAATATGAATGCATCTTTTGAAAGTGTAAATTCTGTTCAGCGTACATTTATGCATCATGTGCCTACCAGGTTTCATGCCAGGCATGGGGACACCAACAGAAGTAACTCAGGGTTGCTGCTTGCATGAAGCTCCTATATTTGCAGGGGGATCAATAGCTTTAGACCAATTAGTATAACAATAATTAGAATAATTATAGGATATATTTAAGTGCTGTGAGAGTATAGATAGGTGACACAGTTCTGTTTGGTTGGAGAGAGAAGAAAAAATAAGCCATTCAGGGATTTTGATTACAGCCATAGAAACCAGCTCTGGCAATCATAAGCAAAGAGGGAATTAATTGGAGAGTTGTTGGCTCACCTGTGGGTGTTGAGCTGGAGGGCCAGGCCTGCGGAATGGGCCAGAAGCAGGGGAGCTTCTAGGTCATGAAGCCCTGTCAGTTGCGTCACTGTACTCTTGCTGCTGTTTCTGTGGTCTCTGTCAAGCCAGTCTCTATCACTCCCTCCTTTCTGTGTCATTTATTTATTCAGGGTTCAGTTTTGTGTGATGATGACTGACTGAGCCCAAGTGGGGTGCCTACTCCTGGCTGCTTCAGGACAGAGAAAGCACACATATTTGATCTCCACTTTAATATAGGACAGCTTCCTATTTGGAAATTGGACAGAACCTCCCCAAGACTCCAACACGGGATTTAATAGGGTGCTGCAGGAAGCATTGACTGGGTCCTTGACAGTTGGCAACAGCAGAGAACTGGCAGAATATAGAAGAAGAGACATTTCTGGCAAAGAACAGTAGGAGCCAGAAGCACGGGCCCTGGAAGCCCTCATGTGTCTGAAGGGACGAGAGCTCCATTGTGCCATGGGCAGTATTTGTAGCTGGTTGAGACTAGGTCAAAGAAAAGCATTTCTTCAGTTTCTAATATCCATTCTCTAGAGAAGTTGCCTAGGTGGGGATCCTAGATGGATCTACAAGCAGTTGGAACAGGTTTTTGACCAGCCTCTGAGGCCCCTAAAGGGCAGTTTATCTGAAGGAGATGGCCCAGAGAGCCCCCACCAGCTGCAAGCTGACAGTTCCCTGTTCTCTGCATTGTCCTCTTAGCCCAGGTGTAGTACCAACAGCAGAGGCAGGACATTGCTGCCCACAGAGGACTCCTCCAGTAGGTATGGGGCAGCTGCCTACTTGCCTGATATAGTTACAGGCTGAGCATGTGACTGTGGCCAGGCAGCCTGTTCTCTGGTCAGGTAGGGGCCACTTCTCAGACTCTGTTAACCTCACAGCTCTCTAGAGAACCTTTCTGACTCATCGACATACAAACCCTGAGGTCTGAAGTGCTGTCAGAGTGGGGCAGGGCGTACTGGGGTTATTCTGGACATGAAGACCACATACACCTGGCTGGCTCTGCTCAGTTCATGAATTTCCCACTTGGAGCCTGGGCAGTTCATCGCTCTTGTTCTCTGTAAGAAACTATAGTTCTATTGCTGGTCATGTTTGAGCAACTTCTCTGAACTCTTACTGTTTGGAGCTGCAGTGAGAAGCAGCAGGCAGCAGAGCTGAATCACTGGCTCCTTCCCCCCCGCCCCGCCCCATCTCTCTCTTTTCAGCCTGCAGATTTAGAAGCATGAGTAAGCTCTGCTTTACCTAACTCTTGCTTATTTCAAGCAGCATGCTGTTACCCTGTACCTAAAGACAGCCCCTGCCTCCCTCACAGGCAGGGATTCTATTCTCCAGCATTACTTTTTAAAAGGTGTTCAGCTAGAAAATCGCATGTTATTTCCTCTGTAAAGGTTTCTCCTTGCCACCTTTGTGTAGCTACAGCTGTCACAACCGCAGTTAATATTTTGTGTGCCTGTGCATGCAAGTGCATGGTGTGGGAAAGAAGATAATCAGGCTGTCCTCTTGGGCAGCAGCCTTACAGTTCAGCTTTTATGAGCTAGATTAAAAAAATAAATAAATAGATCATATCGCTCTCTTGCTCAGAGCTCTCCAGTGGCTCTCCGTGCTCATAGACGGCAGTGCACCACCTCATCAGGGCTGCAGGGCCCTGCGCCATCGGGGTCTCAGCCTGTTTTCATGCTGTCTCTCACCACTCCCCCACTCCACTCCCAGGTATTTGTTACGGTGTTTGTTATGTCCCTCGAACATGTCACATTTGTTCCCACTCAGAGGCCTTTGCATTGGTTTTCTCAGCTAGGAATGAACTTCTCCAAGATTGTCATGGCCTTCTATTCTGTCATTCAGCTCTCAGCTTGAATGTCACCTCCTGAGAGGGACCTTCTGTGGTCACCCCCTGTGAATGAGTCCTCACCCCTGCCTCTCTGGACTGCCACTCTGTTCTCTACAGCCCTTCGTCACCATCTGATATCGCATTCACCCATTAATTTATGTTCATCTGTCCATTCCCTCCTGTGTGCCTCACTCATCACAGGATCCCAGTCTCTGAGAACAGTCCTGGATCCACAAGCATTCAGGACAGTTTTGGTACTGATCTCAGTGCAAACAAGAGTGAAACAGTAGTGGGGACATTGACTGGGAGAGGCAAAGTGCCATAGCAAAGATTGCGCAGAGATGCAGAGAGGAGAGAGGGCATCTCCAGGGATGCGGAGGTTCTGTCCGAGCTAGGTATGCCTGTGTAGATCAGGGCTTAGCTGTTCTGCCTGGGCCAACCTGGCTCCACTCTGGAGGAACAAAATTCATGGCCAGGCCAAGGAAGACGGCATGCTGAGGATGCTGACAGGTAAGGACTGTTGGATACCAGGAGCAGGTGCAGGGGAGGGGCCCACTGGCCTGCTCTTCCTGAGGAGAAATGGACATCGCTTTGGGCTTTCAAGGGCACAAGCTCCCATGTGGTTAATTGTTGTTGCTCTGTGCAAATCTGGGGTTCCTCCCAGCCCTCCACTAAAGGGAATTGTGCACCAGAGTGGTTCTACATTTCATTTCCAACCTTATCATCTCTGTGCCCTAGAACTTTATTAGACATTGAAGAGATGATATCATGATTTCTTAACATAGCCTTGCTTGGAAAATTATACCAGGTAGGATCTTATTACACCAGAAGATGAAGCCCATTAGTTTAAAACTTTACCTCTGCCATGTATTGATTGTGCAGCCCTGGGTGAATTCATTACTCTATGCCTCGTTTTTCTTGCTTTTAAAATGGGTTTAGGCCAGGTGCAGTGGGTCACATCTGTAATTCCAGCACTTTAAGAGGCCAGAGTGGGAGAATTGCTTGAGCCCAGGAGTTCAAGACCAGCCTGGGTGACATAATGAGACCCCATCTCCCCAAAATTTAAAAAATTAGCCAGGCATGGTGTGCTTGTAGTCCAGGCTACTCAGGAGGCTGAAGTGGGAGGATGGCTTACGCCCAGGAGGTCGAGGCTGCAGTGAGCCAAGATTGTGCTATTGCACTTTAGCCTGGTTGACAGAGCAAGACACTGTCTCATTCATGCATGCATACATACATACATATATAGTGTTTAATAATACGTATCTATCTCACTATGTTATTGTATAAGTTAATGGAGCACTTAAGGAATTATTTATTAACAGATAATAAATGATCACTGTTGCTTTTATGGAGTCATTCCTGATTGTTTCGTGGGATGTCACTGATCCTTGTTTTGTCATGACCAAGATTATACTTTTATCCTGATCAATATCTAGGTGTTGCTAAGAGGAAGGACGGCTGCAGAAAATGTGATACTTACTGGATAAAACGTGTCAGACATACACAGAGTTAACTGTTCCTGAGGATTTCCATTGTCTCCTTCCCTGCTGTCTTATTCTTTTCTTACTTGGGCGACATGGAGGAGAGCAGGCTCTGGTTTCCCGGGAGGCCATCTGTCCTGTGATCCCTCACACCTGAAGCCTCTGTTCACTCATCCTCCCAGCCATGGGCACCATGTCCACAGTGCAGATGGGGCGGGGGAGTGGTCTCAACACTGCAGCCTGTGAGTGGAGATTTGGAAGGAAGCAGCATGAGCAGATACAAGCCTTCAGAATGAGACCAGTTTTCATGCGGCTTTCCCTGGTAATAAAAGGAAATGGGGGCTGTAGAGAGCCTACAGTATTTCAGCAGATGGTCTTGTAATAGAATGTTTTTTCAAAGTTTCCTTGTGAGGCATCAGTGACTCTTGGAAAATGTGTATTGTGTAATGAGGAACAAAGACAAGGCTTTGAGCATCCCTCTTCATGGCACCTTTCTGAGTTGCCTCTCCCTCCTGGCACAGGTGGTTTTGGAAAGTAAGGAAGATGACCCTAGAGAAGCAGCCTCTCTGCATTTGTCTCTGCCTTCAAAGAAGCTGGGAATTGGTCCTAGGGTCAACAATGCCTGTTCATCTCTGCCCCTACCCACTCTTCTGGGCTCTGGCCTCAGCAGGACCCATTTGATGTCAATGAAGGAAGGTCTGCATTTCTGCAGTCCCTTAATCAGCTGTATCTCCCCTGCTGAATTGTGCCAACCTCATGGAATGCTGTGCACCTGTCCAAGCTGGCTTATGGAAGGAAGGGAGGGATGGATTATTGGTGGTAGTTTCTTCTTCAGACTCAGAGCACATAAGCCGAAGCACTGCCAGGACCCCTACAGCAGGTCAGAATAACACCAAACCCTTATGGCAGCCCTATGAGGAAACTGAGGCACAGAGAAATTGCAAATAATTGTTAGAGTCAGAATTTGAACCCAAGCCTCTTAACCATCACAGTGTACTGTACTATCTTAATGATTAGCATCTCCTCCCAAAATCAACTTGTTAACATCATTCATTTTATACCTTTTTTTTTTTTTTTTTTTTTTGGCAGTCGTGTTCTGTTGCTCAGGGTGGCATGCAAGGACATTATCATAGCTCACTTGTGGCTTCCATCTCCTGGGCTCAAGTGATCCTCCTGCCTCAGCCTCCTAAGTAGTTGGGACTACAGGAATGCACCACTATGCCCAGCTAATTTTTATTTTTAATAGTAGAGATGAGGTCTCGCTATAGTGCCTGAGCTGGCCTTGAACTCCTGAGCTCAAGTGATCCTCCTGCCTTGGCCTCCCAAAATGCTGGTATTATAGGCATGAGCCACCATGTCTGGCCATTGTATTATTTACTCCATGTCACTGGGGATAAAGCAGTAACACAATTCAGCCTCTAGCCTCCAGGAACTTACAGTTTAGGAAGAGTACAAGCAAGTAAGCGGAAAAATGACCACACCGTTTGTTCTTCGGACATCTCTCTGCATAAACACAAGAACATACCTGTGCCAAGTTGGCATCTGGCAATAATTTTGGAAATTTATGTGGGCATATATCCACATGCTGAATCCTGTATTAGCTGTGGGAATATACGAAGCTGTGTGTAGATGACATACAAGTACAAGGTGCACTGATTTCATTTATCATTACAACATAAGTAGACATAGTTCTCATTTTCAGCCAGAACCTGGAGGGATCCTCGTGTTTTCCTCCTTCCCTTCCCCAAGTGTATAATCGGTCAGTTTTCTCCTGTTGAACCCTCTGAACCCCCAACCCAGCCTCAGTGCCGTCCTCACTGTGCTCCCCAACCTGGATTACCGCATCAGCTCTTTTACTGGTCTCCCCACCTCAGGCCTGTTTTTCTTAATATTTTGATAACTTTATTTCAATATAATTCGTTTCCTTGATAATCTTACGTATTTTTTAACATCTTTATTGAGATATTCATAAACCATAAAACCACCCATTTAAAGCACACATTTCTATGGTTTTTAGTGTATTCACTGAGTTGTGCAGCATTACCACAATTATAGTTCAGGATGTTTTCGTCACCCAGATCGAAATCCTGCTCCCGTTAATAGTCACTTCCCATCACCCCTGTCCCAGCCCTCAATTCATGACAAGCACTCATCTGTTTTCTGTCTCTATGGATTTGCCTAATCTGGACATTTCATATCAATTGAATCATATATGATCTTTTATGTCTGTCTTCTTTCACTTAGCATAGCGCTTTCAAGGTTAATTTATGTTGTAGCATGTATTAGTACTTCATTCTTTTTTCTGGCTGAATGATATTCCATTGTATAGATATACCACATTTTAAAATTCATCTGTTAGCTGATGGACATTTAGGGGCTAGGTATAGGAGAAAATGGGAGCTGCCTGCTATTAGACACAGAGTTTCTTTTTGGGGTGATGAAAATGCTTTAAAATGAAATAGTGGTGTTAGTTGCACAGTTTTGTGAATGTACTAAAACCCACTGCATTATAGATTTTAGAAGGGTAAGTTTTATGACATGCAAAGTATATATCAATAAAAAATCTAAAAACACATTTTAGAAAGAACTCTGTGACATTTATTAATACCATAGATGAACATATTAAGAGGGAGGGAAGACAGGTATAGTGAAGGAAGATAAAACACTGATACTGGAGTATAACATCCCAGAGCACCTCAAGATCAATTCCAAGTGTGAAGATTAGCCCATATTATCTCAAAGTTATATTTGTTTTTTGTTTTTTTTTTTTTTGACTTTCACAGCACAGGTTTATTATCTCTTTGAGATCGCAATGCCATAACATGAATACTATTTCCATTTGATACCTAGAAATTGTGAAACACACAATGGCCCTACACAGCCACTCTTTCTTTGGCATCAGATCAGCTCGAAGTTATATTTGTCTTTGAGATATGCCTTTTCATATTAAAAATAAGTTATCTTATATGGTCATAGATAGGTATATTTTCTTTTCTGATTAAATAATAATAACCCTTTTATTATGAATATAATTTTTGGCTGCCGTTTATTTTGAAGAAAATTATGGTGTACCAGTTATTTGTTTAGTACTTTATGTGTATAATCTTATTTAACTTGACTGCAACCTCATGAAATAGAGATTGTATTAATTTATCCATTGTATGGGTTAGGAAACTGTGGCATGAGAAGTTCTGACTTGACCACAGTCACTCAAGTAGAAAGTGACAAAGATAGTATTAGAATCTAATTCTTTCTGAGTCTAAAGCCTGGTCCCTTAAGCCCTTACTCTTTATTATCTTTTAAAATCAGAATGCATTATCCTTCATCTAAAGTAAGGGTTGTGAGGAACACAATTTAGACCCATCATGGATCTTGCAAAGTCTTTAAGATTTCACTGTAACCATCATTTATCTTTCCATAGGTACATTCTAGTGTCTTATTACTCAAAGCAGCATTACCCAGGCTGGGCATGGTTGTGCATGCCTGTAATCCCAGCACTTTTTTTTGGAGGCCAAAGTGGTAGGATCGTTTAAGCCCAGGAGTTTGAGATCAGCCCAGCAACCTAGGGAGACCCTGTCTCTCCAAAAACAAACCAAAAAAAATTTTTTTTTAATTAGCTGGGCATGGTGACATATGCCTGTGATCCCAGCTACCAGGAGACTGAGGTGGGAAGATCTCTTGAGCCTAGGAAGTTGAGGCTGCAGTGAGCTGTGATCATGCCACTAAACTTAGCCTTGGTGAAGGAGCAAGACTGTCTCAAAGCAAAACCAAACAATTATTTGGGATTTTGTTGGAAATGTTTAATGTAGGCCAGGCTTAATGGCTCACCCTTGTAATTCCACACTTTGGGAGGCCTAGGTGGGAGGATCACTTGAGCCCAGGAGTTTAAGACCAGCCTGGGCAACAAAATGAGATCCCATCTCTACCAAATATAAAAATAAAAAATTATCCAGGCATGGCAGTATGTGCCTGTAGTACCAGCTACTCTGGAGGCTGAAGCAGAAGGATCACTTGAGCACAGGAGAGCAAGGCTGCAGTCAACCAAGGTCATATCACTGCACTCCAGCCTAGTAGACAGAGTGAGACTCTGTCTTTAAAAAAAGAAAAAAGGTCTGGGCGCAGTTGCTCACGCCTGTAATCCCAACACTTTGGGAGGCCGAGGCAGGTGGATCATAAGGTCAGGAGATCAAGACCATCCTGGCCAACGTGGTGAAACTCCATCTCTACTAACTACAAAAATAAGCTGGATGTGATGACACGTGCCTGTAATCCCAGCCACTCGGGAGGCTGAGGCTGGAGAATCACTTGAACCAGGGAGGTGGAGGTTATAGTGAGCCAAGATCGCACCACTGCACTCCAGTCTGGTGACAGAGCAAGACTCCACTTCAAAAAAAAGAAAAAAAGAAAAAAGAACTGTTTAACCCTTAGCTCATCCCAGACCCAAAGAATCTTGGGCCCAATTTTGATGAGTCTTGACTAATCTAGAAGCTAGAATCCACCTTTTATCAAAATCCTGGGTGATTCAAATGCACTTTAAACCTTTGAGAAGAATGGTCATAATACATGTTCTTGGAGTAGTTCAGTTTGATGATCCACCAATGAGTTTTATGTTGTCAAAGCACACAGCTCAGGATGGAATGACCTGGTCCCAAATGTGAGGTTGCTGACTGTGAGTCAGGAACCTGTCTTCATAGTCCTGCTCCTGTGTGATAATGTAGCAAGTCACTTAATCTGAATCCTGTTTTAAAATCAATGATTAGCTTAAATCTCAATTTTGCATTTAAGTGCATTTACCTCACAGATACCACATTAGCTGTATCACACATTTTTTAAATGTAGAACTTTTATTCTTGTAATTTTGAAATTTCTTTTATTTTGTCTTATTCAAAATTATTTAAGGAGACATGTCACCACAGCTCATTTTAACTGTCCTTTTTGTTGCACTGAAATTCTTTTTTTTTTTTTTTTTTGGTAGGTGTGACCTGCAAGAGTGGGCTGTTTTTAAAATGGTCCATTCAACTGTAAAAGAATGTAGATATTTAATTTTGGGAGTAGAGATTCTAGGTATATGTCTGTTAGATCAACCTTGTTAATTTTATTAATCAAATCCTCTAAATCTTTTTAAAATTTTTCTCTGCTGTCTCAGGGGAAGAGCCTTCAATATTACACCAATAAGCATGATATTATATATAGATTCTTTTTGGTACATGTTCTTCATCAACTTGAGGAAACTTCCTTCTATTACTAGTTTTCTAGAAGTTTTCTCCTTGAATGGATGTCATATTTTGTCAAATGCTTTTCTTATATCTATTGAGAATGATCGTATAATTGTCTTATTCTTTGTTAATGTGGTGAAGTATGTTGTTTGATTTCTGTATGTTAAAGCATTCTTTAACATATAATATCCTGCTAGCATAAACCCTAGTTGGTTATGGGTATTATCTTTCTATGCATTGATGGAACTGATCTGCCAATTTTTTTGTTAAGAATTTTTACATCTCTTTTCTTGAGCAGTACTGGTATCATTATAGCAGCCTCTTAAAATGAGTTCGGAAGTGTTTTCTCCTCTATTTGCTGAAAGAATTTGCTTAGAAGTTGTATAATTTCTTTCTTAAATATTTGATAAAATTAATTAGTGAAGCCATCTGGACTGGGAAATTCTTTGGGGTAAGGCTTATGGTTTGTTTTGTAAATCAAGGATAATTATGTATTTGTAAATTATCAGATATACAGTTTTTCTATTTCTGTTACTGTATTCATCACGTTGTGTATATTGTTGAGTCAGTTAGTTTAGCTTATTGGATTATGGTTTACACTTCTGAACACATCTGAGAATTTTTCATCTATTCTTGAAATATTCAAATATTTTTCCACTACCACTGTCCCCTCCCAAGAATTCAATTACACGTATGTTAGACCACTTGATATTGAAATTGTCCCACAGGTTCCTGAGGTAGTGTTCACTTTTTCAGCCCTTTTATCTCGAATGTTATACTTTTCAGCTCTTGAAATTCTATTTGGTACCTTTCAATAGCTTTCATTTATATCATTATATTTACATTTTCTTGAAGTCCTTCAACATGCTTGCGTAAGCAGTTTTAAAGTCCTCATCTGCTAATTGTATTATCTGTCATTTCCAAGTATATTTTTAAGAACAACTTTTTTGTTGTTGTTGTTAGGAGTCATGGGTTATTTAGTAATATGCTTATTTTCTAAACATTTGAGGATTCTCTGGGTATCTTACAATAGTAAGGATTTTCTGGGTGTCTTACAATTTCTAATTTAATACATTTGTGATCATTGAACATACTTCGTATGATTTCATCCTTTTAAACTTTTTAGCTCAAGATATGATCCATTTCAGTGACTGTTCCATGTGTATTTGAGAAGCATGCATTTCCTGCTGTTCATTAGATATGGTGTTCTATACATGCCATTTGGGTCATGTTGGATGATAATACTGTTCAAATCTTCCATATCCTTGTTGATTTTTTTGTCTAATTGTTCTATGAATATTTTGATAGCAGGAGATTAAAGTGTTTGACTGTGATTGTGGATTTATTTATATTCCTCTTTAGTCTCTCAGATTTGCTTTATGTATTTAGGAGTTTCATTATAAGTACCTACACATTTAGAATTATTATTTTAAAATAATTGATCCTTTTGTGATTATGAACTGCCCCTCTTTATAGCTGGTCTTTTTTTTGTCTTGAATTCCTCTTTAATATTAATATAGCTACACCAGCTTTTTTATACTTAGCATTTGCACAATATATCTTTTTCCGTTTTTTTTCCACAAATTTTTGTGTCTTTGTATTTAAAAGATATTTCTTATCAATAACATGTAGTTAGGCTTTGCCTTCTTGTTGGGGAGTGTGATAGGAATAATAATGCCCCCCCCCCCACACTGAAAGATGTCCACCTTCTAGTATCTGGAACCTGTTCATGTGTTCTCTCACATGGTAAAGGGGACTTTGCAGGCATGATTAAATTAAGGATATGTGATAGAGGGATTATCCTTTGTTATCCAGGTGGGTTCAGTGTAATCTCAATGTTCTTATAAGGGAAGAGGGAAGACAGGAGAGACAGAAGATATGATAAGCATAGAAAAGATCAGAGTGATATGAGGCCATAAGCCAAGGAATGGGGGTAGCCTCTAGCTAGAACTGGAAAAGGTAAGGAAATAAATTCTTCCCTGGAGCCTGAAAGGTACAGAAAGGTACAGTCCTGATGCATGATTGTAGTCAAATAAGACCCGTTTGAGACCTCTGACCTTTAGAATTGTAAAAGAAGACATTTATATTGCTTTAAGCCACTAAGTTTCTGGTAATTTCATAACATAGCAGTAGGAACTATTATAAGTAGAGGTAGTAGCTCATATTTGATGTGATTTTTGATGTGACTATTTAAATTAGCCATCTTGATGTTTGATTTCTATTTGTTCCATCTGTTCTTTGTTCCTCTTTGCTTCTTTCTTGCAGGTTTGTTTTTGGTCGGGGAGAGTGGGAATGAGTCAGTATATTTAGAATTCCATGATCTCCTCTATTGACTTTTTTTTTTTTTTTTTTTTTTTTGAGACGGAGTTTCGCTCTTGTTACCCAGGCTGGAGTGCAATGGCGCGATCTTGGCTCAACGCAACCTCCGCCTCCTGGGCTCAGGCAATTCTCCTGCCTCAGCCTCCTGAGTAGCTGGGATTACAGGCACGCGCCACCACGCCCAGCTAGTTTTTTGTATTTTTAGTAGAGACGGGGTTTCACCATGTTGACCAGGATGGTCTCGATCTCCTAACCTCGTGATCCACCCGCCTCTTCCTCCCAAAGTGCTGGGATCACAGGCTTGAGCCACCGTGCCCGGCCCTATTGACTTTTTATTTGTGTGTTTTGGGTTACTTTTTTAGGGTTGCTCTAGAAATTATAATTTTTAAAAAACATATTACAATATATGTTCAAAAATATCCCATAACTTAAGGAATTATTTAAGAATTTTACAAAAGCATCCTACTTTGAATTTTTCTGAGCTTCTCAGATTTGTTTTCTTAGAATTAGTTGTCTTCAATCAATTTCAGAGAATTCTTGGCCATATATTTTAATTATTTTGCCCCACTTTTATGCTGGGACTCCAAATAAATGTATGCTTTAGATATCTGATATTATTCTGTTGATCTTGGGGGCCCTGTTCCATTTTATTTTTTATTCTCTTGTCTCTGTGTTTTAATTTTGATAATTTATAATGCTTTGTTTTCAAGTTCACTGATCCTTTGTTCCATTCAGTATGCTAATAAAGCCATGAATTCCTACCATATCATGCTAGAAATGATTTCTAGCATTTCCATTTCATTCTGTTTTATAGTTTCAGGTGATGTCAGTGAAACTGGTAGAATAAGGACCCCTAAAAATTCTCTTTCATAAAAGCAATGAAAATACTGGCAAAAGTAGTCAGAATCTATTTTTTCAGAACTCTGAAAATTGACCAAAGGCTTGTAGCAATCCAGGAGCATTTGTTCAAGAAAAAATGAAAGACTCTGAGTAAGAAAAGTGAGCTTTGTGGCATTTCAATTTATTGTGTCCCATCCCTCTCTCCCCTGCAGCTCCACAGTAGCCTTGAAAACCTGTAGCTCACAGGCACAGTGCAGACATGCACACCTGCAGCCTGCCAGCCACCGGAAGGGGCAGAAAAGGGTTGGACCTCCTTCAAAGCCCCAGTCACAGAGAAATATCATTATTTTTCCTGTCTGGTGATTCCCTAGAAGAGACCCTGGTTATAAGGCTGTCTTTATATGACCTGACTCAGAAGTTGCCCAGTGCCAACAGCCTTTTCCCAGAGGACATTTGTCAAAAACAAGCAGAGGCAATTGTTGAATATTATAGCTGCCTGGGGAGATACAGAACAATTTGGGCAAACAGTAGGGTAACTTGAAAGCTTAAAAAGAAAATCTAGGGAATGAGGTGGCCATAGGAGGCTTTGAGAAGCTTATATACCATTCCTGGGATTTTAAAAGACCAAGACTATGTATGTGGCTTTGCACAAGATTTCAAAGGGATCTACACCTAAGTACTTGACAATCAAGCTGTCAAAAGACAAAGTCAAAGAGAAGATTTTGAAAGTAGCAAGAGAGAAGTGACTCATCATCTACAAGGAATCCTCTATCATATAAAAGACTTATTTCTCATCATGAACAATAGAGGCAAGATAGTTTCTATCACTCCCTGGAAATTCTCCATGCCTTCATACATGATATTTACCTTTTTCTACTATTAATATGTTAATCTATGATTAACATATTAATGATAGTTATTTAAAGTCCCTTTGTATTAATTCCAGTGTCTAGACCATTAATGTGTCTAGTTCCAGTAGTTTATCTCCATAGGGAGGGTCATTATTTTCGTGTGTGTGTGTGTGTGTGTGTGTGTGTGTGTGTTTTGATATAATGCTCAACATTTTGTATAAACAAAATAAAACAGTAGACACTACACTATATATTTATGTCCAGTGAAGGATTTCTTTTTTTCTGCAAGGCCATTAGTATGGGGGCTTAGGTTTATTGTAAGTAGCAAATTGTTAGGGTTTTTTTCCTTTCTTTTATCCAAAGTGATAATTATTTTCTTTTAAGGGTGAGATTAATCAGTTCATATCTTATATTAACCATTATTAAGTAACAAATTACAAAATGTAGTGAATTAAACATTTATTTTCCTGTGGTTTCTGTGGGTCAGGGATCTGGGCCTAGCTTAGCTGGGTGCCTCTGCCCTAAGGTCTTGTGGTCAAGGTGTCTGCCTGGGCTGATATCTTATCTGAAGGCTCCACTTGGGGAGGGTCTGTTTCCAAGCTCACTCATGTGACTGTGGGCAGGAGTCAGTTCCTTGAGGGCTGATGGATTGAGGGCCTCAGGTCCTCACTGGCTATTGGTCAGTGGCTACCCTCAGCACCTTACTATGTGACTTTGGTCTTCTGATACCTGTCTCCGCAGTGGTAGTGGAGACAGCTCATAAAATGGAAGCTTGCTTCATCAGTGTGAACAAGGGAAAGAGTATGAGCAAGACAGAAATCACTGTCTTTTAAAACTAAATCTCGGCAGTGACATTCCATTACTCTGCCATATTCTGTTTATTAGTAGTGAGCCCCAGGTTCCAGCCCACACTGAAGAGGAGGAGATCCCACAGGGGCATAAGGCCCAGGAGGTGGAGATCATCAGGAGCCATCCTAGATGCCCCCTTCACATGCTTTTTGTGGTAACTGATTTATTTATACTTATTTCTATAATTCTATTAGATCTTTTCTGTTTACCATCCTCTCCCTCTCCCTCCCCTCCTCCCTCTCACTCCTCCTCACTCACCCCTCACCAGAGTCTTTCTCCCTTACCTTATCCACCTCCTGTCCTCTAACCTGCCTTCTACTCTGGCTTCCATCCTCCTTCCCCTCTTTTACCTCCTTCTCCTCTCCAGTCCTTCCTTGCTCATCTTCTGAAACAATACATTCTGGACCATCAGTCCATCTTCCAGAGTTCTTCGCTTTTACCAGACATTTTATCTTTAGTTGTTTATTTATTTATTTATTTTTTAAGACCGAGTCTTACTCTGTTGCCCAGGCTGGAGTGCAGTGGTGCGATTATAACTCACCACAGCCTCAAACTCCTGGGCACAAAAGATCCTCCTCCCAAGTAGCAGGTATGTGCCACCATAGCCAGCTAACTTTTTATTTTTATTTTTTTGTTGAGATGGAGTCTTGCTTTGTTGCTCAGTCTGGTCTCCAGTTCCTGGACTCAAGCAATCCTCCTGACTTTTTATCTTTGTCTTCCATTGCTACATTCTTGCTCAAATCTCTGTACTTCATTTTACTTTGATAATTTTTCCTTTGCTGTCCTCAGCTTAGAGTTTGTCTTATCCATTTCATTTTTTTATTTTGTAGATTTTTAAATGTATAATCTTTACCTATTTGCGGGTTAGCCTATTTCAGGTTCATAATTTCTTTTTTGTGAATCAGAAGTTACTTCGTTTTATCTTTTTAAGCAACTTAAATATGCATATTTAAAATTCTTTATCATTTGGAGATTGTAATACTGGCTGGATATCTGATGATGTTAAGGAATTCATGTTAAATTATTTTTGATATGCAGTAGTACTATGGTTCTGTTTTGGAAAATAAAAGTCCTTATTTTTTAGAGCAGTGTATTAATGCATATGTAGATGAAGCAATCTGTAAGAAACTTGGGAGTAGAGGAAGTGGAGGGTAGAGATGAAAGAAGGTCTCTTTAGTTTCTAATTGTTGAAGCTTGCTGTTGGCTATCTGGGGTTTTATTGTATTCTTCTGTCTTCTTTAAATTTTTGCATAATAAAAAGTTTTTAAAATCCTTTGTCATATTGTCCTATAAAATTAATGTCATCTGGAGTGAATTTGTATTTCAGTTATTGCTTTTATTGGTAGCCTTTTTAGAAATTATGTTTTGTCACATATTTGAGATTCGGTTTGCAGGTTCATTTGGAGTAGAAAGTTGAATATTTCTATCGTCACCTACACATGACCCCAGGGTGGGACCAGGTCTGATTTTGGCCTTCTGAGGCCTGTCTCTGCAGTGGTCCTAATGATATTGCAGAGCCAGGAACTGAGTCACTAGGTATATTTGTGGTTCAGGGGCTGGATCTGTACCCTCTGGGATTTCCAGGTTTAAGCAAACTGAAAACCCCAGGCCTTAGTGGAGGTCTTCAGATGTTTTTTATATCAGCTTCTTATTTTAGGGAGATCCCTAGGCTGCAGGTGGCCAGCCTGGCTTCAGGCCCCTACTTGTGTGGAGGTGGTTTATTCTGACCCTGCAGGATAAAGAGGGGTCCTGACTGCCTCTGCCTGCTCCAGACCTGGAGCCAGCAGGCCTGTGCTTCAGCCCCACCCACTGCTTTGCATTTCTGTTCTGTGTTGGATACTTTAATCTTGTTTTTGAACCTGTCCATGTCTCTTTGGTCATCTCTTCTATATTTTATCTGCCAATGCTATGTGTTTGGAGTAGGGTAGAGGCACCAAAGTGTGAACTCACTGTGTCATCTTGACTGGAGGAGGTCCTTGACTAAATCATGCAGATTCTCTCAATTCTCTATTCAAAGACTGTCATCTGCTGAGTACATGTTCACAGTGGTGATATTTTACTTTTGTATTAAAGACAAGATTCTTAATTCCGTATTTTTTTTCCCCTGAAGACTTTCTCAGAAATCTCCTTAGGGAAAATAGCAACCCGCTAACCCTACAAGTGAGTCTGTCTTATGGTCTCCCCAGCACATCTCTCTCTGAAATTATTTATCTGCACACACATTTGTGTCTCCCACTGGGATCTAAGCTTCATGATAGCAGAAACTCTCTCTGGCTTCCCTGTTGTGTCCTCAGTCCCTTTACCATGCTATCTGTCACATGGAGGTCCATCATGGTGTTCTGGTAAGTGACACACTCAGACACAGAAACCACAGTTGTGTTGCGTGCTGTGTGGCCTCTCATGAGTGCTAGCTAGGAAGCCGCTTTGAGACTGTGGGGCAGCTGTGTGGAGTGACAGGTGCTGCCCAGTGTGCTCTTCCATACATCACAGCCAGGCCATTGAGTACCTGCTCTGGGCCAGGCACTGACACACAGGCGTTTATGTCATTTTCAGTTTCTACAGCCATTTTTTGTGTCACTTCCTGTCCATTGTCAGTCATTGGGATTGCATTCTAAGTCTCAGGGATGAGCAGAGCTGGTGGGCAGTGCTTTGTAGTGGATGAATCAGAGGTAGTGAGCTCGCCACCCTTCTGGCTCGCTTGTGACAAAGTCAAGGTGTTGGGGATATAGTGCACGTAGTAGAGTTTTCATTCAAGTGGGAGGCACAGCCTCATCCCTCTCTAAACAGTTCATTTCATTCTTAACTGCTCAATTGTGTTGCATTGGACATGAATGGTAAAGTAGGCCTTGATGTTCTGTTTCTTCCTGTTGTATGAACAGTCTCTAGCCTGAGGAGGTGCTGATGGTGAGACATCTTCACCTAACACTTGAGCCCTGCCTCCCATTCCTCACGTCGACATCCTACTGGCACAGGCTCTGGAAGCTTCGGTATGAACATTCTGGTAGCCTCGGCCCAGAGGAGGCATCACAGTGTGTGAGTCGGATGGTGGTGGATGTGTGGACGCACCTCCTTGTCTCTGTTGCTTTACTTGACCCTAGAGAGTGGCAGGTGAAGAGCCTTATGATGGTTTTGCCTTCAGATGTCATCTTCCTGCTTGGCTGGGACTGCTGGTCAAAACATGTCAGGTCCGGAGCCCTCAGAGACTTTCTTGTACTGGCTGCTTAATTGCATCAGACGAGCTTCTCCTCTGACGGCACCAGGGATTGGTAACAGTTAAGTGCTGGGCTGCTGAGAGGCCCAGCACAGATTAGCCATGCTTGCGTTCCTGGGACACAGCTTCAGCAGCCCACTTTGAAAAGCCCTGCAAGAAATTCCTGGCATTCAGTCCCACTGTTTGTATTTAGCTTTTCTGAATCATTGGCATTCCAGAGGCATGCCAGAAGCCTGCCTGGCATTTTTAGATCCTCTGCAGCTGTCTGGGGATCCAGGTTAGTACTTCTCCCTTCTACAGGTAAAGGGAAAACAGACAAGATAGCATCTTGCTCACGCTTCCTAGAGGCCACTCAGTGACAGAGCCAGTATTAGAACTTGACTCTCAGGGGTTCAGCCAGCCACCCAGGCCCACTGGCCTGGCGTGGTCCTATCACCTGAGTTTTTCTCCTGCTCTGCACTCAGGGGCACTGCTGGGTGGTCAGCTCTTATTACAGACCTCCCTGCTGGTGGTTCTGCAAGGTTCCATGCCAGCAAGAGTAGCACTGCCAGAGAGATGGGCTTTCAAAAACATGGGTTCCTATCTTACCCTGTACTTTGAATGATTCAAACCCATGTGCTGATACCATATTGTGGCTTAAAAGGAAAAAGCTCAGGGCTTGGAAGTCGTATGAACTTAGGTTCACAGTCTAGCCTAGTCACTGGCTAGCTTGTACTCCTGGGGGTGGTGAGGATTAAGTGCCATCAGGAGCCTAGCAGAGTGCCTGAGCACACTCAGCCCTAGCACACGGACAGACAGCGAGCAGATAGTGTTATTCCTTATGCAGTCAAAAAAAGGCAGTCCTGAGCTTCCAGGCCCCTGTGACTGTGTCCACCCTGACCCTCAGTGTGAAGTTGTTACACAGTTGGTCCGTGGAGGTAGAGGTAGGTAGTGGGGCCTGGTCCTGGGAAGCCCCGAGACTCTGGGGACATGAGTATCCCAGTGAGGGGACTTACATCCCTGCCCTGCCATGTGCTGGTGATGCCTTGTGGAGAGGCCTGTTAGGGAAGTACTCATATCTGTTGGGGTTTCCTTTAACCTTCTGTAGAGCTATGCATCTCTTCCAGCTTTACACATCATACCTGAGGAAGCTGGAGGTCAGGAACTTGTTCAAGGTCGCCTAGCTAGTTAAGGGTGGCCTGGGTCCAACTGCAGGTCTGCCTCAGGTCACTTGCCCTGGTGAGCTGAGCCCTCAGCCTAACTGGACCTGGAGGGAAGGCCCTTGGCCCTGTGCTCCAGTAGGGACTCAGCCATCCCCATCAGGCGGGTAAGGGAGCAGTGACCCTCCAGCTGACTCTGTGCCTCCCTTCCTGCAGGTATGGATCCCTGCCCATGAGGCTGTGGCATGGTGTAGTTCCAAGCATAAAGACACCAAGGCTGTGTAGCTCACGGCAGCACACCCCACAGCCAGGTATACCTGAATTGACCAAGTTTCAGTCTCCAGCACTATGAACAGCTGTGAGTCTTCTGACAGTTACTTAGGCCCCCAGTTGTTGTCTGGCTGTTCATCTGTAATGGGGGGTATCATGATGATGCCACCTGCCTTTTACAACTGTGGTAAGGATCAAAGGAAATAACTGTGGGAGCACTGTGAACAGGACTGCCATAATCATAAATGTTACTGTTTATCATCTGCGAAAAGGCTACCCATCTCAAAGGCTTATTGTGAAGATTTAGCACAATATATGCAAATGATCTGGCATATCATAAGGTTTTCAATTCATTATTGCTACTGTTCTCATTATGAATGTGAACAGAAATGTCAGGTGCCTTCTCCCTGCAGCACCAGTCCAGCACCACTGCTGCTGGCTAACGTGGCTTTGTTCTCTTCCAAGCAGGCCAGGGAGCTGGAGAGCAGAGAGGCAGAGCTAAGACGCCGTGACACCTTCTACAAGGAGCAGCTGGGGCGTATTGAGAGGAAGGTAAGACTGCTGCTTGGCTACATTTCTTGGGGCCAGGTCCTAAAGGCATCTGACCAGAACACAGCACCATCACTGGGGGCCGGGGTGAGGAGCCCGCAGGCCCAGTGCCCATTTGCCCAAATGCCAGTCACTCCTTGGACATGCCCTCCTGCATTCTGCAGCAGGCACCCAAATGGAGCCTTTCAACAAGTTGCATTCATGGAGATAATTGGTTTTTAATTGTCTCCCCACCCCCACCCCCTCAACCCCCCCCCCCCCGCCCCCTGCACTTTTTTTTTGAATGTGGCTGGCTGTACAGTAGTTCAGTTTTAGAAAAAAATTCACTTTCACCACAGGGCGGTGCTGAGTCCCAGTATACCTTTTCTACTTTAGTTAAGCTGCATTTGGTAAAAATAATAATAACGTGATGTCTTGCTATACAAATACATTAAAGTTGTATTATTGATTTTCTCCTGGGAGTCGGGAAGATCAAAGTGCACTACGGCTGCACACTCGCTGCTTTTCTAAAGATAAGCCTTTGAAATGAATGAGATTTAAAGACACATCATCATGCCTTTAAAAAAAGCCTACAATGACTCTTGAAAATTCATTTGGTAACTTGCTTACTTTATTTTTTGGTTTAATTTGTGGATCATGACAGATTTTTCAAAGAAATGGCTTAAAACGTGGGAGGGGATGGTTGGGAGGTTAAAAAAGAAAATTGTTCTCCCTCATGCCTGAGACAGCATGCCAAGCAACCTGAGCCATCAGCTTATTGCAGGCAAATCTTCGCAAATCATTTGTCACGGTTTGGAGCTTTGAAATTGACAGTTTGCTTGAGGGGTCTGATTTCCACAGGAGTTTTCTCCTGTGGCATGCCACAGTGGAGCCTGGCAGAAATGTGGGTTTCTGGATTTCCAGGCAGTGTGGAAATGAGGGAGAGTCTTCCATGCCCCATGAACACCACTCGTCCACCTTTGCCGGGTGTTTAGGGGATGGCCGGAGTTGACGTGCCATGAACACTGAGTGCTGATGGTGACATCCCACAGTCTGAGGATCGGCAGTGCACCTCTGAGCCGCTTTCCAAGTGGCCCTTAACAAGCAAATCTTTCACAGAGCAGCCTTCACGCATAGGTTTGACTGTAGCTTATAATGACAAGGATTGTGATTTGAGATCCCAGAAAAGGGTAGAAAAGATTCCACCAGCCATAGCTCTAATTATCACAGTTACCCATGTGTTCATAGGCACAGGGTTTTTTTATTTTTGTTTTTTTGTGCATTCTTTGGTCTCCTCTGTGCTCCCCATGTTTCTGTCTCTGGACTTAGCTGCTAGAGGCGTGTGTTTGTATCTCGGTTTGGGATGGCAGGGAAAGAGCCTCACAGCATTTTTGCCTCTCTCAAATCTGTTCTCCCTTTGTCCTTCTCCTCTCTCATCTCTACCCTAGTTCTCCTCCTAGAAACCAAGTCTCTTCCTTACTGAAGGAGAGGAAATTCTAGATGAGACTTCTTTCTCATCTAAGTGAAGTCCAAAGTCCTTACATATATAGGAGTGGGCTTTTTAAAAATCGAGGTTTCTTAGATGATTGTGAAGAGTTATTAAACGCTTCCAGAAGGAGGTGCAAAAGCATGATCTCCATTCTGATTCTTAAATACGCATTTTGCTGGTGATAATATTAAAAAAAAAAAAAAAAAAAGGAAAAGCACCTCCAACATCTCAGGAAATGGAGATTGGTGTGGGAGATAGGAGGATTAGAGGAGAGCCAGGGGAGAGGCAGAAAGGAGGCAGAAGAATGAGACTTAATTGTATTAGTTTTGAAAAAGGTTTTCGATCTTCTCCTCGGATAATTTTATTCCTGTAATGGCTGGGAAGATGGAAAACACAGCATCTGACAATCTTTTTTTATTAGCTGTTGCTTTTATACGATTCCACTTTCATTTGTTGAATACTTGCAGACCTTGACATTTCCAGCTTCTGTACACACGGCTCCAGGACCTTCCAGTCATCACATCCCTTTCCTTTTTCCCCTATTCCCTTTAAGTTTATAAATTGACAGTAAAAATCTGTTTGGGGAAAGTTGGATAAGCTGCAGCATCATCTTTGACCACCCAGAACAGCTCAGAGTACAGTTCCGGGTGAGAGCAGGTTGAGGTGGGGAGGCTGAGGGCTGGGGCTGTTGGCTGAGCCATGGTGTATCCAAGGGGCTGGCTGGAATCCTGCTGCCAGCCACCCGTGGAGGCCGGTCAGCCCCCACCTTCTACCTGTTGAGACTGGCAGGTAAGGAAAGCCTGCATAAAAGGCAGACTCATTTTCAAGGAGGAAGAGACCTCTGGACTCTTTTGTCTATAGTATTTATTTCCTAAATGATTATTCTTGAGCATGGAAATCTCATTTCGCAGGGCTCCTATGCTTTATAATATTTCTGAGTAATTGCTCCTCAAAGCCACGCTGCAAGATCTAAGCGAGGAATCTTGTTTCCCTTTCCCCACAGAAAGCAGTGAGCTGTTGAGGACACATGGGCCTTGTGAGGGCCTTGTACAGCACCTGAAGAAGCAGCCTGGGCGTTGAGTATGGTGCAGCTGATGGAGTGTGAGCACCAGGGCCCAGGAGCCTTGGCTCCCATGCAACAATTTCAGTCACTGTGCTTCCTTTCAGCTCGGTTTTTCCATCTGTAAAATGGAGACGTTAATGCTTTCTGCCAGGAGTTACTGGGAGGATTGAGGGAGGTAACGCCTGTAAAAGTGTTGGTGTGTGCTGGACAGGTGCTCGCTCCATCCCTGGTGTACAGCAATGCTGGGGTTCTATTTCATGTCGTAGTGCTTCAGGTTTGGATTAATGGATGAGCATGTGTGCATGCTGAGATGGATTTTTATCATCAAAGGTGACCTGATAGCCAACACCTGCTCTCTGGGATGGGGAAGCCTTCTCTCTGGGCTACATCAGGCTTTTCTCTGATTGTCTTGCAGTATCCAGTGGGCTGGGGCCCTGCAATCCCTAGTTATTTCTGCACATCTGACAGTGTCATGGAACAAGGCCGTTGTCCGTTTCTGTGGGCATCTTCCCGCAGGACCCCTATTAACTTCATTAGGGCTGGCACCATGTTTGAGAGGTCAAAGAAGAGCCCCAGACCCAGAAAATGAGACACAGGGTTTTATTAGTTATACACAGTGGCAGTTAAAAGTTACATACAGGGACAGTCCAGTGGCAGTGGGATGAATAGGGAAACCACAAGGCCCTGGGGCCGGCTGAGCCAGTGAACCACTACTCACAGAGAGCATGCAGTTTCTATAGCATTTCACTCTCCCTAACAGCTTCTACCTGGCAGCCTTCATTTAACCCAGGGATGGCCAATCTTTTGGCTTCCTTGTGCCACACTGGAAGGAGAATTGTCTTGGGCTAACACTAATGATGGCTGATGAGATTTCAAAAAAAATCGCAAAGAAAGTCTCATAATGTTTTAAGAGAGTTTATGACTTTATGTTGGGCTGCATTCAAAGCCATCCTGGGCTGCATGCAGCTTGTGGCCTGTGGGTTGGACAAGCTTGATTTAACCCAAAACAAAGGGCCTCAGTGTCCTGTACAGCTATGTTCCCTGGATTTTCACTTCACTGCTTCACAAGGGCTGAAGGTTCAGATGTTTCTCACAGATAAGGAATGGGTCTCCGAATTGGCCACTCCCAGATTCCTTAGCTCAGAACTCCAAACACACATTCAGGTGCATCTGCCATATGGGCTTATGGACCAGGAAGGTGAGACCCTTGACTGCCTGTGCTGTCGTGAGTCATTGCTGCTGAACCCCTCGCCATCTTACCTGTGCTTTCATGGCACCCCTGGCTCCAGAGCCTTTGCTCAGCTGCCACTTTGTAATTTTCTGCAGGAAGCAAAAGAACTAAGAGTGGGATTCACCCACACGTTGCCTGGATTCAGCTATCATGGGGCTAAGGGTGACTTGTGCCTCTTTAGAACCAGCACACTTTATTGTATTCTAGTAGAAACCTTGATACTGGGTGGCTCTGAAGGAGACCCTAAGGGCCCATGGAGTTGACCACTTGTGGCCGACCAAGGCCTTTGTCTTCCATAGTCAACCATAGGGCTGAGTAGGGTGGTAGGGACGAGTAGGTTTTGGGGTCCAGTAGACTTCAGTTTAGTTCTGCCTCAATCATGTAGCAGCCTTGTGACCCTGAGCATGTTGTTACATTCTCTAGCCTCAGTTTCCTTATCTTTGAAATGGGAATTTAGGACTAACCTGCCAGCTGTTTGGGGTGAGTGGTGGTTTGTATAAAGCAGCCATCAGAGTACCCGACCTCAGTATCCAGTTCTCTTCCATGTTATTTCTGTCCTCTTCCTCCTCTTCAATAAATGGCCGGCCTTCATTCACGCCACATCGATTTAGGTCTGCTAAATGCCAGGTGCAGGGATGGTTCAGACAGCTGTGGCTCCTGCCTCATGAAATCCGCAGTCAGGTCTGGGAGGGAAGGGAGGTGCCGAGGATTAGGATGCCAGATGGGAGGATGCTCATATGCAGGCTTCCATGTGACTAGAGGACCTCCCAGCTCTGCAAAATGCTTGGTCTCACTTTTTCCAAACTCAGCAGCTATAAAGCAGAGAAGGTCTTTTTCAGGGTAAGCGTCAAAAACCAAGTCAGGAAGAAAGGGACGGGAGAAATGTATTCTTCCTGGACTTTGTCTCCTTCCCTGAGGATTGAAGTCTTCCTCCCTGCACCTTTCAGAGGCCTCCTTGCCCTGCCTCTGAGCAGTCAGCCCTTTCCCCCCTTGTACTCCCTGCTGCCATTTGAGCTTTCTTAAGAAAAGACCATCATCTGATCCCGACACCCCTGCAGTTTGCTCACTGACACTGCTCAACAGACATACCTTTCCCAGGCACACTGGTCTCTGCCTGGTCCCTTGGGTGTATAGGAATACACAAGCTACACAAGATATTTGGAGGAGGAGAAATTACATACAGGATTTCTACTTCACAAGAAAAGGTATGGTCAGCAAACATGGAAAGAGCTCATCGTCACTACACATCAGGGAATTACAAATTACGACCACAACATGATACCATTACACACTTGGAAAAATAGCCAAAGTGGAAACAACAGCTCCAAGTATTGGCAAGGATATGGTTTAACCTAAATTCTGAGAGACCGTTGGTTGGGTATGAGTTGGCCTAGCCACTGTGGAAGATTGCTAGCCAGTGCTGTTAAAGCTGAACGTGGGTATGCCCCAGGACCCAGCATTCTGCACCTAGTGCAGATGTACCCCCAGGTTCACCAGAAGAGAGGTTGTAGAACATCCATGGTAGCATCGTTCATGATAGCTCTGAAGATCAGCAGGAGAGAGGGAGGTGCTGCATGAGACTGAGCATTCCACAGTTGCAGGTGCTGCTGCTAGAACACCAGACACACTGCTGAGCAAAGGAGCCGGCTAGGGAAGAGGACCTGCAAACTGCGCGATTCCATCCATGGAAGGGGCGAAAGCAGCACAGCACATCTGTGGTGTTAGCAGTTGGGATGGTGGTTACCCTGTGGGGGCAGCAGTGACCAGCAGGGATCATTTGGTTGGGGGGGTAAGGCTTCCTTTCACGACCTTGGTGTTAGTTACAGGTGTGTTCAGTCACTGAGAGATCATCTGGCTCTGTACTCAGGAGAGTCAGCATGTGAGGCTTCATAGAAAGTGGGCTGTGGCTGAGGAAGGCAGGCTGGCAGGGGTGTTCCATGGCCTCTGCTGTCCCTCACTGCCAGGCACTCTCATGGCCTGCAGGGCTCTGCTCAGGGCCTGCTTTCCAAAGCCCAGGGACCTTACAGGCCTTGAACGTCCTTTTCCAGGTCCTCCCAGACCCTTCTGTGTGTTTGCCTCTCTTCCTTGCGTGACTGGAGGACAGACCAGCAGGAAGAGGCTGCTCGCCTTATGGAGTGACACAGCCGGAGTGTGGCAAGCCCTCTGCGAGACCACATCTGTCTGCACCCAGCCTGCTGGGCTCTTGTTGCCTCTGAGTTCTGTAATTCTGAGTGCCTCCTCTTCTGACCGGGTTGCCTAGGAGAGCTGCTAAAACCCTGTGTCAGGTACTGCGAGACGAGGGGCATGGGCACAGGATGGGGGCTGGGTATGGAGCCACACCTCACTGGAATGCCCCATAGGCACCACAGAATTGCCTGCCACTCCATCTTCTGTCTCCCGCTAAGGCTTGGTCCCTGTGCGTATTCTAGCACTTGCCACACTCTGTCTTGTTAGTGCCTGTGGCTGTCTGCTCTGCATCTGCGAGCACGGTCCTTGCTGGTCTGATTCATCAGGTGATTCATCGCCAAGGGCTGGGGATGCAGCGCCTGGCATAGAGTAGGTGCACAGTAAATGTTTGCAGGAATAAAGAAGGGAATGTATGTAGGCAATCAGGAAACAGTGACGCAGCGGGGTTCCAAAGGAGGAGGAGGAGGAGAAGGAGGAGGAGAGAGCCTTTGCCTAGAAGTCTTCTTGGCGGGAGCTGTTTGCAGAGAGCAGGATGTCATTGGGTCGTGTGCAGGGCCGCTCCTGGAGAAACTGGGGCTTCTGGCTGGAGAGCTCGGCCACAGCGAGGTGCTCTGTGGGAAGGGAGGCCACAGATGGTGCAGCTGGGAAAACAGGCAGGCCTGAGAAAGAGTAATGGTACCATTAAGAGAAAGAGAAAATTTAGGTGAGCCACTACACTTGGGGAAGGTTGTGAGTTTCATTCTAGGCATGCATTTATGAGGCAGAGATGACCGGCAGATGATTGAGAAGTGTAGACAGTATCCTACAGAATGACAGTCACTATAATTTTGTGAGCATATGCTACATGCCAGACCCTCTTACTTAAGTCATCGTGAAGCCTTGCAGCAACCCTGTAAGGTAGATTGTAATACATATGTTCTACAAATGCAAAAGCCAGGAAGCAGGCTGAAGCAGCTGCCAGAAGCCACGCACGCAGCTGATAGATGAAGTCAGATTCTTGGGGCTCCAGAGCCCGCTCTTCTACCGCCATGTGCTGCCTCCCACTGCCTCCTGCATCAGCGAGTGGAGAAGAGTCCAGGATCCAGGAAGAATGTGGTCAGTGGTGCCAAATGCTGCCCATCAGAGACACTGAGGACGAAGCGAGGCCTCGCTCATGCTGGCATGAAAGCCCCGTAAGCTGTGTCAAGGGTGCTTGTCCTGGATTGTCATGGAGACTGAAGCTAGGTTCCAGGTAGGGTTCAGGTTCCCCAGTGCTGGAGAGGAGGAGGTCTCCAGACACATGCTCAGTGAGGGTTGTGTCTCATTGGAAGAGCTGCCAATTCCCTGCTGGTCACCCTGATGTGGCCAGCAGACAATTCTGCAAGTGAGAGAGGACTGCCTTTTGTCAGTCCCAGAGTCTGCACCAGAGATTCAAAGCGGACCCCACCTTGAGGATGTGAGTGTGAGAGGCCTGTAGAGAGAAGCTGCCAGAGCCGTGGGAATTCAGAGAGAACTGGTAACAATGACCTGTAAACAATACAGCAGGAACGCTTCCCTGGGGGAAAAGGCCCACCTCCCACGGCTCTTACCTGCTGAGTGACAAGTCTGAGCCCAAGGAACTTTTGAAGTTTTGAATCAAAGTTTTTCACATAGTTGGGCTAAAGAAGGGTACTGAACTGGTTAGCCCATTAACACCTTTTTTTAGTAGTGGTACCACCACAAAAGTTACCATTTTATATGTTCTCAGCCTTTTATTGAAAGTGAGAAGTGAAATAGCATATTGTTTAGAGATGACTGCCTTTCTTAGCAAGATGAGCTTTTGCGCACTTGTCCTGGTAGGACCAGGTCCTTTGATAAATATGATCAGTGAGACAGGAAGATACAAAGAAATTGATAACCATTGACCCAGTCTAGTTCTTTTCACAAATGAGAAAATGGCCCAAGGCAGTTAAGTTGTTTGAGAGTTTTTTGGTATGGTGGTAAGCCTTGGGTTTTTAGATTGAGAGGGAACTGAGTTTGAATTAGGATTTTACCACTTACTGGCCTTATGATCAAGTCACTGAAGCCCTTGAGCATTCGGGGCCTTCATCTTTAACAGGAGGACACTAGAGTTGCATTTTGGTTTACATAATAAAGGGCACAACCTACAGGCTAGCTGCTGTAACATATCCCTGCTATTGCTGTTGTCATTGTTCCTCGAGGTCACACAGCTAATGAATAATATAGCAAGGACTCTGTCTCCTTGTATCCCTGTCCAGCAGTCCTACAGTTTTTCTCCTGTAGTGTGAGGACAGTGGTTAAGGTCACAGGCTCTGAAGTTAGGTGCTTTTAAGTCTTGGCTTCCCAACATGTATACTAACCATTAATATCCTCAACCAAGTGATTTTACTCCTTGCTGAACTTCACTTTTTTCATCTATACAAAGTTTCTACTTCTTTGGATCATTATGAGAAGAAATAAGATAGCTCACACTAAGTGTTCATCCAGGAGTAGCTCTCAGTAAGCACTTAACAAAAAATTCCCATTCCCACCCCTGCCCCTGCCACCTCCTCCACCACTACCACCATCTTATCCTCCTCATCATCCCCCTCCTCCACCATTACCACCTCCTCCACCACCATCAACACCTCCCCCTCCTCCATCATCACCACCTCCTCCTCCGCCATCACCTCCTCCACCACCATCACCTCCTCTACCACCACCACCTCCTCCACCACCACCTCCTCCTCTACCACCACCACCTCCTCCACCACCAACACCTCCTCCTCCACCATCACCATCTCCACCACCATTACCTCCTCATCTACCATCACCTTCCCTCCACCACCATCACCTCCTCCTCCACCATCACCTCTCCTCCTTCACCATCACTTCCTCCTCCACCATCACTTCTCCTCCACCACCATTACCTCCTCATCCACCATCGCCTCTCCTCCACCACCATCACCTCCTCCTCCACCATCACCACCTCTACCACCATCACTTCCTCATCCACCGTCACCTCTCCTCCACCCCCATCACCTCCTCTTCCACCATCACCACCTCCTCCTCCACCACCTCTACTTCTACCCCACCATCACCACCTCTACCACCATCACTTCCTCATCCACCGTCACCTCTCCTGCACCCCCATCACCTCCTCTTTCACCATCACCACCTCCTCCTCCACTACCTCCACTTCTACCACCACCATCACCCCCTCCTCCTTCTCCACCATCACCTCTTCCACCTCCTACACCACCATCACCTCATCCTCCTCCACCTTCACCTCCTCCACCTCTACTATCACCACCTCCTCCTACACCACCTCCTTCTACACCATCAGCACCTCCTCCTCCACCTCCATCACCCTTACTTCATCTTCCTCCTTTACCACCTCCATCACCACCACCACTGCCACCACTGCCACCACTGCCACCACTTTATCCTCCTCCTCCACCTCCACCAACACCTCATCCTCCTCCTATTCCTCCTCCTTCATCACCACCTCCACCATCACCACTACTGCCACCACTTCATCCTCCTCCTACACCACCACCAGCTACACCATCACCACCACCTCCTCCACCATCACTACCTCCTCCTCTACCACCATCACCACCTCCTCCTCCACCATCACCTCCTCCTCCATCTTCACCCACCACCTCCTACACCACTATCTCCTCCTCCTCCACCATCACTTCCTCCTCCTCTACCCCTCTCCCTCCACCATCACCTCCTCCTCCTCCTCAACCCTCCACCACCTCCTCTTCCACCATTACCTCCGCCTCCACCAACCCCTCCTCTTCTGTCATCACCACCTCCTCCATCACCCCCTCCGTCTCCACCCTCCACCCCTTTTCCCCCACCATCTCCTCCTCCACCATCACTTCCTCCTCCACCACCTCCACCTGCACCTCTACAATCTCTGCTTCTACATCTTCCTCCACCACCTTCACACCTTCACTGCCACCACCATTTTGATTGCCACTGCTGCTCCCTCTCCCACCACTACTGCCATTATCAGCTCCCTCACTGCCCCTACCTCCATGACTACCACATCATCCCCCCTTCTCTGAGTCTACTCTGCGTTCTGCTTCTGGTACGTTTGCTGAAGATGTGTTTCTTTACCTCAGTCTTAACTCCTACTTTGTAGAAATTTTCTCATATATCTCACACTAATCTCTGAGGTGAGGGGAAGCAGAAACTGCAACCTCTCTTGCACACTAGAGAGGCTGTGGCCCTCCTGGGCCTTGCAGCCAGGCTTCTCTGGGGTAGGTGTCTGAGCCAGGAACCCTGCAGAATCAACTGCACAACTGCAGTTTGCTAAGTACAGTGCACAAGACCTGCCAGTTAGGTTTCATGACAGTGGGATTGGGAGTGCGGGGAGAATCACAAATGAAAATGGCAACACTGAGAGGTCAAGAGTTGGCAGGAGCTGTTCAACCTCAGAGCCAAGATATAATCAGGTCTTTCAGACTCTACTTCTGTAAAATAGGAATCATACTAGTTCTGAGGGTGGTTTTGAGAATTAAATGAATTAATACAATATTACCAACAGACTATACCTCTGTCTCCAAAGCTGATTTTCTTGGTGCCCAGTAGTTAACTTTTATTGAGGAGTCCCACATGCAAAGCACTAGTCAAGCACCTCACCTGCACTGACTCCTTTGACCTTCACAGTGACCCAGTGAGCTGGGTGATAACAGTAATCATTGACTTTGCCACATTCGCTCATCTCTCTGCCTTTTTTCCTTTGTTCTTAAGTACTTTAAAGCAAACCCTAGTGACCATGAAGTTTCCCCCTGCATACTTCAGTATACATCTCTAAAAACTGTGGGCATTTTCATATATAACTACAATGATATCATTTTGCCTCAGAGAATCGACATTAGTTTCTCTGATTTTCTCAAAAATATCATCTTCCAGGTGTTTTGTTTTTTTGTTTGTTTTGGGCATAAGTCAGCATCCTCCAGAACTACCGCACTGCAGTGAGTTCTCAGGCCTTAAGCCTATCATCTCCAACAGCAGACTCCAGCCTGGGTTTCATGCCAGTGCCTTGTTGCGTACTCTTAGGTTCTTATTCTCCTGTTCTCTTTCATTGCATGGGACCTGGTCCAGAGTACTAAAGGTCAGTGCTCCAGGAAAAGCCAAATACATACCTTGTTAGGAGAGGTGAAATTGTCATGCAAGGCCAAGGGCTAATCTCGCGGTTAAGTTGATGTTCACTGCTGCTGATTTATGTCATTTCCTCCATTATTGTTGCTAGGGTCCTTTTAAGCAGAGGCTGAATCCATACCTCCTCTTGAAGTGATTCCTACACCATAGCTGGCAGCAGCTACATGAATATGCAGCATTTCCTGCTCCAGCGTTATTGTGTGTTGATATTTTCCCCTGGCACATTAAGCCTCTTAAATAGGTACTTATGGGTTGAAGAGCCAGAAGTGCCTGTCCATCGTGTGTGCAGGTTACCACCTATCCCTGCTGGAAAAGACTGTTAAACAGATAATTTTAATAAAATGGGTACTCTAAGGCCTTTTCCCTTCCTTCCATTCTCTGCTCTTCCCTGTCCAGCCTTGATTAGCTTGTTTGACCAGGAGAACCCCTTTGGTATTTTCCTTTGGCCTTTGGCCCTTGGGGAGCAGGGCATGCTGAGAAAGGCAATCTGATATTAGCTGTTGGCCTCTGCTGGGGCTGGCTATAAAACAGATGCTCAGCCAGGCGCCTGAGATGGTCTACGCCTATAATTCCAGCACTTTGGGAGGCCGAGGCAGGTAGATCACCTGAGGTCAGGTGTTTGACATCAGCCTGGCCATGTGATGAAACTCCGTCTATACTAAAAAATACAAAAATTATCTGGGTCATGCTCGCTTTGGCAGCACATATACTAAAATTGAAACGATACAAAAATTAGCTGGGCATGGTGGCACATGCCTGTAATCCCAGCTACTAGGGGGCTGAGGCAGGAGGATCACTTGAACCTGGGAGGCAGGTGTTGCAGTGAGCAGTGTTGCCCACTGCTCTCCAGCCTGGGCAACAGAGTGAGACTCTGTCTCAAAAAGAAGAAAAGCAGATGCTCGTGCCACCCCCACTCCACTGGTGACCGAGTCCTGCCCATGTCATTAAACTAATGTCTTCCATGCTGTCTCTATCCTCCCTCCATGATGGTGGCCCCTTGCTAATCTCTCACTTGAACTGAAGGTAAAACCTCCTCCACCTATGATCCGGCATTCACCTGTTGCAGGAAGACTCTATCTAGAGTTCATCAGTAGCTCTCACTGCATTCAGGAGAGAGCCGAGATTCCTTAGCTTTGCCTGTAGGGCTCTGTGATATGGTCCCTGCCTGTGGCTCCAGGCCCTACTCTAGTCACACCTGGCATGCTACAGCAGCATCATCTGTCTCTGGAGAGTAAGGTCACCTGGCAAGCCCTGCCTACCCTGGAAGCCTTTTCTCACCACTTTCTGTTGTGGCTTCTTTGTAGGGCCACCACATGGTGGTGGCATAAACTAACTCACATCCCCCTGACAGAGTCCAGCTTAGGTCCTGGTCAACACCTGAAAACCATACAGCAGCTCTGCAGTCAGGACAGATTGCATCAGAGACCAGCCAGTGGCAGAGCCTGGGCTGAGGTGGATGGATGTAGATGGAGTTCCTCTCTGAGTGTAACTGAGTGTTGCTTGGTGCCAGCAGGGGAGCCAGACCCTCCCAGTCCTAAAAACTCTGTCTTGATACTTGGAGTCATGGGAATTACCCAACCATCTGCCTGGAGCTTAGCCATGGGCAGCATTGCTTTTTAAAAACAAAATTGTTTATATTTATGTCTTAAGAACACATGTTCATGTAGAAAAAAACCCAACAACACAGATAATCCCAAAGAATAAAATGAAATTGGCCAAGTCAGTTCACCTGGAGAGGTAGCCATTGTAAATCTCTTGGTATATGCATGCCTAGACTGGCTTCTGCTGTGGTAATATTTCCAATGTTATAATATTTGCAAAAATGAGATTGTAACCATACATGCCATTTGATAACCTTTTTAAAATGCAGTCTATTTTGAACCCTGTCTCCACATCAAATCTATTTCTAGACTTACCTGGCTGTGTATTGCTTCTTGTTGTGGATGTGCCATCATTTACCCCAGCAGTTCCCTGTCATTGTGCTGTTAAGTTGCTTTAGGCTTTTCCTGTTAGGAAAAAACCAGATTACTCTGACAAACTTTCTGGCTGCCTGAACTTGTTTTCTTAGGAGAAACAGATGAAGAATTGAGGTTACTAGGCTGTAGACCCTGCATATCATAAGGCTTTTGGTTGCCAGGTTGCCATGTGGTAGGGGCTTTAGCAGCTCTCACTCTTCCAGTGGCATGTGACAGTGCCAGCCTCGCCTGGCTTTCATAAGCATTGGGTAGTTTCCTTTCCACTTTTTAAGTTAATTACTCATATAATGCACATTTCCAACAAATTTAAAAAACAGTAAGAAAGCATGCGAAATATGGCTCCTAATCTCCAGAACTAACCACTGGTGTGTATTCTTCCATACATTTTAAGCAACCTTATTTGTGTGAATAAAACAAACATAGTTTTTTAACAAATAGGGTCACAGTTTATTATTTCACAGGTTCATTGTGTAACTTGCACAGAGCCGTACATCTGGGACAGCTCTGCACATCAGGTCTCTCTGCACAGCAGTCTCCTTTGTTCCTTTTGATGGCTATGTGATAGGGATTACCATTATTTAATCATTTCCTGTGCATGGACATTTAAGATTATTTTATTTTATTTTATTTTATTTTATTTTATTTTATTTTATTTTATTTTATTTTATTTCGAGACGGAGTTTCGCTCTTGTTACCCAGGCTGGAGTGCAATGGCGCGATCCCGGCTCACCGCAACCTCCGCCCCCTGGGTTCAGGCAATTCTCCTGCCTCAGCCTCCTGAGTAGCTGGGATTACAGGCATGCGCCACCATGCCCAGCTAATTTTTTGTATTTTTAGTAGAGACGGGGTTTCACCGTGTTGACCAAGATGGTCTGGATCTCTTGACCTCGTGATCCACCCGCCTCGGCCTCCCAAAGTGCTGGGATTACAGGCTTGAGCCACCGCGCCCGGCCTTAAGATTATTTTTATCTTTTACAATTAATTTCAACGGATACATCCAAATTTCTCTTCAGAAATATGTACCAACAAAAAGTGTTTTGGAGTTCCTTGCCCCACACCTACACCATCACAGCATGGTGATGGTACAGAATTTTGTATATAATTGTTAATATGGCTGAGCATCTTTTCATAAGTTTATTGGGCCTTTTTATTTCTTCTTTTGAGACTTGCCTCTAAATATCATTTGGCCAGTTTTCTGTTAGGCAGTTTATCTTTATACGACTTCTTTATGTAATATGAATTGTTAACCTCTATTTATCATTACTCTGTTTTCCTGATGTTGGTTTAATTTTATAGATACTACTTCTGGCATTTAGATATTTAAAATCTGTGTAATATATGATAAGTTTAAAACCTCCCCCTTCCCTATTTTCATCATTTTTTAAGTTTGTCAATTTGATGGGCAAAAAATTGTTTTGGATCTGTACTTATTTATTACTAAGTAAGTGATCACATTTGTTGCTTTCTGAAATCCTGTTTTACCCATTCTAATCATTGTTGGAATCTCCCCTGTTAGAAGGCATTTTTCAGGATGTTTTCCTGATGTCACCCCAGCTGACAATGGCTGAGCTGCTGACTGGAAGTTCTCATGTTGGAAAAGCCCAGGCTTTGGGTTCATCCCTGGGTCTGACTCCTGTCCTTAGCACTTGCTAACTGCATTAGTTAACTTTCCTGAGCCTCAATTCCTCATTCTTAATGGACCTTTCTGGAGTGTTGCTAAGGGTTCCTTGAGATAAGATATGAACATGCCTACTAGGATGTATAGCGAGATATTCAGTCACTTCCTCCTCCTGAGGACCTGTTGCTTCTACTCCCACCCTGCAGAGCTGCCACAGCTGTTACAGAGCCACACAGCACCCACCTGCAGCCTCCTGTATGTGTGGAGGTTGGGGAGTTAAGGGCTGACTTTGGTTTTTTCCCCCTAAACCGTTCTCCCAGTTCTTTCAGGAACTCCTTGCAGGAGGTGATCCAATACTTCTCCTTTTGGTTTTGTCCCCATCCTTCATGTCCTGGTGCCTGGGTGGTGCTGGATGGCACTGTGCTGTGCCTGCTTGTGTGAAGAACTGTCTTCTGTAGCACACCCTGGGGCTTCTACTCCTCTGCACAGCTCCCTTGGGCTGCCTTAGTGTGCACGCTGTGGGAAGCCACATTCCCACATTCTGCATATGGCTAGTGTATTCAGACCTGAGCACAGGGACTTCTAGTCCCTTAGAATAGACAAAGACAAAAGGCGATGATGTGGGTCTGGCCTGACCTGTTCTCCAGTAGCCTGGGCTGGGCTGGCTTCTGGTGGCTGCATTTCTGGACCATAAAGTTCTGCCAGGGATCTATGTCCAGTTCACCAATCTGTAGTGTGCAAAACATCTGCCTCTCTCCCCTTTGCTGAATTGGACACTGTCTTGTCTTGGGCATCTTCTCATTTTCTCTGAATTCTCAAGAGTGCCTGCAGCGAGCAAGTCTCTTCAGTGAGTGAATTCTGCGCTGAGCTGTGATTCATCTGGGTCAGGAGATTTGGATTCATTTAGTGTGACTAGATGTTCTCTCACAATCTCTTTCCTGACGTGCGTTCCAATTCCCTCATATCAGCGTTTGATTCACCCTTTTCAGTCTGAAGATTGTTCTCCTTGATAGAAAATGCGAGTTTAGTAGCTCTTACTCTCTCTGATCTGTTAACTGAACACCTTTCACCCCAATATGGGCCTATCCCTTCTTGTTTCTATCACTCCTAATCCAATTTTAAAAGGCCTTTTTTTGGTCCTTAACATTTTCCGAAAGGATCAGCTTGTCTGCGCCTTGGCTCTCCTGACCTGTTCTCATCAGCCTGGGCCACTCTGTTTTGTTGCTGGTTGGTCCCCTGCCCTTCCTGCACTCTGTTAGGCGTCCGTGCTTCTGCGAAAGCTTCTTCCACAGCCACCTTGAGGCCCTTAGGTCAGGGATTCTCAGGGGTTTCACTCCTAGAAGCACACAAAAGAAATCACCTCTGTGTTCATCAAATTGTAGGCCTCCCTCTCCTTAGGCTGATGTGTTGTCCCCAAGGGAGCCCTGTCCTCACCCTGTGAGTAGTGAGCCTGGTAAGGCGTGATTTTTAGGCTTGTTGGAGCTGAGGATAGCTTATTCTCTTCCCCTTTTAAAGATCATCCATCATTGTATTTCTCAGAAATTTGTTTCTAAAGACTCTTATCTCTCTTATGTCTTCTCCTTACGGGGTGGTGGCTTTCAACCAGGGGTGCGTGTGCCCTTCAAGGGCTGTTTGGCCACATCTGGAGACATACCTGGTTGTCATGACTGAGGGAGGGATGCTGTTGGCATCTATCTACTGGGTGGGGCTTGGGATGCAGCTCTCCACCCTGCAGTGCCCAGGACAGCCCCTCACAGCCAGGAATTATTCTGCACAAAATGTTGACAGTGCCAGGCACCAGGGCAGCAGCCTATAGACCCAGCTTCTCAGAAGGCTGATGTGGGAGGATTGCTTAAGCTCAAGCATTTGAGTCCAGCCTAAGCTACATTCTGAGACTCTGCTCTGTTTTAACTGTCAAGATAAAGAGATCCTGTCTGGAGCAACTTTGTGTGCCTCATAATCACCTGAGGGGCTTGGTAAAAATTGCAGATTTCCACCTTAGAATCCTAGTGTAGGCTCAGGCCCAAGAATCTGCACGTGGATAAGCACACACAGGTGATGCCTGCATGGACAGCTTAGGGACCCACCTTTGAGAAACACTGTTGAAAGTCTTAGCTTAGAGGCTGCATTCCTTGAACTCTTTCTTCCTAGCTGAGGGCACCACAGGCTCCAGGTGTAGACCCTTCCTTTCCTGAGCTGCCAGGAGCACTGAACTCAAAAGCTTGCTCTTTCCTGGGCCGGTCTCAGCTCCTGTATCTTGCTTCCCTGGAGATCCCCAGTTTTCATCCCTGTTTTTTAGAACCAAGGGGCAAAGTGGAACATTCTCCAGGTGAGTGACTGTTGATGACCCTGCCCTGCCGCTCCTTCCCCTGGCTGTGGTCTGCTGAGGCAGGACGCTGCTGATTTCCCTCATTTCTCACCGCAGTTCTCTGCTGTGGTCTAAGGCAAGTTGTACTTAAGCAAGTTTCAGAGTCTCAACACGGACATGTGCTTTTTTGACAGGGGCTGCTGTCCCTCTACCTTCTGGTCAGCACTGTGCAAGATATCTACAGTCCTGGGACAGCTGCTCTTGCTTCTTCCTTGAACAGGACTGGTCATAAATATCCACTGTCATGTGAACACTTGTATGTTTCCAGTAGACATTCCTTATCACATCGAAAATCCTGGTTTGCAATGTATTTTGGGGTATTCAAAGAGTAAGTAGAGTAAGTAGAGGCCACGTCAGCCCCGTCATCTCTCTATATGGGAAACAGTGCTAGTGCTGAAGCTGGGAAAAGACCGCAGGCCTATTTACTCTTCCTGTGTTGCCTGAATGAGACCTGGTGGTTGCTCAAGTGCAGTGAGTAGAAGGTTTGTCTTTTTTTCCCCCCTCTTTCTCCTGAAGCTCTCTTGCCCTGCCTTGCTTTATTTGTTCTTTCAAGTCCATTATTCAGTGCATGCTTCACCAATATCACCAGTGGTGTTGGCAGAGTAAGAGCTGAGGAGGGAAGACTTCATTGTCTGAGGTCAGAAATACTCCAAGTGCAGGAGTTTCCTTTCCTCCCCTATGGCTGTTGATTCAGGATGTGAGATGCCAGTTCGGCTAAGGGTTGGTTCAGGTTGGTCAGCCAAAGGGAGCTAATCCATAGGGCTGGGGCTGGCTGGAGTGCCTTGATAAGAAGTTCTGCCGCTTCTGTGGCCTCAGCAGCACCTGCCAGGCATCACCACTGAGTGGGCAGGATGGCCTCTCCCAGAGGTCTGTGGCCTTGACATTCTCTTCCACCTGCATGCAGGGACCCGCCACTGCTCCCTTTTGTTGAGTGCTTATGGACCAGGCACTTCACCAGGGGCTTTATCTCTAGTCACACACAGGTCTAGTAAGTAGATGCAGGTATTCCCACTGTACCGGTGGGAACTTGGGCCTCAGAGAGTATGTAGCTTGCTCAAGGCCACACAGCTTGTTAAGTGGCAGAAGTGGGATTTAAACCAGAGGCAGACTGGCTTCACGTCTCTACCCTTGCCTCCCTTGTTGAAGTTGTGATTCGTTTTTCGAAAGGATGGGAAGATTTGCTATCAGAAATGGAGATGGCCCTGGCCCCACAGAACCCAGCTCACTGCTCTGATTACTCTGGATCTCAGGCCAGGTCGGGTCCCTTCCAGACAGTCAGCTTTCGTGTCACTTTTGAAGTGCTATCCCAGGAACTCATAATGCCTCAGGACTGCCCTTCTCAAGGCTGTCCTTGGAATTCAGCTCCCCTGTGTGCCTCACCACTTAACTCTAGGTGTAACACTAGTGTTTAGAAAGTGCTGGCTGTAGATGTGTTCCTGCTCTCGGGACTAGTTAAAGTGTTCATGATAAAGTGGAACCTGAAAGATGCCTTAGGAATAAGAGTGGAGCCATTAATTTAGGAGGAGAATATTGCACATGCCAGTATGGAGGGCACAGGCCAGACCAGATGGAGTTGGCCAATGTCTGGGCAGGAGGAGGGCACAGGCAGCCAAGCCCACTCAGTATTTGTACCCTGTGGCCGTGGGAGGGCAATCCTCAGGCAGCTCTGTCTGGAGGGCTCCCCATCACCTGAGGCTGCAAATAGAAACCATCGTCTTCCCCTGGAAACACGCAATGAATGGTCCCCTTTCACCACCACAGTGGAAGACTCATGGTCTGCCGGGCTCCTTCCTCTCCCTTTCCTCAGTCAGTCCATTCCTGTACTTCCCCTTTTCTCCTCTCCATCCATACTGCCCCATCATCCATTACCTGGACCTTCACGATCTCCTTGCCTTTAGTCTGACAGCATCAATTAGTCCATATTTCTCATTACCACACAAAAGAGCCTGCCAGTGCCTCACTCAGAAGGATGGTCCCCATCCTTATGGTCTGTTCTTCACGGTCCTGTGTGTCCCAGCCCCTCCTGGCTTTCTGTCCGCAGCTCCCCCAACCCTACCTCAGATGCTCCTGCCAGCAGAATGGACCTGCTTCTGCTTTGGGGTACACTTTGTATGCCTTCAGGTCTCTATTCCTTCTGGGACCTTGTATTAAGTGTGTTCTCCCTACCCTGTCCTGACCAGTATCCCCTTTAAGACTCAGCCTAGCCATTGCCTCCACCAGTAAGCCTCTCTGGATCCCACTGCCCAGAGCTCATTGTTTCCTAGCCCCTGTGTCAGCTACACCATCATGAGACTGGTGTGACTCTTGCTTTCATCTGAACCCTCCAGGCTAAGGGTGATCCTTCCTCATCACAGCACCAGAATCCAGAGTAGGAAGAGGGGAGAAGGGTGCCCTGGGGGGAAGTACTTACCCTGCACAGATCCTGGGGAGCCAGTGGCCTGTTTGCCTATCCAGCAGGGCGCTGGCCACCACAGGCTCTGCCAGGTAAAGGGCTGCCTGCCTTCTGAAGCGCAGAGACCGGGACCTGTCACTGGACACCTGGGACTGTTGGGGAGCACGTGGAAAGCTGGCGTGTGGAGCCTCCAGCTGGCAGGTGCTGGCGCACTGCTCGTGCTACAGTGACACAGTGGCACCTAAAAGCCATGGGAGAGCTTCCCTCAGAAATTTGGAACACCAGGGGCAGAGGGAAAAGGGCTGGAGAGAAGTGGGCTCAAGTTTTATAGTGTTTCAATGAAAGACTGCCAGGGCTTCTGGTGAGGGTTCTCGATGGCATCATATTTCATGCAGTTTTAAATAAACCAGTCAGTTCAGAGATGCTTCAGTGTCCTTAGAATCCTACATCCCAGGTTTTAGACTGCAACCCAGGGAGATTAGGGTATTTTCCCAAATTATACAATGTGTTAAAGGGCTTCTAAAAAACAATGAACTGTATTTTTGTTTTTTCTTGAAATGTCAGAAAAATCACATCCTGTCACAGATTGTCCCTTAGAAATATCGCCATGAACACCTGTAGGGTTTCTGCTCTTCTTCCAAGAGGATTATGGGTCGTCTCATTGTCTCTTGTTAAAATAGTCAGACTCAACAAATATTTTTTGATATGCTAATGACATCTAATGAGAACAGCAGCTTTCGGTGAAATAAATAGAATGTGTTGTAGAATCTGGTAATTTGCTGGTGGTTGTTGGTTATTAGCCAGGGACTTTGTCTGGCTTGGGATAATGGCCAATACTTACTGGATACTTACTCTGAGCACTGGTAAATATCAGATCATTTAGGCGGCCTCTTTGTAGCTGCTCAAGAAATGTTCATTCTATGAGTCAGTGGGCAAAGGTGCTGGCTGCAGAGGCCTGCTTTCTAATCACATGTTCGGGGACCCCAAGTACCCAGGGCAGGTGTTACTGGTGTGGGTGGTGTTTAGAAAGAGACTTGATGAGTTCACATGATGTGGAAGTGGCAGCGAGAGTTAACGTGAAGCTTGTTTGAGTCTGGTGAGAAGAAACTGGCCTCAATTGCCAGAACCCCAGGGGTGTTTATCTGTACTTGAAACTGTGTGTGAGTTAACAGACCAGCCTGCCAGAACTGTGACAGTGCTGTGCTCTCATTCTTGGTAGTTGTATTTTGTGACATTTTTTAAAGTGTGGTGAGGTAGAATTGTTAACATTTTATGTTTTATTGGCAGTGTTTTATTGAAAATATCTCACTTCTCTCATGAACATGTGATCTTAAAAACATAGGCAGCACTTTTAAATGTATTGTAATTCTGTGACCACTTTTCCCCTGGTGGGCTGGAATGTACTTCATTGGAAAATGAATGAATGTGTGAATTTCATATCACAGAAATTCATTTTGCAAGCAGACTCTAATAGAGTACATTTATTTAATTAAGATAGACAGATCCCTTTTCTCCTATAGACTGGTTCTCAGATATGTCAATGACTGAAGAAGAAAGAGTTATGAGGAAAGTCTGAAAGAAAAACCTGGATCCATAATGTGTTGAGAGAAAGCAGCTAGCTGACTCAGCAGGGTGAGGAGCGTGCACAGAGTAGACGGAACAGGTTGCAGTGGAATCCGAGCAGCATCCAAAGTGCTTTGGGTAGGAGGAGCATCTAGATCATGAAGATTTTCACTCACCAGGCTGTGAATTAGCAACTGCTAATTGAGATCTGAGGCCGAAATGTGCTTCTGCTAAAATAAAAGGAAGAAAGAAGTGTTTGAATTCACTTGCTTTTCAGAAAGAAACTCAAGAAGGATAAACCAGGACCTAATGGAATTGTTACAGTGGGGAATGGGGATGGGGATGGGATGGGACTTCTTAGAGAAGACTTTTTATATATAGTTTGGCTTTTTTTTTTTTTTTTTTGAAATGCAGTCATGCTCTGTTGTCATGCCAGAGCGCAGTGGTGCGATCTTGGTTCATTGCAACTTCTGCCTCCTGGGTTCAAGCGATTCCTCAACCTCCCAAGTAGCTGGGACTGCAGGCATGTGCCTCCACGCCTGGCTAGTTTTTCGTATTTTAGTAGAGATGGGGTTTCACCAGGATGGTCCTGATCTTCTGACCTCATGATCCACGCGCCTTGGCCTTCCATGTAGTTTGGCATTTGAACCATGTTGATGTTTTGTTTATTCAAAAATTATTTTGTTATTTTATTCAAAAATTAAGTCAACAAAGATGATGAAAAAATGAATACAAACATTATTTAAAGGACCTAACTCTATATATCAGATACCAAAACTACACAGAAGGAAAAAAGTTATGTTAGGTGAACCAGCTTCATCAAACTAGATTTAAACAAGCACAAATGTGTGTGTGTAAATCTGGTGAAATCTGAATAAGAGTAGTGGATTACATCAATTAGTAGATTGGTGGTTGTGATATTGTCCTACAGTTACTAAGACATTACCACTGGGGGAAGCTGGGGGAAGGTATATGGGATCATCTGAATTATTTCTTAGCTCTGCATGGGAATCTACAATTATCTCAAAATAAAATGTCTAGTTAAAAAAGTAATTTAGGTAACATTTGAACATAGTACTGTAAAGTGTATTCTAAGGAAGAAACAAAACCTTGAGCTTCACTTGGGCTTGATTTCCCTTGGTATGGTGATTACAACCTATTTTATTGATACTGTAGGACTGAGCAAATGAGCACTTGTGTCGTTAGGAGCTAGAGTTCTCACTATATGAGACAGAAGGTGCAAAAATGGAATGGAGGAAGAAAGGCAGAGCCTTGTGATCTTAGGTTGGAACAAGCAGAAGCCATATGAATTCAGGGTTTTTAAGAAGTGTGTTTTTCCTAGCTTTCTTCCCTGAAAGAACACTGAAAGTGAAGACACATCAGTAGTTGTGAGCACTCCTTTGACCTAAATCTTGGTTTCTAAATGACCATTCCTAATTGAAAGAAACCAGTGTTCCCTGAAAACTGGCTGGTTCCAAGGCTACAACAGGAAATTGCCAGGGTGAGCCTAGGACATTTTATTTTATGAAAAAGAAGGACATGTTCACAGAATGATGGCAGTATGTGAGTCCGCGTACCACTGAGGATTCAGCCTGAAAGGGCTCCCACGAGCTACACTTAGAATGCACAGTGAATAATGACAGAAATGGATTAGAACACATTGAATGTTTAAAAAGAGAATCTGAGTCCATTCTGATATAAAAACATACAGAAGTAACAAAGTAAGGCAAGGAAAATTGTCTTCACAAAAGAATGCCAACTAGTAAGTACAGAAAGAAGGATAAGCCGTCCTTCTTGCCACCTTTGTAACTAATTTAGGCAAAAATCATGAATTGGTCTGAAGCTATTGGATGAAAGATTGTTGGGAAATAGGATAATCACAGGTCTTGTAGCATCACCCCTCAGATTATGTATCATATCAGGGAAGGGATATGGTTTCAGTTTGTCTATGCCTGCATCACAAGCCACCTTTGATAGTGATATCAGGCAGCCATCCGATTACAGTGATGGAGCCTGTGAGTCAGGAGCAGGACAAGCAGTTTGTGTCTGCTCCACAGTCTCCTGGGCCTCATCTGGGAAGACTTGATGGCTGGAGGCTGGAATCACCTGTACCTGTCTTCACTCACACTTGTGGCAGTGGATGCTGGCTGTCAGTTGGGACCTTTGCTGGGCTCTTGGTCACAACACCTATAAATGGTCTGTCTATGTGGCTCTCTAGGCATCCATATCACATGGTAGCTGGATTCCAAGAGCATGTAGAAGCTCAAGGCATTTTACGGTCTGGCCTTGATGGTTGCATAATGTCACTTTTGCTGTATTTACTCAGCTATTGGTTGAAGCAGTCAGAGTTCCACCCAAGGTCCAGGGAGAGGATACAGACCTCACCATGGTGGGGTGGGGTGGGATGGGACATCACATCCCGTTAGAATCAGGGCCTATGGGTTGGAAGACATTGCTATGGCCATCGCTGGGATCTTATGATGGAGCAGTCTAGTGGTCACCACCTTAATTTCCTATTACCAGCCATGGGATGCATCGAGAAGGACGCTACATTGCCTATGTCATTTTTTTTTTTTTAACCAAGAATTTTTAACCTGACTCTAATAATGAGAAAACAATCATTCAAGTCCATATTGACAGTGGTTCTCCAAAACAAGTGTCTCATACTCTTCAAAAGTATTAGTATCACAAGCGGCCAAAGAAAGGCTGGAAATGCTTTAGATTAAAGGAGGCTAAAGAGACATGTCAAGTGAAACCATTGTGTGAACCTTGATTGGATCCTGAATAGGAGAGAAGCATCATTATTGGGGTAATTGGAACAATCAGATATAGACAGCATTGTGCTGTTGTGAAATATCCTGAGTGTGGGACAGTTGTTTTATAAAGACACTATAGGAACGTGTCAGAATGACCTTGTTGGTAGGAGATGGAGCTGAAGTGCTTTGAGATGAATTGTCATGACTACTGCCATGATGAAATGTGCAAATCTGGTGAAACCCTAACAAGTGATGTATCTAGGTGAAGTCTATATGGGCATTTATGATATTATTCTGCAAATTTTGTGGATTTGAAAAATTTTTAAAGTAGGAACAAGTGTTGGGTAAGCCAACACCCAGACTCTCCTCTTTTGTGCCAGATATAAGATTTCTGGGAGGATAAAGGAACAAAAAAAGATTTAAGTGTAAGGAAAAGCCACCATCAGCTCTGCTCTCTGGTTGAGGAGATGCCATTCCCGTATACCAGTGTTCTAGGTATAATACACATGGGGTAAGAGGAGGTCAGTGTGGGTCAGCTGACAGTGCCCCTTTCAGTGATGGAAACTCACAGACAGGAAGAAGGCTGAATATATGGTCCTCAGTGTTTTATGGAGATAAAGACTAGAGGGGAGGTTGAGGCTGAGTGATAGGCTTTATTTCTAAAAGCCCCTGCTGCAGAGCAGCAGGACCCGCAGCTACCAGGCTCCTCCCTGGCCCACATATGCCTTGGGAGAAAGACCACAGCCAGGCCTTGGATCTGGAGTGGTGGCCAAAGCCATCAGAAAACAAGATGCAAAATGCTGTGATCTCACAGAGAAGAGAACCAAGTAGACACCCAAAAAGACAGAGTCATCCTGCTGAGATTCCCACATTCCAGGCCTTTTACTCTGCAATTTACTGTAATGAATCACTAAATATAAACTCATCTGATAGCCTTCCCATCTGAGAGGGTGATTCTGAGGTATCCAGGTGATGAATAAGGATCTGAGGGAAACCCACTCGCACTATATGGGGGACAAATTCTAGGCCTAAAGAGATCAGTCATTTAAGGATGAGTAAAAGGGAAAATTTAAAAGCCCAGCAAGAGGCATGTAAAAAGTATATAGCATTAGAGGAAAGTTATAGTGCTCAAGGTAAAAACATCTTTTTTTCATGTTTTACCAGAAAAAAACTATGTACTCAAGGAAATTAAAGGAAATCACGAAACAAATAGTGAAAATGATTGAAGCTTCATTGCCTTGGTTCCTGACACTGTGAGTCAGGCTGTTAAGGTGGAGGCTGGAAGATGGGTCTAACATGCACAGAATTGGTCCTTGGGATTCCCAAAGAAACCCCAGAGCATGTGGGCAACAGAAATAATCATAGATGTCACAGGAGGAAAGATTCCTGAGTCAGAGAGATTCCAAATGGGCAGAGCACACATTTGCAGAACTGTTGACCCATATGGGAGGACATAGTCTGTGGCCAGGAATGCCTCCTCAAAAGAAAGTTAATGGCTGCCAAGTCCACATGTGGCCTGTTTGCCCCAGGCCTGATTGCAGTTTCTAACTATCCTTGTAGGCCTCCCAGGCTTGCTCTGTACAGACGCTACTGAATGTGAAATGCAATGGGTAGAGCCTGTTTCCTTCCCTGTGGCTTTAGGCAGTGAACAGCTCTGCCCCTCCTCTGGCTGCCCCACCCCACGCTATGCCCTTTGCCTCTCTTGGGGTGCTGATGTCTCCCCCAATGCTGAGTGGTTTCCCTCGTCTGCCTTCCCACAGGGCTCTGTGCTGGACATACTGAGCACAGCTTCTGACTACTCACCCCAAACCCCGCATGGAGCAGGCCCAGTGTGTGTTGACAGACTTGAATGAATATTGATTTAATACAAGTGTATAGCAAAACTTTGTGAGAAAAGGTATAAGACAGCTGACCCTCAGTGCCCATCATGAGAAATTAATCACTGATACCACAGGTTGATGCATCTCAAGATTGTAAAAACATGGAATTCAGAGCTTTGGAGTTAGTGCTGAGGGGATAGAAAGGAGCTTCTCAAAGGAGTCGGCCTGAGTATTGGAAGGGTGGGCAGGGCACTGCTGTGTTTCGTTGTATCTTTTTGTATTTAACAACCATTTTAAACTATCGGTTATAATAGTTATTTGATTAAAACTAAAACTAATTAAGCTTTTTAATAGATAGGTGCTCTGACAAAAGAAAGAACGCGGTACTGTGGGAGGGCATCTGAAGGTGGGGTCTCCAGGCTACCCTGGCAGGTGGCTCTTAGATTCCCTGCAGCAACCTGGGCCCTTATTCTCTTCCCCATTAGCCTCTTCACTTCTGACTCTCCAGTGTCTCATGCATGGCTCTAGTGTGAAGCAGCCCTCTGTGGCAAGGGCCCTGCTCCTGCAGTGTGCCCGGCTAAGCAGGAGCAGAATGAGCAGCCCCACCATGGAACATGGCTCAGATGGGAGGCTGGAGGGCCCACGGTCCACTAGAGAAAGGACAGGTGAACCCTGTCCAAGCCTGGTCTGAGGATAGACCTGCCTTTGAAGAGGGCACCATGCTTAGAGAAGTGGGTGGCCTCGAAGTCCAGGCAGGCCTGCTCTGGCAGGTCTTTGGCCAACATCATTAGCAGCATGGGTTCCATCTGATGCCAGCTTCCCTGTTGTATCAGGTACACTGCTAGATTGTCCCCAATAAGAACTTGTTGGGTCGAGACAGTAGGAGAGGGGGATTTATCACTTGGAACAGGATGATGTCAGAACAGAGGCAAGAGTTCATGAGGAGCTGAGGCAGCCAGGTGGAAGGAAGCAGGGAGACCAAAGCATATCCCGACCTGTGAGGGACAGTGAGGGAGAGCAGACAAGGGGCCAGGCTGTCCATGTCCAGGGGAAAGGTGCTCAGGCAGGCTCCTCCCCCTCCTCAGACCCAGAAGCTGGGGCAAGAGGGACCTCTCCTTCTCCTACCCCAGGGGAAGACTCAGACATGGGAGCCCCTTCCACCCACTCTCGGCTGACCTTTCTCACGAGTGTGTAGTTCCTCCTGCCCCAGCCCTATCTGTGGGGCCCACCCTGTGCTGACCTCCCAGTTCCCCACACCTAAAAGACCCTCCTTTTAATTCCCCATCAAGGCCACTCTGCTGAAAGTCACTAAGGCTTAGTGGATGAGATAACTTCCGAAGAGCATGGATGCTGGTGGTTGGATGATGACAGGAGTGGGTGCTGGGCAGCCCTGTGTGCACTCTGCTCCCAGCTGCTCCTGCCTCCAGGCTGCTTGCTGAGCAGCCGGCCTCAGAGTGAAGCTGCATTCATTGAGGTTCTAGGGCTATGGCACACCCAGACATAATTGTCTGCCACTTTGCTACCTAAATTGCCAGTGCAACAGGTGGTGAAGAAGGCCTGTCTGTTCCCAGACCGAGGAAGCAATTCTGCCTCTTGTCAGAGAGAGCCAGGGCCCCAGCTCCTAGCAGAAGTCCTAACCTGAGGTGGTGGGGTATCTGAGAAAGTGCCAGGTGGCCTGGCCAGGGCCCACCCAAGGCAAATGTGTGAGTTGGTAAAACTGGTAACTTCTTTTCCTCTATCCATCCCATCCACCTTCCCTCTTTTGTTATGTGCCAGGCCATGTGCTGGGAGCTGGAGATACAGCATTGAATAAGATTCAGAATGTACCTGCTCTGAATAACCACTCAGGATCTAGTGGGGGAGCCAGATGCATTACTTAGAGATGGAGTAAAGTTGAGAAGTACCCTGAAAGGAGTCCGGGGCGGAGGTGCCAGACAGCCTGGGGCACTCCAGGAAGCCTTCCTGTAGGAAATGCTTGACCTGAGCAGCAGCTCATGTTTGCCACTCTGTGTCTATTTAACCAGACTCTCGTTTTACTTAAGTGTACATTACACATTCCTTTGGGGTAAATAGGAGCAGATGTTTTATAACCAGATATATTGACTGCATAATATATCAGGGACATCTTTAATTGGCAGTGTGTAATGATCTCTTTTTAAAAATCTTCATAGTGGCTGATGCTGTGGCTCATGCCTATAATCTCAGCACTTTGGAAAACCAACTAGGAGGATCACTTGAGGCCTGGAGTTTGAGACCAACCTGGGCAACAAACAAAGTGAGATCCCATCTCTACCAAAAAAAAAGCCAGACATGGTGGTACGCACCAGTAAGCCCCAGCTACCTAAGAGGCTGAGCTGGGAGGAGCCTAGGAGATTGAGGCTAAAATGAGCCAAGATCACACCACTGCACTCCAGCCTGGGCAACAGAGAAAGATCCCATCTACCAAAAAACCAAAAACAAACCAAAACAAAATTGGCCTAGTATTTTATTCTTTGTACCATAACTTTCTTAGCTATCCCCTTACTGATGGGTGCTAGTTTTTTGCTACTGTAAATGCTGTAGTAAAATTCCTATTATTTATGTCTCTACGTACCTGCTGTTCCCATTTGACAAGATGTAGTCATTCAAGGTGCTGACCTACATTGACAGCTTGCCCTCTAGGAAGGCTGCACTGACTCACATGCACCCTGACAGTGTGTTACAGGCCTGTGCTTGGCATAGCAATCCTTTTATCTTTGCCAGTCTAATAGGTAAAACACATCTCTGGTCTTATTTGCTTTCTTGCTTCCTTCTTCTTCTTCTTTTTTTTTTTTTTTTTTTTTTTTTTTTTTTTGATTTGCAGTGGAGCTGAGACCCTGTTCCTGAACTGCTAGGTCACTTGTCTGTGAGATGGGTTCTGATGGCTGCACAGTCAGGTTTGGGGAGACATGGTGGCAGGTGCCCTGGGAAGTAGGAGCAGCCATGTGGAGGTGGGAGTGGGAGTGGTGTGGCATCCCCTAGAAGGGCTGTCTCCATTATGACTGGCCGTGGTGTGCCTGAGGGAAGCAGTGGGGCATCAGGCCACAGGTTTCTCCAGATCACAAGGACCCTGAGTGTGAAGCAGGACTGGCACTTCATTCTGAATGGTTTGGGGAGCTATTCATGGCCTCTGAAGCACCTGTGTTTGGTGTTTCTCCCACTCTCACGTCCCAGGGACCCCTTTGACATCAGTTGGTTGCGCCCCCCCCCCCCCCAGGGAAGTAGGGGCCTGGCCATTAAGAGCCCTGACTGCTAGGGAAGGAGAGTAGGACAGGCTCCCTGGCTCTCTGTTCTTGTGCTCCTTGACGTGTCAGACCCCTGTTGATTCCAGTGGAGATGGCACTGTATCTGAGCAGCTGATGAAGGGACCCAGAGCCAGCGAATGAGACACAGGATTTATTGAGAACTTACATGCAAGGTGTGTCCAGGAGTGGCTGGCTGGGCAGGATGTCTGCTACTATCCACAGTTTATATAGCACCCTCCTCCTGGTACCTTCCACTTAAACAAGGGCCTCAGTTCCTTATATGACCTGGGTTCCAAAGGTTGGTCCAGGAGTTCAGATGTCCTTTGTAGATAAGGAATGAATCTCCCGTTGGCCACTCCCTGATTCCTTATCTCAGAACTTCAAACACACATTCTTAGCCCATAGAGTCCTTCTCAGGGTATGTATGCTTAAGTTACTGTTGTCAGAGGCATCTGCCTTATACCCTCAGAGCCCCAGGCTATCCCCAGGTATCAGCAGGTAGCAGGAAGTAGTGTGGAGTAGTGGCAAGAGTTCCGCTCTTAGATTCCACCTGGATCTCCCTCTCCGCCTTGCCTCATCCTCTCTGGTGGAGACCTCTAACTTCTCTGAGCCTGTGTTCAAGCATGGAGATGCCTGCCTCGGCAACTGTGTCAAGATGGAAGAAGAAGTGCTATGAAAGGATTTTTATCAAGAGGAAGTACTGTGAAGATCTGGTTGTGGTGCTAAGAGATAAAAATCTTGGTTCTCCACTGCAGCGGGTCCGCTGATGTGAACTCTCTCTGGCCTCAACTCCAATTCATTTTCTCAGATACTTAGGAGTTAATTTCTTTTACAAATTGACTGTTGATAATAATAATCATGATAGCTGCAATTCATTTAACACCTGTTATTGCCAGGCCCTGTATTAGACACATATCAGAAATTACCTTTTTTACTCCTCACAGCAATCTGTGAAGGAAGCAAAGTTACCTCCACTTCATACAAGAGCAACTTGAACCTTTCTAAGGCAATATCACATATGTAAGGCTTCTGGAAGAGCCAGGATACTCCTTGTACAGAGGGCTCCTTGATTTGAGGAAGCCCACATGTGATAGTGTGAAATATGTATTTGGTATTCTGCCCCATTTTCTGGCATACAACTCCTAAAATCCTTAGGATCTCCAAAATGATACGTTTTCTTTGTGTGCTGTGAATGACTGACAGCCGGCAGCCCCTAGGCACCTTCAGGTTGAGGCTGCTCACTGGAATGACAGAGGCAGGATTTGAGGGTTGGGACTTTCGGCCCCACCCATACTTCTGGGGAAGGGAAAGGAGCTGAAGTTAAGTTGATGGCTGATAGTTTAATCAATCATGCCTACATAATGAAGCCTCTGTAAAAATCCAAACACAAATTGGCTGGAGAGCGTCCAGATAGCTGAACACTTGGAGGTTCCTGGAGGGTAGTGCCCCAGGGAGGTCATGGAAGCATCATGCCACTTTTCCCCATACCTCCCTGCAGGCCTCTTCGATTTGTGAACTGGCAACCTGTGTGTTTCCCTGAGTTCTGTGAGATACTCTAATTGAACCCCAAGAGGAGGCTGTGGGAGCAGTGGTTCCAGAGATCCTGCAACTGGTAATCTGAGGTGCAGCAATTTTAGGGACTAAGACCTCAACTTGCGTGATCTGCCACTGTCTCCAGGGAGATGGTGTCACAATAGAACTGGAGGACACCCAGCTGGTGTCTCCTGCAGAATTGATTGCTTGCTTGCTAGTGGGGAGAAATCCCCACATATTTTGGGTCACGGAAGTCTTCTTTGTTAACTGTTGTGTGATAGGAGAGCAGAGGAAACATGGTTTGTGTTTTTTTCCAGACACGGTGTTTTGAAGGCTGGCTGTGGGAACAGACCATCTTCTAAGGCATACTCCAAACCTTTCCACCTAGATTACCAGCCACCGCCATCACTGCTGTCCTCCCTCTGGGCCCCTGTTGCCTTTGGCAAAATTACAGGGTGTCACACAACCCCAGCACAAGCTGTGTGCCTGGGTTTCTAATTCCAAGCCTGTTTTCTTTATGTGATAATGCTTAGTATCTGTCTCTGCATACTCTGGGCTGTATTTGTGGATATGAAAATAGAACCTTTTAGAAAATACCTTTTCAAAGCCCCCAAACATCAGGCTTATGTTAAAATCTGTAGGCTTTCTCAGTACTTGTAACATTTCCTGTTTGCATTTGCACAGCTTGGAGAGCAAATATTCACTGATGGGTTACAGATTTATTTTGTCTTCTGTTCCCATTTCTGTAATTCAAGTCTTAGCTCTTCAGAGCATTCATTCTTGGGGAGTAAAATACTTATTTGAATCTGTCACTTTTCTTTGTATCAAGTTTTCAACAGAATCCTTTGGCGGAGAATGGTGCAGGCTTGGGCTGGGACACAGCTGGATCTGAGTCCTAGGCCCTCCACTGGCCAGCTCCGAGCCCCAGGTTCTATGTATGAAGTGGCATAGACTCTGTGAAAGCACTTGGGGCTGGCAGACACTAGGTGCCCATCACAGCTGAATTCTCTGTCCTGTAGATTAGCCAGCATCCTGCAAGAAAGAAATCCATCCAGCTGAGTCTTTTACACCCCTTACTAAACATTCAGCAAGAACCATTTGTGTACTTAATATTGGTTAATTTTGGTAATAAAGGAGGGAATTATTTTAACTTAAGTAATAATTTATACCAAATATACACTGAGCTACATTAGCCCCACAAATCCAGCTATTTACCAACATTTTGAAACTGTTCTAAAATTGGAAATGGAATTCACAGGAGTTGACAAACCATGAAAAAAAATTCATCTGTGTGAAGGAAAAGAGAAACAGAAGTAGGTTGTTGTTTTTACTGAGAATTGACCGTAGGAATTGAACGTGTTTTGAATCATTTGGAGTAGTAAAGAGGGTCCATGAAAGAGGTGGATATGGAAAAGGATGATTAGAAAGTTTGATCTAGCAGGTTTTAAAATTCTCTATCTTTTGTTTCAACCTTCTTTCCTCCTTTGATTTTCAAGAAAGTCTCAAACTCCCAAATATCGAATACCTGGGATGCTTAATACAGGAGACCAAATTATAATGTCCTACTGTCATTCCACATTTTGACATAAAAAAATCAGATTATTGAAAAGTCACCATTCTTTGGGGCATGGATCCACCCCTGTGGTGACTGCCCGCATGTGTCGGGTTACCCACTATTTGTGTCAGAGGGGGTTCCTGGGAGATCCTGAACGTCTCTGCACTTCCTGACCTCCTCTCGTCTCCATTGTGGAGTAGAAGAATGCCTTAGTGAGCACCCCATCCCACTGACTTGGAGGCCAGTCCTGGCACTGGTGTCGGGGGCAAGTGTGTAGAAAAGCAGTCTGGCGACTCCCAGGCCCAACACTGTGACCATTCCAGGGTGAATCTTCATCTGGAAAGAGGGGCTTTGAGATCTGAAGGGGCAGGGAGTTGACAATGCCGGCCAGTCGTCCAGCTCCAGTCAGCATGGGCCTCCTATTCAGTCTTGAGTTTTGAACACTTGGTTTCAGGCTTTGGAGGATCCACTATTCTTTTATCAGAGTTGTGACTTTCAGATTTGGAGAACACGATATTTTTTTTCTCCTTCCTTTGAATCCTGTTCTGACCCAACTCCAGTTTCTTCAACTTCTTACCAGAGAGAACTGAGCCCCATTTTACTCAGATTTTTGGTAGCTGCATACTGCCTGCGCTCCTTTAAAGAAGCCAGCACCTCAGTGGGAATTAATTTTGAAACATGCATTTCATCAGTTGAATCACGTTTGAAAAATGTTTTGTGTAAAAATTCTTCCTCAAAATGTCACTGAGTTCATATTGTAAGAGATATGAGTTCTTTCGGAGAGTAATGTAAGATTAATTTGTAAAATTTCAGGAAGGCATTATACATCTAAAGCACTGTTACTCTAACTCCCAGCAGTACCTCGTTTGCTGTCAATAGCCTCTGAAGAGTCTCTTCTCTCTGGGCAGAGGGGAAAGTGACTGTCCTGTTATTATTTGCACATAAAACAGATGTGAGTTTGTGTGTCCTCTGCTGCCTTGTCACTTACTCTCTTTGGCTTCTTCAAAATGAGAAGAGGCCTCTAAGGTAGTCAAAGCCTAGAAGGGATGATGCCAACAGGAGACGTGGAAGGACAGAATTCCCAGGATGAGAAATAGAAGGGCTGGTGCTGCAGGGACCAGGCCTCCAGAGGAGTCTAACTGAGCCGGAACGAGTGTCAGCAGTGGAGCAGGCCCTGCAGCCGTGCTAGAAAGAAGGCCAGGGTCTCGGATGGGAATGACGAGAGTCATGATGGAAGAGGCCGCTAGATTGTATCAGTAAAAGACTGCTGTATGAACACTGTTTAAGGACAAAACACACTTGAATTTAAACAGCATTACCAGGGCCCATTCTGTTTGAGAGATAGAAGCTCCTTTACTAAGAAACTTACAGATATAAAGGAACAGTAGTTTCCCCGATTCACAAGTTCTCTTTCGGAGGTTTTAGTTACCTATTTCAGTTACCTATTCAATTACCTAATATTTTGGACTGACAACCTCAGTCTAAAAATATTAAATGGAAATTTTCAGAAATAAACAATTTGTAAGTTTTAAATTGTGTACTCTTCTTAGGAGTGTGATGAGATCTCACCCCTGCTCCCCAGGACACGAATCATCCGTTGTCCAGCACATCCATGCTGTAGACTCTACTGCCTGTTACCAACTCAGTGGCCATCTGGGTTATCAGACCAGCTGTCTGAGTGTGGCAGTGCTTATGTTCATCTAACGCTATTTTACTTAGTAATGGCTTCAAGCACTAGAGGGGCCATTTGGGACTCATTCCCACTGTGACTCTGTTTTCCCTCGTTCCCATTCATCCCTGCCTGCTCACCATTTCTCAGCCTATGTTTCCCTCACAACTGCATAGAGAGAGCCATAGGCTTAGAACCTGAAGGGCATCTGGATCCCAGAGGAATCGCAGAAAGAAGCAGTGTATGGCTGAGGTCCTGGCCTCCTACCTCCTTGGAACTCTTTCTGAGCTGCCATTTTGAACCTAGGAGCCTGAGGTGCCTCAGGAGCTTTCCAGCCCTTCTTCCCAGGCCAGTGCCCCTGTCAGATGGGGTTCAGCCTCACACTGTGGGCTCCAGCAGCACAGTGTGGCCCCACCCCATCAGAAGCCCCAGCTTCCCTCCCGCCCTCCCCTCACCCCTCATCTCATCAACGCTGCAGTTTCCTTTTCACTCTCGTTGGTTGCCCGTTGGCTTTGCAGGTTGCTACCCAGTACTGGACTAGGAATCCTTTGCTTCTGATAGCAAAGTTTGATAATGCTCTGTAGTCTTTCTGATTTTTGTATCTGTGCTGTGGATTTGAGCTTTGTGTGTGTTTCTGGTCTTTGTGCTGTGAGTCAGCATAGCAGAATGGAAAGCCGTCACCAGCAAGGCTGGAATGGGAATCCTAGCAGTGCCCCTTGATTGACCGTGTGACCTCAGACAAGCTGCTTACTCTTGCTGAGCATCTTTCTTTTTGCAATCCATAGAGTGGGGCTGTTGATAATTCCTGCTGAATAGCATAGCTGTAAGGATTAATGACCTTGCACATAATAGGTGCTTCAAAAGTGCTGACTTTCACTGTCATGATTTTTCTTTTCCTCCGGGATGTCTTGGCTTCCTAGATTTAGTGCCATTATTTCTACCAGCCACTTCATGTTCTAGAGCTGCCTGGTGCAAGTAGGGGTTTGTGTGGGAAGATCTGTCTTGGCTCTCATGCACAGGATCTGGCTTATTGCCCCCCTCCCGGCCCTGTGTTATGGCCCAAGAGGGCCCCAGAAAAATTCAGCTTGTAGCCCATTGTCCCTGGGCTGGATTAGGGCCTGAAACCCAGGTCTTCTGACTCGGGCCACTTATTCTCATCGGCCCTTTGTTCTGGCCTTCAGGGACTCCAGATGCTTACCAAAACATAAGCGGTGTCCCTGCTTCCCGGGGGCCTCCCAGAAACACCACACATTGGGCCACATTGGACTAGCTGCAGCATAGGGACTGCCCAGGAAGGCAGCCAAGCAGTCTATGGTGCCCATCCAGCCGGAGCTTTTTGCTGAATGAGAATCACGGACACAGAACATCAGGAGCCTGGCCAGATTCTGCTAGTTGCCAGCTTAAATCCACATCCATTCTTCTTTTCACTGAGATAAGAACTCCACTTTTATTTGGGGTAGAAGAGAATTCTATTAATACCCACTTCCTAGCCTCTCTACAGCTAAGGGTAGCCGAGGACCTTGTTCTGGCCATGCATATGCGAGCAGGGGCCCTCGGCCAGAGTCCCTCTCTCTGGCTGACTGAAGTGTGGGTGTGGGAGGGAGAGCTCTATTACCTTCTCCTCAAGGGAAGGTTACTGCACACAGGGACGGCAGAACAGAAAGACAGAAAAGCTGGAGGCCCTCAAGACTCTGGGGTCACCATGCCACTAGGCCTGCCCGCATCTCAGCTGCTTCTGTAAGAGAGAAAAGGACTTCCATGTGGTTTGAGTCACTGTGACTAGGCTTTCGGTTATCTGTAGCTGAATCTAGTCCTAGCTGATAAAGAGCCCCATGAAACATATTCTGTAATCTAACATCTGAGCTAAGGCACAATTAAGAATTCCCCTTCTGCTGCACTTAATTGTATTTATCCATTTAGCCACTCCTCACTCGACAGCCACCAAGACACTCGCTGTCCTCCAGTTAATATCGCTAGGGTCAATAAGGGATGTTCTTCCTGCTGTGCCCCACCTGCTGCCTGCTGGGATTAAGGAGCTTTTGGAGGCCACCTGGACAGGTGATGAGAGGGTTCTGAAAATGATCAGGAGAGCCATCTGGGGCACCTGGGTTTTTACCAGGGACAGGAGGCAGGCCTCTTCTGGTGAATAGATAGGAAGGGATGGTGGAGATGAAGCATAGACCTGCTCTCTGGGTACATTCAGGGGTGTGCCTGCTCCCCAACCATGAAGCAGTGCTTGTTTTCCTGTGGCCACATTTTTGCACAGGCCTGAGCTGGGTAGCTCCTGTGAGCATGAGGAGCTGACCAGGAGGTTGGTTCCTCTGGGCTTCTGCTCTGGAGAGAAAGTGGGCGAGTTAGCCCCTCATGGCTGTGCAGTGCGCCTGATGGAGGCACATGTGTGGCACTCAGCCCCGCAGCAGGACTTGCAGTCTGCTTTGTACAGGTGTGGAGACACATAAAACAGGCTCGGTCCCTTGTGTGGAGCTGGAAGCCTCAGGAGAGCGGTGGGTAAGTGACCAGCATAGGTTGGTGTGGGGAACCGCAGAAAGCCCCACGTGGCTGCCCAGCTCTGTTGGGTCCTTGGAGGATTCTTGAAGGAGGTGGTGTCGGGGTGGACTAGAAGGCTTAGGAATGAGGAAAGCAGCCATCATGGGTACGAGAGGTGATGTCAAGAGGGACCCAGGGCAAGGCTGCTGAGGGCCTGAAGGGCGTGGTCTGGCAAGGCTGCTGAGGGCCTGAAGGTTGTGGCAGGAGCTGGGGCCACAGTGCCAGCTGACTGATGTGTCACTGAGAAGGACTGCCCTGGAGGCTGCAGACCGGCATCCTGTGCCTCCATACCTGCAGAGCATGAAGCACTGTGGAGCCCATACACCGGTGTTTTTCATGGCGTACCCCAACCCAGAATGGGTAACATGCTGTGAGCTTGGCAGTTCAGGAACCTGGTGCCCTTGGTACTCAGGTTCCTCAGCACCCACCAGGGCTGCACAACCCCACCTGGCTCCCTCTGAGCCACCAGCTGGCAAGTAGCTGTGGGGGCAGACTGTGCCCATCAACTTGCCTCTGTGCACAGCAGCCACACTCTCCAACCACCTGGGCCCCATGTTCCTGGCTGGCGTCACCTTTATGATACAGGGACCCTTGATGCAGGGTATTCTTGTATTCCATCACTGCATATCTTTCTTTCCCTCTGCCTTTCTATACGTCCGTCCCGGAGTCTCTAGAGCTGGGGACTCCGTGAGTGTCAGGAATATCATTTATGCGAAGGAGCCTGTTGCCACAGCAACCCCAGCAGATGGCCTTGTGCCTGGTATGCAGTCTCAGACTAGGTCTGCAGAACGTGCTCCAGCAGGGAGGTGTGGGGGTGGCCCCTGCCCCTGCGTTTGTGGTTTGTTGGTACCCAGGGTAGAGGAACCATCAAGGGGGCTGGACCAGCAGCCCTGAGCCGACAGCCTTGGCGGGCTCTTTGTCCAGGCCCGAGGCTGACCACAATTGCCACCCTTTCTCCTGTGGGCTGCGTGGCCCATGTGGAGACAACCAGGTGGAGGGACCTTGGGGTGACCTCCAAGGTGTTCCAGGTCACTGTCAGGGCCTTCCTGGACCGTGTGCTAGCTGCCTGGAAAGTGGGTGGGTTTCCTGCATCTGAGAGGAGTCCTGCTGGAGGCAGGTGAAGCCGGGAGTTGTCAGCATTTTGGAGAAATCATCAATAGCTGAACAAGGGCTGGAGGCTCAGCCACTTCCTAGGCATGCACATGTCCCTCATGAGCAGATAGGGCCTGGAGCCAGCTCTGGTTGCCGGTGCTGACTGCTGTGGTCCCGCAAGGCTAAGTGACACAAGCATACAAGGTCCCTTGGTTTTCAGCTGGGGGGATTGTTGGCAGAGGGCTGCAGTGTCCAACCTAAAAACAGGCACAGTGGGTTAGTTCCATCCGACCCGCTGAGAACTCTGCCTGCACAGCCCCAGGACTCTGCAAGACTCCTGGGGGACAGAGTCAGGAGGGGAAGGTTAAGGGTAAGAATAGGGACCGGGCTCTGTCATATATACAAAGCGGCAGCACCTGCATTTCTGTAGCTGTAGGGCTTCTGAGTGAGAGTCCACTTGAACAATAGCTCTTTAGCCTAAGTTTGAAAGCCACTGTGCTGTTGTCTAAGAACCCTACTAAAGCAACATTGTAAGATTTTGTGATTTTTAGTGTAGCTTAATAAGTAACATCTTCAGTGCCTTGATTTTTCCAGATGTATTTCTGAACAGCAGTTCGCAGCCTGTTTCTATACCTAGCCCACCTCAGGAGTATGGCCCTTCCCTCCAAGGCACAGTGTCACTTTGGGGTTCCCCAGAGAGCAGGGAGGGGATGATGGAGATGGGAAGGCATAGAAACTGCATAGTTCTGAATTTCTCAGTGAAGAAGGATGTGAGAGGCTTTTTAGGAAGTGTCCAGTGGGATATTTGGCTGGGTGCGGGGGGCGAGGGCATGTGGATTGGGATGGGGTGAATTTTTAGTGCAGCTACTGTCTACCAGGCACTGCTCTGGGTGCTGGAGAGTTAACAATAAAGAAGACATTGTTTCTTCCCCAGGACATGCCCTAATAGGGAGACAGCTAGTAGACCAGCACACTGTGGAGACCGGTGGGGTGCTGCAGCCAAGTACGCTGTATCGGAAATGCCAGGGTTGAGGGAATATGGTTTTGAAATGTGTTTGGGGTAACAACACCCTACTGATGGGCTTGAGGGATTAAGTAAGACAGAGCTAGATCAAGGGCAGCTTTAGGCTCCTGGCTTGAATCACTGGGTGTGAGGGGCAAGGAGAAAGGCTGGTGGCAAGGGGCGTGTGAGTTGGAGCTAGCCCTGTTCCAGAGCTGCGACATTGGGCCTGTGTTCTGGGGTAGTGAAATCTAAGCCACCACCATTTGGGAAGCACCTGTGCTTGTCACTGTGGTGGAGTGCCCAGGAGAAGCATCCTATGCAGCCTATGGCACAGACAGTGCAGGGGCCTTGGCCCAGGCAGGTGCCGGTGACTAAGTCTCACAGCCTACGTGTTGCATGTTTTTTCTCATGGAGGCCCAAAGCTTTGGCTCTGAGCAAGACATCAGGGGGATCCTCTGTGCCTACTACAGCTCCTCCTCCTCTATAGGATGTCATTATGGCCTTCTCAGCGCCAGCCTGGGCAGGCTCGGCTCCAACGCTGGGTCCTGTGCTTTTACAAGCCTGCTGTCTCTCTCATGAGAGCTGGTTGTTCTTCATTTGAGGCGCTATGACTTAAAGAGACTCCAAACCTCAAACAAAAGCCATGAAAATGTCATAACCCAGCAGGATTTCTAATACATACACATCATCCAGCCCATCCTCCGACTCTATCCAGAACATTCTTCTACAGCTTCCCCAGTAAATGGCTCCTGACCTCTTTCTTCCCTGCCATAGGGTGCTCACAATTTCACAATGAAGTTCCTTTCTTTACCTGCAGCCCTGAAACTTAGAGCTGCGTCAGAGTTGGGCACCCCTGAAACTCCTGCTGAATGGTTCTGCTTCTGCCTCCAGAGGCACACAGGCCAATCCCTAGCCCACATCCAACTTTCAAGACCCTGAGGATGGCATTCATGCCACTTTCCTTCTCTGTATAAACCCCCCTTCTCCAGACTGCTCTCCCATACTCTCACTTCCATGTGAGACATGAGTTTAGAAACTCCTGACTACTACCCTTTTCAGGAACTGGCATACTCTGTTTCTCTTAGATTCGAGGCCTAAAAACAAATATAGCTCCTCTGCTGTAACACAGCGCATCCATGCCTTGCCTGGCACTTCTGCCTGCCATTGTGTCTGTCTCATGCGAAAGTAGTGCTGACTGGGCATGATATCCTTTTCTCAAATAGCTCTTATTTCCTGAAAGTCTCTTTAGCTGATTCTTTTTTTTTTTTTTTTTTTTTTTTTTTTTTTTGAGACGGAGTCTCACTCTGTCACCCAGGCTGGAGTATAGTGCCGCAGTCTCGGCTCACTGCAACCTCCGCCTCCTGGGTTCAGTCATTCTCCTGCCTTAGCCTCCCAAGTAGCTGGGATTACAGGCACCAACCACTACACCCAGCTAATTTTTGTGTTTTTAATAGATAGGGCATTTCACCAGGCTGGTCTTGAACTCCTGGACTCAACTGGTCTACCCTCTCAGCTGGTTTCCCAAACTGCTGGGATTACAGGGGTGAACCACTGTGCCCAGCCAATTGATTTATTTTTAATTGAGTGATCTCTAGGCTTTGAATAGAACAGTATATTATTATTTGGATTCTGAGGATAGGAGGTTTTTTCTCTCACGCTCTGTCACTGAGGTGTCTTGTAGCCCTGAGTGACTCATGCGTATTTTCTACCTTGTCTAGCCCTGTGGGAATTGTCGGCCTTGCCTCCAGTGCTCTGGCCTCCTTGAATGAGGCCAAGACAGACATTGAACATGCCTAATAGTTTCCATTTCTTGTTCAGGAATTGTGATAAAAGTCATTAATCCAATGAGTCCTAGCCCTTTATTACAAAAGATAAAATGACATCAATGCAGTGATAGCAGGGCCCCAGATTCAAGGGTTGAGTCCATAGGGAAACTTGCCAATGAAAGGAACCCCTAGAGGCAGCAGAGACCTATCTACCTGTGGAGAAACACTGAACCTCCTCAGGGGAGAGAGTTTAAAGCATGGCTTGGTGGGGCCAGACCCGTTCAGCAGAGTGAAGCTGCATTGACTGTCCTAGGTGTCCTGTGCAGCCCTGCTCCTAGGCCTGAAAGAGAGGCCACCCCAAAATAGGTGCCTTAAAGCTGTCGGAGAAGCAGCCAATTCCTGGGAGATGTGCATTAGATATCCTGGTGCCCCTAACCCCAGAGGGGATGGTGATTGGCAGAGGAGGAGGCAGCTGGGCTGTGAGATGGCCCTGCCCTAGGCCGGGGCTGTGCTGCTGAGAGGGCTCTGCCCAGAAGAGCCAGGTGCGTTTAGGAGGCTATGCTTGACTGTTACCCGGTTAGGTTTTTGTGTTTTCCTTGCCTTTGTGATTGTCCTTCCTCCAGCTAGGAGGCAGCTGTGTCATGGTAATACCCTCAAACACTTCTCCTGAGATGCCCAGTGGCACACCCAATGTCCCCATGCTTGCTTGATGCTGTGCGTTTTTCTTAGACACGAGATGGCATTGACCAGTGAAGGCCCAAAGTATTGACATGCTGTCCCTTGGGGGCTGGTCCTTCCTCAGTGTTTGCCAGTAACCCAGGGGTCTCCGGAAGGCCCACGAGGATCTATGGAAATGAAGTCCATGGTCTCTTCTGTGAAGCAGTCTCTCTGTTCCTTGAGGTCACTTGAAGCTCATGAAGGAACTCAGGCCTTTCCAAGACAAAATGCAGACATTAAACAGAGGGAGAAAGGGGCAGAGAATGCAGGATGCTGTTGTACAGGCAACAGGATGGATGGGAGCAGCATGTGCAAGACAGGAAGAGGCAGGAAAGAGTTCTGTTCCCGACCAGATGCCCCTCAGGGGCAGGGCCCATTTCTTCCTCGGTATGGGCTTAACCCTCAGCACTGTGCAGGACACCCAACAAACCATTCAGCCAGTGTCCACACATGCCTGTGGTGGCAGGAGGCAGACTAAGTGTGAGCACCTAGCAGACGGAGCAGGAGGCTGGTGAAGGGGTGGTGTTGGGCACATAAGGGAAGTCTGGAGGGATCACAAACTGGGCCATACAGATGCAGCGGGAGCAGCACTGCGGTTGTCCTTCCAGTGTGTGTGACAGCAGGAGAGATCTAGATGTGATTGTCCTTGCACAAAGACACGTGCAATGAACTGTGCTTTCCATTCACTTCCGCATGTAATTTAAAGAGCCACACATGCACGTGGTGAAACATTTAAGCCAATGCAAGATTGAACACCTCTTTTCTGCCAACCCTTTATCCCACTCACCAGAGAGGAGCCACTATTAACACTTTCTTATGTATCCTTTCAGAAATTTGTAATGCATATTCAAACATATACTTTACCCAAATGGAATCATATGATATCGTTCTGCAGCTTGCTTTTTTTCATCTTAATAATATGTCTTGCAGTTATTTCTCTGTTGTATATATAAACCTTTCTCATTCTTGTTAATGGTTGCATAGCTAAAATCATAGATTCTTCAAGCTGAAAGGAACCTTCAAGTCAATGTGATCTAATTGCCTCATTTTGCTAGAACTTGGAGCGGTGAGGTGACTTGCCGGAGGGCACACTGAGTTAGTGGCAGGAAAGGATTCCTCTGAGAGCTATTTAGAAGGAGCTTCATGAGGGTCTGGGTGCTGAGGTGACAGACAGGAATGACCATTACTGGCTGGCTGCATTTTATCAGCAGCAGCATCTGTGTCCATCATTCTTGGCTATTTGCAGCAGGAGAAAAGAGGGAGGACTGGAGAGAGGAAGTGATAGCCTTCTCTGCACACACTGAATTTAAGTTCGTAAGATACTTGGGTGGAAATGTCATTTGGGCCAGTATAAATTTGTGTTCAAGTTCCAGTGAAAGGCCGTCTGTCTTAAGCAACAGAGCCAAACACTCATTATTTAGAGAACAAGTGTTTTCCTAGAAGTTGCTAGATTTTGTATGTGTCCCTTTGTAGTTCTTTTTAGGCATGGAGACATAACTTGTTGCAGGAGGGTGTGACTCCTGCTGGCCCCAAACTTGTTCCTTTGCTGTATTTGCCGACCCCATCCCCTACCCCTTCCAATCCCTTCTGGTGTCCTGCCGTGTGACTTAGGTTGGTAGGAATAGGCATGAGCAAAAGCCTTCTGAAGGGCCTTAGGGCAGCAGCTGTGTGTGGCTCTCTGCTTGCCCCACAGAAGATGGGTCAGAGATGACACCTCTTGTCTCTGCTGCACCAAAGGACAGGGTGTTTGTTCACTGCCAAGCCTCTGGCTCACAGTGTGTGCATGAGAGCTGGGAGGGCCCCTCGATATGTTCTAGCTCAGCAAGTCCCACCCCAGGGTCTTTGTGCCCCCAGGAGTGCCCATTCACTTGTCAGCATGGAAGATATGAAACCACAGCCTAGGAAGAGCACATCTTCCTGGAATGTCAGTTTTACATGAAGCTTTGAGGAGAGAGATGCTATTTTTATATTAAAGCAAACACTGATATTATGAAATAGCATGGAAAAGTCAAGTTACTTTTCAAGATAAAACAAGCAATTTCAAAGCAATTTTGTCTTCCCTTGCCTGGGGCTACTTCAAGCTTTAACCCCTATACCCTGGAGGGCACGTGTTCTCTCTCCTCTGCTCTTTGGGACTTTGTCAAAAAATACTTTAGTTAGATTGGGGTAGTGTTCTCAAGAAAACGAACTTTATCTTAAAGATGTACATATCCAGCCGGGCACGGTGGCTCACACCTGTAGTCCCAGCACTTTGGGAGGCCAAGGTGGGCGGATCACAAGGTCAAGAGATCAAGACCATCCTGGCCAACATGGCGAAACCCCATCTCTACTAAAAATATAAAAATTAGTTGGGTATGGTGGCACATGCCTGTAGTCCCAGCTACTCAGGAGGCTGAGGCAGGAGAATTGCTTAAACCCAGGAGTTGGAGGTTGCAGTGAGCCAAGATGGTGCCACTGCAATACAGCCTGGCGACAGAGCAAGACTCCGTCTCAAAAAAAAAAAAAAAAAAATGTCAATAGCCCAGAACCAGCAGGTGGCAGGGCCCTGGGTGGCTCCTGGCCAGATCTCTGCCTGCTCTGTGCTTAGCTGTATTTGCTTCCAGCTGCCCAGTCTCTACATAGCCCATGTGTGTTTTTTCTGGTCTCTTCAAGTTCCTTTCATCTTTGGTCAACCTCAGCCCCAATCCACCCTAATGACTTCCTCTTGCATTACCTCCATTGCCAACTGGCCACTCACTTCTTTGTTTATTCCCAAAGGAAATCTGCTTGGCCCACCTCCTCTTCTCACACCTGATCAACCCAGCTTTGGATCTGCTACCCTGTGATCAGGTCAGCTGGAGTGAGGAGTTCAGGGTCTCCTTATATGAGACATGTTTCCCTAGATGTCAACCTCTGGAGGGGCAGGAGTGGGCTAGCAGACCCTGGAAGGGAATGTGGACTCGTGCATGATGCCGCAGTCCAGCCAGCTGGAGCACAGAGGAGATGTGGGGGCTGGAGAGGGAAACGGTGAGTGCTGGAAGTGGGCCTTCACCTCCTGAGACTCCTTTCCCAGGGCCCTGCTTTCCTGCATTTTCTCTGTCCCATCTTTTCGGTCTGAATAAACACCTCCTACTGCTATGCTCCAGGTTACCAGTGAAGACTTTAACCGGCCAGAGCATGTCAGCATAGACTCCCCATGTGGAACAGGTGTGGAGAATTGGATGGAAGCTGAAGGGAAGGGATGAGGGGCAGAGCGTCAGTGTGGGGTCCCGATGGGTGGCCTGCGCTGTTAGGGGAGAGAGAGCCGTGCTGGCAGGGATCCCCCAGCTGGCGCACACTCCGCAGGGTCCCACAGACACTGCTACAGCAGGGCTAGCCTCTATTCATCAAGTCTGGCCACATTTCAGGAGCCATTAATCCTCTTTGTATCTCTAAGTACTATGACCATGGACAGGGTTCTCTTCACAAGCATGCCATGGTATCAGTAGATAACGACTCTGAAAGATTTTTCTTCTTTTGGATTAATATAACGGTGATGCTGTGGGTTAATGTGCTGGAGACACAGTGTTAGTCTTTTAACTAGGACATTATTAACGGAGCAAACCCACTTTTTTATCTGATTTTATCCTGTGCATGTCCCTTACTAGCTTTTTACTGAAGGAGTTTTTTTATTCTCTGTTGTCTGATGCAGAAGGTATAGGCAGTTCATGGTTTGGGGAGTCAGATGGGCCTGTGTTTAAATCTTTCTTCACTACTTACTGGCTCTGTGACCTTGAACAACATTCTTCATCTCTCTGAATCTGTTTTCTCAGCTATAAAAAGGAGACGATGTTCCCAGCCTTCTCTGGCTGATAGGATTTAATGAGATCACTTGCAGTGGCACTAAGAACCTCTAGCCATTCTGACCTTTTTTCAGTTTGTTCCCCCAGGGTCTTTAACTTGCCATTTGCTCTACCTGGAATGCTATTCCCTTCTCTGTCCCTTCCCTCCAGCTGCCTGGCACCTTATGGGCATGTATACCCCAGCGTAGGAGCCCTCTGTGTGTGGACAGTCCTAGGTTTTCTACCAAGTGGGATTACAGCCCTAGATGAGTCTTTCAGCCTCGGTCTCTTCCTGTGAAGTGGGGAACATGGAAACTGTGGCATGGGGTCTCCATGACGACCACTCTGGTGTGAGGAGAGGCCCCCGGAGAAGCCTATTTCGCGGGTACTGTGCTCTGCTCATTGACAGTGGGCTCCTTTGCTGTTAGAGTTTTCACAGGCTTGGGCAGCTGTGGGTGAGGCCCCTCAGGTTCACAGGACCTAGTGCAAGATCAGCACCCTGCCACCAGCCGGGCTTGGATGCCCTGGACTGTCCTTCTCAAGTCAGGCTGGGAATGAGGTCCCACTGCTCTTCCCCAGTAAAACTGAACATTAAAACATGGGAAAGTTTGTTTTATTTTGCTATTTGCTTGCCCCTCTGGGCTCCTCTTTATTCTGCAGCTGGGAAGTCACCAGGAATAGACATGGTTACTTATTTACTGAGCACCCGAGTTGTGCCTGGTGCGGTGCTGGGCACACATCTGGCCATCTGGGGCACAGAGGAGACATGGGGACTGGAGCGAGAAACAGAGAGATAAGGAGTTTTGCTTTGGAATGATAAAGATATTTTTTAACTGGATAGAGGCATTGGTTGTGTGTGCAGCATTGTGAATTTATGTGTTTATTTTATTTTATTGAGGTGGAGTTTTGCTCTTGTTGCTGAGGCTGAAGTGCAAATGGCACAATCTTGGCTCACTGCAACCTCTGCATCTCAGGTTCAAGTGATGCTCCAGCCTCAGCCTCCCAAGTAGCTGAGATTACAGGCACCTGCCACCATGCCTGGCTAATTGTTATATTCTGCGGTGACTCCCTCCCACCGACCTCGGCCTGCCAAAGTGCTGGGATTACAGGTGTGAGCCACCACACCTGGCCATGAATTTATTAAATGCCACTGAAATATTCACTTTAAAATGGTTAAATTTGTGATATGTGAATATTACATCAGTAAATATTAAAAGGAGGAAACTGGTAAGATGGAAAGTAGTACATCAAATGTACACGTGTTGAGGATCTGTGGGGCATTTGGATCCTGCAGGCGGTTAGACTTAGAGGTAAGTAAGGGTCTGGGTGCCACCACTGACTCTGAGGGTTTCGGGCTAACAATGTTTTCTTCAGTGACATCTGAAAGAGTAGCCTGCATAGCTTGGGTTTACTATAGCTACCTTTCTGTGCAGTGTTTGGTGAGATCTGATTATGTTGTTCTGGGTCAGGTGGCTAAATGTTGAGATGTTCTGCTTGTGTGATAGGTTTAATTACCATATTGGAAAAACGCTAGGAAACACATCAATATTAACCCACAGAGTTTTCCTTATTCCTATCCTGGTCATTGTTTTTTATTATAATTTAAATAAAGATAAAGAAACCTACTCATCAAATTTGCGAATTTTCCAAAGCTTGGATGGATGGTCAATGTGTTGAATAACCATCAGAGACATTTGTAGTATTGGGATACCTGGAATCCATTTTCCTTTCTTCAGTGTCAGTATCTGGACTTTTGTTCGGAAACTTCCTTTTCTGTTCATATAGCCCATGCGTTTCTGAGTGAGGTGAACCCAGTGCCAGTTCTCATGTGTTCTCCACATCACTGATGTCGATGTACGTACCCCATCCTCCTGTCTCTTGTGTTTGCTTTAGATGACACAGCCCACTCAGGAGACAGACGAGAAGTTTGGGGACCTGGGAGAAATAATCCCTTGGGCTTCAGAGAGTGCAGCTCTTTTTTGGTTTTATCCATTCACCTTTCCTGGTCTTGAGCGTGCCCTGCATCGGAAAGGACGTTTTGTCTTCCTGCTGCAGCCCTCAGCAGTGCAGCCAAGAGGAAAACCACATTTAGCCTGAAGCTGACCCGAAGAAGGCAGAGCCGGAAGATGGAAATCACCAGATTTGTGGTGACCTCGTCTAGACACTTGATGTGTACGGCACCACTGGATGTTGAAGTTGTGAGAGCCAATAATTCCCTTGAGCTGATCAGACCACTTTGATTCTCGATGTCTGTTACCTACAAACAGCAGTGTCCTGATGGTCACGGTGATAAGTCAGTCTCCCAAGATCTCACCAGATCTTATTTGTTAAATTGTATGTATGTTAAATTTTCTGCGAAAAAAGATTGGGCTTTTTTGCTGTGTCCCAGAAAACTCACTGTACACATAGTGTGTAGCAATGTGAATGGAAAAGACCTTGGCAGTTTTCCTTGACATTAAGCTCAGTGTAATACGGAGTTAGCCTTAATCCTAGCCTTTTCACTTCCTACCTCTATGTCCTGGGCAGGTCAGTTGACTTTTATGAGCCTGGTGTGTATTGTCTATAAAGTGGGGTGACACCTACCTTTCCGGTGTTGTGAGAATCGAAGGAGATACTGTTTGTAAGTCACTCAGCTTTCTCTGTTAGGCCATTCCCACAAAATGGCCCATTTCTGTAAAGAAATACCTGAGGCTGGGTAATTTATAAAGAAAAGAGGTTAAATTGGCTCATGGCTCTGCAAGCTGTACGGGAAGCACAGTGCTAGCATCTGTTTCTGGAAATACCTTAGGAAGCTTCCAGTCATGGCAGAAGGCAAGTGGGGAGCAGGCATCTCACATGGCTAGAGCAGGAGCAAAAGAGAGGGAGGGGAGGTGTGACACACTTTTAAACAACTGGATCTTGCCTGGACCTCACTCATCACCAAGGGGATGGCACTAAGCCATTTACATCCCCACCCTCATGATGCAAACACCGCCCCCCCAGGCCACACCTCCAACACTGGGGATTACATTTCAACATGAGATTTGGCAGGGACACAGATCCAAATTGCCATATCACCAGCACAGCACTTGGCACAGAGCAGGAGCTAAACCAGCTTCACAGGGGCAAGTGCTGATGCATACTGTCAGTTTCAAGAAGCAAAAGCCTACCTCTAAGTAACTTATTGGCTAAGAAACATGTAACAGGAGACCCAGGGTGGAGCAGCCTACATGGGTGGCTTTACCCGTAAGTTGCTCATTTCTCTGACTCTCTGTTTTCCCCTCCTCTGACCGGAGACGTTGTCTGTGTCTCAGAATGCCCAGCAGTTGTCCTAAGTTCCATTCATCCTGACTGGATCGCCTTAGGTTACTCAGTCCTGTGACCAGGGCACTGAAATGCACGAGTTGGCCTGACCTGAGTCAAATCCTGCCACCTGTGGGTCTGGAGTTGTCGGCCACTTCCCTGGAAGTACACGGACTCCCCATGGGAAGTGGGAGCTGTCCGATAGGGAGAAAAGGAATGGATGCTGAAGAGGCCACCAACAGAAATTGACTCAAATGGAACCATCCTGATGCAGTCTAAGACTGTGTCTCTGAATGTATAATCTGTATGAGAGAAGAGGCTTCCTACTCAGACTACATCTTAGACTTATATTTCATTCTGAAACATAGATCAGTTGAGGCTCTTTTCAAAGAGTGCAAGCAGGATTTGGGAAACATCTGAAATTATGCTATGCGAGGAAGGGTGGTACTAATAAGGGAAGACTCAACAGCATCATGGTAACTAGAGGGTCTCAGTTCTCCTGTGTTACCACACGAGTGAAAGTGGTACCAGTAGTCCCCGTCACTCACTGAGTGCTTGTTGCACTGCCCGGCATTGTATTCAGCTTTCCCCCTGCATTGTCTGATCCTTTAACATTCCTCCGAGGGAGGGACCAGACCTAAGAGATAGCTGCCCTCATTTGTTAGATGAGGAAACAAGAACAGGCAGGTTAAGTAATTTGTCCTAAGGCATAAAACTAGTGAGTGAAGAACCTGGGATTTAAACTCAGGTCTTCAGCTCAGGTTCCCTGACCTTACAACAGTGATTCTCAACATGAGCTGCACATTAGAATCCCTTGGGGGAGCTTCTGTAAAATACTGATGCCGAGGGCCCACCCTAGACCAATAATCAGAGTCTCTGAGGTATGGGGTGGGCTCAGGCAGAACGTGTAACAGTGGCTCAAGTATTGCCAGTGCACTGCCAGGGCTGGGGAACCACTGGCCTAGAGCAGAGGACCACAGCACGGCTGCCTTCCAGAGCCCAGCGGGAACTGCAGATTTATGAAGGGTTGAAGGACTGTTAGGAAGAGGAGAGCAAGACCCAACCAAGGGCATTCAGTTGTTAAAAATCAATTTGTGCTTGGAGACAGGACTCCTAGGGGCCTCCCTGCTGCACACCCATGCTGCCTGGACATGTAGACCACCTGAGGGTTTGTAAAGAGCAGGTGTGGAGCAGGGTCTGAGAGATTCTCCATTTCCAACAAGCTCCCCGACCATGTTGGTGCTGCTGTCACAGAAGCCACCTTTGAGTAGCTAGGCCGCCGTACACTGCCATACTGCTGAAGGCTGAGCAGGTAGAGATAAAGTCAGCAGTCCACCTGGGGGTGGGCCATCTCCTAGGAGTATTCTGAGGGGAACTGGGGCCTGCTCTCAGGAGTGTGGCTGGCCGCTGTCAGGAGAGCTGAGCATCTCCAACACTGAGAAATGCTGAGTGCAGTGCCTTGTTCAGCCTTCCCTCTGCAGTCCACCTGGAAGCAGAACTCTAGGATCAGCACAAAGAGCAGAAGCATCTGTTAATACCTCCTGGGCCCAAATGCACCGTGTCTGTAGATCTGATGCAGAGAACCACCCCCGCCCTCAGTCTGAGCAGTCTCACTGGGTCATTGGGGTATAACGTTGTCCCTTAACTCTGAAATTCCCTCCCAACCTTGGATTTCCCAGCTTTGGGGTTGTCCTTGGATTGTTTACTCTTCTACTCTGTTGCAGAGAATCATAGCAATCCACACCTGTATAATCTTATTCAGGGGTCAGATCACCAGTAAGTAGCAGAACTGGAATTTAAAATTAATGTCCCTTGGCTTTTAAAAAATTTTCTGTTGTGCTGTGCATTCTATTTTCAAACTCTTTAGATATTCATTTAGTCAAATATGTTTTTGTAAATGTAAAAACCAACTACCCAGCAGCACCAAGGTGTGGCTGGCTGCCCAGCCTTTGTGCAGATAGTGGTACCACTCAGCTGGACGGCCCTGCCTTCTCCCACACCCTGCCAGTGGAGTGATTACGGCAGTAGATTTCCTTGTCGATCCTGTTTACTCCAAGCACGCTGTGGAATTCCCTGCTTGTCTGCCCTCACATGGCTTCTGTCCATCTAGGTTAAATGCTTTTCTGTACTTTGCAGCCATTGAAGCTCTCTGCCTTCCTTTGTACCTTAACACCCTCTCCCTGGCCTCAGGCTGGCTCCAGGGGATCCCATCCTTATCTGCATCCCTGGGTCTAGGTAGGGTGAAATTTACCTTTCACATACCATAGCATATTTTAAAAAATTGTTTTTTACACATCACTTTAAATGATCTTTTGCTTTTAAGTGTTCATCAGGCATTTCTTCCATGAAGTTTCTCTTGAATAATCCCATTCATCTGAACACTGTTTTTCTGGTGTCTTCTTCTAAAACAGAACCCTTCCCTCATACTGTCTCCTACAGGGACAGTGCCACAGAGCTGCTTCTCACCCCTGCTTGGCCCCTTCTCTTACAAATCACTGGGTACATTTGGCTAGCCCCGTAGTCTTCAAAAATTCCTGTGTGTGCCCTTTCCAGAAAACTGTAGGCTAAAGCCCCTTGTGCGTGTCTCCTCTGGGACTCCCCTGCTGACGTCCACAAAAGAGGTGGATCATTCCCACCCAAACACCTGTCTTGGCCACTCTTAAGTGAGAAAGAGCTCTGGGATGACGCTCAGTACTCCCCCAAAGCCCAATAGCTGATGTTTAGTATTCACTGCGAATCACATTGTTAAAAAGCCTGTGCAGCTATTGCTGATGAACACAGCTTTACGCTTATCTGTTGCTTTACTCTTTGCAAAGTCTGTGTGTGTGTGTGTGTGTGTGTGTGTGTGTGTGTATGTGTATATGTATGCATATACATACAACTGCATACAGCAGCAGGATACACACACCCCAGTAGTGACTGAAGTGATAGACTCAGCCACAGACGAAGAAGATGTGTGGTCTAGAACATGCGGCTCTATGCCTCAGACTCCGCGTCATGGCACCGAGAGAGAATGACGTAGTGGGATCTTTTCTCTGCTTTCTCACAAATGCCAAGTACTTCTGGGAGGGTCTCACCTAAAGCCACTGTCACTAACACTCTAATTAGCAGTTCACACTATAGCAAGGTTTAAATGGCAGCCAGCCAGCTGTGTTAAGAAACAGGACATGGAATAGATGTCCTAGAATGAGAGGTGCCTAGAAGGGGAAGGGTGGGGTGCCCTGGAGGATGAGGGAAGGGGCTTGAGCTAGGATGCAAGGTGATGAGGCACGGGCTTTTATCACTTCTGCTGCTTCCAGGAGACTAGGCCATGGGCAGGAGCAGTGGACTTGACTACCTTAAGCTAGAGGTGATGAGGGCAGAGCAGTCTGGAATGTGTCACATCCAGAATGAGCTGAGAAATAGCGCCTTCATTCGTACTTCAAGCAGGCATCTCTCAGACCCGGCGTCGGCCAAGCATTAAGTGATCAAGGCAAAGAAATGACTCTGAGCCCAAGCAGGTCCCAGTCTAAGCCAGGGAGACAGGCATGCCAGCAGATGATTGCAGTGCACAGTGGGAAATGCCGCTGAAAAGTGTCTTTGTATAGCATACTGGGAAGAGAATGATTAGTTTTGCCTAGGAGAGGAATGGCATTATTCAGCAGAGATGACCTTGTTGTTGGGTCTCAAAGCTTGAACAGGAGTTTCTCAGGTAGATGGGGAAGAATTAGCAGAGGAAGGGGCATCTAGAATATAACGGAGGCTTAGAAACAGCAAGGTGTTGCAGGGGAAGTGCAGCGCCTGCTGGGACAGTGCCAAGATTGCTTACTAGAGAGGGCCAGATCTCACAAGGGGCGTCATGGATGCCATCCTACAGGCAGGGCCAACTGCACGTTCTCAGCTGTGAGCTGTAGAGGAGGGTTGTCCCTATAGCCGCGGGCCTGGACATAGCAGTAGGGTGGCCAGGATGGATGGTGTGTGATAGGTGTCCTTGTGTTCGTCCACTCATAAGATAATAAAGACTGATTGAAAGCAGTGACAGTAAACAGAAAGGGAAGGATTCAGGTGACAAGCAGGAGATAGGGTTCTCTGAATTTAGTTGCAGCCTGAGATAGGGACCCACGGGATAGGAAGCAATGGTGAATGACAGGTAGCCCTCCAGGAGCTGGACAGCTAGTGGTGTTCACCACTTCAAGAACTGCAGGAAGCAAGGACGTGATGCGAGAATCAAGAGACAATGGAATGTAATCGGAGAGTTCTGGAAGCAGAATAACTGGCAGAGGGAAAGAGGAAATGTGAATGGGATCAGATCATTGATGGAGCACAGTTCTGAGGAGGGCCGAGGCTTCCAGAATGGAAGGCTGCATAGACACCATCATATCTGTGTCTTAGACTCCAGTCATTCCTTAGTACCTCACTCACACTCCAGCTGCTGTCTTGACTTCCCCACCCATTGTCTCCTCTACCTTTCAAGCTCAGTGGGTCCCAGTCTATGGTGTTGTCTCATTCGGAACTGCCGCTGGTGGAGACAGTGTTCCACACTCCCTCAGCGAATGACCCATGTCTCTGGGCCACTGCAGCAGCCTCCAGGCCTCCAGGCTGACAGCTGCTTCCACTCTTTCTTCCCAGTTGACACCATTACACAGCAGCCAGCAGTCCTTCCAGAATGGACATCAGATGGGGTCCTTTCCCTGATTAAGCCCTCCAGTGGCTCCCCACCAACTCTGAAACAGGCTCTGTGGTGTGAGGCCCAACCCTGCTGGCCCTCCCTGCATCTGTGCTTCACGCCCTCCCACACCTTCTGACCGTGCTCATCTTGCTGCTTCATGCCGGGCATAGTCTCACCCCAGACCTTTACTTACTTCTCTCGTTCACCTCATTCAGACTTCTGCCCAGTGTTAGCCTGGGGAGGGGAAGAGGGGAGCCTTCCCTAACCAATCATTTAAAACAATATCCACATCTTGTTTTTTTTCCCCTTCATATCCAGAGTGTTAGCTCTTGAAGGCAAAGACTTCACCTCTCTTGGTTCCTGCTGCACTCAGCCTGTCTGTGTTCATTATTCATTGGATCCCCAGCACCCATGAAAGCTAGGTAGGTGTTTTTCTCCCTGGACCAATGAAGAAGCAAGTTCAGGGAAGGGGAATCATCATCCATGTCACAATAGATGCTGGAACAAAGACTCCAGAGGGCTGGTGGCCATCTCTTCTGAGGGTGCAGGGGCCATGGGTGTGGGCAGAGGCATGCCTGGCCCTGGTGGAAAGTGCTGGGGGTATGTATGCCCAGCAACCGCTGCTGTTTTCTCTCAGGTGGAAACACGGTGATCTGACAGCAGGAATTCCGGGCCAGGGTAACAGGTAAAGGTTGAGATAGCTAAGAAGGGGAATGGAAAAAGACTCCAACCTAGAGTCTCGGAATTGTAAGTTGCATGAAAGGTTCAGCTGAACTGATTTTGCATTGACTCTAGTCAGGGCAGATCTTTGAATCTTTTCAGGGTCTCCTCCACCTGGGGCAGAGAAGGTGGGCAGTTTGGATAGTTGGAGAGGACGGTGGCTTGGGATCTTGACAGGGCAGTCGGAGTCATTGCCCTTGGAAGTAGGAACTGGGGTCTGAGTGGGTTGCGATGGGAGCTACTGAAACTGGGGTCCACACTGAATAGAAAGGAAGCAAAGTTCAGAAAGAGCTAAATAGGAAGCTAGGAAGGGGCTAAGCCAGGAGGCCACAGCAGGGACAGGAGCTGAAGTCAGGTATGAGGAATGTTGGAAGAGTAGAAAAATGTAGAAGCCTGTGTTGTGAGACTTGGGAGGATCACAATCTCAGGTAGATTGTGGTCTGTGCACGCTTGTTTTGGGTAAGTAAAGAGCAAGTCAGGAAAGAGCGGTCTCCCTCTCCAGATGACATCACAGTAGGGCATAGCCAACTAGTGAGTTTGCCAAGAACCAGATGTGCAGCCACTTAACAGAATTAAAATTCTCATTCATTCATTCATTCATTCATTGACTGTGTAGCTGACTGCATGTCCTGAGCTTTTCATGTTTTATATTGATTATTTGGACCTTTTTAAAAAGACTTGTGTTCATTTCTCACTCATTTGTGGTTTTTACCATTTTCACATCAGAAACTCTTTCTCCAAATCCTGAATATGTTAATTTTCTTCACTTCCCTTAAAATATAATGTTCCTGTGAATTTTGAGAAGCTTTGGATAATTAGGCTGGTGAGTTCCAAATCTCCCCAGATGACCAGCATTTGGCCATGTTGATAGCATCTTGGCATAGGGCTCTTCTGTCTTCAATCTGTTCCTCTCAGATTTCTGGGATTTGCTTGCATCGTCAGTCCTTGGCCCTTTTCCAGCCTGCACTAATTTTGCTGGGAATCTCTCCTCTGTCCTGGGCAGCAGGATCCTGAGTTGCACATTTTTCTACATGGAACCGTGTACTGTCATCTGTATGGCCTTTGGTTTGTTATCTTTCTTCCCAAGGGACAGCTGGGTAGAATGGAAGGCTTGACACTGTGTGGAAAGCCACCAGCCCTGTCCTCAGATCCTGCTGTTTAGCTTGAAGTTTCGACTCCCAGAGTAGTACGCTTGCCTTGCTGAACCTTGGTTTCTTCATCTCTCTAAGGAGCAGTAATTCTTACCTTGAAATACTGCTTTCAGCTTGCCAGAAATTGACCTGTTGGAAAGACTCTGCTTCAGCGCCTAGCCTGAGGAGGACTGTTGCACCTTGTGAGTGGACATATCCCTGTTTGATTGGAGTTTTGAATACATTGCTGGTGGGCACGGAGCACAGTCAGTGGCTGTTGGCTCCTGCTTTCTCCCAAAGCATTTGGAGAAATGTTCTCAGTTCATGGGAAAGGATCCAGGTTCCTGATTCTCACTCCCTCCAACCCCTCCCGGCCCCACCCTTGGCCTCCTCTGTGCTTTGGTCATATTCTGTGCTACCCCCAGCTGGCTTCCACACTAGCCTGTTGGCTCCCCTAGAGCAGGGCCTGGTACAGAGTGGGAGTAGTGGGAATCAGCAGCCTTTCCTGATTGGCTCTGTAAATGACTAGGTCCTGATTATCTTTTCAGATATTCTCAAGTTGGATCATCTTTTCAGATCTACTCTAGTGGTTCTGACCCCTATTTCCATTTCAACTTTATATTAAGAGCCTCCTGTCTGCCGGGCACTGTTACAGGCTCTGGGGATAGGTCAGAGAACAAAACAAGCTGAAGTCCCTATCTGTGTGGAGTTTACAACCCCTGGGAGACCCCACTCTTCCGAGACTCTCAGATGTCTCTTCCAAATATGTAGTATACTTGGCTGGTTTTTATGCATTTGGGTAGGAGATGTTTAATTATTAAAACATGTATTGAATATTTACTCTGCCCAAGGCACTGTTCTAAGCACTTAAATGTATTATCATTTGATTCCCACCAAACTGCAGACAGGAAGTTCTCTCATTGTCATTTTACAGATAAGAAGTTGAAGAAACAGACCCCGAGGTCTTGACCCTTGCCTGTGGCTACCCACCCAAAAGACATGGGTCCTGACCCTGCACAGGCGGTCTGAGCACGGCGCGCACATGTCGCCGCTGCCCCGTGCTTCCTCTCTGTTCTTGGAATACTCCTGAGGCCTTGGTTCTTTCTTTGCTATTAGATGTAAATCCTTAAGTGCTGTGACCCTCTTAGGCTCCTTCTCTCCCGTGGCACCCAGCACAGCCTGTGCACACCGTAGGCTGTGAATGACTGCTCTTAACCCGGGGGCTGGGTGGAGGATGTCTCAGGGCTCCAGTCCAGAAGTTTCTCTCTCCAAAGTCCACAGATTAGACTGTCTTTCCATCCGTGATTGCACACGCCTTAGTGCACTGGTCCTACGCTGCTCTATACTTACAGGGGTTCACCTCAGACCTCTGGCTTTGGAGCAGCGGCTACCAGGCGATCTCTTCTGCTCAGACATATTTTGCCATCTTCCCCTCCCCAGCTTCCTCACCATGCTTCCCTCACCCTCACCCTCGCTTTTGATCTCACAGATCCAGGCCCTTGGAGAAATCAGACAGTATGAAATATGAAAACTGCTTGGGAAGTAATTGAAGAAACACTGTGACTTTTGAAACCCATGGAGATAACACTCACACCTTCTTACTCACGTTATTTAATTTTTAATGGCAGATTTAATTAATGGAGGTCAGGCCTCCTGCTTTCAGATGTACATGTGGGGTGGCTGAAGGAGGAGGAAGGGCAGCTGTTTACAGGGCAGAGGAAAAGACTGCAAATTTGGGAAACTGAGGAGTCCAATGGGAAAGAAAATCGTCCAGAAATGATAGTCCCTGGTCATTGGGTGCCAATTAATGTGTGAGAATTCAGTGCAGTGCACTTCAGAGAGGTTTCCCAGTGTCTCCTCGGTGGGCGGCAGGCCTCCTTTACAGGCACAGCCATGCTGCCTTCCCAGGCACTGTGCTGCAGGGTACCAGGAGCTCTCAAAAACCAACGGCCTAGCCGGGGAGAGCTGGACGATATCATACAGACAGCTGCCAGAATGATCTTTTAAAAACACAAATCAGGGCCAGGCGTGGTGGCTCACGCCTATAATCCCAGCACTTTGGGAGGCCGAGGCGGGTGGATCATGAGGTCAAGAGATCGAGACCATCCTGGTCAACATGGTGAAACCCCGTCTCTACAAAAAATACAAAAATTAGCTGGGCATGGTGGCGAGTGCCTATAGTCCTAGCTGCTCGGGAGGCTGAGGCAGGAGAATTGCTTGAACACAGGAGGCGGAGGTTGCAGTGAGCCGAGATCACACCATTGCACTCCAGCCTGGGCAACAAGAGCGAAACTCCGTCTCAAAACAAGCAAACAAACAAACAAAAAATAAAAACAAACAAACAAAAAATCAGCTGGGCATGGTGGCTCATACCTGTAATCCCAACAAATTGGGAGGCCAAGGCAGGTGGATCGCTTGAGCCCAGGAGTTCGAGATCAGCCTGGCCAACACGGCTAAACCCCCTCTCTACAAAAAAATAGAAAAATTAGCTGGGCAGTGTGGCACATGCCTGTGGTCTCAGCTACTCGGGTGGCTCTGAGGTGAAAGGATGGCTTGAGTCTGGAGGTCGAGCTTAGCGTGAGCTGCAATCACACCACTGCACTCCAGCCAGGAGTGAGGCCCTGCCTCAAAACAAAACCACGCAAATATTCCCTGCCACTCCCTTGCTGAAAAAGGAAAGCCTTCTCCACCCTCATTGCCCATGGGATACAGTCCAAGCTTTTGAGCCTGCAGCTGGCATCATCCACGTCTCCTCCCGGATGTTGCCCCATGCCTCTGCAACAGTAGTGGCATCTCTTGCCCCATGCACAGCCCTGCGGCAGCCCCCAGGCTCCTCGCACTACTGCCTGTGTTCAGGAGACCTCCCTCTCATTTGGCTCATTTCTGCTCATCCTTTAAAATTCATTAAAATGGAAACACCCTTTGACCCAAGAATTTGACTTCTAGAATGTTCCCTGCAGATATGCACAAGGTTCTAGATACCAAGATATTCCTCTTAGCGTTGTTTATAGTAGTAGAAGACTAGGAACGACCTCTGTACAAGGATGGGGAGCCTCGTGAGTGATACTCAAGGGATGACACTACAGAGTATTCATCCCTACTACTGAGTGCTGGTCAGCCGGAAGAGTGGGTGAGGTCTCTGAGGATCAGCGGAAAGATGAGGTGTGGCACATTATGTCTGCTTCTATCCAGTGAGTGTCAGGAACAAGTGGGGCACACGTGTGTGCTTACTCACACATGTGCCCATGCACGCACAGCACCTCGCCCATGGGATGGGGTACACAGAGGAGTAGGGACAGGCTGAGTCCAGGCCAGCCCAGAGGCTCACTGTTCACCGCACAACCTCCATGCATTCCACTTTTGTTTTTTAAAACCATATGTAAGTATTTTTCAGAAACATTGTTTAGTGTAGATAAAAATGATTAAACCTCAGTTCAGGTATTGGCTCCCAGAAAGTCAGTCTGACCCATGGTTTCTGCCAGGCTATCCTTTCACACATAACCTGTGCCCCATAGCACCTGGGATGACTGGCTGTGTCCCTTTATAATCATGATGCCATCATCTCAGAGCTCCCCGAGGCCAGGGAGCAAGCCGCACTTGTCTCAGAACCCTCTGGTACTTGGTGGGTTCTCAGTATGCACGTTGGTAGTGCCAGATCCTTCTAGAAGCCCTGACCTGGTGATTGGCTGAGAGTCCAACAGAGTACCCTGCCCTTCCCAGAAGAGGGAGTCTGTTTCCACTCCAGCAGCCTTGGAAAGGCCTGGTGGATGAGCAGCTTTGTGAACACAGGAAGTCGGCTCAGTACTCCAAGTTGTGGACCAGAGACCTTTGAGTGCCAAGGGAGCTGCGGTTGTGAGGACATCCGTCCTTGTAGGTCTGCTCAGGCAGATTAGATGAGGTGGGTAGGCGGGTCAAGACAGGACAGGACGGGGAATTTCTCTGAGTCATTCTGAGAAACAATAGAGGAAGCTGCAGCGGGGTAATCACCGCCACTTCTTGGCCTGTGGGTACTTCCTGTGACAAATCAAGTTGACCACATGTTCAAAGTGAGCTTGCAATCAAACCCAAGTGCTATCCAAATTCACCAGGGCCAGGCTGTTCCAGGCAGTATGGCATCTTGAGCACAGGCTCTGAGTGTCTCCTGAAGCCCACAGCAGGCTGGGCCCAGGCCAAGGATGTGCGCTCTGAGAGGGTCAGCAACAGGTGCCTGGGCCTGCAGGACAGTGACCTGACACTCAGGAGCCCTGTGGCACAGGAAGAGGGGTTTGACTCAAAGAGAAGGTCTGAGCCATGAGGTTGTTTTGTGGGAAAGGAAGTAGGCTAGGATGAATGGGGGGGTGGGGCTTAGGATGAGGCACATTTTAGCTTTGGAAAATTCAGTGGCTGTGGTGGGCTGAGGCGGGTGCTGTGTGCCAGGCTTACTATGCACCACCTGCAAGCTGAGTGATACCCTGTGTTGCTGTTAAGAGAAGTAACTTACCCAAAGAACACTGCCAGCATATGCCAAAGCAAAAATCAAAATGTGGGTCTGTGGTGCCTGCCATCTCCTCATGAGGTCTCATGAAGGGGAGCTTCAGACGGAGCTAAACAATCCCCACCCAGGCTGTTGCGGAAGGGCGTCTGCATGGAGTGGGAGGGAGGCCCAAAGTTGTTATGTCTCTGTCCCTACCCCCTCGCCCAGGACAGGCAGTGCTGGTGAATATTGGACTGGTTGAGGCAAAGACATCATCTCCCATTTGAATGTGAGGGCTCTAGAGAGATCGCTGGAGCGCTCTTGCAGGGCATTTTGGCAGCGGCTAGCTGTGGTGGAAGGAAAACCTGTGTTTACTTTGTGCCTGCTGTATGCCGGGAGGATTGGCATTTCCCAGCTGGCATTCCTGGTAGCCGTAGAGGCAGGCATTCGTTACCTCCTTGGTTCAGAGGTGAGGAGCGGTGACGTGACTTGCCTAAGCTCACTGGGCAGTGGAGGGTAAAAGGCCCAGAAGTGGCCCCCAGGCCTCCCCGACTCCCCCAGCCCAGCCCAGGGCAGAATGCCAGCACCTGGTGGATCTTCCTCATCATATGAGCAGGAGCTCTTCCCCAGGGGCTCACCTTCCATATTTGCCTCCCAGTCAGCACTTCTCTGAGGCCACGGTGCAGCAGGTGAGTCCTTGGGGTGAGACTGGAGCAGGGGGCTTCCATCTGGATTCCATCTGGACCTGTCTCCCATGCCCTGTGGCCTTAGAGGCAGGGCTCTATCCCTGCCTCAGTTACCTTCCCTGCAGAAGGCCGAGGGGTCCATGGTGCACAGGAAATGCTTTCCTTGGGTGGCTCTGCCTCTGTGCACCTCTCACTTCTTCACGTCCGTCCAGCTTCAGCCAGGCTAGCTGTGTGCCTAGCACGCAGAGAGAGCTAAATGTGGGTCTGTGGTCCATGGCATCTCCTGGTGAGGTCTCATGAAGGGGAGCTTCAGACTGAGCTAAACAATCCCCACCCAGGCTGTGGCATAAGGCTGTCTGCATGGAGTGGGAGGGAGGCCTGAAGTTGTTATGTCTCTGTCCCTACCCCATCGCCCGGGACAAGCAGTGCTGGTGAATACTGGACTGCCTGCAAATGTGTGAGACAGTGCAGCTCTGTGGCTTCACAGTCCCTTCACTGCCATGCAAGCTTGTTTCAGGGGCTGACTGATCTGTGCCTGCAGAAGGTACCTGAGGCCTGAAGCTCCTGTTTGCTCATCTGTAGAATGGGGATAATCACGCTGCCCATATGAGACTTTTTTTCTTTTTTTGGAGACTGAGTTTCGCTCATGTCACCCAGGCTGAAGTGCAGTGGCATGATCTTGGCTCACAGCAACCTCCGCCTCCTGGATTCAAGTGATTCTCATGCCTCAGCCTCGCAAGTAGATGGGATTATAGGTGCCCGCCACCACCCCCAGCTAATTTTTTTTTTTTTTTTTTTTTTGTATTTTTAGTAAGGACGGGGTTTCATCATGTTGGCCAGACTGGTCTTGAACTCCTGACCTCAGGTGATCCACCTACCTCGGCCTCCCAAAGTGTCTGTGTGAGGTTTTGAGGAGTAGATGTGGTTGGGTCTGCAAAGCGTCTGACCTCAAGCCAACTCCACGTGACATCTGCTGTGCCTTCCTCACCTACACTGGGGAGGTCCGACCACAGGCCCTGTACCACCTCAGGTTGTTTCATTTCCGAAACTGCTTTCTGCGTGAGTCAGCCCAAGGCTGGCCTTCTCCCTGTTGCCTACATATCCATGTGTGGGCTTCACCACTCTCCCACGTGAGCACAGTAGGAGGCGGCTAGCAGATGCGTTAATGCCAGTCTCCCCTCGGAACATGCGAAGGTATTGGAGCTTCACAGAGAAAGGAGGATGTGGGCCTGGGCCTTTGTGGCCTGGAGCAGCTCACCTCTGAGCCACAGCAAAGTTCCGTAACCTACCCAAAGCCACACAGTGGTGGTACCAGGGCTTAGACCCAGCTGTGTTTTGCTCCCAGGCCTGGGCTTTCCCTCCACAAACCCGGGTCTGTAGGCACACATGTACCTGGTAATCTCAGGACAAATTCAGTGTGTGCCTGCGGATGCTCCCCATAACACTCTGGACAGATGGTTGCTGTTCTGATGAGCAGGGTGATTGGGATAGGCAGCAGAGTGTGTCCCAGACTGGGAGTCCAGATACCTGGGTTGTAGTCCTGACACTGCCCCATTGCTGTGTGACCTAGGACAAGTCATTTCACCTCTCTGGGAAGGAGAATCTACCTATAAAATAAGGGTTGGACCAGATGAGTACTCAGCAGTATTTTTCCTTAAAGACAGTATTTTAAGCTTTGTAGGCCATGTAATCTCCGTCACAGTTCCTCAACTCTGCCATTGTAGCACAGAAACAGGTGGCAGGCAGGATTTTACTTGTGGATTGTGGTTTGCCAACCCCTGACCTAGAGGATCTCATAACGCACTTGCAGCCATTGTTATTCTAGGATTCTGTGGCTGTGGCCGTGCATGCTGGAGCTGGAACCCAAGCTGTGGATTAATCACCAGTCGGCTTTGATGCCGGTCAAGAAATTAGCATCTGTCGATTTCTAATGTGGTTGCATCCCATGAGGGAGCAGAGGAAAATTTTAGTCTTTGGTAACCAGTTCTGTTTTTCTCCTTGCAGAATGCTGAGATGTATAAACTGTCTTCACAGCAATTCCATGAGGCAGCTTCGAAGATGGAGAGCACAATAAAGTAAGAATTTGTTTATTATTCTTTGTAAACTTGGCCCGAATTTGCAAAAACTCCCACGTGTGGCTTGAAACCTGCCACCACCTGCCTAATTTCAAATTTCCCTAATAACACACACAACCATCTGTTCCTCAGCTCTCTCACCTGGATCTGAGGTAGTCATTGGTCATCTGTAATTGGCCAAATTAGCACTCAGTTTGTCTCTAGCTCCTTGGCAAATTGGAGTGGGGCTGGGATAGACTTACAGAGTTATTTTCAGGGCCTGGTGTCCGGTGAGCAGGCGCTCCTTTCCTTGTTTGGCTAGCTGAGGAGCTGGCCGTCAGGCCCCAGAGGGAGTTGGGGCAAGGGTGCTACTGGCTCCTCTCCCTTCTGGCTGTAGACAAGTTTTCAGGGTAAGGTGTCCCCTCTCAGTGCTTCCTGTGCTTGGTACGTGCCGTGCACCCTGTGCACGCTCATGCTCGGAGTGGCTCACCCTTCATGCCCAGAGGAACTGAGGCCCAGAGGTGCTCAGGTCACACAGTCCTAAGTGCCAGTGTTCCATCCCCTGTCTATGGTGCTCCTGTGCTGAGCATTGAGGACTCAGCTAGAACGTCACAGGAGCAGGGAGGTGCTCACAGTGTGTCCAGTACCAGTGTGGCTCTGCTCGGTCAATAGTCCAGTTCCCACCCAGCAGGAGGGAATCGGGTCTTAAGGGTTCTCTGTGTGAAGCTGGTCTCTGCGGACCTAAAATACCTTCATAAATTAGCCAAGGGGCTACCACCAACTCCATTCACTCCCTGGGAAGGCCTCTCCCTCCCAAGAGTGAACTGGAGCAATTCACCTTGCAGCCCTCAGGGCACAGAATTGTGAGTAATGAGTCTGACCTCATGAGAAAGAAGTGTCAAAGACAGGTTTGGATGATACTTATAAAAAACAGCTGTGCAGAGAACTGTGGAAAGCTGGAAGGACATCGGGGGACAGATGTACAGTTAGCATAGACCCAAAGGCACAGATTAGGATAGGGAACAATGTAGGGTGGTTTTGGGATCTCTTTTTGAGACAGGGTCTCACTGTGTGGCCCAGGCTGGAGTTTTCTCTTTTCTTTTTTCTTTCTTTCTTTTCCTTCCCTCCCTTGATCTTAGACTTCTCAGCCTCCAGAACTGTGAGGAATAAACATCTATTGTTTATCAGCTGCCCAGTCTATGGTACTCTATTATAGCGGCCTGAATGGGATAAAATACTGTTAATAACGGCAGCCATTTGAATCACTTTTTTACAGCACCTAGCTGGGTACAGAGTAGAAAAGATTTGATATATAAACACTATTCCCAAATACAGTAAACAGGAAGCAGTGTACAGTTAGAAATTATTTAACTTAAGCATTGAGAGAAAAAAATCTTTGAGATATTTCTTGGATTAGTAAATATTATAAATTATATCATAAATGTCATAGAAATAAATGCCAACTACCCATAACAATAATATTGAGGAGTTTTCTTCCAAGGCCATAAGTATCTTTTAACAACTTTTGGCTTAGATGGTAAACTAGATGTCCGTGTATTCATTCGTTCATTTAATACACATGTATAGAGTGCCTGCTGTTTGCCAGAAACCATGCTAGGCCCTGGAGACACAGTGATGAACAAGACAGCTGCAGTGCCTGCCAGCAAGGGGTTTATAACATTTGGGGAATGATAAACAATGTTTTAAAATTAATTGCACAACAAGCAATTACCCAGTTAATTAATTACAGCAATGAGTGAAAAGAAAGAGTTTGAATTAGAAAGAATGTCACGTGGTGGGAAAAGCATTTTAAACAGAAAGATTAGTATGTGCAAAGGCCCTGAGACAAGAAGCAGTTCAACTTACTGATGGAATTGGAAAAAGGCCAGTATAGCTGGAGAACGGTGAATGACAAGAGAGAAAAAGGGGAAGCTCCAAGAAGTGAGCATGAGCAAATCATGCAGAACTTTGTAACCATAGTAGGAATTTTAACTTGATCCTAGGGGCAGTGAAATTACCTTTTCCAAAGCTTTATTTCTCTTCTAATATATGCATTTAAGGCTATACATTTCTCTATAAACACAGCTTTAGCTACATCCTACAAGTTTTGATAAATTGTGTTTTTAGTATAAATCAGTTAAAATTTTTCTAGTTTTCTGATTTCTTCTTTACTCATAGGTTACTTCAGAGTATATTGTTTAATTCCAAACATTTAGGAATTTTCTAGTTACCTTTTTTATAATTGGTTTCTGTTTAATTCCTCTGTGATTAGAAAACGTACTCTAAATTCTTTGACAATTTTTGAAACTTGATTTATGATCTAATATATGATGTGCTTTGGTTAAACTGTCCATGTGCATTTAAAAAGAATGTGTATTCTGTCAGTTGATGTAGTGTTCTGTATTGTCAATTAGGCTAAGTTGGTTAGTCATGTTCAAATTTTCTATATTTTTAATGATTTGTAGATTTGTTGTTTTTTTCCTGACACTTCCTTTCTGACTACAGGTGGGTTTTTTTTCTACTTTTTCTTTTCTTTTCTCTCTCTCTCTCTCTCTCTCTCTTTTTTTTTTTTTTTTTTTTTTTTTTTTTTTTTTTTTGAGACAAGGTCTTCCTCTGTCACCTCGGCTGCAATGCAGTGCCATGATCATAGTTCACTGCAGCCTCCACCTCCTGGACTCAAGAGATTCTCCTGCCCCAGCCTCTTCAGTAGCTAGGACCACAGATGCACCACCACACTCTGCTACCTTTTTAAATTTTTAGTAGAGAAAAGGTTTTACTATGTTGTCCAGGCTGAACTTGAACTCCTGGCTTATGCTATCCTCCTGCTCTGCCCCCCAAAGTATTGGGATTATAGGAGGAGCCACTGCATGTAGCTGGCCTTCATTTTTTTTTTTTTTTTTTTAGTGTACTTTTTCTGATAAAAGCTCTATTTGTAATTGTATGTAAACACCTTTTTCCACCTTCATTTTGAAAAATGTAACAGTCATTCATTAAGCTCTTTGAAGATACCCTTACATTCTCCTTTGATTTTTTTTCCTTGAGAAATCAGCAGATGATATTGCTGTCAGTCCTTTACTTTTTTTTTTCTGTTTTTAAGATTTTATCTGTCTTTGGTTTTGCTAAGCCATGCCTAGTTATAGATATTCTTTATTTTATTTTTGGGGGGTCTTGAAGTTTGACATCCTTTTCTCAGTTTTGGAAAATCTCTGACCATTATCCCTTCAGATAACACTCTCCCCTATTTTATCTTTCTTTTTTTCTGAAGTTTGTTACATGTATTACTGACTCATATGTCTCTTGTTCTTTTTTCTTGTTTTCCTCATTTTTAAAAAATTCCCATGCTGTAGTTGGAGTTCTCCCTATTGGTCTTTCAGTTCATTGATCCTATTTATTGTGTCAAGTGTGCCTTAAATCTATTGCATTCAGAATTTCTGTTATTGAATTTTTTAATTATAAAAGTTCCATTTGCTTTTCTTTTCTTTTTTTTTTTAAGATTCCCAGTCTCTAGTGAAATTCTACCTTTTTCTCTCTATTTTCTTGAACATATTAGTTACAGTAATTTTAAAATCATCTGAGGGTCTATTTCTGTTCCCTTTTTTTTTCTTGTGGTCCTGTTTATTTATATATTTGGTAATTCTTGATTGAGTACCAGAAATTGTTTGGAAAGATGACACAGGTCATCTGTGATATGACTTTCCCCAGAGATGCCTAGGGATGTGGCTTCCCAGGATCCCTCTTTCTTGATGAGCTTAAACCACTGTTTGTTTTCTCGGCTCTGTGAGACTTTTGAAAATTCCACTGTGACCTTTTTTTTTTAGTTAGCTTCTTAGCTTCTTGCCTGATTAGCTAAAGAATTTGACAAATGTTTTAAAAGAAGAAAACCACTGATAATTGTTTCACTGCTGTGTAGCACCCTTCTCTCTGGAACCCTGGCTCCCTAAGTCCCAGCTGCCTGGGCAGCCTCCACAGGAGTGTTGCCTCCCTATTGTCCTATGAGACTGCCTAGAGCCTCCACAGCTTTTCTTGCCTTTCAGCTGAAGCTACTTGCCTGACATTCAGCCTGTCTTCCTGAACCAAGAATTGGCAGAAACTTTTGAGGGGAAAAGTGGCTCTAAGAACACTCACCTCTCCACAGTTCCCTTCCCTTCATAATCTTGGACTTCAAGTTCTAGTTGTGTTGGTCCTTAGTTGCCTTCAGACAGATTTTTTTGTATTCCAACTTAATTCCTTTCCCCCTCAGGAGAGAAGATAGGCCTTCCACAAGCTGCTCCATTGTAGCTGGGAGCAGAGGTCCTAACTTAGTTTTTGAGGAATGACTAGAGTTTACCAAGCAGTAAAGGGCCACCCCAGGTAAAGGAAACAGTAAGATCCTAAAGCCAGACTATATTCATTTTAGCAGCAGGAGGCATTGAAGGCACGGACCACTCTCCCGGCTTGTCTTGGGACACCAGCCTGTACCGAGGCCTGGATCAAGGCCAGCGTATGTCAAGATCTCAGAAGATTCCTGCCTCAGGGCCAACAGGGAGCTCTCCACCAAAGAGGAGTGTTGATGGCAAGGCTGACAGTCACAGGCTAGGGCCTCTTGTTTTGGAAGAATCCTATTGTTAAGATAGAAGTGAGTATTCAAAGTGTGTATGTACAACCCTACCCACCCACCTCACAGCAGCACAGAAGGCAGAATTGTTCAGATTTTCTGAAGGAAGAGATTAAGACCCCAGGGAATCTCATGCATTTATTGTGTCACATCTATTTTTTATGACAACCTTCAGTCCCCTTCCCGTGGGATTCATTCAGAATCTATCTTGGCTTCTTCTTGTAAGGAAACTTGTACAGTCCTCCCTGGCCCCACAGAAAGCCAGCCCTCAAAGAGGTTACAACAATTGAGTTGAAGGAAGAAGGTTATTAACTATTTCCTGAAACTGAGCCATTGTGCTCCAAGGACTTTGATCCAGAGAGGCCTGATTAATGTGGATGTGGCAGCCTTGGGACTTGCTAGAGCTGAGCTGTTGCTGTGTGCTTTTACCTGCACTTGGAAGACAGGACTTAGTAAACTCTGGGAGGCTTTGGGACCCATCTGAGAGCATGCATTGTTTCTAGGCACCTCAGCTTCCCCAGTTTGCATTTATTTAGTCGGCTAATGACAGATGACCTATTAAAATAGTGGTCAGTTATTTGAACCCCAAAGAAAATGGCCTTCTAAACATTTTTTAATCCAGATAGCATTCATCTTAGCCTGAATTCAAAAGATGTTACTCTATCTCACTTCCCTATGTAGATAACCTTAGATGACTTTTCAAAGGAAATGTTTTCTATGCAGAAATTTACTGATGTGTACAGCTTAAACTGATGGACCCTACTCTTTGAGAAGTTAACAATCAAAACCTGTTTAATACATTCATCTAACACACCAAAATTTAATTAATTTCTTATTTTAAAAACACTTACTGAACATCATCACATGCCAGCAACCGTGCATGGCATGTGTACTGTACCCTGTTCCCCATCTTTACAAGAAGCTCAGGTGACAGGTGCCATTATTATTCCTATTCTGCAGATAATGGAAATGAAGGTAAGTTCATTGGCCTCTCAGACTAAGTTTCCTGATCTGTGAAACAGGGGTGATGGTGCTGCCTACTTCTGTCAGGTTCTTATGAAGGCCAGATATGATAATCCATATTTGCTTACAGAGACAATCCAGGGAGAGGCAGGTGGGATTTGAACCCAGGTGTGGATGAGTCTCACCTTGCTCTTCTCTGCTGTACTGAGATATGTATCTCTCAGAATGTACAGGATGAAGGTATTCAGCTGCTTGCTGCTTACCTGACTGTCTGGCTGCCCCAGTGCTGGCTGTGCCCTCCCACCGTGTGTGTGTGTGTGTGTGTGTGTGTGTGTGTGTGTGCCCACACTTGTTTCCTAAGCTGTGGCATCTTGTGCAGGCATTTACTCCCATGCCAATGCTTACAGACTTCTGCCACCTTTGTAACAAGGGAAACAAAGATGCATGGAGAGAGCTGACCAACAGTAATTAGTGTTTGTGTAGCTTGTGGGAATGGAAAGTCAAAACAAAAGATGCTGGGTGACAGTTTTCTCTCAGGACCACACCCCAGCTGGTTCTGTGGGTGGTGGGGTGAGCCACCATTGCTGGTGGTGTTGTGGGTATGATAAAGAGGCTGCTTCCATCCTGTGCCCCCAGATGTCACACATGTGTCCCAGCAGCCTGCTGAACCTGGATGGGGCCTTGAGATCCTTCTCGCCACTGTGCTCTAGCAGCCAATCTCAGCCATGTGGGGTTGGCATCCAAGGTGAAACCCATTTGACATCCCTGGGCCAGATCATTTCTAAATATAGAGTTTTCAGTTCTGAATCTCTGTTCTCAGTCTCTGATTTCAGAACGCAGAGTCTGTCAAGCTGTTTGTCTTTGTATATTCTCCTTTCTGTCTAGAATGACCTCCCTCTTCTTTTCTTACAGATTATACTAACTGTTTAAAATCCAACTTAAGCATCTTTTTCTGCTTACTGTTTGTCTTACCCAGAGGTCAATCTAATATCTTATTTATATCTGTATCCCCACCATTCTAGCCAGGACTTAGTCATGATGGATGCTCCCCAGGTCAGTGTCAGATGGATGGATGAAGTGACACCCACTGTGGGATTTGAAAATAAGCAGTTGACTGTTTAAGCACCTACTCATGCCACAGGGCTCTGTCTGGATCAAGGCCCTGAATAGGGACAGGGCCTCACTTCATTTGAGATAGACCCTTGCATGAGGCAGGAGCCCCCACGGGGCAGACTCTCGGTGACTGAGGGTGCAGATCTTAGCAGTACTACCTGATGTGTGGCCTGGGTCAGATGACATAAATGCTGAGACACAATTCCCTTACTTCTGAAGGTTGGTTGGAGGGCATCATGAGGTAATTTGTTAAGCCTCTAGGAAAGTTTCAGGTACATAGTAAGCACTAGATAAATGGCAGGTGTTGCGACATAGAAACATTTTAGTGAGAGATTTGAGTGTAATGGCAAAAAGAGGGCACATTCCTAAGTGCATAGAGTATATCAGCAACTGAACCTAGAGCCAGGAAGGAAAGGGACACCTAGGACTCAGCAGCTCTCCTTGTGTGCCCCGGAGAGAGGCTTACCTGTGTGCAGCAGCAGCCATGGGCACAAGGGGCACTGCAGCCCTGATTCTGAGTGTGTAGATCGGAAGCAGCCTCTCGACCTAGTGAGAGGCGATGTGTAACACAATTCCCCCAACCCTGGAGCTCCAGGCAGCAGCTACGGCGTGCGATGTGCACGCTGGCTCCCAAAGGTGCAGGAGACCTCTGGTTGGGGAAAAAGTGAATTGTAGTTCACAACACACGTGTACAGTTGCCACACATATGGTAGCAGCACCATCTCTGTTCTGTAGACATGTGTATATTTATGTAATACAGAGAAAAAGTCTGAAAAAATATGTTCCTGACAGGAGTAATAGTTACCTCTGGTCAGTTTGGAGAAGTTCAGGATTATGAAAAGGGTCAACAGGGACTATAGCTTTATCTGAAATGTTGTTTATTTAAATACATACATATGTGTGTGTGTGTGTGTGTGTGTGTGTATTCTCTCACACATAAAACTTATATAATTAAAAATTAATAAGACTACAAACACAACCACAAGGAAAGGAACAATAATGACTTGGGCCAGGGGTGAGGGAGGTTCCCAGTGCGTTGGGACATCAGTTCCCCAAGCTGAGAGTGACCACAGGCGCTGCACCCAGAGCTGGGTTCCTGGTTGTGCGAGTGGGAGAGATGGGGAGTGTGCTGTTTGCCAGTCAGGGCTTGGCTTCTGACCCCCTGAGGTGTATGAGGCAATCTCCTTTCCTCCTGAACTCGAGCTGTGGTTTTGAAATGTCCTTTAACTGAGGACCTGGTGCTCAAAAGAAATTATTTGTGGACATGTGAACACCTGAGACACAGATGAGCTGAGATTCTGGGTGAAGTCAGAATGGCCTGGCCTGGAGGGCCTCTCCTCCGCAGACATGCTGAGGATCTTAGATCAAAAGCCCGGTAGCCAGGAGCTGAGGTCGCAGGAAAGATGGGCGCCTTTCCTTCCAGGCCTCCATCACCTGGCTTTCATTTGGGCCTGGCTCACTCACTTGCTCAGGAGCTGCTGGCCAGGTTTTTTGCAACTGTCATTTCACGTGTTAGTGGGAAGTAATGAGAGATGAAGCTTGCAGCAGTCAGCTTAGCTATTTTGCTGTCGGGTGTATCCAAAGGCTCCATTAGGAATGAAGCTGAACCTTCATTGGAATAAATGAAACTTAGGAATTAGGCAGTGGTTTTCTGTTCCCCATTCTGTCCTGTCACCATGAATAATCAAGGGCTGGGCGCCTGGCACTCCATTTGGGACTGTGCTGCGTGGGCAGGTGGTAGACAGATTGGAGAGGCTCCAGAAGGAGAGACCAGAATGGTTAAAGGGTTGAAAAGGTAAAACACACAGTTTGGGCCCCCAGGAAAGGAGAAGGCTGACCAGAGGGTGGAATTTTCTTCCTCTGAGAAGGAAACGTTGTCTGAATAGTATCAGGGCTAGAGCCTTGGACTGCAGCTATGAAAACTTAAATTAGATCTAGCAAAGAACTTCCCGACTTGCAATGAGACATTATAATGTGATAACTGTGTAAACGTTTAAGAAAAACCAGCAATGTCACACTGTACTAGCACTGGGAATGTGGTGTACAGCCAGCCGTCTTCCTCATCTGACCAGGGGCAACAGAAGGGCCGCGTGCTCTGCATCAGCATCAGTGTTCTGTCTCTGTCTCCCCTGGCTGGCTGGCAGGCAGGCAGCCACCATGCTTCTCCTAGGAAGTATCCTAGTGGTTTCCTCTTGGACCCTGCTTAGAGCATGGAGGCCTTCCCCCTTTTAATAGTTTACTCACCTAACACCTGCTCCAGCACTGGGGGCCACCATCCACAGAAGGGAGCCACAGGCAGCCCGAAGTGTATTTGCCGCATAACCTTCTTCCCCCTTATTTTTTTAAAATCATCATTTCCCCTTAAAGACAGAATTAAATGACGGTTTTCTAGAACTTAACCTCTGATTCAGTCCAGTCAGCCTTTCCTGAAGCTGGCTCGGTGGCAGGCTCTGTGCCAGGCAGGATGCGTAACAACAGACAAGACCATCCTGGAGGCCCTTGCCTCCACTGCAGAGCACAGATGCACTCCCAGCCACCATGCTTGCAACATCCTCACCTCCCCACTCAGCACTCTCGTTCCTTAGGCTTGGCTCAAATGTGTCTTTCTTTATAAAAGTAAAAGGCTCTGTAAAATTCTCCTGGCCCACCCAAGACAGAGTTAGCTCTGCCCTCTTTGCTGCCCCCAGAGAACCTGGGAGGCCCAGGGAATATATCTGGCTGCCACTTGTACATCTGTTCTGTACTCACCTGTTCAGGCACTGCATTTTGTTAGACTGTAGGCTCTTTGTGGACAGGAATCTTGTGTTATTCATCTTTGTATCCTTGGGGTCTAATACTTATGAACTCAGAGAATATTGAACAGAGAAAGAAACTCCCTGTGACAAAGAGTGAGTGCCACAGCTGTGCATGAGGAAAGCACTCCCACAGCAGAGAAGCTGGCAGAACTAGCTTTGCCGGAGCAGTGAGGCTGCAGAGATGAACTCACCTTGTGCTGAGCCAAGGTGAAGTGGACCAGGACGGGCTTTGTGGCCAGGGATCAGCGTGAGTGGAGACTCAGGTGGGCCTCTCTTCCTGGAGTATTAGAGTAAGAACAGGGACTGGGCAGGCTGGTCAAGAAGCAAACATCCAAGAGGGTAGAGATAAGGCTGGTGGGACCGGGTGGTTCTGATGTGAAGAACCTTTGGTGCATTCTAAAGAATTCGAGATTCATCCTCAGGCAATGGTAAGTCATCAAAAAGCTTTTAAGCAGGGAATTGATATGATTGAATTTGTGTTTTAGAAAGAGATCTGGCAGCATTTGGGAGAACCAAGCAGTAATGATGTCGAGAACAGAAACAAGGGCTCCCTGAAACGCTGCCAGCCGGGAATGACTCACCCATTCCACAGATACACACCGAGTGCCTCCCATGCCGGCGCAGTTCTGGGAATACAGCTATGAACCGGCAGGAGGCTTCCTGCTCTCAGGGCAGAGAGACAAATGGTCAGCAACAAAATAAGATTATTTTATACAAAGTGCTATGAAGAGGGAACAGTCGGGTAATGTGAGCGAGGATGGCCAGGACTGAGACGGTCTGAGGATCAGGATGCTCTCTGACATTCAAGCAGAACTGAGTGCTGAGGAGGAACTGGGCAGATACCTGACTACTGTGAGACTCTGGCCTCTAAGCAGCAGCTGTGGCTGAGAGGAGGGCTGGGCCCAGAGGGAGGTGGCTGGGGAGCCGGCAAGGGCAGGGCAGCAGGGAGGCTCCTGACCAAGGCATGGGGCATCCGCTGAGCATGAGTGCCAGGAGTGTTCGTCTGCTGCCCACTGCCAGGGCTGTGTGCAGAGTAAGGGCCCCATAACTGTCCCAGTACCCAAACGAGAGGACACAGGAAGCTGTTGGGGGATGGTGGACTCAGCAGTCCTGTTGGGTTCTAAGTGCTGGAGCATGTGTAGAGGGTGTCTCGTCCAGCCAGCTCTGAAAGTGGCAGCTGCAGGCTTAAGGGGAAGGGCAGCCCCACTGTGCACAGGTTTTAGCCCAGTGCTTTCTGAGTGCTCAGAGATCCATGACTCAAAAAACTGGGCTTAGAGATGAGAATTTGTTAATCCCCTCCCCTCGACTGAGATGAAAATGGCATTTTATTCCCAGCTCTATTAATGGACTCACTTCCGGAATAAAGCCAGCGTCCCCAAAGGCAGTGGCTGGGGTTCTCCTTTTTGTCACTTTTGTTTTCTTTTGAGTGTTACATTTAGATTAGCTTCTGGAGGGATTAAATGTTATTACAGTTGAGGAATCTCTTTTCTTTTTTTAATCAGTAGAGAGGTTACCGCTTAGCATCATTGCTGTTAGATTTATTTTCTTAAGTCTTGCAGCCTCCCCTGTTCCTATTCTGAAGAGAAAGCTTTGCATTGGTTGTGTCTGGTTATCTGCCCCTTGAGGGAGCAGACCTCATCACAGGCAGCGCTTTTCCATTCAGCAAGGCAGAGCAGACGCACCCCTGCAAGGTACCCCACGTGGTGTGCACACACTGCTTCTGAGGACACAGCCCTGGGGGCGGGGGGGAGGAAGTTGTTCACTGGTAAAGCGTTACCCTCTCAGATCTGGCTATGGTAGACCATAGTACTCAACCCAGGGAAGCTGCAGTGGCTCCAGGCTGCACTGACTTCCGTGAGAGCCCACCAGAGGGACTGCTGTGGCAGAGGCTGGTGAGACCCGTCTCCTGGCATCTGGTTCTTATTGGACTAGGGTGGATGTTACAGAAAGACTGATTTCGTCTGTGGCATTGTGTAAAAGCATATCCATCTTAACAGACCTTGAAGTTTAGAGGTTTAGAGACAGGTATCAGGTGATTGTGTTTCAGGATCTAACAGCCTGTAGCCCACGGGAAGAAAGTCCACACTGGGGGCTGGTTGGGGTCTCCACCCACCACCATCACAGAGCCTTCTGTGTCTCTGCACATGCCAGCCAGGAGAGCCAAGCCTGAAGGGTTCACCTTCAGAGGAATTGCGTCCCCAGTGCAGGCTGGTCGCACGTGACCCGTGGCACTCCATTTATACCTGCGTCATGGTGGCAGCTCCAAGCTGGAGTGAAGCCCTGTGGGACCTAGGTTACCTGTGGCTCTTGGTCACTGGTTTTGTTTCCAGTGTAGCCAGGTCCAGGAGAGTCAAGTCCAGGATTCTGAGACTTCTTTGTGAAGTCCAGTCTCCCTGGGAAATGGGGCTCTCTGTCCACCCTGAGCCATACTTTCTGAGAAAACACTGGGTGTTCTACCGTCCTCATTCTCACTGTCCCCACCACCACACACACGGATGAGGTCCTGAGTAACTGGTGGCGTCCCTGAAACTGTGGGCCCCATAGCTGGATAAACCCTCAGAGTCATCTAATCCAGTTAGATACAGGTTGGGGTCGTTCATGTGTGGTCACCCTGGGAACTCTACCCCCTCTGCTGGAACAAGTTCCGTTGCCAGTGCCCATCGTCACACCTCCCATTTCATCTCTGTACAGCCCTGGCTGTTAGAAAAGAGTGCTCTCTGATGGAAAACAGCTCAGGGCTAGCTCTTGGGAGCTTCCTAGTTCTGCCCCGAGGCGTTACAGAGCACAGCGTAAGTGCCTGTACATGCAACTGGGTAGGTATCTGACGATAACTTTTATGTCTCCTATGTCTTCCTTTTCCTTCAGCTTTATCCCTCTCCAAGCCATCCAATGAAGTACACACCTGGCTTGGAGTCCCTGTCTCCTCTCCCTCTGCTCCCTTGTAGAATTGGGCTCTGGAGAGCCAGAGCAGATAAGCAGCCAGAATGCAGTGCAGGCATCGCCTCCCTTGTCTGGTGGCCGAGCTCTGTCAGCAGCACGCACGCTGGGTTACAGCTCTGAACTCGCCGTGTTGGCCTCTGTCTCCTTGGCTGGGCCCACTAACTATTCATAGAAAGCTTCCTGTGAACTTGCTTCCCTGCATGGCTACTGACTGCCCTGTTTGGGCTTAAGTACAGACCTTATATTTATTCTGATAGATTTAGTTCAGCCCGTAGACTGATTATTTGAATATGCAGATTCTATCATCCCTCTCTTTTTTTTTTTTTTTGGATATGGGGTCTTTCTCTGTCATGCAGGCTGGAGTGCAGTGGCACGATTTTGGCTCACTGCAACCTCTACCTCCTAAGTTCAAGAGAGTCCCCTGCCTTAGCCTCCTAAGAAGCTGGGATTACAGGTGCCTGCCACCATGCCTGGCGAATTTTTATATTTTTAATAGAGGCAGGGTTTCACCATTTTGGCCAGGCCAGTCTCACTTCCTGACCTCAAGTGATCCACCTGCCTAGGCCTCCCAAAATGCTAGGATTACAGGCATGAGCCACCACACTCAGCCTCTCCCAACTCTTTTATATAAACCTGCTAAGTATGCCTTCCCCAACTAAGTCATTGATGAAAATGTTAAGTTATCCAAGACTGAGGACCTCCGTTAAAGCTGACCTCATCCATCTGGCTATAGTGATCCATCTAGCTCCTAACATAACCTCCTTGGATATCCAACCCATGTTATTTCTTTCACACTAGGCTGCATCATGAAGGATCCTCTGTAATGATGCAGAAAGTGTCTGGGGCTGTCAGGCTGCTGCATGCCCCTAGTCTCCTAGCCAGGATCCCTGTTAGAAGGGCAGAGGAGGGAATGTGGTTTGACATGTTTCCAACACTCTTCTCTTCCTAATGATCACCTCTTCCTTTTACAAGTACTCCAAACCAGCCTCTTTATGAAGCCATTCTACACTCCTCCTTGGGCTCTGCCTTCATTTGATGGAATGTACCCTTTTGAAAATCATGACATTGAAGATCGTTCCTTTCTAGTTTTCCTCTGTTTCCCATTCTCATGAATTCTGTAAAGGTGACCCATAGTAGTTTGGTAGTCCAGCCATAGCTCTCTTGGTGTTCCTGGGCACAATGGAGCGGACTGAGAAAGCAGCAGTCCGGGGAAGTAGCCTGGCTCTCTCTGGTCATCTTCCCTTCCACAAAGACTTTCTGCACTCTCCTACTTCCTTATTAGCATTGTCTGTCTTCTGGAAGGTGGCCAGGTAGAAACAGAACACATGGGCTTTGGAGCAGAAACCCTCAAGTCAAATCCTGGCTGTGCCTCTCACGTGTTGCATGGTGCTTGGTTGGTAACTCGCTCTAAGCCTATTTTCTCCTCAGTAAAAGGGGCGAGCTGTACATTCCTCACAGGACGGTTGTGAGGGCTGAGTAAGGAAACCTCTGTCCATCCCTGCCCTTTCCCTTCTCTCTTCGAAGTCCAAAGCTCTATCTCTTTTAGAAGCTAAACAAGAAGGGCTGTTTTAGTACCCATTCTAGCTCAACCACACCCACCACATGCCTCCTCCCATCTGTTCCTGTCTGCCAAAGGCCCCTAGCCTTGGGTGTCTACAGTGAGGTCTTCCTGTCCGACTGCACTCCCTGCTGCTGCCCAGACTGGCTGCCCTGGGTGGCTGGCTGTCTTCCTGCTCTGTGGGAACAGGTCTTGGTGGAACAGGGCGCTGAGGGAAACACAAAACTTTGCTTCCCATGGCCACTGCCCAGCACCCAAACCCCTGACTGTCCACACCCCTGTGGATGCCCTCCACCTGCTTTCCCACGGAAAGAGAGTTGAGGCCTTTCTGGAGTCAGCCTTGGGTTTCCCAGGGACCAGTGGCAGGGAGTGTCCTTTTGCTTATGCTGGTTTAGTTGAGGTACAGTACCTGGAGGTGGAATTTGCGACGGGCCTTTCCTTTTCCTCCTGGGCCCAGCACAGGCTGCAGGACACGCTTGCTGGGCTGCCTGCTTCTGCAGAGCCGACCCAGCCTCATCTGCCAGTCCCTGGTCTTGGTGAGGCTGCTGCAGAGAGGCCTACTCCCTGTTACAGCCCTGTTTACACAGTCTGTGCTCCTCACAGTGTGGCCTGCGCCTGATGCAGAGCCCAGGGCAGCTTGAGGAGCTGGTGAACTGCGACTTCGGGCTCTTTCACCTTAGGCAGCAACCTGAGTCTGCCCCCCAGGTCATTTCAGGTAGACCTGCCAAACACTCCCCTTTCTTCTTAATGCCCTTGACAGGCATAGCCCCCAATTACCCACCTTGGGACCTTTCTAAGCTCCCCTTCTCAGTCCTCTATTCAAAGCTGATTCCAGTAGAATTGGGATCTCAGTCAATAATGTTTACGCTAAAATACCAGCTTACAGGCTCCTGGTATGTTCTGTGCTTGAAAAGAGGGGCTAGGGTAAACTGTTCACCACAGAAAGGCTTGTCTTACCTCATCCCACTTAAACTAACCGCCTGGGTCGGGAGTCCTCACCCCATTTTTGTGATGAGGAAGTAAGGCTCAGCTAGACTGACATGCCTAAGGTTGCTGGGCTGGAAGCAGCAGAGCCAGGATTCCAGGGCTGGCCTTTCTTGTCAGCCAGGCACATAGGTTTCATCCTGCAGGCACCTGAAGTTCAGGATCACTGAGGCGGATGTTTAAGAGAATGGAGGCTCTTAAACATGTGAGATGTGGTGCATTCCTCTTATTGTCTTCCTTTAAAGGAGAGAGGGGCTTCAGAGCCTTCACCATGCCCTTCTGCCCATAGAGCCTCTGAGTATCCTGATAACACCACGCTCCACAGATCTGCCTGTGCCAGTGTGCCGTGACCCTGGTTTTTGGTGGCCTGTAGACCACTTGCCTCAGAATCACGGAATAGAGTCCCAGGCCCGGACCCAAGCAAGGCCCTTGGAATCTACCTTGTAAACAAACTCCCAAGTGATTGCTGTGAGTCCCGGAGTTTAGATCAACTGCCAAAGTGAATGTATTCCAGCCAACAAATTAATTACTTCCCCAGGAAATCCCCCCAGGGAAGGCCTCTAAATCCATCCTGACTTCTGAACTGCCTCAAAGAGATGCGTTGCTTTTTCCTGTGCTGAGGAGGCCTTCTCCCACCCCATTTCTTCCCAGAGTTAGGGCCCAAAGAACATCATCCTGAGCCTTGAGTCCAGAGAGCCTGCAGTGGGCAACCAGTAGCCCCACAGAGAGCCTAAGCCGTTCCCGCAGGAAAGAGGGCTGTCCTCGTGGCTTGAGGGTTGGTGCTGGCACTGGTTTCTCAGACTGGCACATGCCTTCTTACTGTCTTGCTGGCATGGCAGAGTGGCACATGTGCCCAGGGACCAGATCAGGCTGTCACAAGTAGACGCACTCAGCGCATGGGTGCAGGAAAGGCCCTTGGAACCTCCTTGTCCATTTGCTGAGCAGGCCCAAGGCAGGCAGGGCTTCTCTGGATGTTATTTAGCAGCAGTCCTGGCCACTGGGCTGAGGGCCCTGGGTTGCCCTGTTTGAAGATTGTTGTTTACTGCTTCTGAAAGGAGCACGGTCCTTGTAGGGTGGGGTGAGGCTCCGGGTGACTGCCGAGGGAGCCTGGGGTCTGGGAGGGAGGGGTGTTCAGAGAGTGAGATCATGCCTGCGCTATTACTGGACTCACCCACAGTTCTGAAAAGTCATCTCACACTGTGAGCTTCATCTCTTCATCTATGTCATGACGTATTTGGACCAGAGAGTCCCTAAGGCCCTTCTGGAATGGAAGCCCTACCTGCTTCCATAGGCCCTTCTTCTTGCCCCTCCGAAGCCTGGTACAGCACGCCCCACACTTGTGCTGTAGGAGTGCTTTATTTCCCCAGGCTTCTCTGGTAGCCTGAGTCCTCAACCCCCATTTCCTGCCATTTTCAGGTGTGAGATGAGTGGCTCAGGAAGCTTTTGGTGGAAAGTTAAATTTCATCTCAATATTCTTGTGTTGTCCATTTGCATTGCTATAAAGGAATACCTGAGACTGGATAATTTATAAAGAAAAGAGGTTTATCTGGCTCATGGTTCTGCAGGCTGTACAGGCTTGAAACCAGTATCTGCTCAGCTTCTGGGGAGGCCTCAGGAAGCTTTCAATTGTGGAGGAAGGCAAGGAGGGAGCTGTTGTGTCACATGGCGTAAGACAGAGCAAGAGAGATGCCAGGCTCTTTTAAATAATCAGCTCTCATGTCAAGCACCAAAGCAAGAATTCACTCACTATCATGCGGAGGGCACCAAGCCATTCATGAGGGATCCCCACCTCATGACCCAGACACCTCTCACCAGACCCACCTCCAACACTGGGGAGTCACGTTTCAGCATGAGATTTGGAGACTGAAATATCAAACCACATCAAATTCTTCATACACAATTCATGATTTTTAAAACTTGTATGAAGGCATGAGTAAAATTGTCTTTAGAAAACCTTGCTGTTTGTATTTGTCTTTAATACACCAGCCAGTGAAAACTGATTGCAGCATCAAAATACCCCCTTCCCCACACATATTGTGTCTTGCACACATGCATGCATTCATGCACTCACACTCGCTCTGCCTATAGCCAGAAAGCTTGCTTGTTCTGTGTCAGGATTCTGCGCTCTTTTCCTATCAGTCACCTCAGCACTGAGTATTTCCCTAGGCTCAAGGTCTGAGAACCTGGACTGAGCTCACAGAAGTCAGACCACTGGAGTGCAAACATGGAAAAGCCCCTGGTCCATGTGTAGACGTATTTATTTGCTGCTAGAGAGGATATATTAGGAGCAAAAAGGCAAACTCCTACCAGCAGATTCCTAAAGGAGGTTTGTGCTATAAAAGATGACTGGCTTTCTGGGTTCTTTGAATTTCACAGAAATAGATGAATTGCCTTCCAGACTTTTCTATGATAACAGTTGTCAGGAATGCCCGGGAGTTTTACTTAAGCTAACAAATGATTACCCTTCCCATTAGTTCTACAAACAGGCCCCTAATTAGTGAATTGGCTAATGACAGCTGCCTCTGGGGTCATTAGTCCTGACAGACAGTGCTGGCAGTGTTCCGGGCACTGTGTCACTGTCATGAAGCATGTTGTCAGGCTCCACGGGACATCAGGGCTGGGGAACACTTGGAATGCACGCCCCTCTCTTTTCCTTTTATGTCATCTCCTGGGTCACGTAAATTAACTCCTACTTCAGATAAGTATGGATTCCTAAATACGGATTAAACATGGATTTTTAAAATAAAGGAGGAATAAGGGAATGGTCACATCTATTCTGGACAAGAAAGCAGTTTTTATGAAACAGTTCCATTTTAAAGACACGTCTAGTCAGAGTTGGGAAGCGTTTTGGAAAGAGCATCTAACTTGCCATTCATTCCAGGGTTTACTTGTGAGCACGAATCACCTGCTGTCTCCAGCCATCTGGGATGCTCAGCCAGTGCCTTTGGAAACATTTCCACCCTGAATGTCAGGTAGTGGTGAGCAAGGTGGCAGGCTGGCATGAGGCAGAGGGCTCAGTGTGTCCCAGATGTGGCATTCCCTTTTGAGAGCCTCTCTCCCTCCAGATGAACAGGCGCCCTCTGTGTCCCTCCTGACCACTTAGGTGATCTTGAAGTGTGGACCCTTCTGGGACACACAGCCTCTCCTGACCAAGCTGAGCCCCAGGATAACTAGTCTGGAAGGCCCAGACTTATGTGATAACCAGGTTACGTCCCAAGCTGATGTTCCAGAGACAAAGATGGCATTGCATGGCTGAAGCACAGAAGAGTTCTGGGGCTGACGAGTGCAGAGTGGGATAGCTATTGTGACAGAAAGGCGCTCTGCACTCAGGTTTTGTTACTATACAGATTCCTGCTACATCAGCTCAAAACCATGTGCGGCTTAGTCTAAATGCCTATTTAAGCAAAGGCCAAAAGTCTGTTGAAGATATAAAGGGGAAAATAGTGTTCATAATACAAAGCTTGCAGCTAGTCATGGATGTACAATTTCCACACCGTAAAAGTGAGTAATGAAACTACATTTAATTGTTCAAAAGTAGCAGAAATGCATCTTGAAGAATTAAGAAAAATTACAAAAAGGGGATTATACGGCGTAGCAAATCTCTAACATGGATTAAACGGAATTGTTTAGGAGATAAAATACCAGCATGAACATGCATTTTGAAAGAGGGAAGAACAATGCTGGGTTTAGGTAGGGAGCGCCCGGCTCCTGCTTTTGCTTGGGACTGATGTGGCAGGAAGTCATTGGTTCATGGCCCAGGAAATCCATAGATGAAAAGACCTTGGCTGCTCTTATGGAGTGTACATACATACTTGACCTATGTAAAATGGATTGTACAGGACATCCCCAAACCTGACAGGTGCCTGCATCTGGGAAGCCAGCTTGTGCTGTGAAGTTCTTAGATCAGCCTTTCCTCTCAGCCAGGGTGAACCTAGGTTTACACCCTCCTGCTGCAACTTGCTAATCCAGATCCTGGGACAAGTGGCTCAACTGTGCTGACTCTGTTTCCTCGTCTGTGTAGAGGGTGGTGATACTGCCCTTGCAGTGTAGAGGGCAGGATAATATGAGCTCATGTTCATAGAACATTATGCCAGAGCCTGGGTCAGAAATGTTAGTCCTGGGTTACCACATCCTGTCGACACTGGCCACATATGGCTATTGAAGTGTCGCTCGCCCAAACTGAGATGTGCTGTAAGTGAAAAATACATACTAGATTTCAAAGACTTAGTACCAAAAAGAAGTAAAGTCTCTCCTATAATTTTTTATGTTGAGAGAATATTTACCTATATTTTGTCAAATATATGATTAAAATTCATTTTAACTGTTTCTTTTTACTTTTTTGGGGGGATGGAGTCTTGCTCTGTTGCCTAGGCTACAATGCAGTGGCAGGATCTCGGCTCACTGCAACCTCCACTTCCCCGGTTCAAGCGATTCTTCTACCTCAGCCTCCCAAGTAGCTAGGTTTATAGGTGTGCGCCACCATGTCCAGCTAATTTTTTTATATTTTAGTAGAGACAGAGTTTCACCATGTTGGTCTCAAACTTGTGCCTGGCCTCTTTTTCCTTTTTTTTTTTTTTTTTTTTTGTTTGAAACGGAATCTTGCTCTGTCGCCAGGCTGGAGTGCAGTGACACAATCTGGGCTCACTGCAACCTCTATCTTCCAGGTTCAAGTAATTCTCCTGCCTCAGCCTCCCAAGTAATTGGGATTAGCCTGGCTAATTTTTGTGATTTTAATAGAAATGGGGTTTCACCATGGTGGCCAGGATGGTCTCCATCTCCTGACCTCGTGATCCACTTGCCTTGGCCTCCCAAAGTGTTGGGATTATAGGTGTGAGCCGCCGTGTTGGGCCCTCTTTTTACTTGTTAATGTGGCTCCTGGAAAACTGCGAATTCCATACTTGGCTTGCAGTCTTTTTCTGTTGGACAGCACTATTGGTCCTTTTCCTTCTTCACCCTGGCCTGCGCCTCCCATCTTAACATCCTTCCGCCTTGCATGCAGCCTTACACTTGGAGTGATTTATGTCCCTGAGGAATTTGCTCCAGGTCGTGTGGGTAGAGAGCTGGGGAACCAGTGTTGTTCTGGCATAACGCCCTTTCTTTTCTCCATTTTAAACACGAGGAGCCCATAGTGAAATTAAGTGCCTTTGCCTAGGTCAGAAGCCCTTTAATAGTCGAGTGGGAACCTAAATCCAAGTGTTCTGGCTCAAGTCCATTGTGATTTCTACCATGCCATACAGCCATTCATTTTATTGGCTGGAGTACAGTAGCATCTAAGCTGGCATTGAGCTCCACTTCCATGCTGACTTAGAGAGACTAAGATTCTGAGGGACCCAGAAGAAGCAGCCTGGGTGGTGAAATGTAGACAGAGATTTGGATGAGAGATGGGGAGTGAGTGTTGGGAGCCAAGCCTGGTGTGTCTCTCAGGACTGTATGGCTTGTCTCGGAGAAGGCTGGGGGAAAATGATGCTGGAAGGTGCTGGTCTTGGCCTGTATATGGTCTTTGGAGTCTGATGAGTGACGTGGGCCAAGTCATTCTGCCTGGTTAAGCCTCAGGGTCGTCATTTGTAAAATAGTTGCGTTTTCTTGCAGAGGTTTTATGAAGATTAAATCCCATGCCTCACAGATGCTCCCTGCCTGTTCATGGGCTTCCCTGTCTGCATGGATTTGCTCTGGGAGTCAGTGGTCCCTCATCAGAACCTGTCTCAGAACACGCTGGGTGCCTCTGTAGGCTTTCCGTCTTCAGGCTGACAACAGCAGGCATGTATTGGTAAGAATCTGAGCAGAATAGAGGCACGTGAGCTTGAGAGGGCTGGAGGGTGTCGGGAGAGATAGTATTACAGATGAGGATCCCAAAGTGAGGATCCTTAGAATCCCGAGGGATGCCTTCTCTCTAAGCCACATGACTGAGAAAACAGGAGATCCCCAGGCTGTGCGCGAAGGACAAGCTACAAATTATCTTGCTGTGCAGATGGCCAGCAGCAAGTCACAACCCCAGGAATCCTGAGAAACAGCTCTTCTTATCCAGGTCACTGTACTCATTCTCTTGATTTGTGAGAGTCCAGGCTATGACAGAATCCATTTCCATCAGGGAAATTGGCAAGGGGCCATTAGCTTGTGACTGTTGGCCTGGGGACAAGGAGAGGGGAATGGGAGGGTGCTTAGCAAGGTAGCCACATCTCTCTGGCACTGCAGCCAGAGCACCTGCTGGAGGGAACAGCAGCCTGAGTTCCAGTTCCAGACCCACTGTGTGCTAATTCTGTACCACAGGGCTAGTTACAGAACCTCTCTTCATTGATTTTCTCAGCTGTAAGGTGGTGATATGAGAACAAGGCAATGAGCTGGGTATTTAGATGCTGTGGAGTGTGTACGTGACACAGTAAGCAGACTGCTTGGCACGTAATCAGGATTCAATAAATGGTAGCTGTTCGTATTTATTATTGCTGCCGACTCTGTTAACATCCAGCATCCAGTTTAGACTCTTCCAAATTTCAGTTTTTTTGTGCTGTCAGCCACATTAAAAGACCTATGCCAATAAGGTTTTAAAATGAAATGCCTCTCATAACAGAGAAAGTCCCAGTAACTATAAGACATTCCAGTGCTTACTCAGGAGAACGTGCTTTCTCCTGGGGCCATGCCCTGGGGAATCACAGCCATTCACAGCAGGAAAGGTGGCCATGGTGGGCTCCCTCAGGACTGACAGCCGTGTGGCTTCCACAGGTCCCCATGCAGGGGTCTCTCTGCATGCAGGCCACAAGGGCCCAGGAGGCCACCACTGCTGAGAAGCTCTTTCTGCTACAGGCCGTGGTCTTCGCCCTAAGCTCCCTGCATGCCAGGCTTGTGCTTCGTTTCCGGCTGACTGGTGCCTGATTCCATTTGTTATTTGGTACTCTTTTTAGTTCTTCTGTGGACAGAAAGAGCAGTGGAAGGGGCACTTGTATTTATCAGTGTCTTCCTGTGGTTCAGGCAAACCTCGAAGCACTTTGGATAGATTATCTCATGTATTACTCTGTTTTTATAGACCATTAAGTTGTGAGTCAGGGAAGTGAACAGATGTGCCCAAGTCACGGAGCCAGTGAGCAGGAGAGTAAGGTTCCAGTTCAAGCAAGCCTGCCTCTAGAATCCACCACTCCGGGGTGTGGCAAGGGAATATAGCTGGGACAGGATCAAGCAGTAGGGTTTTGAGTGCCAGGGGATTGGGCTTTATTCTGATGCCTTGGGAAGCCATCAGAAGTGTCTGAGCTTTGAAAAGACATGATCAGGCTGGGCACAGTGGCTCATGCCTGTAATCCCAGCAGTTTGACTGAGGTGGGCGGATCATGAAAGGTCAAGAGATGGAGACCATCCTGCCCAACATAGTGAAACCCGTCTCTACTAAAATAAAAAAATTAGCTGGGTGTGGTGGCATGCACTGTAGTCCCAGCTACTTGGGAGGCCGAGGCAGGAGAATTACTGGAACCCGGAGGCAGAGGTTGCAGTGAGCCGAGATTGCACCACTGCGCTCTAGCCTGGCTCCTGGCGACACAGCGAGACTCTGTCTCAAAAAAAAAAAAAAAAAAAAAAAAAGAAATGACATGATGAGATGTGTGTTTTAGGAAGATAACTCTAGAAGTAGTGAATTACAGCTGTTAAGCCACAACTTTCTCATCCTATCCCTCTATGGTTGGTTATTTTTAAACTCAAGTGCAGGAAATGTTTGTTTCTCTCTGATTTAATGCGCATTTGGGCCTATTGTTTCAGGCTGTCTTTTAGCCTGTGTGTGTTTGTGTGTGTGCTTGTGTGTGCACACAGGAGGACGCAATACACCAGGAGACATGGGGGGACACAGTACACCAGGAGCAAAGAAGAATGTCTTGAGACAGTGTCTGCCATGCAGCCACTGGCTTTGACACTGACTTGTGACACTGTGGAAAACAGGAATTTTATCTCTCACATACCTCTGCAAACATGGAACAAGATGGGACGCCAAAATAAAATGATTCTTTAACAAACATACCAGAATTTACATGTATTCCATTCATTCCATCTCAGCAAATTGCTTGGGACTTCTATATTTGAATCTTAGCAATAAGGGCATCGTTTATTCTCCCCTTCTCAGTCAACAAATATTCATTGAGTTCCTACAATATACAGGCATTTTCACCCTGTGTTTCTTGTCCCTCAGGCTTCATCTTCTGTGATTATTAGAAGATAATGTGTGTGTGCATATATATCATCACCATAAAAACTGGACCTTTTAAATCCCTCCTGGGACTGTGCTTAGTCCTAGAAATCTACAGTACATCGATTCAGTGTCCACACATTGTCTGATTTGCTGTTTACTGTAGCATCTTAAAATGAGGAGGGATCTTCCAGGTTTTTGAAAAGGAAGAAGTTTCATCTTCTGATTTATAAAAATGATACATGAATATTGTAAAATGAAATCAAACAATACAGGAAATACAGAGTTTTTAAAAACCCAGAATCTCTCCCTGCTTCAGTTTGGTGACGTCACTCCATGTTCATGGAGCACAGCCACACAGCTGCACATAAATGAGACCCGAGTTTGAGTTCAACACGTGGCTCAGTGTCTGCTCTTTTCCCTCATCCACTTGTCATACACATTATTTGTGTATCAGTAAATGTGATTTAGATCTTCATTTTAAATTATGCTATTATTCTTGTATATGGTTATACCAGAATTTATGTAACCAATCACTTATTGATGAATCCTTGGGTGGTTTTCTATATTTTATCAATATAATCAGCACTGTGACAGGCAGCCTTATTTGTGTTTGTGTGCTTATATGTTTAAATTCTTCTAGAGAGAGTTTCTGGGCCAAAGGATACATACACACACAAAAAAAACCACCATATGCATACGTGTTTATATGCTTACATTTTACCTGCTAACCCTTCAGAACAGAAATGTACCAATTGTCACTCCAAAAATGCTAGAGACTGTTCATTTTCCCAGGACTTCCCAATCACAGGATATCAGCAATATTTTTTCAAAGCATCTTTACTGATACCAAAGGAAAAAAATACCCTCACTTTTAAAACTGCTTATTTTTTCAGGTATTAAGTGAGGTTGAAAACCTTTTCCTGTATTATTGGCCATTTGTTTTTGTTTTTTACAAGTTGCTTATTCACAACCTTTCCCATTTTTCTCCTTACTATTCATTGTTAATAGATCTTTGTGTAATGGTCTTGCTAATCTTTTATCATTTTTGTTGTGACTGTTCTCTAGTTAATTTTTGGTTTAATTTTTGCTTTTTGGAAATTGATCTGGAGATAGGAATCAAATGTGGTTTTTGTTGCTCATTTTTTCTCTTTGCAACTTCTGTTACAAAGACCTTTCCTTCCCAAGGAAGGCCTATAATCTTATGCCCGTATTTTTAGGACAAGTACTTCTATGATTTTGTTTTCTTCCATTAAACTGTTGTTCCGAATAACCTCCCTAGGATTTACTTACGAGTAAGATGGACCGAAGTAAAGATCTGCTTTCCTTTTATTTTTTTCCAAAGTGTCCTTTGTCCCGTTAGCACTGATATAAAACTTCACCTAATCGTATGCTAAATTGCTTCTTACACACTTGAGTCTATTTTTAGACTCTTCTCCAGGCCATGTCTGCTGTTTTAAACATGTTTGAGGCATATTAGGAAGCTACAGTTATTTAAAATATTAAATATCTGGCTGAACAAGCTCTTCTGCCTTGATGATCTTTTTGCATTTTCTTTTTTGAGACTGAATTCAGAATTACTTTGTCAAACTTCTCCAACACCCCTCCCAGCCAGGAAAAGAAAATCTAGATAGACTCTTTTTGGGGGATAAGTGCATCCTTTTGAGTACATTCAGTCATATCAAATTGCCATCATTGTTGGTCTATTTTGAAAGAATTTCAAACCCATAGAAACATTGTAAGAACAAACACCACCAAGGATTCCTGCATCTCCTTAAACAAGATTCCCTGACGTTTTACATGTTACAGAATTTGCTTCATCACCTTTTCTCTCTAGATGAAAACATGATCTTTTTCTGACATGATAACTCCTCACCCCTAAATACTTCCATTCACCATGGATCTCCCAAGAATGCCTCTTCCTTGGTCACCACACACTGCTAACAATTAGGAAATCAGCACTGACTCAAAGGGACTATCATCGCACAGACCACACTCTACCTGCTACCCTAACTTCATCGTCTTTTCCTTTCTGGTCCAGGAATCTGTCACGCATCATCAACTCCTTCATACAGAACAGTTCCTTAGTCTTTCCTGTCTCACTCGACACGGACAGCCTTAAAGAAAGTGCAGGGCTTTCATCCGTAGGGAAAGCCCCAGTCTGGGTCCACCTATTGTTTCCTCATGACCAGACCCAAGCCATGCATTCTTGGCAGGAAGACCTCAAAATTGGTGCTATGTTCATCAAGGTGCATGCCGTCGGGAGGCTCTAGAGGCCACCTGTCCTACCGATAGAGACATTGACCTAGGCCTGGTTACACTGCTGTCTCCACAGTCTCCCTGCTGTGAAGGCCGCATTTTCGCTTTGTGTTTGGTTAATATTTTGTGGGGAGATACTGCAGTATTGTGCCAGTATCCTGATCCTCATCTAGTTCCCACCGATCAGCCTTAGCTTCCACTGAGAACATTGTGACTGTTCTCATCATTTCTTCTACGTTTATGAATTGCTATTCTATTAAAGGAGGAGTTTCCCCTTCTCTCTTTAGTTATGTAACTATTCATTTATTTGGTTATGTTAGTAAATATTCAAGGACTCACATTTATTCATTGGGCTATAATATATGATTAGTTTTTAGTATTCAAAATGCCGTCGATTCTGCCCTCCAAATGGACTCTCCTTCCTCTTGGCCTGTCTCTTCATTTCTAGCACAAGGTGTTCCAGGGTCATCTTGTCCTTTCTCTGCCCCAGTCCTGCAGTCAGCCGTTTCTCCCAGGAGCCGCATTCCTTCTGTTGGAGGATGCTACTAGAAACCATGCTCTGGGGTCTGGGCTCTGGGTGTGCTCCCTGCTATAGAAGTGTCGTTGCTTCTAGGTGCTCTCAGTGGGAGGAGCTGGGAAGCACAGGTGTGTGCACACAGCGTACATGTGTATGTAGATGTGTGTGCATGTACATCCATGGTGCATGCATGAGGACTCCCATCTGTCTGTGTGTATAGGAGTATTTCACAAGTTCATAGTGATACTTCAGTTCTAATACCGGGATGCTCTTTGTAGGGCGCTCTCTCTCCTTTTCCATGGGTAGATCTCCCTTCTCATAGAGCAAGAGACTTGGCTGTTTTCTTCAACAGGGTATATATTTGCTCAATCAGTGAACTTCTGTCTCAGTGTAACCAGTCTGTCAACCATGTCGGCTGCCTTTTCACCTGCCAGGTCCCCTCCCAGACCTGGGCAGCTCCCCTCCACCAGCTGCTTCAACTGCAAGCAGGCCAGTGCCACCACCTCCTGGTGACACCTCACCACCACCCCACTCCCTCCGACTTCTGCTGAGAGGGGAAAGGACAATGGAAGGACAAGCTTTTCATTCTTCATTTTTTTAAAAACAACTTAAAAAAGGAGTTTTTCAAGTTGTTTTCAAACAGAGACTCGAGGTGACTTTGGTTGCTGGGAATTTGGAAATGGGAACAGAGCATGCCTTCCCCACTGCATGGCTGTGGAATGTGTCCATGTTCCCTCTGCCCCGTTTTGCCTTCTCACCTTGGGGCAGCTTGTATCAGGTGTCTTGCCAGACCCCAATAGTGGTAGCCGACCCTGCAGTTGTAAGGGAAGTCAGTTCTGGTTCAAAGCTAAGGTGTGGCAGTAGTGATTGAGGCACATTTTCTGGGTGCTTTCTATCCTAAAAACACATGGTCCACAGTCCCCCTTTTTTCTGGGTGACATCTGAGGTATGGTGAGAGGTAAGCCCTGGAGGACCCTCTTGGCCTCCTCTAGTGTCCTTGACAGGGTGGCAAGGTAGGGCTGTCATAATAAAGGAGGCGCAGTGTCTGAGCGCTCGTCTTTATACCTAGCGTTTACCACGGTGTTTTATGCAGCTCCAGTTTCTGAATGTGCTCGGAGAAGACAGTGGAGGGAGGAGGAAGGGTCATAGACTAGGGCTCAGGTCTTCCAGGAGGCCTATATGAATCTGTTTTTCCTGTTAGGTTATGAGACTCAGGAGCTGTCAGCTGGTAAAACACTATCACAACTTAAAAACTGTGAGCTTCACAAAAGCTAATTCAGAATGGACCATAGACCTAAATGTAAAACGCAAAACTGTGAAACTCCCAGAAGATAACCTAGGAGAAAATAGATGTCCTTGGGTTTGATGATGATTCTTAGATATGACACCAAACTGTGCATGAAAGGAAGAATTGGTAAGTTGGATCCACAGTGAGGATGGATGAAGGAGGTAGGTTCCAGAATTTCCACACACCTGGCAGTAGGCACTAAGCTGTGTTCAGGAGCAGGAGGGAGGAGAAGGTGATAATGCAGGACGTGGCATGGCCCAGACAGATGCCTGTTCAGCGAGGGGCTGGGCGCATGGCCCAGGGCGTGGCCCACTAGGTTACAAAGGCCCCAGGTCAGACTGCACACATGCACATCCAGTGTGTCAGTCAAATCTGGCCTTTGCCCATAGAAGCTGGAAGAAGGTGGAGCCCCAATGACCCCTAATTATTGATGCTCTGGCTACCTCAATTTATTTATAGATATCTGCTTCCTGCTCAGTATTCTGTGAGGACCTTAGAGAAGAGGTAATAAGCTGTGGTTCCTGGCTTCAGGCACTCCTGTCTAGTAGGGAGACAGCACGCCCCACATGACTGGGTGGAGTCTGCTTGGATAGTTTGTGTTATGGAGGCCACAGAGCAGAAGTGAGACTGAGTCAGTAACGCTTCCTCCCAGTGAGTGGGGACAGAGAGATGGGGCTGGCAGCCTGTCCACGTAGGACTACACACACGCACAGCACCTTTGTGACAGGAGGAAGAAGGGCCGGTGAGCTTCAGGAGAAGTTGTGGTTAGCAGACAGACATGGGGGCAGATTGGAGGAGGAATCGAGAGTGTTCCTGAGATCTGGGCCCCAGTGGCCCTGGTGCAAGGACAGTTGATGACAATCAGGCAGGATGGAGACTTCCCTTCTCCTCAGGCCTGGGGCCTGGAGTGGCCTTAATGCCTCACTATGGAGCTGGCCCTACCTCTGGGCCTTGTGGCTGTGGGTGGGTGAGAGGGGTCCCTGAGGGCAGGGCAGAGGCTTCATTTTTTGTGGGTCTGGTCACCATGGGCACTTAGTAAATAGTTGTCACTTGAAGGATGGAAGGAAGGACACTCATTTAGCGTAGGCCTTTACAGGGACATTTTAGGCCAGGATGGTCTGTGTCACAGGACCCTGAGGAGGCCAGGTGGGAGGGAGGCGCAGGGCAGCAGAGCAGGCAAGGGCGGCTCTTGTGAGGAAGACTTTGGCTCACCGTGAGCTGGCCACGTGCCTGAGTGGAGCTGGCCAGGCCTCTGGTTCTGGGAGCCCCAACATTCGGGACCACTGAGGCCAAAGCACAGAGCTGGAAGGGCAGGCCCACGGGGGTGCCATCCTCTGGGGGAGCTTTGGGCCAGAGCACCCATGCCATCACCAGTCGGAAAGATCCCTCTAGTTGAGGTCAGCAAGCAGCCAGGCTGGAGGGGCAGACTCGAGCAGGGAGTCTTGGGTTGGGGACACTTGATGGGGGAGACTTGGGAGCAGGGAGACTCGAGGTAGGAGACCCAGGAGAGATTTGGGAGAGGAGAGACTCAAGGGAAGAGACTCGAGAAGTGAGACTCAAAGTGGGAGATTCAAGAGGGGAGACTCAGAGGAGACTTGGGGGGAGAAACTTAAGCGGGGAGACTCAAGGGAGAAGAGAGAAGACTTGGGGGAGACTTGGGAGCCGGGAGACTCTGGGGGGAGACTCGGGAGGGGGCCTCGGGAGAATTGGGAGGGGGCAGATTCAAGAGAGGAGACTGAGGAGAGGGATACTTGGGAGCAGGGAGATTTGGGAGTGGGGAGACTTGGTGTGGGGGAGACTTGCTGGGGGAGACTCGAGTGAGGAGACCTGAGTGGAGATTTGAGGCGAGAGACGTGGGAGAGGCTTGATGGTGGAGACTAAAGGGGTAGACTACAGGGGAGACTTGATGGGGGAAGTGAATTCGCCAGAAGGTGAGCAAAAGTTTCCAGGAGAGGGGCAGTGAGGACTCTTAAGACAGCAGGGGGTGGGGAACAGGCAGCCGCCCACAGTCTGGAGTGCTAGGGACCCACCTGGTGCCAGTTGGGTGACAGCTCCCTGCTTTGTTGAGGACCCAGTGCTAGGGGAGGTCACATTGTAGGATTGTGCTTGGGAGCCTCCCACAGCCCCACACAGAGTAGGGTTGGGGCAACCCACTGACTTCCCTGTGTCCAGAGGCCATGGCTACAAGAGGCTTCTATAGTGAGTCTCTATTGGCAGAAACAGTGCCAGAAAGTTCTTCAGCCACAGGCAGTCTGGAAGTTGTCATCCCGCAGCACCAAAGGCCACCATGGCCCTGCCCTTTCCTTCCGCCTTGGCAAAGCCCAGAAAGTGCCTGCCTGGCTCCCTCTGACATCTAGTGAAGGGGCGTGCATCCCCTCTTAAGGAAAGTGTGCATTCTTTATTTTTTCCAGCAAAGGAGCAAAGAGGAATGGCCCTTTCTTCCTCCCGTGTGTGTGTACTCTTGTGTGTGTGAGGGAGAGAGAAGGGATAATCCCAGAGAATCCTGTCACAGGCAGCCTCTGCCTCACTAAGCAGCAGCCACATGCCCATTTGTGTCTCAAGCCCTTCTGGGAGAGATGCACCCCCAGGCTCTCTTGCCTGCCTCAGCTCTCAAACAGGCCCCTCTCCCACCTGAGGGACAGGGCAGCTGGAGCCCAGCGTCCCGCGGTTGATAGCAATCTACGTGACATGTTGATCGATGGCAGGACCTCTGGGTTCCACTTACCCAGGCTGAGTGGCACATCATCGATAGCAGTCAGTTAACCAAGTCTTTAGTAACCAGCTGGTCTCATCAGCGCCTCAGCCCTAGCCATGGGTTAAAGCAGAAACCCCTTCTGAATAGCTAGATTGGACCTGACGAAGATGAATGTCTAATTCACTTGGAATCTCCTTATTGCTGCCTGTAATAAAAAGCCTACTCCATATATTCACCCCCACTGCTGATGTTTCTCTGAAATTAAATATCAGGAGGACATATAATAGCCCAGTTCCACACCAGGCCAATATTATCAGATTGATGTCAGCAGTGATAATAGGAGAAGGATAAGTTGATGAGATTCCATTTATTAAATAAAGTGAAGAGAGCACACAGAGGATTTGGGACTGCACGTGTGAGCAGGAGGTGAGGGCGCTCTGCGGGAGAATCAATGAGGGAGAGAGACCAGCACCTGGGGTCTGGCCCCTAATCCCTCTCCTTTCCGGCTTGGGAGCTGGAGTGCCCACTGGCGTGGGAGCGACTCAGCTACCTACAATGTGTGTGCTCATGATGGGAAGGTGCCGCCCATGCTCCTGCCAGGCCCGCCTCATGGCAGGATACATCCGCTCACTTCCATTTGCTTTTCTTCCCACCACGTGTTGATGCTGCAGGCAGCCATGAGTTCGTGTCTTCCTCTCTCACTTTCCTCCCTGTGGCTCCTTGATTGGGAGCTTCCTGGCTGCTCATGGGGAGTTGGCAAGCTTCTGCCCCGTGCAGAGCCCTGCCTAACGTGTGGTGCGGGGTGACTGTCTTTTGTTTTTCTGAGTACCCTTGGTGTCTCTTTTAGAATGTCTTGGCATTTTCTAAAAGCAGAGTAGAACGCATATGGTGGTATAAAGAGCAAGAGCTATGGAGCTGAGCACACTCCGTTCTTCCTATCCCAGCTCTTCCCACTGCTCTGTAACTGTGGGCCAGTCACATGAGCTCCCTGTGACTCACCAGCTCGTCTGCAGAACAGGACAGGAAGGCCCAGCTCACAGGGTTGTTGTGAACTTAGAACACAGGAACCCCTGACAGGCAGAAGTTCCCAGGACCACAGACATCCACTCTCAAATGAGGCCAAATTTTCTGCCTGTGCTGTTGACCATCAGTGCCCCTCCCACAGCCTGATGCTCATGCCACATCTCTCCCAGAGCAGAACACTTCCTGGGCAGTACCTGGAAGCAGCCTTAGGAACCTGGTCGTAAGCTACGTCTCCTCCCCTTTTCTGTTAGATGGGTTAGGGTGAGTCAGTTCATCTCTAAATAAGATAGCACCTTACAGGGGAGGACGGAGATTGGAGACACCGTGTGCAGACCCTGGCATGGAGCCTGGCATGCAGTGAGCATTGAAGCGTAGCAGCTGTTGCTGATGTGCGCCTGGGCCCAGCCACTATGCCGTGGAAAGCGCACGCTGCACTCAGAAAGCGACCGGTGATGCATTGGTCCCCCGGTCATTCCTGCGTATTCCCTCTCCCCGCTCTACTTCTGGGGAATGGGTTCAACCCCTTTGCGGCATGTCTAATGACATGCCAGGGTCTGCACACGGTGTTTCCAGTCTCTGTCCTCTCCTGTAAGGTGTTATCTTTTTTTTTGAGACAAAGTCTCTCTGTGTCTCCCAGGCTGGAGTGCAGTAGCATGATCTCAGCTTACTGCAACCTCCCCCTCCTGGGTTCTTGTGATTCTCCTGCCTCAGCCTCCCAAATAACTGAGATTACAGGCACTCACCATCATGCCTGGCTAATTTGTATATTTTTAGTAGAGATGGAGTTTCACCATGTTGGCCAGGTGGGTCCCGAGCTCCTGACCTCAAGTGATCCACCCATCTTGGCCTCCCGAAGTGCTGTTATTACAGGCACGAGCCACTGTGCCCAGCCTGCACAGGATTTTCGTGGATGGGAAGGAAAGGCTGCACAGAGGAATGACTATGATGTGAAGGAAAGGGCGCACAGAAACTTGTCATGGGTGGGATGGGGCAGCTGCACAGAGTCATACCGTTGTCGGGAAGGGAATGGTGCAGAAAGCATTATTGTTGATGGGAAGGAAAGGTTGCCTGGATTCTTGTTACGGATTGACGGGAGGGCTGCATATGTTATAGATGGGAGGGGGAGGTCGCACGGCAGCTTGTCTCGGATGAAACTTGATATGATTTGGCTCCGTGTCCCCGCCCAAGTCTCATCCCAAATTGTAATCCCCGTGTGTTCAGGGAGGAAGCTGACTGGATCACGGGGACGGTTTCCCCTAGGCTGTTCTCATAATAGGGAGTTTTCACAAGACCTGATGATTTCATAAGGAGCTCTTCCCCTTTCACCTCTCTCTCCCACCTGCCATTATGTAAAATGTGCCTGCCTTCCCCTCCACCATGATTATAAGTTTCCCGAGACCTCCCCAGTGATGCAGAACTATAAGTCAATTAAACCCATTTTCTTTATAAATTACCCAGTCTCGGGCAGTTCTTTATAAGATTGTGAAAGCAGACTAATACAAAAATGAATGCTACACAGAATGTTGTCCTGTAACTAAGGGAAGACTTCATAGAAGCTTCCCATGGATAGAAGGAAAAGTTGCAAAGAAGCTTCTCCTGGATTGGAAGGGAGGTTCTCAGAGGTGTGTCATGAGTGGGAAGGGAAGGGTACAGAGGTTATGGATGGAAGGGAAGGTTGCACAGAGACTTACTATGGATAGTGGACCATGATCAGAGAGAAAGAAGAGGGAGGGAGGATTTCCTGGGTCTCCAGCTAGCTATGGGTCCTTCACCAAGTGCAGTGCACTCTGGGAAGAAGTGGGAATGAGACCAGGGGCCACTCAGTCACCAGAGGCATGGGGTCAGTTCCCTCTTCCAGCTGGCGAGGGGCTGGGGACACAGACTACCTTCTCAGGGCACTCAGGCTGGTGGCAGAGTTATACCAACCCTCCGACAATGGCAACGTGACAGGTCACAGTGTCAGGGTGCTTGAGGTCACCTGAGGTCCATGGGAGACATAGCAGGCCATTAGGTCTAGTTAAGGTCTAACTAGGCCTGAGATCTGGCCCTGCTTTTCAAATGGTGAACTTGAGCAAGTTACTGTATCACTTGGAGACTTGGTGGGGTTTTTTTGGTTTTGGGTTTTTTGTCTTTTTTCTTTTTTCTTTTTCTTTTCTTTAGGGAAAAATATAGCTTCTACCTTATAGGGACCTGCTTGGGATTAAATGAGACAATGCTTAGCACATTGTGCAGTGAGTTGTGATTTCCCAAGAAATGAGTGTTTGAATTGCCTTGGTGTTTTAGAAATCTGTGGCCTGCATTATATTCTAAAAGCATCACTGCTGGCTGGAGGTAGAGCAGACCGTTGGGAGGCTATTTAATGATAGTGGAGACAGGGGATTGGGCTAGGAGTCTCCTGTAGGCTAGACTTGCGGGGGCGCTCTGTGGGCATGAGGGCTGGAGAAGTTGGGTGCTCTGGGTGTGCAGCTGGACCAGCTGGGCGTTGGTGCTGCTGACACAGCTGAAATTCAGGAGGAGGAGATACTGGGGTGAAGGCTACTCACGCCTGGTCCCTGTGGACCTGTGGCTACCTGCTGGGCTGCATGGCAGGCAGGGGACGGCAGGTCTTGAGCTAGGTACCATGCTGGTGTGCTGAGGGGACAAGGGCAGGGGAGCCACAAGCAGAGCTTGCACACAGGCAGAAGCCCGGGGTACAGCAGAGGAGAACCAGAGTGAGCAGACAGAGAGGCAGTGAGGGCCAGGCAGGTGCCATCAGCTGAGCAGTGAGGCTTGGCACGGGGCCCAGGGGAGTAGGACGGGGGAGCCCCAGCCAGCACTTCTCTGAGCAAGGAGAAGCCGCTGTGGCCTTGGACTCAGATGGAGGCAAAGGGGGCTTCAGTTTGAAAACCTTTTCCGTGTTTAGAGAGATGAATGTGTTTTGGGGGTAGAGCGAGGGGAATGGAGAAGGTCCAGTAGAGAATGTCAGTGGAAGAGGCTCACTCAGGCACAGGGGTTGGGAAGAAACCATGCCAGACCTCTGGACTCTGCTCTGCCTGTGGTCTCAGCACACTCGGGGCAAGGGGACGCTCTGGGAGTCAGGCAGACCTCTGTGGCCTGCTCGTCAGGGACCAGGACCCATGTGCCCTGTCTGTGCCATCAGGAGGCTGGATGTGGGGTCCTCTGTGGTCCTGTTTACTCAGCACTGGTGATTCCTTCAGAGCCACCCTGCGGTGCTGAGCACGTTCTGGCCAGGCTGTCTTCATCACCTGCCATCCTCTCAACAGCTCTGTGGGGTGGGGCCCTCCTCCACACCTGATGCACCAACCACACAGTGGAAAGTGACAAAGTGACAAAGCTAGTGCCTTGCCCCAGGTTTGTCTGACCCCAGAACCTGTGTTCTTTCCGCTGGACCAAGAGCCCCAGCCTCAGGCGTCTCCCAGCTGCTTGTTGAAGGGACACCATGATTATGCACATACGCTAATGCCTTAACATGCCGAAGGAAGAGGCACCACCACAGCTGGAGGAGGTCTGAACTAGGTCTCAATGTAGAGGGAGGGACCCCTTAAGTAAGTCCCACCCTCCAAGCCATAGGTCTGCAGTTCCACCATCCCAGCATATCCTCAGTTCTTCTCTGCCAAGGGCCTCCAGTAACCCAGCCTTTCTGCAAGCGCACCCCACCCCGGGCCCTGGCCCCACCTCAGTTTCTTACACTGATGGCTAGGTTGCTATGAGAGCTGCACTTCATAGCACACACTTCTGTTCATCTCTGGGGTAAGCGGTGTTACTGTTCCCATTGTACCAATGAGAAACGTAAGAGCTAGTGAGGCGAGTCGACTTCCTGGGCATTGCCTTTGATGCCTGTGAAAATGGACACCCTATACACCAATGCAGGTGGTGTGAACCCCTTCGAAGCCACATGACCATTAGATCTTCATCCTCCAAGGTAATGTCCTCAAACAAGGGTACAGGACTTATTTCTATCCTTGGCAACTTCGTGTCACACTTTGGATACCTTTATCTGTGCATGTGAAGAGCAGCTGTTTGCAAGACTGGACATTTCTGGACATGGGAGCTGTTTTGTATGCATTGTAAACAGGGTCGCAGTGTGCCGGGGCTGGGCAGGGTTCAGGGTGAATAGAGTGCACCTACTTTTGTGAATGGCTTCACCCAAGGCCTAGCCCTGCCTTGCTTCAGAGAAAGCTTTTCATTTCCAGAGCTATGCTCTCCCTGTCTTATCCCATTCAGAGCCTTTTTTGTGGACAAATGGCTGAAATTTCTTCCAGTTGACATTTGCCTCCCATTCTGTCTCCTCATATTGTTGTGATAAGTCCCAGCAGAGAGGCCACCACAGTCCCAGAGGCGATATTGGCAAGGAGGGGATAGATTTCACCACGGCCCAGTTTCTCCTGAACTGAGAGCCCACTGGGAGGTTTGCCCTCAAAACGCAGAAGCCCTTGTCCTGGGACCTGAAACCAAAGGAGGAGAAACTAATGAGGAGGGGACACAGTGAGGCTGGCCATGGGGAGAGAGGCAAATGTGGCTGTGTCTTCCTGCGAATTACCATCCTGCAAAGCCAGTGTCAGCGTCTTTGTTGTGCCTCTGTAGAGGGTAGGGCATGGCAGGTCAGCACTCCAGCTTCATGAGGCTCAGCCACATGACTCAGTGGGCCACTTAGCCTCTGCCTGACCTGTCCCTGGCACCTTTTTTCACATAGATCAGTAAGCCTTACAGAGTTACAGCTTAGGACAGCTCTGCCTTTACTGAGCCTGGGGCTCCCTCCGAGCCACTCACCATGACACACAGGTCCCCTTAGTGCCTGCTGACCTCCACGATGCAGCTATGAACCAGGCTCACCAGGGCCCCATGAGGGCAGGGCGGAGTCCTACTTCAGGGGAGTGCAGCAGAGGCTGTAGTGGAAGTCGTGCTCTGGGGTGTCAGACTCTAGAGAGAGTCAGCACAGTCAAGAGGAGCAGACGACATAGTAAGAGGCTGGTATGAGGGGATAGCAGACCCCAGGGAGACTGGCAGTGCCACTGAAGGTGCCCACTGCCCTACAGATTTAACCCTGCCTGGGGAAGGGAGAGCACAGCATTCCAAGGATGGAGAGCTGGCAAGCAGAATAGGAGGGAGGGGAGCCTCTGTGATGGAGGTGGAAAGCCAAGATCTGCCCTGTGACTTAAAGGTGCCCCTAAGCAAGTGTCAGAACAGAACTGAAGCTGTATGTGCAGTCCCAGGGAGCACTTGCCTGAGATGAAATGCCACGAGGCCAGCTGTCCTCCAAGGAAGAAGCAACAGCTAGACACACCCACGTCATAGTTCTTAAATACAAATGTGGAGCCGTTCTTAAGTCCTTGGAGAGGAATCGGGGGCTGCCCCAGACACCCCAGCTGTGTTCTTGCCCCAGCTGCCTATGCGACAGCTGACGCAGGCCAGCGAAGTGGTCTCCAGAGCCAGGCAGAGGACTGCACCCAAGGGACTCGTCTGCCCTGCATATGCAAGAACAAGAGGTCAATACAGATAAAAGACCTCCCCGTGCCCCATCCTCTTCAAGAAATAAGAGGACCCAAAGGCTTGGCACATGCAGCGTAGACGTGCATCAGAACTGTGACCTCAAAGGCAAGGACGGGATGGAGTTCAAGGACCCAGGCCAGGACTGGGCCACCCATGGCCTTCCACAGCAGGAATGGGAAGGCACTCTCACCGTTCACATTCTTTACCTCGGCGTGCAAGTGTGTGAAATTGAGTGGGTTGCGCCTCGCCGGCATGGCAGCCACAGGCGTCTGCCCCCACCCCACACTCATCCCTCCCCATCTTTAATTTAGAGGCCGCTCATTTTGTTCATCCTCTGGGGATGAGTCTTGCTGGCCTTAGCTGAACATGGGACACTCACTGCCCCTGATAGCAATGGTGTTAGGCATGGGTATGTGACCTGGTCCTAGACAGTGAGTGGAGGAGAAACCTGGAGTGGGGTTTGAGGGGAGGATTGTCCCGCCTGGTCAGATGAGACTACAGGGAGGCCTGTTCCTCCCCACTGCCTTTGACCTCTGCTGTAAAGAGGACTGCGCTGCTGACAGTGGCCTGAGGATGGCACGGACAAGAAGGGAAGGCCAGGCCCGGGTGGCATTGCAGTACAGTCAGCAGTACAGAAGTGTCCACCCCTAGGCTTCCGGAGTGAGACAGTTAAATATGGGGTCCTGTTCCCAAGCTGTCGAGCATCCTGTGCTGGTGGTTTCTAGCTGAGGAACCGGGTTCAAGTTACTGTTAGACGATAACAGCGCCAGAGACCCTGGTGGGAGAGTGACTCACCTGCTCGTCTCCCGCAGGTGCCTGGAGCCGAGCTGTGGCATGTGTGACAGTGATCCTTTCTATTGCTAAGAAACTTGAGGAACGGCTTTCTGCCTTTTTACAGCTCCTTTGGGTGCCCTCAGCCCTAAGTGGTGTTGAATTTGGAAAGGCTGTCAGGTGTTACAGTGGGTCCAGCTACAGCTGGGAAGCGTCCTGGCCTAAAACTCCCTTAAGGAAACAAATTGGCAACAACAGTACAACTAAAGCCATGTAAATAAGTGTGTCCCGCTCCTCCACTGTCCAGCTGCATGGCCTTAATTCTCTGAGCCTCAGCTTCTCATTTGTGGGAATAGCATAGTGAAAGATAGTATCTGCTGCCAGCACCGTGAGGAGCAGCACTGAGCACATGCAGCAGCCTGAGGACAGCACCTGGCCAGCATGGAGTGCGCGAATGTGCTGCTGTGTGTGTTGGTGTGCGAGTGTGTGAGATCGAGTGTGTGTGTGCCTGGCCAGCATGGAGTGTGCGAATGTGCTGCTGTGTCGGTGTGCGAGTGTGTGAGATCGAGTGTGTGTGCGCCTGGCCAGCATGGAGTGCGCGAATGTGCTGCTGTGTATGTCACTGTGCTCATGAGATTGAGTGTATGTGTACCTGGCTGGCAGGGAGTGCACGAATGTGCTGCTGTGTGTGTCATTGTGCGAGTGTGTGAGATTGTGTGTGTGCTTAGCCGGCAGGGAGTGTGCAAATGTGCTGTTGTCTGTGTCAGTATGTGTGTGAGATTGTGTGTGTGCTTGGCCGGCAGGGAGTGTGCAAATGTGCTGGTGTCTGTGTGTGTCAGTATGTGAGTGTGTGAGATTGTGTGTGTACCTGGCCAGCAGTGTGCAGATGTGCTGCTGTGTGTGTCATTGTGCGAGTGCGTGAGATTGAGTGTGCATGGAAGGAGACCAACCAATCGGAAATTACACCCAGGAAGCTGGTCTGCTGACTGACTTTAGTGTCATCTATATTTGCTCTTTTTTTCCCACGATTTTAGAAAGTGAACTTACTCACTTTTGTGAGTCCTAAAACTACTTTGAAAAGGAAAGGGAAAAAATAGTAAATTGCCCCTAAAATATTGCTGTGGTTACCTCTAAGAAGTGAGAAGAAGGTTATTTTTCATTTCTTTAGACATTTCTATAGATTCCATCTTCCTTCTTGCACACATATTAGTTTTAAATCAGCAAAAAAATAAGTTACATGGTTACAGCCATGGGTAAACCACAGGCACAGGAGAGCAGCTGACCTGGGTGCAGCAGGAATGGCTACCCTCGGCACAGCAAGGTAGGTTGTCCCAGGCATAGCGGGATGGCTGTCCTGGAGATGGGCTGCACCATCCTCCTGCGGGCCCTCCAGTGGGAGTCAGCTCATGGACTTTCCTGCCTCCTGGAGGTGCTCAGGCCCCAGCAAAGGAGACCGGTGTGGAGCCCCAGACCCACAGCCCATTTCAGTGTCTGCTGTGTTGTGAGCCTAAGCCACTGACCACAGGGCTTGACCTGCGGCTGTCCTCTCGTTTCTAGAATGGGAAAGCACAGTGCTTCTCTCTGAGGGTTAAAAGGATGCTGGTGGGTGTCAGGGGCTTAGCCTAGTGCCTGGCAGGCAGGTGGAGTGAATGTGAATTGTTTCTCTCTCCTGCCCACTGGCACCTGAGCCCCAGGCCTGCTTGTTTTTGCCTTCTGCAGGCCCCGCAGGGTGGAGCCCGTCTGCTCAGGGCTGCAGGCCCAGATCCTCCAATGCTACCGAGATCGCCTACATGAGGTGCTGCTGTGCTCAGACCTGGTCAAGGCATACCAGCGCTGCGTGAGTGCCGCCCACAAGGTAAGGCCTCACCTCCCTCCCAGGTTTCCAGGGGGCTGTGGGAGGTGGAGGAGGTACCTCTATCTAGCATTGGAGATCTCTGCCTGCCTTTTCCTGCTAGAGTCAGATGCTCCACCTGGAGGTCTCTGCATTTGCCAAGGGAGGGATTCTTGGGTCTTCGCTTTCCTCAGTCACCTCCCAGTGCACACCAGCCTGCTTCCAGGAGTGCCTTGCACACCTGTCCTGGGGAGATGATCCCTGTGGTGTTTGTCCTGTTAGGCTGGACCTTCTTAGCTCTCAGCATTTAGGGGTGGGAGCATGGCGGAGGCCCGAGTGCAGAGTGAGGGTCCTAGCAAGGATAGGTCATCTGGAAGTGGAGTGGGAGCAAGTGCGGCCATCAGGACCTGCCCGCAGCCACCACCCACCACTGATCTGCAGGGGCGTGCTGGCTCGGTCTTCCCGGTGTGTGGTCCCAGGTCACCCCCCACTCCAGTGGGCCTGCAGTGTGCTCCCAGCCAGCTTCTACTGTCTTCCTCCCCCACCCGCAGCTGCTCCTCTCTATCCTAGATAAATTCTTCCCCTTTCCAGGTCCCACAGCATCAGGCTGTTTCCAGTTACACCTCACCCTTGCCCCACCCCAACAGGATGGCTCCCACTTTGGGGAGCGTCATTCACTCTCAGGGCACCTGGCTTAGGCTCCCTGAGGAGTGTGGCCTGTTTGTGAAAATGTATGGGAGAAGCAATAGGATGAGGTCTTTCTTCCCACAGAAAAGCCTCTTTGGCCTGAATAGGAAACAGGCTGCTTTAGGTACTTGAGGTGGAAAAGGCTGAGGCCAGACACCGTCTGCTCTCCAGCCATGTCTGAGCGGGGATCTCTCCCATGGAACTGAACAGGGTCCTGCAGCCCTGGGCCTGTGAGAGCTTCCTTGGGCCAGGTCCCGATGACACCCATCTGCCAAGCTGATTGTTCCACCCTGGGCTGGTCACAGCGCCATCCAGCACTGCCTGACCCTTCATGGCCAGAGCACAGCCCAGAGGTAGCTCCATAAAGGCTGAGCGGATGCAGGGCCTCTGCCAGCCTTCCAAGAGAGGGAAGCCCTGGGTAGGACAGGAGGCCTCCTTCTCTGCCTCAGACCATGGAAGGCTGCTTGCTTTGCTTCCACATGGGCAGGAGGTGCTGGGGCACTGGGTAGGCTGGGCCGGACGAGGGCCCTTCACACCGACAAGACACTTAGCTCCGTACCCACTAGCAAGGTGAAACCCCCAGATCCTTCCCCACACCCTATCAAGGGCAGCTCCGAGTCCTGTTCATCACACACCTAACTCTCTACTGAGAGATCTACCGCAGACTCTTGGCTTCTTGGCAGGGCCCATCCTTCAGCAGCTAGCCCTTGACTCCATCTTCTCTCCATCCAGCCCACCTCTGTGGTAGTTTGTAGCCCCTACCCAGCACCCCCAAGAGTATTTCTTTAACAAACACACCTCACCAATATATCTTCTTTGCACCAAGGCAAAAATGTGATTACCAAGGAAGACAGATTACATTAAACTCCAGAGTGTTCCCTGAGAGAGGCTCTGGGACACTGCCAGGCCTGGCTCCCTCCTTCCCGGCCCTACCCCTGACATGACTAGCAAAATCCGGAGACTGAGTGATGGCAGCGCCAGAGGCCTATCTGGCTCCCTTGTGCTGCAGTGGCAGCGTGTGTGCGTTTGGGGACAGCATGTTCAACCTGACTCCCTCGGAGCCCCAGCACCCAGGCACTCAGGTGGCACCCTGTGTGTGAGATGTGGCAAGTGCTAGAGAAACTCTCACCACCCTTCTCCAGCTTCCACCTCAGAAGGCTGCTGGCAGAGCCAGAGAGCAGGGAGTGAAGGGTCCCTAAGAGGGATTTGCTTCTGGGAGGGGCCGAGTGGCAGGAGACAGAGGCCCACATGGTCAAGGACCTAGGGTGGGGCAGCACTGCTTCTCCCCCCCAGGATTTAGCATCTGCCCTGGGGCTCCTAGGGCAGCTAGGTGATGCCTAGGCCCAGAGCCTGGTGCCTGCCTGCCTGTGGATGTACAGGGTGTCTCAAATGAGGGCAGGGGCTTTGGGCTCTCCATAGTAGGGCCCTGACTGTGCAGATCCCAGCGTCCCAGCAGACTCCCGCTGAGCTGTGAAAATTCAGAGAACAGACGGGATGCCTTGGTGAGGCTGAGCAGAGTTGTATACTGTTCTATACCCAAGGTGCTTGTCAGAAACACCGGACGGGGGCAGGGCTCCTGCCTTCTGAGCCAGGAGAGTTGAGCAATGGGAGCATGTGCTGGTGTCGCTATCGTGTGGAATGAGGGCCTGTCTCCAGCTTCTGGGGACTGTGCTGGGCTCTGGGGCACAGAGGTGAAGAGACTCAGTGCTGGGTCTCAAGGTGAGGAGGGAGACTGACTCACAGCTGCTTCCCAGGAAGCGGTTGCTGTCCCAGGGCAGTCTGCATGGAGCCCTGAGGGCATGGGCAGAGTGGGCCGTGACTGAACTCTGACCTGTTCTCTTTGTAGGGCTGAGGAGCAGACATCATTCCCTGTCCTGGCAGTGACTTGGAGCCCTGAAGAAGGGACCAATCATGGGACCACAGCCCACAGAGCCCTAGGCCACAACCACCGTGCCCTGCCACGTCCTGCTGAGCGGGGCTGCCATGTGTTTAGGAGACAAAGTATACGCTACAGTCTGAAAACAAATAAAGCAGACGCCTTTGTCTTCCGTTGTTGACTCACTGGCAGCCAGTCACTGCTGCCCACTCTGCGTCCAGCCCTCTGCTGGACACCAGTGAAGCAGGGCTGAGGAAGACGGGATGCTCCCCTCTGGGAGTCCCTGGCCTGGCAAGGGGGATGGCCTGGGAACAGCTAGTTACATCGCAGCAGCAGCAAGCCATCGCAGAAGCAGGGATGAGAAGGAAGGGAGAGCAGGCCAGCTTCCTGCTGGGCGAGGGGGTGGTGCTGCCTGCGCCCAGGGCAGAAGCTGACCAGACGAGGGCAGGGCGGGACAGAGACCCGGCAGAGTGGACCCCAGGTCTGAGGGTGGCAGGCAGTGGACAAGAGCAAAGGTGAGCAAGGCAGGCAAGCAGGTAGGCGGCGTGGCTACAGAGGTGGCAGGGCCGGAGTGCGCCAGGCTGAGCTGGCACTGTCTCTGACTGACGTTGCTCTGACTCTCAGGTGGAGGGTGGTGCCAGTGAGACAGGACTCAGCACTAGGGAGCATCACCAGTGTGGAGGGCCCTGCGCAGCTCAAGCTCAGGGAGGGTTAGTGGGGCTGACTGGCAGGACTGAATCTGACTGAGTGAAGAAGACGCAGGTGACTTTGAAGTCTCTGACTTGAGTGTTGAGGGTTCTCCTAAAATAAGGAATACAGAGATTGAGGAGAGCAGATGACAAAGTGGGTTTGGAATATGCTCTGCTTGGTTGGTGTCCAAACATTGGCCTTCCAATCCTTGACCTTTGGCCGTGTCCCACAGCCAAGGTGCCCTGACCACACTCAGCCTGTGCCATGCCAGCCGGAGAATTTTGGGACGGAGCTTGGGATCTTCTAACTGCTCTGCTGGTGATCTTGGGTTTCCTGACAGAGCCCTTGGGGAGTCCCCATGCCATCTGGAGCTACAAGCCTGTAGTCTTGACTCGGGCTTGGCAGCGCCAACTTCCCTGCTCATTCCCAGACTCTTACACTCAGAGCTCAAGGGGTAGGTTGGGGCTTGGGCGTGTCCTATTGGCTTAGCATACCAGCAGCCTGGCAGACAGCTCTAGGAGATGCCCTCTCTAGGAGTCCCAGGTCAGCCTGTGGAAACGCACAGGAGGCTCCGTGCAGTGTGATCAGCGAGGAGGGGTGGGATATACAGGGCACCCTGGCCTGAGCCCTTTGGGGAGGGGCCTACTCAGAGGAGGGGTGAGGGGTCACAGGTCCAGCCTGTCCGCCATGCTGTTGTCACTCCCTCAGAAGCCTTTGGCTTCTCGGGCTTTTTCCAACTTCAGATCTCACAAGAGTAACTTTCAGCTGTCCCTCTCTTCTCCAGGTGTCAGTTTAGGTTTTAGGGACGCATCTTGGGGTGGGAAACAGGGACTCCCAGGTAGACAGACACCTGTGGGCTGGGCGCTGCCTGAGCCTGTACCAGCTCGCTCTGTCTGGGTAACAAACCACCCCCAGACCTTGTAGCTTAAAACAACGCCTGCTTTATGTGGCTCATGATTCTGCTGGGTGGAGCTTACGGCCCAGGCCCACTCAGGTCAGCCAACAGATCTGTGACCCTAAATGGCCTCCCATGTCCTGCGGCCAGTGGGGCCATGGTTTCCTCTAAACGGCCGCTCCTCCTCCAGGCAAGCTCGGGCTCCCCGCACAGGCAGAGAGCCAGCCTCCAGGAGCAAACATTGCTGATCCTCTGCCTGCGGCCCCGGGTCCCTTCATTCCCTGGTAGCCAGTCTGGTCAGATTGCAGTTGGCCTGAGAGGAGTGAAAAGACCCCTTTGGCCTCTGAGCTCCACAAAGCCACCTCCTCCTTTGGGAGTAGGGCCAGAACGAGGTTGGCGGTGGCGGTGGCAGGTAGCAGCAACAGTCCTCTCCTGCCTGGGCAGGGCCTGTGCAGAGGCGTCTAGGGACCGAGGCTGGCAGAACAGCCTCATCAGATGGCACTGTTGGCCACCCATCACTGCATAGTTGACTCAGACCAGGAGCTGACAGAGGTTTGAAGGCCAAAGGTGTGGGGGGTGTGGGACGGGCCAGTAAGGCTCTCCAGGGGCTCATGCAGAATCCAAGGCCCTTCCTGGAGGTCTCCCACTGTCTCTGGACCCTGGCTGCCTGAGCCTGCCTACCCCTCTCCCACATCCCCATAGTGTCCTTAGCCCTGCCTAGGCTTTCCACACCCCTAAGTCCACACATCTGTCCCCAGATCTTGCTGGATTTTCATCAACTTCCACTTGGTCCTGAAAATAAGACTCACACCTGACCCCTGGCCCGTCTATCCACTTCCCACCTCCATGAATGGCTGCAGAGCTCATGGCCCCTGCCTGAGACTGTAGCCTCCTCCTCCTCCTCAAGGCTCTGTGCAGGAGCTTCTGCTCTCCTTCCACGTTTCTCAAGGGTTAAGCCCTGTGTGAGCCCTCCTCCTGGGTGCCCACCCAGCCCCAACACAGCCCTGGAACCCAAAGGCAATACAGTGTATGCACAGCCCGCCAGCTTCTCAAGACCAGCCTGACGTGGGATCCCCTTGACCACCCCTGTGGTCCCTGGTACGGGCAGGTAGGGAGTCATCTGGGGACCAGGGACTAGTGAATGAATGAGATATAAAGACCATCACCAGCTTCTTCATCGTCTCCAGGCCTCCCGGCATCTGCCTGGGGTCCAGGCCTTGGCACCTCCGATGATGGATTCAGGCAGGAGGGGAGCCTGGTGCACACAGGAAAATCCACAGGCTCTGCAGACCTGGGGGCCTCAGTTTAAATCCTGACCCTGCCTCCTGTTGGCTGCCAAGAAAGGCCAGCAATTCCCTTAGGCCTGAGCCTCAGTTTCGTCTTTACAGAACAACTAAAGCAATGTCCATGCTTTGTAGGGAACGCTTGTGGCCCACTCTGCACCCACCCATCTTCTTTTAGAAATAGCTTTTCAAGTTTTCTGAAGAACAACTCTCCCCAGTTCTATCAATGATTTCTGTTCCCCCGCTCCCACCACCTTCACCTCCACACAGGGAGAAGATTCTAGAGAGCAGAGCCAGCAGAGAGAGACAACCAAGGGATGGAGAGACTGTGCCTGGTCATTGAGCACCTGGATCCAGCCAGACCTGAAGTCAACACAAGCTAGCAAGTTTCCCTTTTTGTTTGAACTGGGTTTTTGTCATTTGGAACAGGACTTCTTCGTAAGAGAGCATTGTTCTGGGAAGCAAATGATCTGCTGTCAGTGCCTGACTTCCCTTTCCTTTCAGCCAAGTTGAGGTGGCAGGTTTGACTCTTTCCAGTCTGGGGACAGGAGCGCACTGACTCTCCCCTCAGGACAGCTTCAGAAGCTGTTCCAGGCCCAGCTACAGACTCTGCCATAGGGGCCACGGGGCGAGACTCAGGAATGGACTTTGTACCTGGGGAGGAGCAGAGGTGCTAGTGGCAAAATCTGAGGTGCTGATGTTCAGGGAGATGGGGGAAGCTTTCTGGGATTTCTTCAACCAGACCAGTTGGAAGTGAGGCACCCATGCACACCTCACCTGGTGAGCTCCTATCCATCCTTAGGGGCCCAGCTCTAACTTCCGCCCCTCTATGCCCCCACCCACACCTGCACACCTTTAGGTAGAAGCTGGAGACTCCTGTGAGTGAGTCCCTACAGTCTTCACCCGAGGAGATGGAGGCCAGGCCTGCGGGACTCCAGTGGGTGGGGCTCTGCTCCCCAAACTTCACCCCTGAAGGACCAGGGCCTGTTCAACCATTTCTATTAGATTCTCTCTCCCTCATTGTTTTCTGGGGGCTTTGGGTTGGGGTGAGGAGTGAGCCCCTGACTGTGCACATGACATTGTGCATTCCTCTCCTTGGCTCTCAGTGTCTGTGCGGGGCAGCTGTGCAAATGTGTTTGCATTGATATAAACTGTGTGTCCAGGTACACAAGTGTGTGTGTATGGGGCTGTATGCACATATCCATCCTGCATGCAAATCCGTGTGTGCTCATATGTGAGTACAGCGTGTGCCAGCACACATGTGCAAGCATGTGCATAGCTGTACGTGTGCCTGTCCATCTGCATGTATTCATGTCTGTGCATGTGTACTTGAGTTTGTACACAGGCAGCCAGCCATGCTCAGCACCTTCGGATGCTCACGAGCTCTTTCCAGCCTGGAGATCAACTCATTTCTCGACTTCCTCAGAGCCAAATCTTTGCCTATCACCTGCTGGAGACTGTGTGTGTCCCCAGAGCCATCTGTAACACTGCATTGGAGGATGAATGTGTGTGCTCATATGTGTCCCTACATCTCAGTACCTCTGGCTGTGTGTGGTAGGTAGGAGGTCAGGTCTGAGAGAGCAATGCACAAGTGAGGAGTGTGTCGAGCAGGGTGTGAACCTGGAGGTGGATGCTGCAGGCTCGTGCCCCAGCTGAGTGACTGTTACACAGGAGTATTAATACTCAGCCCACCAATTGCAGGGGCATTCCTAGTGATGATACTGGTTTTATCATTCAGGGTCTGACCAGGAAGACAGCACCCTTGCTGTTGACCAGGGGGAATTGAATGCAAGGGATTGGTCACAAAAGAGATGGAGGAGCTGGGAATCCAAATGGGATAGTGTGAGAGATGACTAAGACTGGCACCCGTAGGACCTCCCACCACCTGGGGCTGCAGAGACAGAGGGAAGGGCAGGATCACCCAGTGGAAGCTGGCACCACCGGGGCCCTGCGCAAGGAAGCTGAGGCCTCTGAGGAGACATAGCAGCTGTAAGAGGCCTGCCCGTGGTGGAAGAGGTGGAAATTTCCTCACTTCATTCTGCCCTTAGCCGTAGTTAGTGCCTCCCGTGGCAGGAAGCTGGAGCCGAGGCAGCCGGGCGCTGCTGCTGGCCACCCTCTGCAGTAGAGGAGTGGGTCTGAGAAAAAGGCCCAGGAAGGTGCCTTAGTGGGACTGTGTGGGCTGTGTCAAGTGGGTGTGTGTGCCTGTGCTCAGGTGGGCATGCGTGCCTGTGCTCAGGTGGGCATGCGTGCCTGTGCTCAGGTGGGCATGCGAGATGTAGCTGGAATGGCAGGTGTGTGCATGTACCTGTGCACCTTTATTCCTTGTGTCAACAGACAGCCTGCAGAGAATAGTGCCGATAATCAAACAGCATTTATCAGACCTTTACCGTGTGCTGGGTACTGTGCTGAGCCCTTTATAAATACTTAGTTAAGGTTTCACACAACCTTAGGAAGTAGATACTGCTGTTACTATCCTCATTTTATAAATGGGGAAACTGTGGCAGAGAGTGCCCAAGATCACACAGTCTAAGAGGCAGGGTGGGGCGTTGGAGTGGCCTGGCTCCCGAGTCCTGTGCCAGTCCCAAACTGCTCCTGCTGTTGGATGCGGCCCTGGCTGCGTGCCAGCGGGGCTCTGACACCCAGAGTCTTACTCTGCTCAGCTCCAGAGACCCCGCTGAGGGGCCAGTCCTTTCCCCTTGCCTCTCGAGATGGGGAAGGACGCCCCTGGCAGAAATGGCTGGAGAGTGTTCCTTCCCACATCATTACTGGCCTGGAGAAGTCCAGTGACCCCAGGCTGTGAGCCCTGGAACAACAGCCCAGGTGAGGTGGGAGAAACTGGTCCTGCCTCAGCCTCTCACCACCACTTCACCCTCCCATGGCACTGCCACCCCCGCAGGTCCAGATGTGGCTGGAGATGCCCAGAGTCAGGTGGCTGGGAGAGGGGAGGGAGCACACAGGAAGGTGCAGAGCGGTCACAGTGGCGCTGCAATAGGAGGTGAATCACTGAGACCTCCTGGGAGGACTCATTGGGTGAAATGCATCAGAAGCCTTTGAGAGTGTGCAGACTCACAAAAGCAAGCAGAACAAACCCCACAACATCCCTCTATTCGATATTTACAAGAGACATCACCTTAATTATGAGAGCACAATTTGATTGACAAGAAAGGAATAAGAAAAGATATACCTGCAAACTGTAAGAAAGCTGAAATGGTTATATTAGTATCAGGCTGAGCAGACTGAGACAGGAAGCATTATAGGCAACAAAGGGGGGCATTTTTGAATAACAGAAGGAACAGCTCTCAGGGAGACCTAGCACCCCAAAATAAAACATGCATGCACCTAACACAGAGCTTCAAAATACAGGAAGCCAAACTGGCAGAATGGAAAAAGCAATAGCCCAATCTGGAACCATCATTGGAGATCTGGGAATGTGCACACCGTTTGCACAGCAATTCCAGTTCTAAGAACCAATCCTAAGGAAGGAAGCGTGTGTGCAGGTCCTGTGTCCTGGGTGCAGGTCCTGTGTCCTGGGTGCTGGTCCTGATGTCTGCTCACTGTCTTCTCCCTTTGTTCACAAACAGCCCTGGGGTGCCCACCCTGGAGCCAGAGCATCCAAGCCTTGAACCACTCCTAAACATCTAAGGCTGTTTTCTCATCTATAAAGTGGGACAGGAATAGGCATTTTACCCTAAGGGAGCTTAATGCTCATGGAGTTGGGAATACGGAGCGAGTATACCCTCCAGGAAGGCCTTGGCTGCTGAGAGCCACTTCACTAACAGTCGTGCCCTTGGTTTCAGGGGCTGTTCATCCCTTGCCTGGTGATGGGGTGGGGTGTAAAGGGTGTCTTCACTGGGGGTGACTGGAAAGGGTGTCCCAACTCGGGAGCTAACCCAGCCGACTCTCTGTCCGCTGTCCCCCTTTACCACATGGGTGTGGACCCCAGCACCTCCTGAGAACTGCCCTGCAGATTTGTCTCTGAGTTGGCTGCTCAGGGGACACAGGGAACTAACATCACTCTCCTCATTCTATCCTAGGTGCCCTTTAAGCAGCGGTGATGCCAGTCCATTCCCTCATGGGCTTAGGGTCTAGCAGGAAAGGTGACATTCGCCGTCAATTTTGGTGAGGCCCCTAAGCTCGGCTTCAGGGCTTGGCCTAGGTCAGTGGTCCCCAGCCTTTTTGACACCAGGGACAAGTTTTGTAGAAGATGAATCTTGCATGGATGGGATCAGGGGCAGTGGGGGATGGTTTCAGGATGAGACTGTTCCCCCTCAGGTCATTGGGCATGAGTTAGATTCTCATAAGGAGTTTGCAACCTAGATCCCTCACGTGTGCAGTTTACAATAGGATTTGCACTCCTGTGAGAATCTAACGTCACCACTGATCTGGCAGGAGGAAGATCTCAGGCCCGAATGCCCGCCTCCCACCGCTTCCCTCCTGCTGTGCTGCCCAGCTCCTAACAGGTCAGGGGCTGGTACTGGTCTAAAGTCCAGGAGTTGGGAACCCCTGGACTAGGTGACATGAGGTTAGAGGGCTGAGTGGTACTAGCCGAGTGAAGGCACTGCTTTGTTCATGCTTTATTCAGGAAGTGGGGATTCTTCTGTTTGTCTTTTGGAGATTGTATCTCTGTCATCCAGGCTGGACTGCAGTGGCTCCATCCTAGCTCACTGTAGCCTTGACCTCCTGGGCTTAAGCGATCCTCTTAACTCATCCTCTCAAGTAGCTGGGACTACAAATGTAGTGCCACTAGGGTTTATAATAGTGTCAAAATACTGGAAGCAACCTAAATGCCCAAAAATAGGGGGTAAAATAAATGTGTATACCTTCATAAGATAGCTCTAAAGCCTCTAAGAATGGGGATACTGAGTATATTCATACGACACTCTCTCCAGTCCATTTCAAGAAGTAGCATGCACTGTACAAACCCATTCTTTGGATGAAAAAAAGAATCTGACCTATGGATATGTAAAAACATATAGATGCCCAGAGAAAAAGGTCAAGAGGGTTATACATTAAAATGTTACCATGCTTTTCTCTGGGGATAGGATTATGGAGGTTTTGGTTTTCATTTTATAATTGGCTATATTTTCTGTTGTTCTAAGTTAATCTGAATTGTTTTTATTATCCCCAGGCTAGAAGCCTCCTGAATGTAGATGGTAGACACGGTCTTCCACAGTCTGGGCCTGTCGGATCATGGCCAGGCAGGGGTCTGCTCTTCCAACACATCTGGGGTCTTCAGTGGGTGCTACCTGGGCCCAGCTGTTCAGCCCCCAGGCCGAGCCTGGATCTCCTTAAGTAAGGTGTTTTCCTTGCCTATCAAGCAGGGAAAGGTGAGAGGATAAACCGTGTGGAGGAGGAGAAGGTGGAGGAGGGGCAAGGCAGGAGGCCAGTGTTCGCCAGAGGGAGGCCCCTAAAGCCACGAGAATGGCAGCTGCAGGAGGGATCTCCATTGCTTATTCATTCACCTTTTGTGTTCATCTACTGAAGATGGAGCCTGAGCAACACAGCGGGAAAAGCTCTGTCCTCTGCAGCGTAGAGATCAGTGGGGGAGACAGACCAGATCAGAAACAGGTTCTGTAGGTGGTACGTAATGGAGAAAAAGCAGAGGGGATGGGGCAGCCCAAAGCAGACTGGGACAGGGGCTGTGGTTCCCTGCGCGCCTCCCCTCCCGGAAGACATACCTACACGCAGGCGAGCCGCCTCGTTGCCCCGGCCCTGGGACCAGCACAGCCCAAACCAAGTTCTCGATAAGGAAAAACACTTCCCCCCTCATACGTGATAACCTGCCTCATTAAATTTAATGGGCTGGTTATTCCCGTTAAATAAACATCAACTAATTATGAAAAACATATTTGCCGAAGTTTGACTATGAAATGGACGAACCAATTACATGGTTATTCAGCCTCAAAACACACTCAGTAATGAAGTGGGGTGCAGACCAGCAGCGGGAGGGATGGGGGATCGCTGGGGAGCCAGAGCTTCCCTCTACCCTTTCCCAGGCTGCAGAGCTCAGGGGGCCTCCAAATGTCAGCATGCTGGACAGAGGCTCTGTGTCGGTCTGTTGGTCACGCCCTCCTGCACACATGACGAACCCTCGCTGAAACTGACTACTGCAAAGAATGTATGGTCTTCAAAAGTCCAGGAGTGAGCTTCAGGGGAACTGCATCTAGAGGCTTAACCACAGTTACTGGGACCTGAACATTCTCCTCCCAGCCCAGCTCTGTCTCCATGGTTCTGTTCCTCCCTTTCCACGTATCTAAGCTCCAGTGTAGCTTATCGGGGTCTTCTGCTGAGGGGCTTGCCAGGCCAAGATGAGGCAAGACACCCCGTGTGTCTCCATGAGAAGCCCCAGTAATGTTCACTTTACAAGGAGAGTTTCTCTTTTCCTGAACTTCTAGCTCAAGGTTAAAGGTCAGATAAAAAAAAAAATAACCCTAGTGCTAACAAAATGATATTCAAAAATCCTCCAAGGAGACCAGTAAGCATGCAAAAAAAAACCTGTTCCACATCATCGTGACTACTCAAAGAAATGCAAACTGAAAGCACCAAGAAGTACTTCTACATCCAAGCACTGGCTAAGGTGAAAGGACAGGCCATACCCAGCGTGGGTGACAAGGAGCAACCCCCGGGGCTCACTGTGGCTGTGAGGAGTATGAAAGGATGACAGTTGCTTCAGAAATGGCTTGGCAGTTCCTTATAAAGTTAAACACCCACCTACACTGTGATGCAGCAATCTTACTCCTGAGTTAATACCCAAGAGAATGAATATGTATGTCCTCTAAATAGTATGTACAAGAATGTTCATACAGCCTTACTCATCACAGCCACAGGGTTAAAATAACCCAAGTGCCCATGGAAAGTAGAATGGTTAAGCTATAGTTTATTCATACGATGAAATACTACAGCACCACGAAAAAGAACACACTCAGGCTCCCTGTAGCAACATGGATGGATCTCTCAGACACCTCATGGTGAGAGAGAGAGGCAGATACGGAGGAATTCATGGCTGTGTTAGCTTTCTACTGCCTGCTAAGTAATGACCACGTACTTAGCCACTTGCAGCAATGCATGTCCGTGCCCTCCTTTCCATGGTCGGAGCTCTGATGTAGCACAGCAGGGTCCAAGTCTGCCCTCCAGATGTGGCCAGCCTGGGCCCCTTTCTGCAGCTCAGGCTCCTAGTTCAAGCTTACCTGGATATTGGCAGAATTCATTATCTTGCTGGAGGACCAAGGGGCCATCTTTTTGCTGACTGTCAGCTTAGCTAGAGGTCACCAGCTGTGCCCTGCCTGGAGACTTGCTCACAGACCCTCCATAGCCAGCAAAGGGATCTCTTGTATGACCCATATAACCCACTCATGAGAAGGGCATGCCTTCTCATTTGCTTAAGGTGGGGGGAATTATAGAGATGTGACTCACAGAGGATGCAGGGTAAGTCTGCCATGGTACTGGATGTGTCTGTTTATATGATGTTCAAAGACAGGCAAACTAACCCATAGTGAAGGAGTCTGGATAGGGGTTCTCTGGGGAGCGAGGGGTCAGGAGGAACCTTTGTTTTGTGGAGATTACAAATATATTTGTGTAGAAGTGTAAAGATGCATTCACTGAGCTGTGTGTATAAGGATTGGGCACTTCATTGTGTGTAAAGGAAATAAGGAGGGAGGAAGAAGGGAGAGGAAAGGGGAGGAGAGAGATCTCTCTGAAGGGAGCTCTTAGTTTGTATCTTTTTTGCAAACAGAGAGGCAGGATGTCCCTCTGTCTCTGCATGTTGGACACAGTGTATGCGTCTCTTCAAGGACACAGGAGATACCCATATCAGTTTTTGCTCTGGTGAGCTGGGGGCAGGTGTGGAGGGAGGCCAACTTCATTGTATCCTTTTATGCACTTCCTGGATTTTTTTTTTTTTTACTGTGAGCATATATTTTAATAATGAAAACATCTGTTTTTATTTTTTAAGCCAGACAACTTGAAGGGTAAAGGGTACTGGGGAGGCGGTGACTGTGATATCAGAGCAGTTGCCACCACACCATCTGCACCTTACAGTGTGAAGTTGAGAGGTGAGTGCAGCTGTAAGTGAGGGGAGACTTTTAGCCTCTCTTCCAGGTTGGGGAAGGTCTCTTGTATTTTCCTCCTGGTGGCTGCAGCAAAGGGTCAGGTAGGGACACCACACCTGGGAATGCACGCAGAGGAAAATGAAACCAAGAAATCGATGCCTGGTGACATTATAGGAGCCCCCCTAGATTCAACCTTGCCTGAAGCCAGACGTCCTGTACTTTTCAGGGAAGCACATCAGTGAATGTCCCTTGGGATGAAGCAAAGCTGGGCTTCAGCCAGCTTCCTCCGGTGCTGTTCTGCCCATGGTTTATGTCTGGCGTCTCCTCTGATTGGCTGTTAAACGTACACATATTTTTCAGTTTTTAAAGATGGAGTTACACTGTGTTGCCCAGGCTGGAGTCAACCTCCTGGGCTCAAGTGATCCTCCCACCTCAGCCTTCCGAGTAGCTGGTACTGTAGTTGGATGCCACCGTGCCTAGTTTTGGCTGTTAAATGTTTTAAATGTAATTTTGGTGTTTGCTCCTTGAACCCCAAAACCTCTGCCATCTGGATGGGGTCTCCAGGCCATGGAGCTTGGAGTCAGGTGCTGTATGTTCAAATCCAGCCCCTCCCTTTGCTGCTCTGCTGCCCCTCCTCCCTGGACCTGTGTCCCTGGGGCTGGTACCTGGCATAGCAAGTGCTCAGGAAGGGAGGGCGGCCCTGCCAGCCTGGGCTTCTGAAGGCACAGCAGAACTGGGCTGGTACTGTCTGCGCATTTTCTGTGGAGTGCAGACCATGCTGGCAACACCGGGGCCTCGGGACACCTCTGCTTCTGACGCAGGCCCATGACTGGGGGGTGACGCCCCATGGTGAGCTACAGCTGCTCCCAACCCAGACTGGGTGGGCTGGTGCTTCAGGGCAGGCTTCCCAGAAGAGGAGGAGCCTGTGCGGGGGTTGAAGGAAGGTCAGCAGGGTGACCTCGGGGGAAATAAGTTGTTCCCTCTGTCTCCAGAACAGAGGAGCAGAACAAGCATCATGTGCAAAGCTCGTGGTGAACCAGGAAAGCACAAAGCCCACCCCCCACACTCCGACAGAGCATGGGGGTGGGGCAGGAAAAGAGGCTGGCTCAGGGAGGGTGCCTTTCTGCTTCCTCCCAGGTCCTCTGTGGCTCGCTCGGCCAGAGCTTGTCCAGAGCAGTTGGCGAGTGTGCACCTGGGGCCTGTCGCTTCTTCATGCCTTTGTTTCCTCATCCGAATAAAGGGGGTAGTCACGGCCCCTCCTGGCCCCCATTGTGATGTGGAATGAGATGCCTCCAGGAAGCTGGCACAGGGCCGGCCCTTCACATATCTTTGCTCTGGTTCTCAGAGACCTCAGGCCACATGATTTGTCACGTGGTCCCAAAAAGGCACCGAGGGATGGTGTCAGGAGGGGACCAAATGGTTGCTGTCTTCAAACCCTGTACTTTTTCACATGAGCCCCCAGCTGTCATAGTGGCATTCCCCGCCGAGCCTGGGTTGCCCCAGAGGGCTGAGGCAGAGGATGGCACAGTGGTTAGAAAAGATGCCTGAACTCCCACCCTCCCTTTCCATCTCCACTCCCACCCATGCACCAACCCATCAATAGCACAGGCAGTAGGGGCATGCTTGGGGCTGGGGGTGGATAGGGGGGTCCCAGCGGGCTCTCTGTGGCTAGGGCTGGAATCCAAGGCTGGCAGCTCAAGGCCCTGGAGGCCAGCCTGCTTCTGGCCAGGTGGCAGATTGTGTTTTCCAAAGACTGCCTCCTCTGCCCACCCATCCTGCAGGGCTTTGCAATGCACAGTGGACCTGACACCCCTGCCAGAGGTGGGGGCCATGGTCTGTTCCCTGGAGAGCCATGGGGCTTGTCACCAATCTGCCTGATGCAGCATGGCCCAGTGGTGGTACCTCCAAGCTTCTGAGCTGCAGACCCCCGCTTCTCCTCCTCTGCCCTCCCTCTCCCTGCCCCGCTGGATGGGAGCTCTGCATGGACACTAAGAAGGCCAGCTGCCCTGAAGCCACCATGCTGGAGAGGCCGTGGAGAGGCCCCACAGAGCTAGACAGAGCTGCCAAAGAGCCTTGCCCCAGGGAAATCTTGCCAGACAGGTAGGTGAGGAGCTGCAACCTATGCAAGTCCGAGTTAAGGTCTTGGATACTGGGACAGAGACCAGCCTTTCCCACGGTCCTCTCTGAATTCCCCTCAGAGATCACAAGATAGAAAAGCAGCTGCTGGCTGAAGCCACTACATTTTAGGGTGACTTGTGATGCTGCAGCAGCTGATAGCTACTGCACCCGAACAGCCCCCGATGGATGCTCTGCCTGGCACTGGGCTCTGTGTCCCTGAGAAGGTGGACTCCCTGGCTTGCAGAGCTGCCTTGTGAGGGGCTGGATGATAAGCAGCTGAATGGACCAGAGACTGTCAGGTGGGGGAATGGGACTGGGGTGCATTTTCCATCAGGGAATTGGGGACTCCTCTGAAGAGGCAATATGAGCTCTGAGGCCTGGAGGAGGAGAAAATGGCTCTGGGAGCAGAGGCCAGGCAGCCCAGCCCAGGATTGCTGTGATGGCCTCTGTTGGGTATGGCCCCCAGAGGCCTGCTGGCCTGTGAGCTCTGTGGGGGCATACAGGGGGCTGGTTCTGCCCAAGAGGAAATGCCAGCAGTGGAGCTGGGGCTGGTATAAGAGCAATGGCCAAGGTATTTTTTTTTTTAACTTTTTATGTTGAAATAATGATAATCTGTAACAATTACAGTCACAGGAAGTTGGAAAGATAGTAGAGAGAGAGCCTTGTGTACGCTTCACCCAGTTTCCCCCAATTGTCACATTCTACATAACTACCACACATCAGAACAGGGACATTGGCACTGGTGTGACAGGGTGTCAAGCCCTGTGTCACTTTATCACACATGGAGATCCATGTTCCTCTCCCTGTAACCAGGATACAGAATTGTTCACTCTCCATGGAGACCCCCTGGTAGTTCCCTTCACAGTAAGAGTCACCCCCACCACCCCATCCCCTGGCAGCCACCAATCTCCTCTCCATCTCTATGATACTGTTATTTCAAAAATGTTACATAAATGGAATTATGCCATTTACGTTTTCTGTAATTACTGATATGGCTTAAGTCTGCTGTTTTATTTTTTGCTTTGTTTGTTCTTGTGTTTGTTGGTGGTGGTGTTTCTCTGTTTTCTTTTTTTTGCCTTGCTGTGTGTTACTTGGACATATTTTAGCATCTATTTTGGTTTATGTACAGTATTTTTAGTGTATATCTTTGTATAGCTTTCTAGTGGCTGCCATATTGCATTATACATATGTACTTATCACAGTCTACTGTCATCAACATTTTACCAGTTCAAGTGACATGTAGAAAGCTTACCTCTCTTTGTGTCCCTTTCCCTCCCCCATTTATAATTATCGTAAACATTTTTTTCTACATACATTGAGACATCCGACAATGCTGTAATTTTTGCTTCAACCATCAAATGTAATTTAGAAACCTTCAGAGAAGGGGTCTATTGTATTTTCCCAGAGTTTTGCTCTTTCCATTATACTTTCTTCCTGATGTCTTAAGATTCCTCTGTTTATCACTTTCTTTCTATGAGAAAAACTTCCTTTGGCTCTCCTTTCACAGTATGTTTGCTGGCAATGAACTTACTTTTCCCTTCACCTGAGAATGTCTTGATTCCCCCTCATTCTGGATATAGAATTCATGGTAGACAGCTCTTTTCTTTCAGCACTTAAAAATGTTCCACTTATTTCTTGTCTCCATGCTTTCACATTATTTGGAAGGTGGTTGTGTGGCTGCTTTCAAAATTGGGGTTGGTTTTTTTTGTTTACAGTTTTTGGAAATCTGACTGTGTTATGTCTTAGTGTGGATTTCTTTGGGTTTGTGACGTTTGGAGTTCATTCCGCTTCTTGAATCCTTAATGTTTATGTCTTTTGCCTAGTTTAGGAGAATATTTCTTTAATGTTTTTTCAGCTTTGTCCTCTTTCTCCTCTCCTTACGGCCATCAGATGACATAAATGTTAGAACTTTTGTTATCTCACAGAGAACTCTTTCCCCTCCCACCCCCTGTCTATTTTCTGTATGTTTCAGACTGGGTGGTTTCTATTGCTCTGTCTCCAGGTTCACTGTGTCTTTCCTTTGTCTCCTCTGTTCTGCTTTGGAGTTATCCATTAAGTTTTCATTCTGATTATTGTATGTTTTTAAAAGAATTCTAAAATGTCCATTTGGTTCTCTTTATAACTTCTGTTTCCTTGCTGAGACATTCTTTATTTTCATTTGTTTCAAGTGTGTTCCTAATTGCTCATCAGAGCACCTTTATGATGGCTGATTTAAAAATCCTTGTCAGGTAATCCTGTTATTCCTTCCTATTCAACATATACCAGTGTTGGTGTATGTTGATTGTATTTTCTGGTACAAGGTGACATTTCTCTGGTGCTTGCTATGACAGGTGATTTTTTCTTATTGGATTTTGAAAGTTTGGGGTATCGTATGTTGAAACCCTGGATTACATTTCAATCTTCTGTTTCATAGCTGGCCTCTCCTGACCCAATATGGTAGACAAAGAGGGGTGCTGCCCCAGTACATCAGGAATGAGGGAGGGAAACCTAGCTTCCCCACTTCAGCCCACGTGTTTTTAGCACAATGAGGAAACTGCGGCTGCTTCCCTCATCTCCAGGGGAACAGGGGGCTGATCTCTTGCTGCCCTGCTTTTGGGGCTACAAGAGGCAAGGGCTGCTAGGCCTTACAAAGAGGGTGTCAGGAATGGCTTTTCCAGAGGTTATGGCCCTGGAGAGGGCTCCCATATTTGGGGACATCATTAGTGACCTGACTGTGACCTTCTGGGTGACAAGCAGCATTCTGGGAGTGGTAGGAGCTGGACTGAGCCAGGGACTGCAAACTGGAGGTCTGCTGGCTGGGATCTTCACACTGAAAGGTCTTGTTCACACTCTTCCCGATAACATGTCCATGCCTTCCAGTGCTCTCTGCTGCTGCAGCTCTCACCTGCTCCAGCATTCAGCCCGTCTCACTATTTACCTCCATCAACTATTTGGCCCCTGAAGTTATCTGAGTTTGCAGCCCCAGGAGGAGGCGGTGCCAAGTCCCCCCAGTGTTCCGGGGACTGCTTGTTTGTGTGTGGGCAGATGTGGGGCAGGGGAAGAGACTACCACTCTTGTCTTTTGTGCAATAAAGTATTGACATTGGTTTCGTCTCCAGGCTGGGAGTGGGGTGGTGACAGGCCTGAGCCCAGAGTAGTCAAAGCTGGCACAAAGAGGGACAGGAAGCCAAGGAGGGCTCCTGGGGTGGGGTGAGGGTCTGCAGAGAGGTGGGGGCTGCAGAGAGGGCTCCTGGGGTGGGGTGGGAGCTGCAAAGAGGCTTCAGCTGAGATGACCACAGAGCTCCACACTCGCGAACCAGCACAGGGGGCACCTGCTTCATGCCAGGCCACAGGCAGAGTGACAACAAAGTGCACAAGGCCCTGACTCCATGAGCAGAGAGGACAAGGGAAGGAGCAGTGACAATAAAGTGATGACACAGGAAGTCAGAGGGAGGAGGGCCACCCAGGGTCTCCCAGGTGGGAGAATGGGTGGAAGTGCCACAGATAGAGAAGGCAGATGAACCTCATGTGCCAAGGGAGAGGGAGGCTGGCATGTGTACACGGGAGGGAGAGAAGTGAGAAGCAGGTCAAGTACGTGTGCTTGCATATGTGAGTGTGTGTGTGCGTGTGCTTGCAGGTGAGTGTGCACTTGCACCTGGGAGTGTACGTGTGTATGTGTTTGCACATGTGTGCGCACATGTGTATGTGCGCTTGCATGTGCAAGTGGATGTGCACGTGTGCGCTTCCGCGTGTTTGTGCTTGCATGTTTGAGTGTGCATGGGTGTGCTTAATGTGTGTGTGCATGTGTTTGCATGTGTGCATGTGTGTGCTTGCATGTGTGTGCTCGCATGTGTATGTATGCTTGCATGGGTGAGTGGATGTGCATGTGTGTGCTTGCATGTGTGTGTGCTTCCATGTTTGAGAGTATGTGCATGCGCATGCTTGTGTGTGCATGTGTGCTCACGTGTGCATGTGTGCTTGCATGTGTATGTGTGCTCACGTGTATGTGCATGGATGTGTGTGTACTTGTGTGTGTGCTTGCATGTGTGTGCCTGCTTGCAAGAGTGTATGTGTGTGTTTGCATGTTTGAGAGTGTGTGTGTGTGTTCATGTGCATGGCATGTGTGGAGGCATTTTGTGTGTTAAAAGATGCCATTAGAGGGTCTGAGCAGAGGGGTCCCATCCACCCTCTATCAGATCTCCATGGGCCACAGTGTGGAGAGCAGAGTTAGGAGGACTGGGCTGGCGACTAAGGGCACCCATGTCCTCCAGGCAGGAGGTGACAGAAGCAGAGGAAGTGAGACAAGGATGGGTTAGGAATATTTGGCAGTGGCGATGCCAGGTTCCAAAGTGGGCCCAGGCAGGAAGCCAGATGTCCCGGTAACCAGTTTGAACCCAGTGGCCAGGGATCCAAGGGCCATCCCCCAGAGTTGGGGGTGCCTGCATCCTCCCCATCTCCTTCCTCACCCAGCAACGGTGGGGCTGCCTCAAGGGGAAGGAGGTATTTTGCAGAAAGCTGACTTGTACAAATGCCGAACAGTCCCCAGAGCTGCCCCAGAGGCAGGAGCATGGGAAGGTGCCAAAAAGGGCTCCTCCCCAGACCCTCCTGAAATGGAACCATGTTCCTAGGAAACTCCTGCACTGCTCTACGAGCTCCCTAGTCGGGAGCTGCTGAAGGCAAACAGAAGCTAAACCCACAGAGGAAACGCAGAGGGAAGAGCCCAGCAGCCCGCTGAGTCACTTCCTCTCTGTTTGATGTGGGGTCAGGAGCCCCAAAGCCACAGACCCCAGCTCCAATCCCAGCTCCTCCAGGGTGGCTTGCCTCCAACTTCACCATCTGCATTTGGGGTGCTGCAGTGTCTCCTCAGAGGGCCAGGAGAGACTGTGTGTCAGGACCCAGTGAGGTCACACCAGGAGCTCAGAGCTAAACAGAGGGCAGCTGTTGCCGGCCCAGACAGGACCCGCAGGGGGCTCCAGAGCCTGCCTCACACAGCCTGTCCCAAGAGGCACTCGCCTCTGTCTCCCACAAAGTGCCTGTGGAGTCCTCTCCCTGCCTTCCTGTGGGGGCACAGCCTTTTCCTTGCTTACTCTTGGGAGTTCTTTATATATTCAGGATACTCATCCTTGGACAATTAGAAGTGTTATAAGCCATCTTTTCCTAGATCCTGACTTGCCTCATTATTTTCTCTTTTCTAACTTTTATTGAACAAAAGAAACTAATTTTAATGTAGTCGAATTGATCCATATTTTCCTTTATTAATTTTTTTAGCATCTTATTTATGAAATCCTCCCCTAGCCCAGGGATAAGCAAATCTGCTCTCTGGTCTCCTAAAAACCTTAGAATTTTCTGTGTGGCTCTGAGACCTAGGCCACCTGGAATCCACAGTTGCTCATGATGGGAGGCAGGGATCCCGGGCATAATGAGAGGGTCAGATAAGCAGATTTTCACTGTGATGGTTCTTGCTGCTGCTGTCTGGGGAATGGACAGAAAGGTGTTACCAAGTAGAGCAGGCAGAGGAGAGAAGAGGTGCTCCTTCCTAAGGAGCCAGAGTGAGGGATGGAGGGAAGTGGAAAATTCTAGAATGTTTTGGGGGAGAATCCACAGGAGGCTAAGGAACGCAGGGGGCATGGGAGCATGGAGGTTCCTGGTAGGGCAACCTTGGGGATGTGGTGCACTTCACAGAGACAGGGAAAATGAGGGGAGGAGCCTAGTTAATGAGGAGCTTGGTCCTGGCCCCCCAGAATCCAGTGGCCCTGGACCTGCCCCAGAGGCAGCTGGAGAAAGTGGGCTGGACATCAGAGGAGAGGCCTGGGCTCTCCTGGGACCACAAACGTAGAGCAGGAAGTGGCTTGAGGTGTGTCTGCCTTGGGGCAAAAGGGCAGGAACAGGCAGAGAGCAGGGACAGCCCCTGATGCTGGTGACAGGTGGCGCAGACAAGAGCTGGTGAACATTCCCTGAGGTCAGCAAGGGCCTCGGGGCCCATTCTGGGATGCAAATATAAGAGGTCACATCCAAAGAAAAGCAGTTAAAGATGAACACAAAAGTGAGGGTTGTGGCTGCTCCTGGGGAGCCGTGGTCAACCACTGTCTCCCTCGTCACAGCTCTGCGAACTCTCGTGTCCATTTCACAGATGAGAAAATCAAGGCTGGGAAAGCAATCAGGACTTGTTCCACCTTCACCGGCCCCAAGGATGGACTTGCATGCCTCAGCAGTTCATGAGGAAGGCAAGCTCTCCAGTAGTCTTGTTTGTCAGGGAAGGGAGCGGAACTGCAGCCCAGTGACTGGGTCAGTGCCACAGACTTGAGAAGCCAGACTCCTGGGGTGAGCCTCCCAGCCCGGCCTCCTACCCGCTGGGGGAACTTGGGCACGTCTCCAGCCTCAGTCCGCCCATCTGTAGAAGGTAGCAGAGCCAGCACTGTGTTAGTACTCGGGAAATAATAGATATAACTTTTGAGGAAGATGTTCTGCCTTATTCAGGGAGATGCAAGTTAAAACCACAGTGAAGACAGGCGTGGTGGCTCACGCCTGTAATCGCAGCACTTTGGGAAGTTGAGATGGGCAGATCACTTGAGGTCAGGAGTTTGAGACTAGCCTTGCCAACATGGCAAAAACCCATCGCTACTAAAAATATAAAAATTAGCTGGGCATGGTGGCATATGCCTGTAATCCCAGTTACTCAAGAACCCGAGGTGGGAGGATCCCCTGAACCCAGGAGGTGGAGACTCTAGTGAGGTCAAGCCACTGCACTCCAGCCTGGGTGACAGAGTAAGACTCCATGAGGTTGGGTGCAGTGTCTCATGCCTTTAATCACAACACTTTGGGAGGCTATGATGGAAGGATCACTTGAGCCCAGGAGTTGGAGACCAGCTTGGGCAACATAAGAGAACTTGTGTCTTAAAAAAATAAAAGGCATGGTAGTGCCCACCTGTAGTCCCAGCTACTCAGGAGGCTGAGGTGGAAGGATGGTTTGCGCTTAGGAGCTTGAGGTTACAGTGAGCTATGATTGTGCCACAACACTCCAGTTTGGGTGACAGAGAAAGACCCTATCTCTAAAAGAAAAACAGACAAAACCACCTAGTGAAAAACCAAAACCAAAACCACTAGATTTGCAAAAACTAAAGCATGCCAAGTATTGGTGAGGATGTGGGACAGCCAGAACCTTCCATGGTCCCGCAGAGCTGCTGGGAGTGTAAGTGGGTGTTTTGCTGTAACTCCTAAAACTAGACATACCCGATCCCGTGACCCTGCAGACCGCCCCTGGATCTAAAGATGCCCACCGAGAGGCACGCACAGGATGCTCCTCACAGCTTTGATCTCCGTGGCTCCAGATAGGGACAATCCCATGTCCATCTGCAGGAGAATGGGTAAGCAGGGGCCTAGCATGGCGGAATACCACAAAACAGGCTGCGTGGACGATGCCTGCGAGCAGCCGCCCTGCGCCCCTCACAACACAGAGTAGACGGAGCAAGCAGCAAAGGCCAAGTGACCCCATTTCTATAATGCCCAACACAAGCCACCCCAAACAGCGTCCCACTCTGGGATGCAAATGTAAGAGGTCACGCCTAAAGAAACGCAGTTAAAGATGGAACACAAAAATGAGGCTTGTGGCTGCTCCTGGGGAGGGAGGAGTGAGGTGAGAGGGGAGGGACACCTGCGCCGGGCCGGGCATAAGTCCGTTCCCGTTCTCTCTTAATCATGTGAGCTGTGGTGGGTTCCTCTTCTGCAGGGGTGACGTGATTCACACAGCAAAAACCGCACCCCTCAGGCCCCAGCCAGAACTCGGCCCTCCCACAACGGGGTTTTCCGGGCCCTTCTGCTCTTTTATAGATGCTCCTGCTGCCGGCATCCCCTTGGCCTGGTTGCCCTCCACTGGGAGGCCCTCCCGGATGCCTCCTGCCTGCGGGTGGCGGCGTGAGTACTGTCATTGAGTGCTGGGTGTCTGCCGCTCAGCCTGGCCCTTGGGGGTATTGCCTGGGCAGCTCCGGCCCGTCACCCCGGACTCTGCAGCCCCAGACCTCGCACCCTCCAGACCCGCTGCCCCACACCCAGAGTTGGCGTCTCGCCACGCCTCTGCCGCGGGACCCTGGCCGCGGCCCCAGCCCGGAATGCGCCACCAGCCTGAGGCCTGCAGGGGGCGCCCTGGCTCCCCGCGCAGGTGCCCGCCCATCTAGCAGAGCGGAATGCGCGAGGCTGAGAGCGGGGAACACCCAGCCCCGCAGGGTCTGGGAACTGCGATTGCCTCAGTTTCCCCTCCTGTAAAAGGAGGCTATGCTCTTAGCCCGGGCACACTGAGCCAGGCCCTGTGTCCGGGGTCGCGGGCCAGCCCGCCCGAGGGCTGGGGGCTCCCGGAACGGCCCGCGCTGCCCCGGCGCCCAGAGACTTGAGGCGGGCAGCCGTATCGCCCTTTGAAGGTGCGCGGCGCGGGGCAGAGCGCCCTCTGGAGGCCACCGCCGGCCCCGCCCCCGCCCCGCCCCCGGGCTCTGGGCGGCGCATGCGCGCGGCGCGGCGCTCCGCGGGCGGCGAGAGCGAGGCCGGTCCGCAGCCGCGCGGCGCTCGGCGCCCCATTCATGCTGGGCATCGGCTGCGCGGCCACGCAGCGGAGCCCCAGCGCGGCGGCGGCCTCGGCCTGGGCGGCCTGCGCGGCTTCGGTGGCCCTGCGGCAGGGCGGGTGGCGGCGGCACGGACGGCTGGGCGCGGCGATGGCCGGCGGCGGGGCGCGCCCCGGGGCGACGGGTGAGTCGGGGCGCAACTTTCCCCGCGGCGCGGGACGGTGGGCGGGGGCCGGGCCAGGCTGGGGTCCCGAACCGGGTGGCCCGTGGGTGGGCGCGGGGCGGCCTCCTGCGGCGGCCCTCTCGTGCGGCGGCGTGCAGGGGGTGTGCGCGGAGACTGCGGCGCGCGTGTCCGCGGTTCGCGTGTCCCTGCGGCTCCGGCCCAGGCGTCCGCGTGTGTCCGGGCGCGGCCGCGGCGCCGACGCGGAGAGACCGCACCCCCGTGCGGCGGGGCTGGGACCGCGGCCCGGGGCCCAGCGCCGCGGCCTTCCCCGCCCCCCGGCCGGGCCCACCGAGCCCCGCGGCAGCTTCGGGGCGGCGGGGGGCGGGCGCTGCCCCTCCGCGGAGGTTGGGGAGAAAGTTTGCGGCCGCCCCGCGGGGAGGCCCCTGCGGTGCCCAGGCCGGGCCCGGCCGCTGGACCTCAGCTCGGACCGCCGGCCGCGGGCGAGAACGGGATGGCCAGGCCCGGGCAGTGATCAGAGCCACCCGGCGGGGCCGCGAGGGCTGGAGGAGGTCCTGCGGGCTAAGCCCCCTGCCGGCCCTGGGGCGTGGGGTGGAAGTTGGAGCAGCTTCCCGGGACCTCAGCCACCGCTGCCGCCGCTGCCCCCTCTGGCCTGGGGTGTGGGGAGGTGAGCGCTGGTTGCCGCCCGGGAGGCCGCCCCGCTCGGGCCTCCTCGGCCTCCCCCTCTCGGGGCCTCTCCAGGGTCAGCCGCTTCCCCCGGAGGCTTCCGATTGCTTCCTGGACAGTCCCGGGCCTGGTGTGTGGCGAAGCTGGAGGCAGCGGGGCTGATCCTGGGCTGCCAGGGGAAGGGGGAGCGGGGACTCCAGGGAGGCCCCTCTGCCAGCATGAGGTCCCAGGTGCAGCCCTGGAAAGGAGGGGAGGGGCTCCAAGGGGCCGCCGGGGCAGCAAGCTACCCCGGCTCCTGTGTGGGGTGCTGGGGCCACGCCCCTTGAAAGAAAGGGGTGTGTGTGCGGGGGATGGGACGTAGTCGAGCCTCTGTCCCCTCAGCGTGGCTCCTGTGGCTCAGGCTGCTCTGTGTTGCCCCACCTCCTTTCACACGTAGCCGATTTTGGGGTCGGTGCGGGGATGGGGTGCACTGTCTGCTCCCCGGGCCCTTGAGGAGCTCGCCTCAGCTCCTCTCAGCTCCCTGCGGTTCGGGGTTTGCGGCAGAGGCCAGGTGCCGCACCAGGGGCACCTAGATGCTGCCCAGCCCTTGAGGAGCACCCAGCCCCCTGCCAGAGGCAGGCATGTGAACCAGTGATTCGCTGCAGGGGAAGGCTTCCATTTCTTGCGGGGGGCGGTGGGGCCCAGGAAGGGCGTTTTGGGCAGAGGGGACAGCATGGGCGGAGGCCTGGGTTTGTGGCCTCGGTGTGTGCTCTGGGGGTGAAAGACACATGAGGTGCCTGTGGACAAAGCAGATAGCCCTTTGCTGGACTCCTGGTCCCCCAAGGTCATTGCCTGTGTGTTTTGAGCCCCCAGGAAGACCCCTGTGCACAGAGCAGCTTAGAGCAGCTGGCCAGGAGGAGAGGGTACCCCAGGGGAAGGCCCACAAAAGTGGGCACTTTTTCTGAGGAGCAGGGCTCCAACACCTTCAGATCCAGATCCTCTAGGGCCAGTGGGGAGCAAGGCCATTGTGGCCACCTCCCATGACCCCCATGTGGGGGAGGCGGGTGCCAGGAACAGCTCCCTTCCCTGGGCTGCTGTCGTGAGCCACTGGGCAGGATGGCAACCCCACACCCCAACCTGCCTGAGCCATAGAAGGATCCAGCACAGGAGGACTTGGGGGGATTGGGCTCTCCATTGTGGGGAGGGCTTTGGGGGGCCTTTGTTTCTCAGGGTGAGAAAGAGCTGCGGTATTACCCAGGCCAGAAAAGGGAAGGGAAGGAGACACTGCTGGCTTGGCATTCCACCAGGCGGCGATCCCCTCCTGTCCGGGAGTGGAGCCCCTGGGCTGGGGTTCCTGCCTGCCCGCCCGCCTGCCGGCTGCTGGGCCTCTCCCCGCCTCTCTCTCCCTGCTAGCCCTGTCGGCATCCCAACGCCGGTCCATCCTCCCCTGCTCTGGCTCTGCCTCAGCCCAAACAGCTCTGGCCATGCCAAAAAGCCACAGCCATTCTTACTGTCCTCTCCACACAGCCAGTGGTTCCCACCCCAGGCCTTTGCACCTCTTATTCTGCCCCCCACCCCCACCATGAATGCCTACCCTCCTGCACCAGCTCTTAGGCTGCCTAGTCCTCCCAGAGCAGGTGGAAAGGCCCCTGAGGCCTTTCCCAGCCACAGTGGCCGGCTCTGCTCCTCAGTAGAGCACATCATCTGCTGGTTCTCCCCTCCCAGCCCCGGCCCAGCCCCTGGCACCCAGGCCCAGCTTTGGAATGAATGCATTTTTTTCCTGGGCAGACCTAGGCCTATGAGAGTTGAGCCCTGAAGGCTGACCGTCTGGCCCAGTCTTTGGAAGCTCTGGATTTGGACCCTGCCCTGGTGGGACTAGCTAGGTGACCTTGAGTCTGAGCCCCGAGTCTTGTGCCTGTAAGGTGGAAGAAGTGGGCCAAGCATTCTCACTGGCCTTTGTTAGATGCTGGGCGTGAGGGACCCAGCCATAGGTTTGGGGCTCCCCGTTTCTTGCCCGGCAACCCTATGTCTCTGGGCCAGTCTCTTCCCAGTAGCCTCTTTGGGGAAGCGGGGGTGAGGGTGGGGTTTCGGGTGGTGGGCCCAGGGCCAGGCTGGAGTTCGGATGGTGGCCTCTTAGCCTTGTCCCTCCTGTTGAATATAAAAAGTAGGGCCCGTAATTGCATTAAGACGTGTATAATTATCCCAGAGGAGGGGAGAGCCCAGCCCCTGGTAATTGCAGGCCTGCTTTGAACTGATAAACGGTGAATGATTCATGTTTTCTTTGGAGTTCACGTGTGCTCAGCTCCCAGCCCCGGCCCCACTGCTACTGCGAGGAGCCTGTTCTCTCGCTCCCGGGTCTGCCTTGAGCTCTGAGGTGGGGGCGGGAGCGAAGACTCCTCCTCTGCTGTTCTTGGGGCACTGTCCGGCCAAGGCAGCTGGCAACCTGCTGGGAGCATGCTGCAGTTCCTGCTCTGGGATTCCAGCCAAAGCTCTTTGCTTCTGAGAGCCTCGATTTTCCCACCTGAGCAGTGGGTATGCGCTGTGCACATACTGGGCAGGGGGTGTATGGGGAGTGAAGCCAGAGTGAGGAAGCATGGGGGCTGCCATGCCCAGGCCTGGCTGGCCCTCCGCATACCCTTCATTCATTTACTCACTCACAGGGATTTACTGACTTCCTGGGTCCCTAGCTTGGCTTGGGGATGCTTTGGCAACCACCCAGAGTCAGGCCCTACTCTCAAAGGGCAGCCATTCTGGCCGGGAGAGTGGGAGCAGTAAGTAACAGAGACCCTTCCCAAGTCCTGTGCTACAGATGAAACCAGGGTGACTGAGCAGGGCGAGGAGTGGAGACGGTGGGTCCAGAGGCCTGGAGGAGGGGCAGGCAGCCCTGTGCTCTGCCTGTGGGCACCAGGCACAGGGGCTGATGGGACTGTGGCCAGCTCCCTGGTAGACTTGGAGAAGGCATTCGTCTTCAGGCCTCAGCTTCCCCATCTGTAAAATGGGGCCAGACCATACAAGGGGTGTCTGGAAGTAGAGGGATGGTGTGTGCAACCGGCTGGCCCAGGCCTGCACTCAGGACTCAGGACTCAGCCTTGCTGTGACCAGTTCCAGCCAGGAGTGGGTGAGAGGCCCCAGCATATCAGGCACACCTGGGGCAGCAGGCCCTAATGACACCAAGGGAGTGGCGCTGCTGACTATGCCTTGTGGGCAGGTATGCCCTTTCCTCTTTCATCCATGAGAGAAGAGCTTTCATCTCCCTTTTGCACATGGGGAAACTGAGGCTACAAAAGGGGACTGTCCCTATCAGGGCTACCTGGCTGCAGAGTAATAGGGTCTAGATTTAGCCTAGCCCCTGGCTACTAGTTGCTGGGCAGGAGGTGGTGAGACCTTTCCAGAGGCAGTGGAGGCCATGGCAGGTATGGGGACTTCTGCCAGGATTGGGACAGTGCTGACTTCATGTGCAGGTCAGAAGAGTGGCCCCAGCCTCTGTGTAGGGGCCTGACTGTAGGTGGTTGTGGGTGGAGGGAGCTGAGTGCCCTGGCAATCCAGGAAGGAGGGATGGGCCTTTTGGGGAGTTTTGGGGTTGAGTCAATGGACCTTGGTAGTGAGTGTGACCAGGAAGTGAGGGCCAATGTGGAGCAAGGTGGGAGGGACCACACAGGTCTGGGTGGGGGTAGAGAGCTGAGGCTGGGTAACTGGAGGGGTGTAGTACAGGGAGCACCTGCCCACCTTCCCTGTAGAGGAATTCCTCTTTCCTGGAGTTGGCTGTGAGGCTGGGAATGGGAGTGACAGCTTGGTGGGAGTGCTGAGAGTCAGGGCTGGGTGGGCCAAGGAGCCTGGGAGGGGGCCGTTCCGCAGGGCACCTGTTGGCTGGTGTGGGGATGTGGGTGGGACACACTGCTTGGCTTCTAAACTACAGGTCTCAGGGTCCAATATGGGGCTTGGGGTCCCACAGAGAGCAGCCCAGGCTGCCACTTGCCCACAGTGAGAACTGCTGCCTGCATGGCCTGGGCCTCCGTGTCCAAAGCGGTGCCTGTGCTGTGCACTGTCAGGGCGTGTGCAGGGGAGAGGCAGGGCTCTGGAGGTGGGAGTGAGCACTAAAGCCCATCTGTGTCAAGCTTCTCTAGGGAATGGTGGTGGATCATGTCCCCACCAGCCTTGGGCAGGGAACTGGTGCCCACCCTGGAAGTATAGAGCTGTGGGGAGGGTCCTGCCCCCCAGGACATAGGGAGGCGCTGGGTGAGAGATGCTCTCCAGGTCCTGTTTTACAGATGGGGTGTCAGCTGGGGTCCCAGTCTAGACCTCGGGCCCTTGTCACCCACCTCCCTGTTCCTGGCCTCTGCCAGTGATGGCAGGGCACAGGTGCCAATGGGGTGTCCTCATGCCAGATATCCTGGGAACACCTGGTGTGCCCCACAGCTGACAGGGCCTCAGGCTGGGGAGGTGCCCTGGTTAACCGCTGGCTCCTCCTGGTGGGTCAGGTCCTGCCTCCTGGAGATGGAGTCAGCATGCCTAGCACAGGAAGGGCTCACACTAGAATATCATGGGATGGGGTGTGCACGTCTACACATATGTTCGGGTGTGTGCTTGCCAGTGGGGGGGCTGTGCCTGCATTCACATGCTCTTTCCTGCCCCTTCCCCAGGGCTGAAGCTCCCGGCGCCATGAAGCTCGCCCCAGCAGGACCGGAGCACCGAGGCCCAAGGCCCCACCCTGCCATGCTGCTGCCACCACGGAGCCTGCAGGTGCTCCTGCTGCTGCTGCTGCTACCGCTGCCGGGCATGTGGGCTGAGGCAGGCTCGCCCAGGGCGGGCGGGGGTCTGCAGCCCCCCTTCCGCACCTTCTCAGCCAGCGACTGGGGCCTCACCCACCTCGTGGTGCATGAGCAGACAGGCGAGGTGTACGTGGGTGCGGTGAACCGCATCTATAAGCTGTCGGGGAACCTGACGCTGCTGCGAGCCCATGTCACCGGCCCCGTGGAGGACAACGAGAAGTGCTACCCGCCGCCCAGCGTGCAGTCCTGCCCCCACGGCCTGGGCAGCACGGACAACGTCAACAAGCTGTTGCTGCTGGACTATGCCGCTAATCGCCTGCTGGCCTGTGGCAGCGCCTCCCAGGGCATCTGCCAGTTCCTTCGGCTGGACGACCTCTTCAAGTTGGGCGAGCCACACCACCGCAAGGAGCACTACCTGTCCAGTGTGCGGGAGGCAGGTAGCATGGCGGGCGTGCTCATTGCCGGGCCACCGGGCCAGGGCCAGGCCAAGCTCTTTGTGGGCACGCCCATTGATGGCAAGTCCGAGTACTTCCCCACACTGTCTAGCCGCCGGCTCATGGCCAACGAGGAGGACGCTGACATGTTCGGCTTCGTGTACCAGGATGAGTTTGTGTCATCGCAGCTCAAGATCCCGTCGGACACACTGTCCAAGTTCCCAGCTTTTGACATCTACTACGTGTACAGCTTCCGCAGCGAGCAGTTTGTCTACTACCTCACGCTGCAGCTGGACACGCAGCTGACCTCGCCCGACGCTGCTGGTGAGCACTTCTTCACCTCCAAGATCGTGCGGCTCTGCGTGGACGACCCCAAGTTCTACTCATACGTGGAGTTCCCCATAGGCTGCGAGCAGGCGGGCGTGGAGTACCGCCTGGTGCAGGACGCCTTCCTGAGCCGGCCAGGCCGTGCCCTGGCCCGCCAGCTGGGCCTGGCCGAGGACGAGGATGTGCTGTTCACCGTGTTCGCCCAGGGTCAGAAGAACCGCGTGAAGCCGCCCAAGGAGTCCGCGCTGTGCCTGTTCACGCTCAGGGCCATCAAGGAGAAGATCAAGGAGCGCATCCAGTCCTGCTACCGCGGCGAGGGCAAGCTCTCCCTGCCATGGCTGCTCAACAAGGAGCTGGGCTGCATCAACTCGGTGAGCGCGGTAGGGGCGCCCCTCCTCCCAGGCCCCATCCCCCGTCCCCGCCCCACCACCCCAACCCGGGACAATAGCATCAGTATCATACACACTCCCAGTGGTACCTGCTGCGTGCCAGGCCTGGCTTTTGGCTTGGCCACCCCCAAAGCCCAGCTAGGTGGGGTTGCCCTTTTCCATCCCCAAGAGAGTGGGTTTGGACCCAGGGTGCTAGCCCCAAAGGCTGCTCCCAGCCATGATGGTGTCTGATGCCTCAGAAGATGGGGTGACAAGGCCCTACTGACATAGTCCACAGCCCCTGTGGGACACCGGACAGAGTGTCAGCCATGCACCTGGTCCCACGATGGGTGCTTCCTGCTCCATCTTGTCCCCATCCTACAGATGAGGTTACAGGATCAGAGAGGTGGGGGGTGGGGGTAACTTGCCCTAGTTCACACAATCAGTGAGAGGCAGAGCTGGGGCTAGACCCTCCCAATCAGGTGAGCCCAGACGCCATCTCCATGGAGCGCCTGTGTCCCCCACATGCCCCTGGTGGCACCTGCCTGCTGGGCCTCTGCCTTTGCCCAGCAATGGGAGCTGACAGTGCCCAGGTGCAGGCCACAGTCCATACCTTGCAGAGAAAGTGACCCTGACTCCAAGGAGCCACGGCCCCCAGCACCCATCCCAAGGCACCCCTGGGGCTGGACCTCTATCCTGCTGCCTTTCATGCAGCATCTGGTTCACACTCCTGGGCAGGCTCAAAAGGCACAGGCCTTGCTCAGGGTGGCAAGTGAAGGGACTGGGACTCAGCCCAGACCTGGGACCCCAGAGGCCAGGCCCTCTGTGCTTGCTGCTGGGTGTCGCTGGCCAGCCCAGGGGAAGGCCTGCCCGTCTCTGGCTGCAGCCTCCCATCTCTGACCTGGAGGTGATCCTGGTTTTGTCCTCTGGGCAGAGTGGGACTGCAAGGGCCCCTCAGCCCTTCCATCTCATGCTCACTGCCTGTGTGAGGCGGGGCCCATGTGTGCTTGGCAGATGCGGTTGTCCACCTTCCCCTTGGCTTTTCAAGGCTCATGTTTTCTCTGTACCATACAGATGGAGACACTGAGGCTTGGAGGGGCAGAGCCTTGGTGAAGCCCCACCACACTCTCTCTTTGTGCTCTGCCCCAAAGCTGGGACCAGCTCTTTTCCTCCCTGAGGAGACCCCACGGCCCTCTCCCACCTGTTCATTTCGTGTGGCCCAGCCCTGGCCCAGCCTCCCCTGCTCCTTCCTCCTGGCCCCCCAACAAACCAGCTGCAGACAGGGACCATCTGCCCCACTTCTTCCCACACTCCTTCCCTGCCTGCCCTGCCCTCTACTTGGGCCTGGCGGTGGAGCAGCACCCCTCCACGCTGCCCCAGCTGCTCCTGAACCTCATGCTATTGATTGCTTTCTTGGGCTCTTAGCTGGGAGCCGGCCCTTTGCCTTTCACATGTGACTTGCTTCCTCTTGTCTTAAATAAACCCTCTCTGTCTACACATTTTCTCTGGGGGCTACTCTCAACCTCTCTAGAAAGACAGCCGCACTCCCGGCCCTGCCCAGGGAGGCCCAGTCCTCTGGGAGGAGGCGCCTGGGGAGTTGTTCTCACCCTGCCCCTCCCACAGCCCCTGCAGATCGACGACGACTTCTGCGGCCAGGACTTCAACCAGCCCCTGGGGGGCACAGTCACCATTGAGGGGACGCCGCTGTTCGTGGACAAGGATGATGGCCTGACCGCCGTGGCCGCCTATGACTACCGGGGCCGCACTGTGGTATTCGCCGGCACACGAAGTGGCCGCATCCGCAAGGTCAGGCCTGGGTGGGCCGGGCGAGGAGGGGGCTTGGGAGGCAGTTCCTGCCTGGGGCAGGAGCAAAGGCTTGAGGCCCTCTAAGGTGGTGGCAGGGACAGTGCTGCTCTGTGCTGTGGGAGGCTAGATCTGGCATATGGGGGGCAGGAGGAGTGTGCCCTACACTGGGCCCAGTGACCTTGAAGGGCCCCGCTCCCCTCTGTGCCTCTGACCATGACTGGCCCCAGGACCACTTAGCAAGGATACTTTGAGACCATGCAGGAGCCTGTGCAGGGCCCAGGGATGCTGAGGCGGGGGCTGGCTCTCCAAGGGCACCTGCTGACCTCCCAGGGAGCCTGCTGTGTGTGGGTGGTGAGGACAGGCCCGCATGGCCCCCTCCCCTCTGGGCCCTGCTCCCGAGCTGGGAGATCCAGTGTCTGCTGCCTCAGCATTCTGCTGGGCTGGAGGCCTTGGCCCTGCCTCCTCCAAGCCCCTCTGCTGGGCCAAGGGCAGGGCAAGGGTAGTGCCCCCACCCGTCTTTGGCTGGTGCTAGAGGAGCTCTGGGCCGCAGCCCTGAGCTGGCCCCACGGTGGCAGGGTGAGGGCAGGGTACTGCGGGAATGGCCATCTGGTCTTCGAGGTTTTCCTTTCCTTCCCCGCAATGGTGGGCTGGACGAAGGCAGTGCAGAGCTTCCTGGAGGGCATGGGTGGAGGGGAGCTGCCTGGGCTAGGGCGGGCACCAGGGTGGGCACCAGGCTGGCCGATGTGGAGGAAGCTCCCAGAAAGACTGAAGGGTAGGGGTGCCTGGGTACCCCAGAGACCCAATGGGCAGTAGTGGGCCCTGGGGGTGCATAACAGGTACCAGAGGCTGGTGCTGATGCAGCTTCCCCGAGCCCATGTGCGTCTGCAGGTGAGGCTGGGCCTGGGGCTGGCCAAGGCTGGCAGCTCTCAGCCTTGTCCCCAGTGTTGGAAGGGGCCTCCCATCTCTGCCATGTTTGTTCTAAGAAAGTAGAACAGTTGCCCTGGGAATGGTGGGGAGTCCTGTTCTTTCTTAGCTCTGTGATCTCTGGGACAGGATCCCCTGCTGCCTCAGCTTCCCCTCTGTGAAATGAGCCAGATGTCCAGGCTCTGGGTTGGTGGGGGTGCTGGTGGTAGAGGGCTAGTGGGGGCCCAGCTGCTGACTGCAGGCCCCCTAGGGCAGGGACGCCCCAGGGTCCTGTTGATTCTGTTATCAGTGGCTATGAGGCTGAAGCTGATGGGGGAAGTCCTATGACCCCTGAGTCAGGTCCTCTGCTGTGACTTCCCTCTTGGCCCCCATGTGGGGTGCCGCCCTGTGGCTCTGGTGTGAGGCTCCTCCTGTCCTCCCAGCCTGTACTCCCTGTCCTCATACTGGGAGGCACACAGGGCTCTTGAGCACATGGGTGGGTTTGGGATGGGTTTTGCCAGGCAGAGGGCCATGCTTGTGTGGAAGCCCAGTGCAGCAGCTTGTAGACATTTTGTGGGGCACCCCAGAGCCCGTTACTCAGCCAGTGACCGGGTTCCTCCAGCCCTACCCTGTTCCTGCTGCCTGGCACTCATTCTCTGATGACCCAGGGGCATCATTTGGGTTGGAGCCTTGCTGGGGGAGTAGCAGGACACAGCTATTTACCTGGGTGCCAGTTGGCCTGTCTCCCCTGCCTCCTCACCCCAGTCCTACAGAGGGAAACTGAGGCATGGAGCATGGAACTTCGGAATGGGGCTTGGGACCATCTATGGAAAGAGGCTTCTTCTGGGATGAGATTCTATCAACTCTTCCCCTTCCTCCTGTCCCCACTCCTTCTCCCCATTTCCGCCTCCCACCCCTAGTCCCAGGAAGGGCCATCCTCAGGGCAGTAGGTAGGGGTGGAACCTGTCCTCTGCTCCCTGGACTAGGTGCCTCGAGCCTGGCTGTGTAGGCAGCTCCTAGGAGGTGTAGCTGGGAAGGTGGAGGCTGCGTCCTCATGGCCTGACATGGCTAATTCCTGCCTGGTGACCCTGGACAGGCTGCCACCCTTCAGAGCTCTGAGTTCTCCTTAGAGCCTCTAGGTGCCTATCCCTGCCTCCCAGTGCCCATCCTGAGTACCGCCTCCCTCCACCCCCAAATAAGTCTGGGCTGGGTGCCATGGGCTGCGTATGAGTGGATGGTACCCTTTGTGGGCATGTGGGGTCAGCTGTGCCAGGGTTCGCTGACCTGGCAGAGTCTGCAGTCGGGGACTTGGGTCTGAGTTTTGTTCAGAAGCTCCCCAGGTGAGGCACACGCCTGCTTTGTCCTCCCGGATGCAGACACAGTCATATCAGTGAAGAACCTGCCACCTGCACCCTTTCACCCAAATCTACTTGTTCTTAAACCATCTGGCAGCTGGGCACATCCTGAGCAGGGTTTTTGAACCCTAGTGTCACATCAGCATGGGTCCCAGCCCTCTCCCATCCACTGTCGGGCCCTGAGCAAGCTGTGTTCCTGCTGTCTGGGGTGTGTGGTGAGTGCTGACTGTGCACCAGCACCCCACAGAGGCCTCACAGCAGCCTGTCATCTGTTTGACAGATGGGGAAACAGTGCTTGAAGCAGGTGCTCAGGGCTGCTGGCTCTTGCCTCCCTTTCTGTGGTTCTTTGAAGGAGGCTGGGTAGAGTTCTCAAGAGCTAGGCCTCTTCCTCAGTGACCTCCTCTCTGAGGAGCCCCTGTTTACCCACTCCCACCTGCGCTACAGCCCAGGACCCTGGCTGGTTGGTTGGCTCCTGCCATCGGATCTGCCTGGGGCTCTGCTGCCGTGGGTGTGTTTCGGGGTGGGTGCCTGTCTGATCCGCTCTGCCTCTCCTTTTCCCTAGTCACTGTGGGGCCCTCAGGCCTGACTTCCCACCACAGGCCACATGGGTGGTGGGTACCCTGGGTTTGGGGCAAAGGGCCAGGAAGAGATCTACCCTCATTTGTTCTGGGGCCTGGGTTCGAGTCCCACTCTGCCTGCCTAGGCTCCGTAGTGTCCTGCAGGCTCCAGCGAGAGGCCTCTGGCCTTACTCCACTGTGAAGGATGCTTGCTCCCTGCTGGCTGCATACAGGCCTCTTGGCCTGGCCCTGGGGCAGCAGAACTTCACTTCTCATCTCTCCTTGTCATCCTGACCCAGCCTGGGTGTGGGGCTGGCTATGGTCCAGGGTCCAGAGCCAGGGTGAGGAGGGCTATGCTGAGTCCCTCCCCCTGGGCTGCCCCGTCTCCTTGTTGCTCTCAGGGTCTTGGGGAGGGGCTGGGCCTGGGGCTCCCTCCTGCCTGTTTACACAGGGCTCCTCCTCCCTTGAGGCAGCTTGGCCTGGCTGTGCTCTTGGAGCTCAGGGCCCCGCCTCCTGCCCTGTCCACTTGGCCTGCTGGAGCCAGGCCCTGGGGACCCACCAGCCCACGCCTGACCCAGAGGCCCGCCTGCCAGGCCGACCACTCCCAGTCTTTCCCAGGCCGGTCCTTTCCAGGCTTTAAAAAGCATCTGGGGAGCTCCGGGGACTTGGCTGGCCCCTCGCCAGCCCCTGCCAAACTGTTGTTGTGTAAAACTGTAGCCGATTAATTTAAGACCTGCCAACTTCAGCTGTGAGGCCGACTGGGGGTGCCCCCATCCCCTCTCCTTTCCCCAGAGCCCTGCCCACCACCTGCCCTGCCCCCACAGAGGCAGCCTCTCCCATTGGGGTGCCTCCCACTGGGGTGCCTCTCCTACTGGGGTGCCTCTTGGGGAACTTCCTGGGCCCTGCTCTCAGCTCCTTCTGTGCCCTCTGGGGACCCCAGCTATGTCAGGAGCTCCCAGGGGCAGCCCCTGGTTCAAGTCCTGTAGCATCAGCCCAGATACCCCTATGGGAGGGGAGAGCACAGGCCCCAGCCTCCTGCAGAGCAGGTGCTGTTCCCCCTATAGAGTGATGCTTGGGAGAGCCTGGCCCTATGGGCCCACTGAGGCACCCAAGGCCAGCCCTGCTCTGGTCCTGCTGCCACAGTGGGGCAAAAGGAGCTGGCCTCTGTCTGAGGCCCATCCTGCCCATGGGGGGAATGTAGGCCTGACTGCCTGGGCACCTGGTTTTTCAAGAGATTCTGGAAATCTGTATTTTCTGTGAGATCTCTTAATTATTAAATGTTGGCAACTAATCCATGTTCTAAGAAAGTATAACAGGGCCAACTCAAGCATCCCTTTGGGCCACCAGTTTGTGGCCCAGGGACATGCCCCGTGGCCTTGAGCAGCTCAGAGAAGCCACCCACCGGGGCTGTGGGGCACACCCGGGCTCATCTGGAGCTTGCCCTGGCAAAGCTCCATCCTCCGGGGCCTTGGTTTCCTTCCCCGATGTTGGCTGCATCTTGGTGTACCCCAGGGAGGCTTGGGGCTTGAAGTTCCTTCTGGAGCTGGCCCTGATAAGCCATCACAGCATCTCCCTTCAGAGGTCCCTGCACGGGGGCTGTAGCTGCAGCACCTTGTGTGCAGCCTGGCCTGGCTGGCCCCTGTCTCTTGCTCATGGGTCCCTCAGGACTCATGCTGCGGCACCTCCTGCACCTTGACTGGTCCACACCACTCCTTCGCGTTCCTAGGAGTTTGCGGTGGTAGGACTTGGAGCTGCTGGGTCTCTGAAGTGCTTAGGAGGCCTGTGGCATTAGTTGCCACCCATGAGCCCCAGGACTGGTGACCTGCAGGGTCTGGAGCTGCAGCGAAGCCCCTCGAGCCCTAGGCAGTATTGGAGGTGCCCTCCGCCCAGCAGTCTTCCCCTCTGCAGACAGCTCAGCACCTGCTGTGCTCCTGGGCTGCCTGGAGACAAGGAACACCTGCCCCCTAGAGGCCCCGCTGTTCTAGAAGCTTTCTAGAAGCCTCTGTACTCCTACCATAACCCCTGAACCCCAGGCAGGATTTTGGAATTTGTAAGTTCTGGAAGTTGAGTGGCATCTCACAGCCCATGGAAGTGCAAGGAAGTTGGTGGCCGGTGCCCACTGTAGGGTTGGCAGCTTGAGCCTGTTCAAGTCTGCAGTGAGCCTCCCTGTCCAGGGTCTGTGCCAGTGATGTGGGAGACCATCCTGAAAGAGCTAGAGCCAGGAGGACAAGAAGTGTGCTGGCCACAGAAGCCCTGACCCAGGAGAGATGAATGGCAGGACTGAGTCCCCAGCCCCTTAGTCACGGGGAAGCTGCTGCCCGCCGCCTCTCAGACTGAGTTTCGTATTGTGTGTTGTGGAGGGAGGGATGAGGGGAGTTGATTTCAGCGACTTGCCATTGAGGCCTGCAGTCATTCCCAGGTATAGCCTGCACTGCACTGTCGTGTTCTTGGGGGATATGCCCCTCTCACCTGCAGCATGAAGGCTGCTTCCAAGCCTGCAGGATGGCCCTGCATGGCCAGCCTGTGATGGATGCCACATGGAAGTGACGGGGGTGTGTCACGGGAGAGCACAGGTACCCATCATCCCTTATAGCCCCTCCCAGTCCTTCCCTCCCCAGGGTGACTGCCCTGGCCGGCCTTTGACGCCATGTACTGCTATGTGGGTTCTGGGGTTGAGTCATCATCTTGTGCTTGGTGTCAGCATCAAGCGGTGTGTGCCATGTCCTCATGTTGCATGCTCCAAGCAGACACACCTGTGTATCCTGCCCACTCTGGAGGGCCGTGGTGTCACCAGTTCTTTCGGGCCTGTTATAAGCACAGCTGTGTGTGGATTCTGGTGGCAGAAGGACGGATTCCTGTTGGGTTTCAGCCTGGGAGCCGGGCTATGGAGCCTCTGTTGTCATTCTACCCTAACTCTCTAGGACTGCCTCCGCTGCTGCTGGAGGACTTGGTGGGGGGCCTGTGGCAGTGCCCAGCAGCATGCAGTGGGTGCTCCTGGGCAGGCTGCTGGGTCTGTCTATGCTGTGCCCCCACCAGTGTCTTCTTGGGATGGGGCGGAGCCAGCTGCCCATGGTGGCCACTACTCTCTGCGAGGCCTGAGTGTGTACTGCCACTGCCCACCTAGGCCAGCAGTCCCGGGTCCCTTGGGGGGGACCCTGCACTGTGACGTGCCAACCTCTGTGCTTCCTGGTGAGCATGTGCCGCCTCCTTTCTGCCTCCTGTGTGTGGTTGGCCACTGTGGCCCGAGCCACAAGGAATCAGGGAGGGATCTCCTGTTTGCCTTGTGGGCATAATGAGTACTGTCCCAGAGCTGGTGGCACGTGAGGGTGCACAAGCATTGCTTCTGCTTCCCCGCAGCCAGTAGGGCCACCCATAGGGCACACACAGAAGGCCCTGCCAGTCAGGCCTAAGCCTGGGCGTGGACCCCTCAACATCTTTGATAAGGCAGAGGCAGCAGTGGCTTCCTCATGCCCTGTCCTGTGTGTGCATGGGCTCATGGTCAGCCTGGCAGGGTCGGCCTCTCGAGAGTCCACACTGGGCATTCCCCTTCCCCCATAGGCAGGCAGACTCAACCACAGCAAGAACCACAGTGTAGGAGCCCCTGGCAGCGTGCAGTGGCTATGGAGTCTGGAACAACCCAGGGGGCTGGGTGAGCTGCTGTAAAGGTGCTCTGGGAACAAGGAACAGGAGGGCCAAAGCTCAGAGGTGCCCCAGTGCATGCTGGGAATCGCACTATGCCTTTTGGGGTTTCGGAGGCTGCCTCGGGGACACTGTGCTTGTGAGATGGGTTGCTTCACCAGAGAAGGTGGGAGGACCAGCTGGATGGGGTGTGTGGGTCTTTGAGGGCCCAGGGCCCTGGGGTGGCACTAGGGTCAGGGCTGGAGGTGGCATTGAGGTCACAGGATGGAGGAGAAAGGGCATCAGGCAGCTGGTGGGTTTGAGAGAAGACATTGGGGCAGATGGTCCCTGCTGCCTGCGCCCTTGAAGGACCTGTGCTGGTGACAGCCTGGCTGTGGCAGGACCCTGGCCAAGCTCCAGTGTGTGACTGAGGTGGAGCAGTCTACGGTGGCTCATGGTGGCCCTGCCAGGTATGGCCTTGCCAGCAGGGGGCTAGGTTCCCCAGGCAGCTGTGCACATCTGCCCTCCCACAGGGCTAAGCAAACATACCTGCCTTCCCCTTTGAACCATGAGCTCCTGAGTTCTCACACAGCTCTGTGAGGTAGATGTTAGCAGATGTGACCAGGGGTCGGGCAGGTCCACTCCTTGCTGAGTGGTTGCTGCTGGGGCAGGCTGGAGCCTGTCTAAGGCAGCCCTGGCTGTCCTCCACCTGCCAGGACCCTGACCTGGGTCCCTACTCTTCCCTGTGTGCTGAGGGTTGGGGGTGGAAAAGATGGGATTCCTGGGACACCCTTTACCCCAACAGGTGTGTCTGGCCCGATTCCAGCCCTCAGGCTTCCTGCAAATCCTGTTTTAATTACCCAATTACTGCCAAGAGGAAATCACTAATTGCTTTTCCAGTATCACATTCCTCCTGGCCTTTCTGAGAGTGATGGGGACCCAGGAAGGAGGCCTAGAACCTGTCCCCAGCCAGAGGAAGGGGCAGTCCTGTCAGGGGTGACGAGGGTCCAGGAGTGGGTCCACTGGGGCCTACCTCAGCCGTGCAGTCCTGGCCTGGAAGGGGAGAGGCAGGTGGGCTCTGTGCCCTGTGGGGGATCCTGAGAAGAGAGGGCAGCAGAGGCTCCTGCCCCTAGAGCAGCCCTTCCTGGGGCCACCTCACACTAAGAACAGGTTTGGCAGCTGCCTCTGCAGAAAGGCTGAGAGGTATGTGAGGCCTCTGCGTGTGGCCGCCTCCCTAGCTGCTGCCCTTGGTCTGCCTGTCCCCACCTCATCCTGTCCTTCCCCTAACCCTGGAGCCAGATAGCAGCTCCACAGGTGCATGCCTATTGCATAGGCAGAAGGAGGGCCAGGCCCCTGGCTGCCATCGTGGGTTGGGCAGAACTGGGCAACTCCTCTTGCCAGGTCAGGGCCAAGCCAGGCAGCCCCCTGCTTCCCGGCGGCTGGGGCGCGTGCCGGCCCTGGCACATAGCCTGGGCGGCCCAGACATCCTCCCAGCACCCCCGCGTGCCCTCAGCCTGGAGAATGGGCCCTTTGTTGACTCTGGGCGGGACGGACAGCTGACCTGGCCGGGCCCTCAGCTGCCCGCCTGCAGCAGTTGGCCAGGGCTGTGGCAGTGATGGGAGTGGATATAGTCAGCAGGGCCAGCCTGGGGCCTGCAGTGAGTCCTGCCTGCTGTGCCTCGGGACAAAGGGGTAAACCTGCTTGCTCGTCTGTGGGGAGGGTCAGGCGAGCCCTGTGGCAGTAGGAGGTGCCCAGTCCACAAGTGAGGGCAGTGCCTGGCCTGGCTCTGGCACTGAGAGGCCTGGGGACCTGGTGCCTCAGGACTACACTCCAGTCTCAGCTCCGAGGCCAGGGTCAACTCGCCCATGTGCATGTAGAACAGGGACCCCAGGGTTAGATGGTCTAGGCAGAAGCGGGTGGGGCGACCCGTGTCCCCCCAGCCAGGGTCGGGTGGGGGCCTGGTGCAGCCAAGGGACATGTCCAGGGAGGCTGATGGCTCTGCTGAAGCCCCTTGGGTAAAGGGGAAGGTCTTTTCGGGCATGGGGGCATGCATGGGCATCGCTAGCTCCTGTTTAGTGCTGGGAGGTGGGAGGTCGGGCTGTTGGGGCCAGTCGTGGAAGGTTCGGGTGGTCTTTGGGGAAAGATTTGCAGAGCAAGGTGACAGCTGGGGGAGGATTCCAGGGCATGCCTGTGGACCAGCCCCACAGCCGGGACTCGTCAAGCCTCTCCTTTGCTCTGCCAGCTGCCCAGCTGCTGTGGGAGGGGCTTTGGGTCCAGCTACCTCGAGGGTGGGCTGCCTCCAAGCTGGTGGCCCACGAGTGGACAGCTGTGGCCAGGGTGTGGACGTTGACACATGGGCTCCAGGCCGGCGTGTGCCCTGCTGTCCTGCCAGCCGCTCTGGCCTCAGGCCCACCTGCCGTCTGTGCCCCTGCGCTCTTCAATTCTCCTGGAACAGCCTCCTGCTGGGTGCTGGCTCCCCCTTCCCACTTTGCGAGCAGCTTCTGTGCTCCCCCCAGGTGCAGTTGCGGGTCCAGGGCTCTGGGTTCCTCTGGCAGGTGCTGTGTGAACCTCAGTTTACCTCCTGTCTGTGTGGTCTGATGAAGCTGGCTTGGTTGCACAGGCCCTTCACCCTGAATGCTCTCCGGGTCTTGGGGACCACTGTCCTAGCTGGATGCCCTGCAGAACGTGTGTGCGCACACAGGGGCCTGCTGAGCCGGGACTGTGGAGCCTCAGTGAACAGTGTGCGGCCTGCTCTGCATGCCGTACATCCTCTGGCCTGGTGTGCTGGGCCTTGGCCTCCCCAGTGTCTCGCTCACACTACCCTCTGGCCATGCCATGGCCTCTCCTGGGGTCCTGTCTTCCTGGGCCCAGCCTGCGTGTGTGAAGGGGTGGGGGTGGCCCAGTGCGGGGCAGGTGGGTGGACAGATGGGTACATAGCAGATGGACAGCTGGACGCGTGTGCTCCCGGCTGCAGCTGTCGAAGCCACCTGTCCAGTCGGCATGCTGCCGGCTGGGGCGGGGCGTGCCTGGGGCCAGCCCGTGGCTCCTGTGGCTTCTTCCCGCCCCAGGACCCTTCACTGCACCCCTCACCCACCGTTCCTTGTCTTGGAGCTGGTGTGCCCCCTGGACCTGTCCTTCTCTGACCCATTTCCTCTACCCCTTGGTGTGACATCTGTGCCCCCAACCCTGAGTGGGTGGATGCTTGGCAGGCAAGGCCAGGGTCAGGTCCCAGCATCAAGTGGTCCTGGCCTTTGTGAGGCGGGAGGCTGGTCCCTCTCTGGTCCTGTTCCTATTCAGACCTCTCTCAAGTGCTCCCTGCATGCCGGGCCAGGTTCCATCAGCTCAGGCCAAAGAGGCCCTGCTGCCAGGGGCGAGAGGGGCCGGGCCTGGGGGGGTGGGGAGGAGCTATAGACCTGGTGCTGGTAGGGGAGTGGGAGCTGGGCCTGGGCTTCACAGTGGGAAGCCGCTGGGGATCTCTGCAGGGCTGTGGGGATGGAGGAGATGGCAGGAATTGCAGTCCCTAACCTGGGTCTTCCAGGTTGGAGCCCCAGGTCTGCACACTGAGCACCCCTGCCCCAGCCTCCACCCAGGCAGTGTCTTGCCCTCCTCATCTTCCTGTCCCCACTGCCTGGCCGCTGTCGTAAGCCACTGGCCTGGCTCTGTGGTTGGCTGCTGAGGTGCAGTGATTGCTTTGTGCCTGGCCTCCCTGGGTCCACCCTGTTACCACCTGGCACACCTGGCCTGATCCTCATGTAAACATCAAAACAGCTCTGTCTAAGGGCAGGGTGTCTGTCATCCCCATTTCACAGGTAGGGAAATGGAGGCAGAGAGAGGTTTGGACCCAGGCCATATGGCCCAGAGGCTGGTCCTGGCTGGCATCCACCTGGGTCTGAGTACCTGCCCTCTGGCTACTGGCCCAGAGTAAGGCAGGGGGTTTGTGGTGCTGGCACCTCAGCTCCCACCAGGCAGGCCTTGGGCCACTGGTCATTTTGAACAAGGACTCCCATTCCTGCTGTGGCCGCAGGACAGGCAGGCGCAAGTGCACTGTGTTCGGGTGTGGGTGCAGTCCAGACCCCACCAGCAGGGGCACTGGGTGGCTGTGCCTGGGCCACCCGCTGTCCCTGTGTCCTTCCTCCCAGAGGCCGTGGGCCATGGCTGCAGCTGGGCCATCCCGGCCGCCTCCTTCCCTGCCCAGCTCTGAGCTCCACTCTTCCGGGTCTGGTTTGACTTAAGCCTGCTTGGAGGCGAGGCAGCTGAGCGGATGTGGGGGGTGGCTGCCGGTGCTGAGGAATGCGGCCCTCCCCCTCTCCCAGCCAACAGCCTCTTTGGCCCAGAAACACAGCGCCCCACCCTGGCTGGCCGCCTTTGGCCCAGGCCTGATGGATTGGGCTCCGACCAGGGGCTTTTGCCGGGCCCTGCTGCCCTGGACCTGCACTGCCCTGTCACCATGAGGTCACGGAGGAGGGGTACTGAGTCTGGGCCCAGGCCCCTGCCCTCAGGTAGCGGTGGAGAGGTTGGCTGCCCCTGGGGAGTGGGAGCCAGTCAGGCTGGTGGAAGCAGGCCACAGCCCACAGCGTGAGAGCCTGCCCTGGACTCATAGCTGGGCAGACACGCCCCAAGAGTCCCATCTCTGGAAAGCCCCCGGGTCTCTCTGTTAATTAAATACATTTGTTTGGTAAAAGCAACTAAAAATACTTGCAGCATCGAAAGCTGTGGAGGAGAAGAGCTGGCTAATTAACGCCCGGTTTGTTTGGGATCTGGAATACATTTCCATGCCGATGAGACTCCCACCCTCCTCCACTGCCTTCTTGCCGGGATGCCCCCACCCCCAGGACACCCCATCCTGGAGTCTTCTGGTCCCAGCCACCCTAGACTCCCTGTGAGCCTCAGCCTCTGCCACCAACAACCAACACCCCTCCTTCAGAAGCACAGCCTGGCCACAGGGGTGGCTGGGCACCCATGGGACTCCTACAGCCTTCTCCCTGGGTGTGGCCGTGCTGCTCCGTGGTGAGCGCTGGGCTGTGGTTGTCTCCAGGCCCCAGTGCCCTCTGGCCTCTGCTGACTGATAAAGGGGCTGGGTCCCAGGCTGGTCTGTTGGGGTCTGAGTTTGCCCTGCACTGGGGCTGGGGCCGGGGATGTGGAGAGTGAGTGTGGCTGGCCCTGGCTCTCTCTGCTTATGCATGTCTTGGGCAGCTCCGGGAGGGGCTTTAGATCCCTGACCTTCGGTAGGGGTAGAGCTGGCTCAAGGAGGTGTCAGCACAGCCCCAGTTAGGGACCCTTGCTGCTGCAGATCCTGGTGGACCTCTCGAACCCCGGTGGCCGGCCTGCCCTGGCCTATGAGAGCGTGGTGGCCCAGGAGGGCAACCCCATACTGCGAGACCTCGTCCTCAGCCCGAACCACCAGTACCTCTATGCCATGACCGAGAAGCAGGTGGGTGCTGCACCAGTCAGACGGTGTGGGCTGAAGGTGGGGGGCCTCCTGCCAGGAACTCTAGTCACCGAGCAGTGGGGGTGGGGCCACATCACAAGTCAGGTACTCCTGGCTCCTGGTAAAAGTGGTTTCAAGCTGCTCTGTGCTCTGCCTGCCTGCAAACTCATGGGCCTGGCTGGGTCTGTGGGGGAACCAGCCTGGGCACCAGGGACCCCACAACATCACTGCTGCCTCCATGTTCTCGTGAGCTGGGGTGGAATTCTCACCCCTCCCCTACTGACTTCTTGACCACAGAAACAGATATGTGAAGGAGAGTTATTTCAGAGGACAGGTGTCACTGAAGGGTTTGGGGTGGGCAGGGCCCCTGAGTCCTAAGGCCTAGGGCTGGGTCTCTATCCAGTAGGTCTGCTTGTAGCGCCTATGGCTGGCCTGGTGCCTGGCCCAGCTCTTTAAGGCCATGGACTTGAGTCTCTGGCCTGACCTGCCTGGAGTTCACCTCTGCCCTTTGGCCCAACCTAGTGGCCTGTGGCTGTTGGAGGGTGGGCAGACGGGGCAGGTGGGGCCAGGCTGGGCACACCAGCTAAGGCCAGGCCTCTCTCCCCTTATGGCTGGCTCCTGCTTCTCCTCTGCCCCTCCTGGGTGCAATGGGGTTCTGCCTTCCTGGGGACCTCAGGGACATGCCTCCATTGGCACTGGGATGCTGGGCTGAGCCAAGGAGTCAGAGGGAGCTGCAGGGGAGTCGCCTGGCTCTACACATGGGTGCCTGGCCCTCTGAGTGTTGTCTGGGCCTGCCTTGGAGCTTAGGATTGGGGCTCACCAAGCCCATTGATCCCTGTGGAAACTGATAGCTGGGAGGGAGTCCAGACAGATGGAGAGGAACTCTGGCTGGAGCTTCAGGTGCTTCTCTGATGGGTTCACCCCATATGGACTGTTCCCTCTGGCTGCTGCCTCCTGGGTTCCCAGAGCAGAGGCCTGACCTGTGTGACCTAGCTTGGCTAGGGCAGGGTCACCAGACCCTGGAGGCACCCCTGTATAGACTGAGAACAAGTGCAGGGCCTCCCCAGGCCTAATGAGAGCAGAGTGGGGAGTCAGAGGTGAGGATGGCTGGGATGCCTGGCGTGGGACTGGAGGGGCCTGACACCTCCGCCACCCCAGGTGACTCGGGTGCCTGTGGAGAGCTGCGTGCAGTACACGTCCTGTGAGCTGTGTCTGGGGTCACGGGACCCCCACTGTGGCTGGTGTGTCCTGCACAGCATGTGAGTATGGGCAGGTGGGGATGGCCATGGTGGTCTAGAAGTGGGGAGGGGTAGCCTGGTGCAGGGTAAGCCACCCCAAGTTCTCCACCCCGTCTAGGGGGAGCCCCTATAGGTCTCCCCACCTATTCAGCCTCAGCCCCTCTGCCTTCAGCTGCTCGAGGCGGGATGCCTGTGAGCGGGCTGACGAGCCCCAGCGCTTTGCGGCGGACCTGCTCCAGTGCGTGCAGCTGACTGTGCAGCCACGCAACGTATCTGTCACTATGTCCCAGGTCCCGGTAAGTGTGGCATCCCAGGTGGTAGGGGTTGGGGGGCAGCCATGGGGACCCTGCTCACCACACCTCTTGCTGCGTGCCCAGCTTGTGCTGCAGGCCTGGAACGTGCCTGACCTCTCAGCTGGTGTCAACTGCTCCTTTGAGGACTTCACGGAATCTGAGAGCATCCTGGAGGACGGCCGGATCCACTGCCGCTCGCCCTCTGCCCGGGAGGTGGCGCCCATCACGCGGGGCCAGGGTGAGTGGCCCAACACAGTGGTGCCTGCTGCCTGCCCAGGGCTGCCATCCAGTCACCGCCTGTTTAGCGCCTCCCTTGTTCAGTTCCAAGGGCACGTGGGTAACACTCTGGCAGCTGATACGGAGGGGGTCTCACCACCTGCTGGTCTGCAAGTGGAGGAAACCCTCCAGACTTGCAGCCAGAGCAAGAGCCCTCCTGCCAGGGAGGTGAACAATAGATAAATCCTTCTTGGGACTTACCTATGGGCTCACCATATAAACGTAGACACACGAGCATACTTCGCCTCCGCCACCATAATTATTGCTGTCGCTACTGGCGTTCAGGTCTTTAGGTGTCCTGTGGTGACTGAGGGTGGAAAAGCAGGGCAGGGTAGGAGACATGAAGGGACCACACAGTGGAGACCTGGGATCTTGGGGGGTTTGCAGGCTGGAAGTGGGAATGGGTGAGGGGTGGGCCATGTGGGACGCAGGTTGGGTGGGGGACAGAGTCTCATGGGATTTGGGGTACAGGACCTCGCTAGCTGCCACAGCTCATTGGGTAGTCACCCTGCAGGCCCTTCCCCAGGAGCAGGCAGCCTATGGGCATGTGGAGGGCCTCACAGTTCCCAGCCCCTTACGCTACTAAGCAGGAGGCAACCAGAACAGATCCCAGGCTTCGGTCACCTGGGGGCCGAGGGGGATAGAGGCACGTTTGATGGCGACTGTCAGTGGCAGCTCAGAGGGTCCCTGGGCGAGTTGTTCCCCTGTCTGGGCTTGCCCTGGATCCTGGTGACTTGGCTGTGCTGCTCCTGCAGGAGACCAGCGGGTGGTGAAACTCTACCTGAAGTCCAAGGAGACGGGGAAGAAGTTCGCATCTGTGGACTTTGTCTTCTACAACTGCAGCGTCCACCAGTCGTGAGTGTCCCTGGGCCCCTCCACCCACCTGGTCCTGGGCTACTTGCCACACCCCCATCTCTGTGGTCCCACTGTGCTTGCTGTCTGCTGACATGCCCTTGTGTGGCCAGGCAGCAGACGATGATTCCATGGCTGGGATTCCCGAGGCTGGGTAGTCGTCAGGGAGGGAAGAGAGTCATTGTGAGAGCAGCTGGCAGGTAGAGGAGCCAGCTAGGGCAAGGCCACCAGTGTGGAGGGTGCCTGAGGCCAGGGCAGGTGCACCAGAGAGCAGCAGTCAGAGTGGGCGGCAGTGCCTACCCCACAGGGATCGCGCAGGGCCCCAGGCAGCTGTGTATGGCTTCAAGGGCACAGTGGTATAGACAGTGGCCCATGGGCACTGGTGTGGAGGGCTGAGGGCTGGTTTGAGGGCCTGGGCAGGGGCCCAGAGATGGCCCTTGGGTGCCTGCCACTTCTGGTGTGTGGCAGGCTGCTGCCAGACAATGCAGCGTCCAGGTCCCCTCTGGTTGGTGCTGGGCAGTATGCAGGCCCCTAGGTTGGTGCTGGCCACTATGCAGGTCCCCAGGGATCATGGCTGGGAGGCAGCTGCTATGCCTGCTGCCCATTTTGGCTGTGAGCACCCCCAGCCTCAGAGGAAGGATGGGAAGAGCTGGGGGCCTCCCGTGAGTCCCACTGTGAGCCCAGAGGAGAGCCCTCACTCCTTCCCTGACCCAGAGGGCCCAGGCTGAGGCAGTAGAATTTGGCTTCAGAGACAGGAGGTACCTGGCTTTTCAGGCGTGCCTTTGTTGACTGACTCACAGATGGACTCTGTCACTGCTTTTGTAGAGCAACTGCTGTGAGCCAGGCAGGCTTTTGATTTCAAGGATGCAGCGTGTCACGTCCCAGGTCGGGTGGGGGATCTCTGGGGCAGAGGTCTGGAGGGGGCCAAGGGCTGCAGGAGAAGCAGGGTGGTTGGGGGAGCTGGCGGGTCAGGAAATCCTGGAGAGTAGATGGAGGTGGCGTCTTCCTGGAGGCTGTTGAGATGGTGAGGTGTCAGCCCTGTGCAAGGCTGTGCTGTGGGCAGAGCCCCTGCAGTGGCCAGCCTGGCAGACCCTGGGGCGCGTCAGAGGGAACCAGACAAGCTCCTGTCCCAGCGAGCCTGTGTTCTGGCCAGAGAGGTGATGTGCACGGCCCTGTCCAGCTCTGTGGCAGCACATGCTGTTACAGTTTAAATCTAAGTTTGTTAAAAGGAGTCAGTACTTAAAATGAAGTTCCTTAGTTGCACTGACACATTTCTGGTGCAAGTAGCCACGCCTGGCTGGCAGTCAGGTTGTGATCAAGGCTCTGGAGGAAAAAGCAGTGAAGAAGAAAGAGCTTGGCATCGGAGGGTGGGCAGGCGAGACCAGCTGTCGGGGAGGCCTGAGGAGACAGAGGGGCAGCTGCGTTCACGTTTGGGGGAAGAACTTTCCAGGCCAGGAGCAGTCAGTGCAAAGCCCCTGAGGTGACACGATGAAGACCAGCAGGGGCAGCACAGTGTCCTTGTGATCACAGGTGACCCTGCGTGGTTGCGGGTCCCCAGGCTTCAGCACCCACCCTCTCCCTGCAGCTGCCTGTCCTGTGTCAATGGTTCCTTTCCCTGCCACTGGTGCAAATACCGCCATGTGTGCACACACAATGCAGCCGACTGCGCCTTCCTGGAGGGCCGTGTCAATGTGTCCGAGGTAAGGCTGGGTGAGTGTGGGGCTCAGGTTTTCAGAGGTGGAGCAGAACTGGATTGAGACAGTCCATCTGGGTGTCACCCAAGGCCTGGCCCAGGGAGCGCCTATGGGTGACTGGGATTTTGGCGTGTGGTGCCTGTACCACCAGCCTGGGTCAGCGAGGGGACCCTGGATGCCAGCTGGGAGGCCTGTGGGGGTCACTGTCTTGGCCTGAAACCAGGCCTGTGGTATTTGTTGGCCCCAGGGCAACCTTCATGACTCTCAGGAAAGGGGAGAAGCCTCAGACGAGTTCTGCCCCTGGGCCTCTGTGGGGGTTGCAGACGGGCTCCTGGGTACAATGTGGGGCACTGTCAGGCTGCAGAGCAGGTACAGGCAGAGCCTGGGGCTCGGGAGCCTGGCTGGGCAGGGGACCTTGCTGGCGTAGTGTGCCTGGAGTCTGGTGGGTTCTGGAGTCTCTGGGCGCTGAGTGGTAATTGCTAGTAATTACGTAGTAATTTTTCAGGGCTGGGCAAGGCGCTGGCTTTATGAACGGCAGACTCTTCCTTCTAGAACCTGAGGCACTTAGTACCAGGACAGGCAGGACCCAGGGCCCACGGGCGCTGAGTGGTAGAAGCTGAGGCTGGAGCTGTGGCGGTCCCTACCCCAACCAGGTCTGGCTGTGGGTGCGGAGCCGGGACTTGCAGCCAGATCCCTTTCATTTGCTGTGGACACTACGCCCTTCAGCTGGAGGGGGCAGGCTCTGTTTGCCAGGGAGACCTTGGTGCCTACAGCTGGGCTACACTTTTCTGCCAGGCTAGGGGCCGAGGAAGTGGCATGGTGGCCCTCTCTCCTTTGGGTCCCTTTTCACAGAGGCCCCCTGACCCCTAGGGTCACCCTCTGGACTGGACTTTTCCGCTCCCTGGCATGACATCAAGAGACAGGACGGCAGCGGAAGGTAGCCAAGAGCAGCAGGGACTATGGTGCTTGTGACAGTGGGTATGCAGGAGCCAGGGACACAGTGGGGGTCTTCCCTGGGTGTGTGGCCTGCCCAAGGAGCCGGGCCAGGGTGTCCTGGGGTGTGGGCAGAGCCGATAGTAGAGTCTTAGGCGGGAGCTGGTCCTGGGGCCTCTTGGGCCAGGGAGAGCTGGGTGTGAGTCACTGTGGGGATGACATGCAGATGCACTGGCTCCCGTGCTGTGCACAGCCCAGGGGCAGGCGGGGGCTCAGCACAGTGGTTGTCAGGGGTGGCCGCAGGGCTCTGGGCAGCTTGGGGTGGTTTTGGGACTGAGATAGCCCAGTTCCTCAGTGGCAGCCTTCCCTGAGCCCTCCCCCATCCATGCCATGAACTTTGGAGCACCCTTGGGGGACAGAGAAAGTGGGCCCTGGAGTAGTGGCCCTGGGGGCTCAGGGCGTGGGGAGGCAGAGCAGGCAGGGCTGGGCTGGGGGCATGAGTGGGGTCGAGGGGCTGTGAGGGAATGGATTCTCTCCACAAATACTTACTCTTTTCTTTAGCTTGAGTCCTAGATTTTTATGTAGCCGTTCCTAAGGGGCGTGACGTGAGTCCTCCCAGACTTGGGGCAATGGCCAGTGCAGTCGCCTCTCTTACAAACCCTCTTCCCGTCTCTGGTTCTGGCGAGTTCCTTGGGCCACCTCCTGAGACAGGAGCATACTACATCCAGGTTCTTGCTGAAACAGCCAGATCTAACCCCCAAGGCCGCCGCCTTCCCCCTGTCCCCTGCCCTCATGCTGGGAGGGGTCTCTGTAGCCTCTTGTGCCAGCCTGCATGCTGGGGTTTGTGTGTTTGTCTGAAGATGGAGTAGGCTGTGCGTGTTGATGGGAAGGGCCACTGGGCTGGGGCCGTGGAGGCAGCTGGTGCTGTGTGCCAGGGCCTGAGGGCTCCCGCGTGGAACCCCCACTTTAGCAGAGCTCATGAGACACTCTCAGAAGTCGGGACTCTCTTAGGAATGCCTGTTTCTGGGCTCTGCAGAAAAGGAGGGGTGTGGTTGGCATCTCCACATAACAGTTGGATGCCCCGCCATTCAGACCTGAGCAAGTCTTAGACCCCCCTTGCACAAAGGGGAGGCCTGGGTCCCTTGAGGGAGTAGGCTGATACGCTGGCAAAACGCACCCTGTTAATCTTCCCCCAGCGTTTCCCAGAGGGACTTCCAGCCTTTTACCAGGGAGGCTGCACTGGGGAAAAGGCTATAATCAGAGCCTTTGGGGACAACTGGACCTGGCTCTGAACTGTCATTGATCCCAGGAGACCCATGACACTGTGGCCCTCCTGTCAGAGTCGGACCAGCTGGAGTCAGGTGATCACTGGAGTTTCAGCACAGGCCTGACTCAGTGGGCCACATGGGTCCAGAGCTTCCTGGGTTCTCACCCAGCTGGGTGTTGGGGAGGAGATGGGGTGGGGATGCAGGGAGTACCTGAGAGGACAGGGTGTGGCCCAGGCAGCCAGTCAGCTTCCTCAGTGGGCACGCAGAGGGCAGGGGTGGCAAGGGGACAGGCCAGCCTCAGCATGGTGGGGCAGGCAGGTAGGGGACAACCACTTTGGCCTCGATGCCTGCCAGGCCCACACACTCACACTGTTGTTAGGGTGGGTGGTGGTGTTCCCTGGCTGGGTCCTGGGTTCCAGGGATGGTCCCGGGATGAGACCTCACTCTGCGTGAGCTAGCTCTATGTCTCCTGCTACTGGCCAAGAGGTTTTCTGGACTTAGGAGCCTCGAAGAAGCCCAGGCCTCACCATAGTTGCTTTCTGGCTTGCTGCAGGCTGAGCCTCCTGGGCTCCTCTGGGCATTTTCCAGTTGGGTGCATGGTGGGACAGCTCACCTGGTCTCAGACCGACCGTTCCAGGGGGCTCAAGGGCAGCCTAGCTTGGACTGAAAAGAGTCTCAGTGCCCTAAGCCACCCATTTTCATGGCTGGGGCCCTCCAGTAACAGAGTGGCCCATGTCACAGTGAGATGCCAGCCTAAGCCTCAGCGTGCAGAGTCAGTGAATGTGCCTCAGCCTGCCAGGGAGGTGCGGCATAGGTATGACCACTGTGTGTGCCGGTGCCTTCCTGCTGTGGCTGTGGTCTGTTCAACACACAGCTGAAAGTGCAGCCCCCAAGTTGGGGCCAGTGGCCCTAGCTGCAGGATGCCACCACCTGCCTCTCCCCAGGGGACACAGGAGCATCCCTGCAGACTCGGAGATCAGCTTGCCTAGCTGGGCCTTGTTAACTCTGCTTCCCTGGAGCTCCTGAGAGGCCAGGCCAGAGTCCAGGCCCCCTCCTGGGTCCTGGAAAATCTCTGCAGACCTGGGCCCAGGCCTGCCCGCCTTGGGGACTATTGCAGGGCTTGGGGATTACAGCCTGTTTTCAGCATCCCTATTTAAAGCCCAGCTTAGTGGCGCTCCCAAGGGGCTATCTCCTGAGGCCAGCAGCAGCCATGCTGCAAGGAAGCTGGGCCATTGCATCAGTTCTTGTTGCCGAAATGCTGGTCCCAGAGGCCAGGCCTGTTTTTCTGCTGGGCTCTGGCTATTTTTACATACTCCCTGGGCACCCAGCACGGAGCCTGCAGCCCCAGAGCCCCACTCTCTTCTACCTCTAGGGCTTTTTCAGCTGCCGGCCAGATGGTGCTCCTTTGGTCTATGGATTGGTGGGGGTTCCTAGAACATGGGGCAGGGCATTCAGGGGCCAGAGGTAACAGAGCGTGTCTGGGTCACAGTACGTAGCTACTGTCCCAGCCAGCTGTCTCTGCGGGCCTTGTTTTGCCAGTGCATAAAGTGGGCACAGTGGTGCTTGGCTTGAGCAGCATAGGCCCAGCACACATCCGGGGCACAGTGGGGTGTACCTTGCTCACAGGTCTCCACCCCTGGGCTCAGCCAAACTCATCTTGTCCCCAGGACTGCCCACAGATCTTGCCCTCCACCCAGATCTATGTGCCAGTAGGAGTGGTAAAACCCATCACCCTGGCTGCTCGGAACCTGCCACAGCCACAGTCAGGCCAGCGTGGATATGAGTGCCTCTTCCACATCCCGGGCAGCCCGGCCCGCGTCACTGCCCTGCGCTTCAACAGCTCCAGCCTGCAGTGCCAGAATTCCTCGGTGAGGCAGCCGGGGCAGGGGCTGGGGGCTGTGAGCTGGAATGGGCCAGTTACCCTCACAGCCCTGGGTCCTGGGGTGTGTGCTTGTTCACAAAGGTCAGTGCACATGCTCATGTGTATATCTCTGATGAGTCAGAAGCCACTCCTGGTTTCCCCTGGCCACTGCCAGGCCTCTCAGGTGTGCCTGCGTCATGTGGGCAAGTGGGCCGCAGGGGGCCTGTGCTGTCTCAGTAGCTGCCGAGAGCCCCTAGATTTATGTTGGGAGCAGCCTGAGGGTGAGCTGCAAGTCAGCCATGAGGGTCACTCCTGGCCACACAGCATATGGAGTTCCCTCTGCTGTCCAGCCTTTCCAGACATTTCTGCTCTATCACCAACTCTGTCTGCCCTGCACCTTCCACCTGCATCTTCCTCCCCATCCTCCCTTCTCGCCAGGCCCACATTAATCTTCCCTTCAACTGTGTTTAAAGGGAAGAGGGTGTATCGGGGAATTTGATAGGATCCAATTAAATTCCTACAGATAATATAATGATGAATTGCCAGGCCGCCCCTTGGAGACGCTGGGCTCCCTGCACCGCCCCAGACAGGAACAGAGTTGAGGTCATCCACAGAAGAAAGTGGGGCACAGCTGGAACCCCTGGCCGAGCTCCCCGGGAGGGGCAGTTCACATGGGCCCAGGCCTGCTTTATGGGGGAGGGGACGGGGGGCAGGGCTGTACCTGACAGTGATCCTGCCTTTCTCTGCTCCAGTCTGGGAACACAGATCTCCCACCTCAAGGTAGGGAAGTCCTGGCCCATTCAGCAAAGATACTGAGGTTCACAGAGCGTGCAGATGCATGTTCTAGGGCCAGCTTGGAGTCCTGGTTTCCACCCTGGCTGACTGCAGGGAGTGGTCACAGGCTGCCTGTGATTGGAGGTGGTCTTCAAGGGGGTGCCACAGAGGTGACTGTGGGAAGCACAGAGGTTCCCCTGGAAGGGCACCTCATGGTTGCTAGGCTGGAGAGGGGCCTCTGGAGCTGAGAAGGAAGCCCTGTGTAGGGTAAGGGTGAAGAGGGAGCTTTTGTGGCTACAGAAACTTCCCCCTGAGCTGGCCATACTGGTGGCTTGGTGGGTGTCAGGCTCTGGCCTGGAGGCTGCTTATCTGGGGAGCCTGACTGCGCCACCACCCCACAGTACTCCTACGAGGGGAACGACATCAGCGACCTGCCGGTGAACCTGTCGGTCGTGTGGAATGGCAACTTCATCATCGACAACCCACAGAACATCCAGGGTGAGTGGACGCCCCGGCGGGGTGGGTGGCGGGCAGGCCTGAGCTGACCACACTCCTCCCTGCAGCGCACCTCTACAAGTGCCCGGCCCTGCGGGAGAGCTGTGGACTCTGCCTCAAGGCCGACCCACGCTTCGAGTGCGGATGGTGCGTGGCTGAGCGCCGCTGCTCCCTGCGACACCACTGCACGGCCGATACACCTGCGTCCTGGATGCACGCGCGTCATGGCAGCAGTCGCTGTGCCGACCCCAAGATCCTCAAGGTAGGGCCCCTAGCCCTGCCCCACACCCCATGCCCTGCCCCACCCTGCCCCACATCCTACGCCCTGCGGGATGCCTGCACCCTAGCCTTTGCCTCCCGCAGCTGTCCCCCGAGACGGGCCCGAGACAGGGCGGCACGCGACTCACCATCACGGGGGAGAACCTAGGCCTGAGGTTCGAGGACGTGCGTCTGGGCGTGCGCGTGGGCAAGGTGCTGTGTAGCCCTGTAGAAAGCGAGTACATCAGTGCCGAGCAGTGAGTGCAGCCTGGGGCGCGCATGGGGTGGGACAGGGTAGGGCTCCTGCAGCCCCTGAGGCCCGCCTGCCCACAGGATCGTCTGTGAGATTGGGGATGCCAGCTCCGTGCGGGCCCACGACGCCCTGGTGGAGGTGTGCATTCGGGACTGCTCACCGCACTACCGTGCTCTGTCGCCCAAGCGCTTCACCTTTGTAGTGAGTTTGCTGCCCTCCCTCTCCCGCTATTCCCTGCTGCTCTGAGAGGGTGTCTGGCAGTGGCAGCTGAGTGCTCCTGGACCTCCCCATGGCCCCTTGTCCGGCCATGCTCTGCCGCTGCTCTTCCATGGCCTGGGTGCTGTCCCCCTCCCTTCCTGGATCTGGGCCAGCTCCAGGGCTCCTGGCCCACCTTGGGCCGTGCCCGAGAAGCCCAAGAGTACTGGCTCTGGAGTGCAGCTCCCGGGCACTTCTGGTCTGGGGAACTGTCTGGAGCTATAAGTGGGCCAAGTGAGGCCTGCCCACATGTGACCCGAGGGAGTTCCCTGAGAGTTCCAGCAAGTTCCCTCTTCCTGCAGACACCAACCTTCTACCGTGTGAGCCCCTCCCGAGGGCCTCTGTCAGGGGGCACCTGGATTGGCATCGAGGGAAGCCACCTGAACGCAGGCAGTGATGTGGCTGTGTTGGTCGGCGGCCGGCCCTGCTCCTTCTCCTGGTACGGGGTGCAGGTGTGGTGGGGCCTGGCTGCTCCTCCTCCTGGTTCAGATGGTTGCATGCCCCCTCTTGTTGCCTGGGCAACAGGGCTATGGAGAGCCTGGCTAGGGTGATCACTGTGAAACCCAGAGGCGGAGAAGATTACCATGGAAACGGCTACTTCCAGAGTGGGAGGACTGGGCGGTGACAGGGGCGGGGCCTGCCTCTGGGGGCGGAGCAACCTGGCTGCGTCTTCCCTGGTTCTTCCCTGTCAAGGAGATCCCTTGAGTACAAAATAAGAAGTATCTACAAAAAATTTTAAGAGGGAAAACAGAAATCTTAACAAAAGCCCTGAGGCTTGAAGTGGATAATTTTAGATTAGGGATGATAATGGAACATCCCTTTAAATATTTTCCTGTGGTAATTACCCGTTATCAGACTAATCATTGGTGTCTGCAGCTGAGGGGGCCTGGTGGCTGTGGCGCTCCTGGCAGTGGTGGAAGAGCTGAGGGTCCGGACCCAGGTGCGGGCCATGCCCAGCTGCCTGCCCAGTGGGATGTCCCCATGATCCCCACCCCAGGCCAGCTCATCTAGTCTCCTCATAGCCCCCAGAATGCAGGGATAGGGCCAGCTTTTCCCAGTGGGGCAGGTGCCAAGAGGGAAAGTATCTGCCTGGCCCAGGGTAGTAGGAATAGAAGCCGGGCTCCCAGCACTCGGACCACAGGTTGAGTGAGGGTGGCCCTGGGACAGGCAGGGAAGGTTGGGGCCAGAGCTTAGTCTCACTGACCCTCCCCAGGGACAAAGGGAGACCAGCGTGAGGCCACCTTCCAGCCTGCATGTGTGGGGTGGGCCTGCTGCCTACTGCTTCTAGGGAGGCAGAGGCCTGGTGGGTGTGGAGCCCTGGCCAGGGTCACCTGGAGGGGGTGTGGGCGACAGGGAGGGTGTGATGAAAGCAGACCTGGGGAGGTGGCGTGGGTCCCAAATGCCAAGCTGGGAAGGAAATGCCAGTCGGGGCCTAAGGGGGCTGGGGCGAGGGTAGGACAGACATACACAGCCACCCAAGGCAGTACCTGTGACAGATGGCACCCTGTCCCTCAATATGTCTGCATTCCACATGCCTGGGTCCCACCTGTGTGCTCCTCACTGCCCTACTTGGGCCTCTCCAGGAGGAACTCCCGTGAGATCCGGTGTCTGACGCCACCCGGGCAGAGCCCTGGCAGCGCTCCCATCATCATCAACATCAACCGTGCCCAGCTCACCAACCCCGAGGTGAAGTACAACTACACCGAGGACCCCACCATCCTGAGGATTGACCCCGAGTGGAGCATCAGCAGGTAGGGCCCAGCAATGCCGCTTCCCTGTCCTCAGCTGCTGAGAGCAACGCCGAGCTGGGAGCTCTTCCACCGGGCACGTGGCGGTGGCCCTCCTGCATGTGTGTGCTGTCCTGCCGGGAAGCACTCCTTGCCAATAACTTTTACCTGTTTCCCGTCTTTGGGGAAGGCAGGTTTTGCCTGACTGAGCTGTGGACCATGTTTGCAGCTCGCTGGGCCCCACCATCATCTGGTGACCCCCTACTCTGTCCTCTTCTAGCGGTGGGACCCTCCTAACAGTCACGGGCACAAACCTGGCCACTGTTCGTGAACCCCGAATCCGGGCCAAGTACGGAGGCATTGAGAGGGAGAACGTGAGTGCCTACCCTCAGCTGCCCACCTTGGTCTAGGCCTTCACCTGGGCTGGGGCGCCTGCTAGGAATGCCCCTCCCCCGGGCCTGCTTCTCCCCAGCTTGTGTTAACCTTGGCTGTGTCTGGAGGCCCTTAGGGAGGCACCTGTCCTGCCTGGTGGGTTTAAAGTCTGGCTCTGGTCTGCTGGCCTCTTCTAGGCCACATGCCCCTGGTGCACGTGGGGTGGGTGGCCCAGGACCTGCCCTGCTGGTGCCTTGGCATCATCCATGCAGGGAACAGGTGGCCCCCAGGCCAGGGGCTCTATTATGGGGAGCTGTCAGGCCACTGGGGGAGGTCCCGCCCAGCATCCCTACCCTGTGTCTCCAGGGCTGCCTGGTGTACAATGACACCACCATGGTGTGCCGCGCCCCGTCTGTGGCCAACCCTGTGCGCAGCCCACCGGAGCTCGGGGAGCGGCCGGATGAACTGGGCTTCGTCATGGACAACGTGCGCTCCCTGCTTGTGCTCAACTCCTCCTCCTTCCTCTACTACCCTGACCCCATACTGGAGCCGCTTAGCCCCACTGGCCTGCTGGAGTTGAAGCCCAGCTCCCCACTCATCCTCAAGGTGGGTCACCTTTGCCCGTAGGCCAGGGAAGAGGCCCTTCATCCTGGGCTCTGGCTCACCCCTGCCTCCTACAGGGCCGGAACCTCTTGCCTCCTGCGCCCGGCAACTCCCGACTCAACTACACAGTGCTCATTGGCTCCACACCCTGCACCCTCACTGTGTCGGAGACGCAGCTGCTGTGCGAGGCGCCCAACCTTACGGGACAGCACAAGGTCACGGTGCGTCTGCCCACCTGGGTGCAGAGCTCAGAGAGCCATGCCCCACCTGTGGACCCTGCCCTGCTAGGACAGCCCCAGCTCTGACCTTGCCCCAGACTCACCCCTAGCTCAGAGGTCGCCCGGCTCCAGTGCAGGCCTGCCTTAGCCCTCAGCCCGCCGCCTCCTTCAGCCCACCAGACTGCCTGCCCACCCTGAGCTCTTGCCATGCCAGTGCTTTCCTAGCTGGCTGGGTACCTGCCCTGGGTCCTAGTGTCCCTGCCCTGCTGACCACTCTGTGCCCATCGGCGGGACCTTGCCCACAGGTGGGTGGGGCATCTCGCCCATCGGGAGGGGCTCCCGAGCTTTGTGAAAAGATGGGTGGCTCCTGAGTGGCCTCCACCCACTGGCAGGTGCGGGCTGGTGGCTTCGAGTTCTCGCCAGGGACACTGCAGGTGTACTCGGACAGCCTGCTGACGCTGCCTGCCATCGTGGGCATCGGCGGGGGCGGAGGTCTGCTGCTGCTGGTCATCGTGGCTGTGCTCATCGCCTACAAGCGCAAGTCACGAGACGCCGACCGCACGCTCAAGCGGCTGCAGCTCCAGATGGACAACCTGGAGTCCCGCGTGGCCCTCGAGTGCAAGGAAGGTCTGTTGGGGCTGGGGCACACTGGGGCAGCTGCCACCCAGACCCTGGCCCAGCCCCACACCTCCCCTCAACCCCCGACCCCGCTTCAGCTCAGTTTACGTTTCTGATAGCCTTGCTGTGCCAGGCCTGGTCCCAGGGCAGTGGGCAGGTGTCTGACCAGGACCTGGCCCTGCAGCAGGTACTACCTCCTTGGGGTGCTGCTTGAGACACAGAACCCAGGGCCAGACTGCATTTGTATCCCATCTGGGCTGTAAGGCTGAGGGTGGCTACTTACCCTTCTGTGCCTCATCTGTAGAGTGGGCGTGGTGACAGTGCCTGCTTCCCTGGGTGCTGAGAGTTTGTTGGGTTGGCGGTGCCTGCAGAGCAGCAGAGAGGGGTGCTTCTGCCATACAGCAGTGGGGAGCCCTTGTGCTTTGGCAGTCCCTGGGCACATGCAGATTTTGGCCTGAGCTGACCTTCATCCTTGAGGAGATGGCTATAGCGGGAGTCAGGCCACACCATCCTCCTAATCCAGGGCAGGTATGAGTGACAGAAATCTGTTCCATGCTGGGTGAGATTTTAAGCATTTGCAAATAGTAACTCACACATGTTCACGGCTCTAGGGGCAGATAGTAGGAGTACTCCCGCTGCAAGGTAGGACCTCAGCCATGTGGCTCCACCATACAGTTGTCATGAACTCCACCAGGACCGCACTGGGATGGGGTGTTTGTTTGTACGGGACTCAGCCAGTTTTAAAATGCAAAGTCCTGCATCCTGGGAGCCCACTCAGTCCCAGACAAACTTAAGTGGCCCCATGGTGGGCTGAGGCTCTCCCTACCTCTTGGGCAGTCCTGGTGGGACCAGAGGCAGGTGTGTGTTGGGGCCAGGTGGGAGGCAGGTGGCCTGGGCCTCCCTTGTGCTCCCACCTGCTAAGGCTGGCTGTCTGGCGAGGCTGGCGTATGTGGATGCGGTGGTTGGTGGCTGCTCCGGGCCAGGTGCAGATAACCAGACGCCTGGCAGCGGTCCCCAGGAGACGAAGGCTCCAGCTCTTAATTAAACCTGTCAGATGTCCCCCAGAGCCTGCCTGGCACTCTTCTGGCTCCTGATCAGATAGCCCAATCCTCGGGCTGCCGCAGGGCTGACACCTCACAGCTCTGGAATGTTCTGTCAGGGCCTGCTTCACTGCCCTGCCTGCTTTTGTTCCTGACAGAGGCAGAGCTGGCTCTGAGCAGGGTGGGCCACTCTGAGGGTGCACCAGACCCAAGATGTGCATGCAGTGGTTTGGGGGGCTTGGGGATAGCCTGCAGCCCTGAGATCTCAGCCCTACCCCTCACAGTGGGTGGAAGGAGCCCAAATTCCATAGCTGCTCTATGCTTAAGTGCCAGTGTCTGAGTTGCAGGAGGCCCTGCCCAGCCTGCCCCTGGTGCCGATGCTCTCTCTGCTCCTGTCTTGTTTGATCCTGCGGGAACCTGGCAAGGGAGAATTATTATCCCTGTGCTAGGACTGGGGAAGCTGGGGCACCGAGACTCACAGAAGTTTCCTTAAGATCATAAAACTAGTGAGTGTCAGAGCCAGGATTTGATATAGGCCCCAAGAGTGGGAAGGGTTGGGGCATAGAGCTGGGCAGCGAAGGGCCACCAGGGCATGCTCCCCCTGATGCTGCATCTGGCCATAGCCTTTGCAGAGCTGCAGACAGACATCCATGAGCTGACCAATGACCTGGACGGTGCAGGCATCCCCTTCCTCGACTACCGGACATACGCCATGCGGGTGCTTTTTCCTGGGATCGAGGACCACCCTGTGCTCAAGGAGATGGAGGTAGGATGGCTGGTCCTGGTGTCACACACACTCAGAGGCAGCCGCTGTCTTCTGCCTTTGGTGCTCCTTGGGTGCCGATGGATGGTATGGGGCAGCCTGTGCAGCCTGTGGGAGGGTCCAGGTCTCCAGGGTGCTGGGCTCAGCCAAGTGGGGAGCAGGTGCTGGGAGGCAGAACAAAGGCCAGGCCAGCACAATGGGGCCCTGAGCCCTGGGGCCGGGGCACAGGCATGGCCAGCATGGCTCTGCTCTGTTAAGTGCCTCCAGTGGGCAAGAGGAGGGTCTGGCCCCAAGGGCCTGCGTGGGATGCCAGGCCTCATCCCAGTAAACCACCTTTCAGCCTACGTTTCTGGCACCTCCCTGGTCTCAGGCCTGCCTCTTTTGGGGGCCCTGCCTGCGGCTTCCCTGGCCTGGTCTTCTGGGTGGTTCTGCATACAAAGTCTGTTATGGCAGTTTGGGATGGGAACGTGTGGCTGGCATATTACCAGGGCCTCAGAGAGTCAGCCTTTGCCCCGTAGACATTGGCAGCAAGTGAGCAAGGGAAAAGAGGGCTGGCCCCATGTCCCCAAAGTGCCCCCAGAACCAGGCAGGCCAGGAGCCAGTCCCCGGCGAACCACAGCTAGGAGCTCGACAGGTTAGCTTGGTCACTCTTCAGCAGAGGGCCCCCCTCAACCACGTGCCTTGGATGTTGGGGAGCCCACATCCCCTGGGGTGGCTCTGTTGGTGGAAAGTCCCTCTTGAGCTGAAACTGAGCAGGCCTTCCTGCCTTGGGCCCGGGGCTGCCTGTGGCTGAGTGTTGCCATCCTGTTCCTGGACTTGCTGCCACAAGAGGCTCCACAGTCTCCCCAGCTTGTATCTCTCGCTCAGTGCCTCCATTTGCTGTGTCTGTCAGACTGTCTCCCTCAGCCATGACTGTGTTCTGCCTGGGCCATTACCTGTCTGCCTGATACCTGTTGGCCTTGGCTGGGAGCCTGGTATCACTGGTGGCCTCTGGGCACTGCCTAGTAGGAAACATCTTGCCCTGAAAAACCTTAGTATGAGCAAGAGAGAGAGTAGGGGCCCTGGAGCCAGCCATGCCTGCACTCCACTCCTTTTTCCTACCTCCAATGTAGACTTAATCAAACCTCTTCCTTTCTCCATACTTGTGTCCTCATACATGAGATGCAGAGGCTGGCTATGCATTGGTTATTACTGTCCAGGCAGAGGGAGATGGTAGGCATGTACTCCTGGTACCCAGTGGATGGGGGCATTGAGTTGGGCTTCCTTTGAGCTGCTGCAGGCCAGCTAGGGGTGTTTGCTGTTCAAAGGGCCCAAGCACTGAGAGGGTGGTGGGAACAGCCCCTTTCATTCTACACCCAGCTGTGCTGGCAACACCTTTGTCACATCTGTTTGTAGTGGGCTTCTCAGGCTGACACAGGGGCTCTGTGACCAGGGCTGCTCTGATGGGAGCAGACAGTGGTGGCAGGTTAAGTCCATTTTGCTAAGGACAGGTGGAACTTGGGAATGACCCGCGGAGCTGAGAAGTCAGGACAGCTTGTCACTTGCCTTCCAGGCCTGTCCTCTGGCAGGGCCCTGCCGCACCCACCAGGCCTGGGTAGCTCTCATCAGCCAGCTGTAGGGGCTGGGGCTGGGTCCTCCTCTGTGGTCCAAGCCCCATGTGCTCCCACAGGTGCAGGCCAATGTGGAGAAGTCACTGACACTGTTCGGGCAGCTGCTGACCAAGAAGCACTTCCTGCTCACCTTCATCCGCACGCTGGAGGCACAGCGCAGCTTCTCCATGCGCGACCGTGGGAATGTGGCCTCGCTCATTATGACGGCCCTGCAGGGCGAGATGGAATATGCCACCGGCGTGCTCAAGCAGCTGCTGTCCGACCTCATCGAGAAGAACCTGGAGAGCAAGAACCACCCCAAGCTACTGCTGCGCCGGTGAGCCTGGCGGGGAATGGGGTGGTCTCACAGGCCCAGAGACGCTGGGGTAGTGGGGACTCACCTGGCCTCTGAGGCTCAGCTGCCACCTCCCCAGGTACTGACAGTGAGGACCCAGGCCGGAGTTTCCATACTCACAGGCCTGGGCTCTGGGTGAAGGGCTGGGTTCTCCAAGACAGTCCCTGAAGCCCTGTTGCCCACTCATGTGGGTGCCTTTCGAGACCTGGCCTTCAGTGCTGCAGGAAGTTGGGCAGGGTGGGCTGGGATCTGTGGGGTGAGGCCTGCGGGGGCCCTGTACCTGCTGGACAGCTGGAATGATGCCAGTCTGCCCATATTCTATGTCCCCTAGGACTGAGTCAGTGGCAGAGAAGATGCTGACCAACTGGTTCACCTTTCTCTTGTATAAGTTCCTCAAGGTAAGCAGAGGCTGGAGGAAGCAGGTGTTCATAGGCAAGTGAACAGCAGGAGGGGAAAACAGAGCGAGCCGGAGATCAGTGGGAGGTGCTGGAAAATGGCAGCAGGTGGGGTCTCGGTCGAGTTCTGGCTCCAGCCTGGTCCCCTGGACATGCAGCTGCTGCCAGGTCTCGGCTCCTGGCTCCCTCCTTCATCCTCCTTCCTTCTGAGGCTGTCCCGCCCTCACACAGCTCACCAAGGTAGGTGTGGAGCTTCAGATACAGGCTCTCAGTGCCCACAGCTGGGGTGGGCTCAGGAGGGTCCAGTACCTGGCCAGCCTGAGGGAATCTGAAGGCTCTGGTCCACCATCCGTCATGGGTACAGGTGGCCCTACTGGCCTTCCTCTGTGCTGTCCATTCAAGCCCTCCCGCCCCCCAGCAGAGGGATGCTGTCATCCTCAGAATGGGAACAGGGAGTAGGCCAGAGGCTGCAGGCCAGGGCCCAGGCTAGACGGGGGTCTGGGTGGGCTTTATTGGGGCTGCAAGCAGTTGACTTGCTGTCTGTACTTCTGATGTTGCGAGTTATACCGACTTGGGTACCTGGCTTCTCTTGGAAAGTCTGAAGGCCTTAGCCCACTTCTGAGATGGGAGGAGCCTGGTGTGTGTAGTGACGTGCATGCTCCCTGCCTGGCTTCAGTGGTCCCCGTCGCTGCTCTGTGGGTGAGGATGACTGACAGTGCAGCCCAGCGGTCAAGGGTCAGGGCTGGCGCTGACTGCCTGGGTTCAATTCTCCCGGTTTCCTTATGGAATCCAGGGATGACATCTCTGTCTGTGCTGGCTCATGTGGCTTTCAGTCCTCCTACAGCCAGATGCTGCTGAGCTCAGGTGATCAGCACACAGATCCCTGCACAGAGCAGAGTCCTGGCTGGGCATCCTCGCTGCAGGGAGAGACAGTGGACAGGAAATACAGCAGACAGACGACGGGGCAGGGCTGAGCAGGGAGGGTGGGATTCGAGCGGAGGTCTAAAGACCAGGCTGATGGAGGGAAAGGAGTCCTGGGCAGAAGAGGCCACTGGGGAGAAGAACCCAGGTGGATGAGGGGATGGGCAGGGGCAGGCGGGACTTGTCCGTTCTGGGTGGTCTCTAGAGGTGGGATGTTTATGTATATATAGCATTCTCTGGCACCTAGCAAGTGCCCAGTAGATGATAACATCTTTAGGCAGAACTGGAAGTGGGTAACACGGAGTCGTGCATGTCCTGTAGAAAGTATGGTTCTATGAAGACTCATAGTGTGTGCGCATGCTTGGTTAGCTGGACTCTGTGAGCCTAAAGCAGCAGGTGCCCTGGTTGAGGTGGAAAGGGCACCTTTCCCCTGGGTTTCCATCTGACCCTGATTCTCCACACCGACAGAGACAAGGCTCAGGGCAGCAAACCCCTGTAAACACTGACATTGGGTGTGGATTCTCTTTCATGCCAGGCTATAGGGCCCAGCCTCAGCCAGCACAGATTGTGGCCCCACAGGGTGTCACAAGCAGAGAGGGTGGCAGCGGGGCACCAAGGGGAGTTGTCCTCAGGCTGGGCCAGGTGCTCCATGGAGGGCTGGGCACATTTGGGACAGGTGCTGAAGGATGTATGGGCAGTGGAGGGAGGGAGAGGGAGGCCAACCTTGGCCAAGGGAGCCATAGGAAGGGGACACAGAGAGGAGGGAGGCAGGGGTGACCATTTGGGTGGGAGTGGCACAGGCACAGGGGGTGTGGGATGTGTATTGGGGGCTTCACAGCCCATGCCCGTGACCCCGACCCACCCTCGTTATTAGTGGGGTCCCAGTGCACAGGGCAAGCAGACGCCAGGAGCTGTTAGATCTCCTTAGGTCATCATTGCCCCCTCCAGTTCTAGGAGGACCCCTCACTATGCAAGGGAGTTCATGTACTGGGCGCAAGGACATGGCCTGAGGCTCAGAGGCACAGGCATCCATGCTGGAGCTGGGCACCCCCTGGATGGGACTGAGATGGGCCCAGGGCTCTCTCCATCCACATGACTGGCCAGTGACTTTTTTTTTTTTTTTGGCCACCATATCTGAGGTTTTTTGTTTTTGTCTTTTTTAGGATGGATGTTACTGTTTAGATCAGTTTCAGATTTGAAGTAAAATTTAGCAGAAGGTACAGAGGTTTCCTGTGCGTCCCCTGTGCGTACAGAGGTTTTCTGTGCGTCACACAGAATAGCGTCACTGCCCTAAAAGTCCCCTGAGCTCACCTGTCATCCCTCCCTCCCCCTCAGCCCTGGCACCCGTTGATCTCATTGTCTCCATAGTTGTACCTTTTCCAGATGTCGCACAGTGGAATCGTGTGCTATTACTGCAGCCTTTCAGACTGGCTCCCCTCACTTCATAATCTGCTTTGAAAGTTCCTTTGTTTATCTTCATAGCTTGATAGCTCGTTTCTTTTTAGTGTGCCACAAACTTTAAAAAATTTATCATGGTAAAATACATGCAACATAAAATTTACCATCTTAACCATTTTAAAGTGCACAGTTGAGTGGTATTGAATTCACAGTAGTGTCGGCCATGGCCACCTGCTCCATGACTCTTCATCTTGTAAAACTGAAATTCTGTCCCCATTCAACACGCACTCCCTGTTCCTTCCTCCCCAGCCCCTGGAACCACCATTCAGTCTCTGTGAATCTGACAGCTCTAGGGACCTCATATGAGTGGTATCATAACTGGCTTATTTCATCAACTTAAAGGGGAAGCAATCCAGGCATCCATCGACAAATGAATTAATAAGCAAAATGTGGTCTGTGCATACAGGGGGATAGTATTCTGCCTTGAAAAGGAAGGAAATTTCCAACATGCTGCAACATGGATGAACTTTGAGAACACAAACTCTTTTAAACAACTCAAATCCTTTTTATTCCTTGCTATCTTTAGAAACAAAAACTTTAACTAGAAAAGTAACCCATGCCATTTTAGCACACGTAAACAACCTGGAAGGGAGAATGGAGGGGTGAGTTCCCTGCCCCTCTGTGGTTCTGATGGTAATGACCACCACACTTTTGGTGCCTGTCCTCCCAGGCTGGGGTCTGAACTGAAGCAATTATGAATAAACTATACTTTTTAATATTAAGATGAATGTTAGTATCGAACCTTTTTTCTCATGAGAGTTTTACATTTTTTTAGTGCCACACATTTTTACTGTCCCTTGTACCCCCTCTGTTCACCTTGGACATAGTGTTAGGCCCACCTTTGCAGGTGAGCACACAGATGTTTGCCTTACATTTTATCAGCTGCATAGTGTTCCATGGCATGCCTGTTCCATCATTCGTTTAACTGTGGCACTGCTGATGGTTGGTGCAGCGTAACTTGGATTTGGATGCAGTTGTCTTTCTTGCCTGGTCGTGTGTAAGTGCGTTTCCGGAAGAGTGAGTGCAGGTGATCAGGCATGCTCATGTTTAATTGTAATATATGCTGCTGTGTAATATACCCTACAAAAAAGGTTGCTGACCTACCAGTTCATCATCTGAGAATCTTACCCAGGCCTAGGGTAGCACTTGTCTTATTGATCTTTTTCACCTCTGCTCATTTGAAAAGTACAGACTGGTAGGGTTGTTGCCTTAGTTGGCGTTTCTTTAACACCTTGGGCATCTTTGTATATGTTTGATTGGCTGCTTTTATTTTTTCTTTGAAGCCAAGTTTGTAAATGTCTACTTTTACCCTTTGCTTGTATTTCTAGGGTCATTTCTTTCAGATTATAGGAACTTTTTAACATACACGCTTCCCATCTTTTCAAGCTCATGTGTCGCCTGGAAAGGATTTTTTATTTATGTGTGGTGTGAGGTAGGGATCTGGTTTGATCCTCCTACCTCCCCATGCCCACCACGGAGAAGTGCTTGTCGTAATGTCATTTATTGAACCGCCCGTATTATCCTTCTATTAGAAAAGTGGCAGTTTTTGTTGGGCAGTTTCTGCACAGGCATAACTGGGGCTAAGAGGAGCTGAGGTCTTTTTTTTCTCCCCTCACTGCACAAGAGACTGTGGCTGCGACAAGAAAAGGACTGGGCATTCCTTTTCCCTGGCCTCTCAGCTCTTGGAACCTCCTTTGCAGCCTCCAGGCTGGCCTTGCTGAAGAAGTGGGAGGAGTGGGTCAGGGCAGGGCCTGCTTCCTGGTTGAGTGTGAATGCCTGGCTCAGCCTGAGCCTTCTCTGGGGACACCTGGCTTTTACGAGCAGGTGCTTTGAGGTCAGATGGATCTGAGTTTAGATATTGGCTTCTCCAGTTACTTGCTGTGTGACCTTGGACCGATAGCTGCACTCCCCTGACCTTCAGAGACTAGCTGCGCTCCTTTTACTCTCTGAGGCCACGCCTGGGAACCCTCAGGCAGGTGTCTGACTTTGGGAAACCCCCAGAGGCTCTTGTCTTCTTGTCACATTAACAGCTGTCCATCTGGATCTGTACCCCTTGTCCTTCGTGGCTAACTTAATGAAGCCAAGTTTGCAAATGAAACATAATTTCAAAGACAAGCTTGTTGTTGGAAGGTTTGGATGGTCTTAGCAGCTGTCTTTCTAATTACCGCAGATGCTAACGAGGTGCCTGGAGCCTCTGGTTACAGGAGCAGAGCTGCCATTTGCCAGGGCTGGGTAGGAGGCAGGGCTGCTGAGCCTGCCCCTCCATGGGGGTGCACACACACCTGAAGACCCTTGGGCAGCCAGGGCCTGCCGCAGACCCTGTGCCCAGGCTCTAGGCGGCCCTCGCCTACGCGGCCAACTCAGCAAGCCCAGACATGAACCTATCTCAGGGGCAACTCTCCATTCACTCAGTTCGTCCAGCAAGTGTCTGTGGTGCCCCATGCCCAGGCTTAGCCAGTGCTGGCAGTCGCGTATAGCAAGCAGGCCAGGCAGCTCCTACTCCAGAGGGGTTGGCAAGGGTGCGCAGGATCCTTCAGAGAACGGCAGATGGTGGGGGAGACATGGCAGGGTAGCGGTGGAGGGTACATGCTCTGGGCTCCACAAGAGCCTTTCTGAAAAGGGCAGATTGGGTTGTATCCAGAAGGGCCCTTGAAGACCCGGGAGAAATTTCTGGTTGTAGAGGCAGGAGTTGCAAAGGTCCTGAGGTGGGACAGGAGGCGGCTCTTGTGACTACAGCATGGGGAACCAGAGAGTGAGGGGCAGAGGGATCAGGTGCCCCCCCCAAGGGCCTAGGGCCATGCAGAGGCAGAACAGATGCCTGCTGAGGGCCGGGGGCTGTGTAGAGATAGAGCGGATGCCCCCCAAGAGCCCAGGGCTTTGCTTCTGGCCCTGTACCTTGTGCCTGGGTGCTGGTGAACTTCCTTGGGTGGGCAAGCCTCCCAGGGAAGGTGGGTATGTCAGCATCCATAATGCACCGTAGATGTGTCCTGAAGTAATATGGCCCAGTTGGGTGGTCCCCCACCCAGCCAGCAGATCACAGAGGCCAGATCACAGTCACATGTCACACCTGCAGTTGCGTAGTGTGGAGTCCACTTGCGCCACAGGCGGCAGGCCGTGGGGAGCTTTGTCCTGAGCACCTCTAGCTGGGGAGCAGGCCCCTGGGAGTCTGGGGCTGGGCGGGGATCCTGCTGAAACCAGGGGAGACTTCTGGGTGAAACACAAGGAGAGCCTCAGCCCTCCTTGCTGTGGGCTCTGCGTGCCTTGTCATGTTCCCTGACATGCTCCGGCGCCTCCTGGGTAATTTAGGGTTTTCACATGGTATTCGTGTGGTGGCGGGTATGTTTTGTTTCCTGATTTTCTTGCAGTGTCCGCTGGGCTTTGGAACCAAGGCTATACTTTCCTCCTAAAGAGTTGGGAAGCGCTGCTCATTTCTCCTTGCTGGGAACACTGTGGCTGGCACTGGATGGGCAGAGGGGTGGATGGGCAGGAGTCTTGGGGGTCCCAGTTGCAGCCTCATGCTGCCACCCCCGCAGGAGTGCGCCGGGGAGCCACTGTTTATGCTGTACTGCGCCATCAAGCAGCAGATGGAGAAGGGCCCCATTGATGCCATCACGGGTGAGGCACGCTATTCCCTGAGTGAGGACAAGCTCATCCGGCAGCAGATTGACTACAAGACGCTGGTGAGTGTGGCCACCCTCTGTCCTGGGTGCCCTGGTACCCCCCACTCCCACCCCCTCAGCTGTTGGACTGACAGTACTGTATTGCCCCGCCCCGCCCGCAGACCCTGAACTGTGTGAACCCTGAGAACGAGAATGCGCCTGAGGTGCCAGTGAAGGGATTGGACTGTGACACGGTCACCCAGGCCAAGGAGAAGCTGCTGGATGCCGCCTATAAGGGCGTGCCCTACTCCCAGCGGCCCAAGGCCGCGGACATGGACCTGGGTGAGTGGGTGGGGTCGCAGCCACTCGGAGTGTGTGCTGGAGCAGAGGGGCAGCGCCATGACCCAATACTGAGCTTGGCGGAGAAGTCCTGGCCGGGCTTCTGCACCAGGCTGGTCTGGAGGGGAGTGGAATGGCGAGTGCACTGTCTAGTCCCCAGCAGGGTGTAGAGGGTGGCTGCCCTACCCTGGGCAGAGACTCTGGATGGTGGGTTCCAGTGCACTCTGGGAGGCAGTAGGCTCTTGGAGCCTAATGGGGGAGACTCAGGCTTATGAGAGGGGAAGGTAGAGCCACTGAGGGCCAGAAGGGATGGGACAGGTTTAGGGTAGAGCCTGGGGTCCTGCAGCAGATGTGACTGGAGAGGCTGGGGCCTCACAGAAACCCCGGTGCCAGGCTGAGGAGTTGGAGACTTAAGGCTTGGGGAAGTCAGGGCAGATGCCCCCTAGGATGAGGCTGCTATGACAGGTTGTGGCAGGTTGTGGGGGGCTGTAGCCGGTGTGGAGATGTGCCCATCCTCTGTGCTGGTGCTGAGAGCTGCAGGCGGCCCCTGTCCTACTACACTGCTGTGATGGAAGAGGGAAGGAGGGCCCCAACGGCCCCACCCTCCAGCACCCTTCTCCCCGCAGAGTGGCGCCAGGGCCGCATGGCGCGCATCATCCTACAGGATGAGGATGTCACCACCAAGATTGACAACGATTGGAAGAGGCTGAACACACTGGCTCACTACCAGGTGGCTCCCGGCCCTCTGACCCCAGCTCCAGCCTTGCTCCCCTTGGGGTTCCCACAGTGCAGGCTCCATTGTTTGCAGCATGTGGGCTGGACAGCAGCTGGATCTTTCAGGGAGAGGGGAGGGGTCACATGCGTGTGTGGACCATCCAAGGCCCTGAGCTGGGCTTGTGGGATTGCCTGGTAGCCCTGGGTTGTCCTGATGGAGAGACACTGAGTGAGGTGGCCGCCTGCGTCCAGGCACGGTACCAGGGTGTCACTTGGGTCTCCAGCTGGGGAGTGGGGAGTGTGGTGGTGCAGGGGTGCCCTGGTGGGTCACAAGTTCCCTGGGCCTCTGCCCACAGGTGACAGATGGGTCCTCGGTGGCACTGGTGCCCAAGCAGACGTCTGCTTACAACATCTCCAACTCCTCCACCTTCACCAAGTCCCTCAGCAGATACGGTGAGGGGCCAGGCAGTGGGCAAGAGGGCAGTACGTGGGTCCCTGGCCTGGGCAGGATGTTCCCCGGGCTCCCACGCTGCAGCAGCTGGACAGGAGGACCCAGGGGCCGGTGTCAAGGCCTGTCCCTCGCACTCTTGGCCTTGCCTTCCAACACTGGAGGCTGCGCCTCACCTGACTATGTGTCTGTACACAATTATGCCACCTCTGTGGTGTCATCAGCTGTCCCCAATATCCCATGTGGGTGGGGGTGCCATCCCCAGCTTTCAGAAACTGAGGACGAGGGAACTGGGGAAACTGAGGCTCAGGCAGGGGGGTGCCAGCCAGGGTGGGCGCTGACAGCCCGGTGCTGCAGAGAGCATGCTGCGCACGGCCAGCAGCCCAGACAGCCTGCGCTCGCGCACGCCCATGATCACGCCCGACCTGGAGAGCGGCACCAAGCTGTGGCACCTGGTGAAGAACCATGACCACCTGGACCAGCGCGAGGGTGACCGCGGCAGCAAGATGGTCTCGGAGATCTACCTGACGCGGCTGCTGGCCACCAAGGTGGGCCTGGCGGGCAAGTGGGGGTAGGGGACACTGGGTTGGCCGGTCTCAGAGAAAGCGCCAAACTTGGAGCAAGGCCTTCGCCCCCATGCTGCTCCCGCGATCACTTGCCCAGTCACTGAGGAGGTGCAGACAGCCAGGCAGAGCCCTGGAGCTCGGTGTCCCTGCCTGCCCCCCGCAGGGCACGCTGCAGAAGTTTGTGGATGACCTGTTTGAGACCATCTTCAGCACAGCACACCGGGGCTCGGCCCTGCCACTGGCCATCAAGTATATGTTCGACTTTCTGGACGAGCAGGCCGACAAGCACCAGATTCACGACGCCGACGTGCGCCACACCTGGAAGAGCAACTGGTAACGCAGGGCAGGCGGGCCAGGGGGCAGAGGGGCATCCTCTGGGCCAGGCCAGATGCACTTCCAGGGCCCTCGCCCTGTTCTGACTGGAGCCCGCACTTGGAGCTTCCTGGCATGGGGATACAACCCAGCAGGGCGTGGCAGGCCAGCCCTGTGCTAACTGGCCTTCCCTATTTGCCTGCGTCCCTTGACCCACGGCTTGCCCTCTGCTCCAGCCGCCGAGCCCCTCCCACTGCTGCAGGAACTTCGTGTAGGCGTGAGTGGCCCTGGGTGTGCACACCTGTGCAGACATGAGTGTGGGCTGCAGTGTGAGAAACAGGGTACAGTGGACCAGCCCCGAGCCAGCTCGTTGCAGTGATGAGGGCGACAGGGACTGCAAGTCCTGGTACTCCCTGGTGCAAGGAACTTAGAGCCTCCCCACTGCAGTGTGGGGTCAGGCCTGAGCCTGCTCACTGAGGTGCAGAGGCCAAGCCACTTGACATGTTCTCACGGAGCAGGTGGAGCACGGAGCAGAGCCTGCCTAGACTGTAGCGTGTGCAGCTACACCAATGTCAGCTGGGGCTTTATGAGGGTGGATTTGGTTATGAAGAGGTACCCTGGCCTCCAAGTGGCCTCTCTCCAGAGTGTCCGACTCCCTGGCTAGCCAGTCCCTTGCTTTCCTCTGGCCTGGTCTCCCTCTGGGACAGTGACCTGCTTCTTCACTGGTCCCAGACTGGCAGTGTTGGCTTCCTCTTTGCCCTGTAGGAAGGCCAGCCCTTGGTCTCGCTTCTTACTCAGGGTCCCCAGGCTCTAGTCTGTGACCCCCTGCCCCAGTTGGCCCACCCTACCCCCTGGAGTGGGTCCCTGCTGTGTATGTGGCCCCCACCCCAGCAGACAGCCCCACCTTTGCCTGCCACAAGGGAGTCCCTCTTTGTGCACCAGGCTCCCCACCTGCATGTCCCAGAAACTCTGGGGTGGGAATGCTCCCCCACACTTGGGGTCAGGTGGACAGCTTCGTGTGTGTGGCTGGACCCTGTTTCACTAGGAAGTGCCCCTCCTTACCCTGCACACTGCCGGGATCTCCCGCCAGTTCTGTGCAGGCTCAGTGTGCATACCCTCCACTGTCTTAGCTTCCCTCTCACCTGGACTGTCCCTGCCACCTCCGCCCACAGGTAGTGAGCAGCTCCTGGGCCAGCAGCCACCTCCAGCCTGGCCTTGTCGGGCCCATGTGTTGCTTCCCAAACCTGGGATGCAGCCATCCACCCTGCCCAGCTCTGCCTGCTGCTCACAGAGTCTTGGATTGGGATGAAGTGTCACGAAGCCCCCTCCTGGGCCATGCTGGTTGGGCACAGCGTGAGAGGGGGGTCTCCAGGGAAGCAGTGTCTCCAGGTCAGCATGGTCTGGGACTACACTCTGCCATAGTGGAACATTCTAGACCTGTGCTGTCCAGGGTGGTGGCTCCGGAGTGTTTGAAATGGCACTGGTATGGCTGAGGGTCTGGGTTCTTAACTTCATTTAAGTTAAGCAGCCACATGTAGCCAGTGCTAGCAGGCAACCCAGCCAATGGCAGTCCCTGAGGTGTTACTTGGGGCACAGAGGGCTAGTCTCTGCAGGAATGGGTCCCCTGAGCTGCAGATCTCAGCGTGGGAGCCAAGGTGCAAGCCAGCACACAGGCCTAGGAGGGCGGTGGCTTTGTGGAGTGGGCCCCTGAGGGCCTGGTCACATCTTGCCTTCACGTAACCAAGTGCATTTGAGCACACCTGTCTCATGATGCCCTGCATGAGATGCAGGTGGTAGGGGCAGCACAGCCCTGGCCGGGTGGTAGGGACAGTCTACACTTACCCATGGGCTCTGCACCCCTGGGCCTCATTTCCCAGTTTGCATGGAAAGCCACACCCACTTTGGATTCCCAGCCAGGAAGGCCACAAGTTCACTCAGGAGGGAGTGGAGGGTGGAGGCCCATCTGAGCAGCGCCTGGCCTGTCGCCTGCAGCCTGCCCCTGCGCTTCTGGGTGAATGTGATCAAGAACCCGCAGTTTGTGTTCGACATTCACAAGAACAGCATCACGGATGCCTGCTTGTCGGTGGTGGCCCAGACCTTCATGGACTCCTGCTCCACTTCTGAGCACAAGCTGGGCAAGGACTCGCCCTCTAACAAGCTGCTCTATGCCAAGGACATCCCCAACTACAAGAGCTGGGTGGAGAGGTGGGTGGAGGTGGCAGGGGTCGGGGCAGGGACCTAGGGGGCAGCGCGGACCCTGCTCATATGCCCACCTGGCCACTCACCCACAGGTACTATGCGGACATCGCCAAGATGCCGGCCATCAGCGACCAGGACATGAGCGCGTACCTGGCAGAGCAGTCCCGCCTGCACCTGAGCCAGTTCAACAGCATGAGCGCCTTGCATGAGATCTACTCCTATATCACCAAGTACAAGGATGAGGTGAGCACCCTGGGAGCCTGCAAGCTGGGCTGGGAGCGCCCTGCCAGAGCCACCTGCTCTGCCCCGCCCTGCCAGCTCCTCCCCAAATCTCTGGCTGCTACCTTCACTCCTCTGTACCTGCTGGCCACCTGGTTCCTTGGGGCCAAGAGGAAGCCTGGCAGGCTGAGCAGAAAGGGCTATGGTGGAGTCACTGTATGCAGCCATGTGGGGTCAGGGATAAGGAAGATGGGATGGCAGCTTCTTCCTGAGGCAGAGGGTGGGGGTAGTGAGCAACTTCCCTGAGGGGCTCATTTCAGGACTCTCCAGGCTGAGCTGGTGTCTCCAGGGCTGGGCATAGGCTCTTGGCAGAGCTTCCCTTTCAGTACCTTTTCTGCTAACTTGGAGTGAGCCCTTGTCATCCACGAATGTGGAACTGGGGACAGGCTCCAGGAGGCATCCAGGAAGAAGGATTGGTTCCTGGGCTGATGGGACAGGAGCATGGGCCAGAGGGCAGGACAGGCTTGGCCTGTGCCAAGGCCCTGAGGGCGGAGGAGGCCATGGGACTGAACCAGAGCCACCCTGGGGAAGCTGGGGTAGGTGCAGCAGAGGCAGGGAGCCTTTCCCAGGGTGCCACAGGCAGCAGATAGGAGGCAGAGGGCCGTCCTCAGGCAGGCACCCCAGAGGAAGAGGAGTAGCCAGAGACTGCGTGTATTGGGGTCGGGGGTGGGAACAAAAGCCTGGGGTCCTGGGGCTCACCAGGGCAAGGGGAGCTGAGGCTCTCTGGGGAGGCTCCAGGTTTTCCTTGCTGGGAGGCAGGGGCAGCCACGGGATCGCAGGCACATCCCAAATGCAGAACCACACTTCCCTGGGGAGACTAATCTGCACCCACGACAGATGGCCATGTATTAAAGGGGCACAGAAACCCCAGGGGTGTCAGGACTAGGTGGAGACATGTCAGCAGTGTGGCCAGGCAGCCAAGGGATCAGAGCCTGCTGTTTTAGGGGGTGAGGGTAGGAATGATGACGAGGTGGGGCTCATCCTCCATGATGGGGTTCTGGGGGGTCCAGGCTCACAACCAAGGTCCCTTGGCCAGGAAGAGATGGGGTTGAACCTCTGGCACCTGCTCCAGAGGCATCCACCCTGGGCCTGCTGAGCTTATGGAGGCCGGTGGCCCGGCATGCTGACAGCTCTCCTGGCCCTGCAGATCTTGGCGGCCTTGGAGAAGGATGAGCAGGCACGGCGGCAGCGGCTGCGGAGCAAGCTGGAGCAGGTGGTAGACACGATGGCCCTGAGCAGCTGAGCCCCAGCTGTGACCATCCAGGAGGACGCAGCGCGAGGGTGGCCGAGCAGGACCAGGGCAGCCGTCGCCGCATGCGCGTGCAGTGTCTGGTGGCGCTCAGGCCGCCGCAGTGCAGCGACTGCCCGGCCCTCCCTCCCCCGTCTCGCCCGGCCGGGTCCCGGCTCTTCCTGTGTGGAGGTGATGGTACCTGCCATGCCACAGCTGTGCACACAGCTGCTTGCTCAGGGGCCGGGGCAGCTCTGGGTGCCCAGGCCGGCCAAGGACCTTCATTGCCTGGCAAGAGTTGCCTGGTGGCCTTCATGAGAGAAGGGCTGACCTCTGAGGGGCTGAGGGGTGAGGCCAGGACCCTCCAAGAGGGAGGGCTAGCCAGCTTGGGCTGTCCCTTTGAGACCGGGACAAGAGGCTGGGGGTGTCAGCATTCCTAGCTTCCCAAGCTGCCCCCAGCTGGCAGAGTCTGAGGGTCCAGGGGCTCAGTTGGCAGCTGGAGAAAGAGGCGAAAGCCCATGGCTGGGCAAGAGGAGCTCATGTTGGTCTGGGCCTGTTACCACCCGCCTCCCCCGTCCAGCACCCACGCCCGCTGTACCGCTGCCAGCCTCAGATTCACCGCGTGCTCTGCGCGGCAGAGGCCGGAGTGACACATCCACCTCGCCCCAGAGAGGCCATGCTCCCTCCTATGGAGGGACTGCGGGCCAGGCTGCTCAGACTCCTGGGTGGCTTCCAGACAGACCAGGTGGCCCCTCTCTGTCCTCAGGGCTGTGCCTCTGGGAGCCATTGGGCCAGGGGCCCCGGGTCACAGAGAGCACGTTCCCGTTATTTATTCCCCTTCGAGTCCTACATGGGCTGCCCTGGCAGCTGCCTTCAAGGGTAAGGCTGAGCTCCCTGCTGTGGAGCCCCTGAGGGCAGCCTGAGCACTCCTCTCCCTCCACTCCCTGCCCCAGCGGCTTCCAGTGTGGCATCTCAGCAGTGTCCTGGCCCTTCCAGTGCAGTGGGACATCTGGGGACTGTTTTGTTTTTAGGGGAAAAAAATTCTGCTGCACTCTGCTTGGGCCTTGAGTTCTGTGGCACAGCCCCTCCAGCCCACAGTGGCCTGGATCTATCTGGGCCGTGAATGACGGGCAGTGACCAGAAGGACTGGAGGCCAGTGGTGTCCACACTTGCCCTCAGCAAGAGAGAATGCATTCTTAAAAGAAAGCTGTACATGTATATATATGCATATATATATATGTGGCTCTAGCCTCAGGCTCCAGCCCCAGTGGGGTACTGTACAGTTAACTGAAGAGGAATTTTAAAGACAATTTAGAACAAGAAAATGAAGGCAGTGGGAAAACAATGCCAAATGGTTGTGGAGAAAGTGGCCGGAGCCTCCCTGGAGCGGAGCAGCCCTGAAGCCTGTGCCCTCAACCTGCAAGCCGCTGTTTTGGTTTGATGTGACAAGGAAAGGACTTCCTGCCGACCCTGAGAGCCTCCAGGTGCCACGGCCCTGTGGGGCATGCATGATTGTGCTAGCGTTTAGTCTGAGTTGATCTTTTTAAAACTGCAAGTGTTGAATACTAGAGGTTGTTAGACCCTTTTTTATGTTTTTTAATTAATCAGTCACTTGTAAAAGCAAACAAGCGGTCCATCCCCTTTTCAAGGTCACTTTTTTGATGGTACTGAAGATCCCACAGACTTTAAGGGACAGCTAACTGTGGCCAGACCTAGCCCCGTGTCCTCGGCCAGGCCCAAGGAGAGCACCTGGCCCCAAGGGGTGCCAGTCGTGCAGTCCACACCTCCTGAGCAGCTGGAGCCAGACACCACCGCAGAGACCCGCCCCTCCCCTGAACACGGGTCAGCGTGGAATCGGTGACTGCTGACTCAGGGAGCTCCTTGGCCTCGTGGGCACTGTGCCAGGGCTGGGGCCTCCTACTGCTGTCACACCCAGATCAGGCCTGGGTCAGCTCCCAACCCCAGCCCACTGAGAGGGTAGGCTTACTCTCTGGGCAGACTTGGGGGCCAGACCTGAGGCCAGTCCATATAGTGGCTGGGCTGTTTTTTCAGTAATCCCCAGCGTTGGCTGGGATTCCCATCCCTGGGTGCGCCTCCATCTCCCTTCCGATGCTTCCTGGCCATGGTGGGGTGGGAGCCTCAGTTTCCCCCAAAGTCTTCCCTGGATGCTGGCTTCAGGTTGAAGCCCCTGGTTCTTCCAGTTCCTCATGGGTCAGGTAGGGGGCTCCTGCATCACCTTCAGAATCCAGTTCCAACCCTCACCCTCCTTAGGCCTTGCGCCCTGCTGGGCCCTGCCAGGCTGCCCTTGTCCATGTGAGTATCATGGGCGGGTGGTGGGGATGGCAGTGGTGATAAAGGGGGTGCACTCACTGGCCCCGTGTGGAGTGGTTCCCACGGGGCGTGTGGCTGGGGTGTGGCCACCACAGAGCACATGGCCGTGTCTAGGCGCAAGCACTTTAGCAGTATCTGTTTACATGCGCAAGGATCAAGCCGACTCTACCCGTGTTGTCTACTGGGACAGCAGTCTCTGAGCTACTCCATACCTCCCTCCACCAGGTCGTGGAGTTGGGGCCCAGTTCCCACTTGTCGCCGGTTCCCACCGTGCTCCGAGCTATACAGCACCCAGGAGCTCTGGCCTGGGGCTGGGGTCCCTGGTTGGAGCTGGGGTTTGAGTCCGCTCTGTGCCCAGCAGCAGTGAGCGGCTCCCATGGGCCCTGTGTCTGCAGGGAGCCAGGGCTGCACACAGGTGCTGTGAAACCGACACCCACCTGGCGTCCTGCTGACGCCACTTGCTTTCCGCAGCACCTCCTGCCCTGCTCCATGTCCTCCCTCTTTCCGCGCCTGGCTCAGGAGTGCTAGGACAGCTCATGCCTTGGCCTGGGAGCCTGGCCTCTTGATATACCTCAAGCTTCCTCCATGCTCCCTAGCCCCAGGACCACTGGCCCCTTGGCCTGAGGGACTGAGGGCCCCAAGACCTGCAGCGTCGAGTCTGGGGCAGGGCCCTGAGCGGCGTGCCATCCCAGCTCGGCCTTGCCGAGAGCCTCCGCCCTGGCTTTCTCCCTATTCTGGATTCAGTGGCTCGCGTTGGTGCTACACAGCTAGAATAGATATATTTAGAGAGAGAGATATTTTTAAGATGAAGCCCACAATTAGCTGTCCTTTAACGCTGCAGAACCCCCTCCCAGAAGAAGAGCGATCCCTCCGACGGTCCGGGCGGGCACCCTCAGCCGGGGCTCCTAGCAGAAGCAGCACCGCTGACTGCGGGTCCGGCCCTCAGATGTGTACATAGACAGCTATTTCCTATTTTACTGTTCTTCAGATTTAGTACTTGTAAATAAACACACACATTAAGGAGAGATTAAACATTTTTGCTAAAAGCTCTTGACTCCAGGTTTTCCTTGCTGGGAGGCAGGGGCGGCCAAGGGAGTGCAGGCACACCCCAAATGTGGAAGCACATCTCCCTGGGGAGACTCAGGGGCACCCAGGACAGATGGTCCCGCTCTGTGAGCTGGGTGTGCTCCACCCAGGTGACGCACTGGAGCCCTTGGTGAAGACTAAAACACCAGTGCCTGACCCCACAGGAGCCTTGGAGCTTCAAGGGGCTGAGCTGTGGTCACTTTTAGATGCTCTCCAGGTGATTCTCCCATGGCACCCCTAGCTCGGAGCAGTGGCTCCCAGCCCATGCCGAGAGTCAGGAATTCCTGGGTGCCTTTTGACTAAAATCTGATTCCGACCCTGAGGGGCCCATGCACAACAGCCTGGGGGATCTGAGGCTGCAGTCCTGGGCGCCCTGCCTTCGTTAGACAGGGCTGGAATTGTTTCCCAGGCTTCCGCAGCCACGGAGCGTCTTTGTTGGCGATCCTGCAGCCAAGGAACTGGTTTTGAGAAGTGTTGGTCCTTCCAGCAGAGACAGGCTACACTGCTTCATCTCATGAAAATTTGTACAGATACTCATCATGGGTGTGGACGCAACTTCTGCTAGCGCATGGCTTTGGTCAGGGGCCCCCTCCCTGGGCTCATTTCATCCATGGCCCGACAGGGGTGCCTGCTTCTGCCACAGAGGGGTGGGTGCAGGGTCAGGTGTGACTTCCCTAAGGGCCCTGGCCACTTGATCTGTAGCTGCGCCTCCAGGCAGACCCCAGGCTGGACTGTCTGAGCACTGCCTGTAAGTGAACTCTCCAGGACCTCCCAGCACCCTGTGAGGTTGGGGTGAGGAAGCAGCTGCAGGTGAGTAAGTGAGGCACACGAAGACTGCACAGTGTGCCCCAGCCACGTGGTGGTGAGCGGCAGCCCGCTGAAACGAAGGCCCTCGGGACCCCAGGCCCTCCTGCCCCCAAGCTCCCGTCTGTCCCACCAGCCCCTCCATGCACTCATTCCCAGGGCTATCAGAGGCCATAAGTCATCATCAACACTTCCCGCTTCCAAACAGGCGCATCCTGACAGCAGGGCTACAAGCACGAGCTCCGTGCCAGGCTCAGTAACTCAAGAGAAATCAGTGTAATCACCACGAAATTGCATTGGAAACAAATTTAGCAAATGCGGTCCCGTTTGGGGTGTGACGCGGCCTGTTCTCATGGCTCACTCCCCTTCAGCTTTTTTTCCGACACAATCAGCCCTGCCTCAATTACCCTCATTAGACCTCCAAGGGCTCTGGCCTGTCAGACTGGAAGCCGAGCCGTCTCTGAGCTGCAATCAGCGCTCGCTGTGCAAGTGATAGGGCGCAATTACACGGCAGCGGTGATGGGGCCTTCTGATTGCTGCGTGAGTGCGCTGGTTCCTGAGAGTATTAAACCATCAGCTATTAATGCCGGCAGCTCTGAGCAGGGCACCTGGATGGGCTCTCTGCAGGGCAAGGGCAAGGCCAGTCTGTGGGCTTGGTCAGGATGGCAGCAACCCCCACCCAGAGCAGATCCAGAGATGACTTTGGACTTCCCACCTGGGCCCCAGAGCAGGCACAGCTCGAGAACAAACACAGGCTCTGAGCAGAAACAAAAAATAACCAGCCAGGTAAGACCCGATACAGTGACTATAGATGGTGCAGCATCCTGAAGACAACACCTGGCCGGGCAGGCAGGGAAGTCCTAGGGAGAGACGAAGGAATCGAGGCCTGAGAAACAAGGAGCCAGCCGAGGTGACATCGGGGGAGCATTCCCTGTATCGGGAGGAACGGAAGAGGCCAGGTGAGCTCTGTGCAGGGAGGTGCAGGAGGTGCTGGGCCTTGGGGAGTGAGGAGGGTGGGCTCTGATTCACATCTGGCAGCCATGGGATGAGGCCAGAGGAGGCTGGAGACCAAGAGGCTCCTGCAGGTGCTTCCCAGGGCCTGTGGCCCACAGTGCCCCTTTGGGGCCTTCCATCAGCCCTGATGGTGGGGCTTTGTGGGCAGATGTGTTATTTCTGAGGACAACCATCACGGAGTTGTCAGTGGAAGTGACTTGGGTCATATCCAGGCTGAGCGTCTAGTCCTGGAGCAGAGCCTCCAGCTAGCCTGCACTGGGCATGTGGGCAGGTGCACCACAGACCTTTAGGGGACACGGATGCTGGGGAGTGGTTTCTACAGCGTACAAGGCTGCCAAGCTGCAAGTCAGGACCAGGAGCAGCCCCATTGGAGGCGGGGAACCTGGGAGCAGAGAGGTGAAGTCACTACCCTCAAGGACATGCAGTTTACCCATGGTGGGGCCAGGATTCAAACTCAGACTCTCTGCTGTGTGCTGCAGCACTTCTCTGTGGCTGGAGACTCCTGGGGGACAAACCAGGGCCCGATGCCCAGAGGCTTGACACAGAGCAGAGGGGTATGAGCGACTGGCAGTGAGAGACGCCTTGGGGCCTTGGGTACTTCGAGGAAAGCATGTTCTCAAGAGCATTTCTCCTGTAGCCACCTTGTAGATACCACCAGCCCTTTGAGTCTGCCCTTGAGGCTGGGAGACTCATGCCCTCTCCCCAGCGTGGGGTCTGTTTGATAGATGGGTTTTCCAGCCATCATTGCTGTTTTGGGCTAAAACTGCCCTGAGAAGCACCGGAGCACATGTTCCCTGCTGGGTGCCCCACTGCATTAGAAATGACAGAAACTTAAGCTGGCTGAAGCAAGAAAGGGAACTGGCAGGCTTGTGAAATTGACAAGTCCAAGGGTGCATCTACCTCAGGCATGGCTGGATCCAGGAGCTCCTGGAGGTCATGAGGAGTCTGTCCTCCTCTGTCCTCCGTATGGGCTTCATTCTCAGGCCAACTCTTCCCAAGCTGGGGCAGCGGGGGGTTGCGGGCAGCGAGCAGTCCCAGTGAAAACAGGACGCCCTTGGTCAGCATGCACATCCAGGCAGGGATTTCACTGGCTAGTGAAACGTCTTGATTCGCTATTTGAACCAGTCATTCCGGCCTGAAGGATGAGGTGCTCTGACTGGTAGAACCAGGTCACATGGCAGGGGAGGGGTCAGTCCGTTTGAACAGCAAGGTTTTGCAGATTGTGGAGAAGTGTGCAGGTGGAGGGGAGGGTTCTCCCCACTGCTGGTGGGAAAGGAAAATCATACAGTTGCTGTGGATGAGGTGTGGCAGTTCTTGAAAAAGTTAAGCATAGGATCACCAAGTGATCCAGCAACCCCGATTCTGAGTAAACACATGAATGGAGAGCTTACTTCTAAGCCAAGCACAAAAAGACAAAGACATATGATTCCACCTTTACGAGGTCCCTAGAGTAGTCCCAGTCATAGGGACGGAGATGGAATGGTGGGCGCTAGAGGCTGCGGGAGGAGGGGTGGGAGTGAGAGTTGGATGGGGACAGAGCTTCAGTGGGGAAGATGATCATTCTGAGACAGATGGTGGTGGTGGCTGCAGAAATGAGAATGCTCTTAGTGCCACTGAGCTGTGCACTTACACATGGTTAATATGGTACATTTTATGCTACATGTGTTTCCCTGATGCTGGCACCCCAGCCTCCCTGCAGCCCTGGCCTCTCCTCACTCACTGGCCTTGGGATGCTGGCATCTCTGGCTGCGGCTCACAAGGTCCAGGGAAGAGCCTCTCATCTCCCTCCCATGCCCCATGGTGGGATCCCCATCTTGGCAAAGCTACCTCCAAGTGGAACCCTCTCGAGCCTGCAGAAGCTCCTGCCCCACTGAGCAGCCCTGCCTGGGTGACCTGCTGCATGCTGTTTGTGGCAGGCCTGTCCCTCGCTGGGCCACAGTCACAGGCAGCAGGGCCACCCCAGGGCCAGCGCCGTGGCCTCTACCCCAGCCTGGGCCAGGACAGAGAAGGAGCTCAGGAGGTTCAGAGTCCCAGGCAGCATGGGTCCTGTCAGCGGTGCCCCTACTCTAGGGAGGTGTCTGCCTCGGAGCCTCTGCCCGGAATCTCAGGTTCCAGCTTCCACCTCACACCTCGTTGCTGCCAGGTGAACGTTCCTGAAGCCTAGCTTTGACAAATACCTCTTTCCTTTGTTCATGAGACTGTTTGTATTTTTTCTAATGGATAGGTATTTTTCCTTATATAACGGTATGTCATTATCACACTAATAAAATTAATGCTTCATATTCCAATGTCCTCAACTGTCTCACCCCTGAATTTTCATAAATGGGTGGTTTGGATTTGGACGAGGACCCTGTCACGCCTGTCTTTCTGTTTCCCCTGTTTGGATCCCCAGCGCTCCCCTTCTGTTTTCGAGCTGTTTTAATTGCAGAAGCCAAGTTTTGTGTCTGAAGACTTGGACACCACCGGCTTGGGTGGCATTTGACGAGCGGCTCCATCCCTGCTTGCTGGGTTGCAGGTTCAACCTCCCAGCAGGTAGTGCCCCCCGCTGCACCTGCCGGGAGACCCCGGTGAAGTCAGGCTGATTGGGAGTTCGGGGCCGGCCTTGGCATGCCCTTGCCTTGGCGTCTCTCGATCCATGCACCCAAGTCTTCCATCTAGCTGCACTTTTTCTCTGAAAATGCTCTTCCTTTTTTCAACCAGAAGAAATGATTCAACAGGAAAACTTGATGGCACTAAGTGGATACCATGAGTAGGACAGAACCATTCCTAATAGAAGGAGTCTGTACAAATAACTGCAATAGAGGTAAAAATACTCTTAAATTCTAGCAACCCTAAAGCTGTGGCCCACAGAAAGGCTTTCCTCCGATCAATGGCGAGGTGCGAGTGAGAGGCTGAAGACCGATTCCGGGGCTTTGCTCTCGGTGCGTGGATTCTGGGCTGCATTCTGCCTGCTGACTCAGGGGTCCTTCTCTGGCCTGCCCTTCTCTCTCTGGGGACGTGTGACCCTGCAAAGTCTACTGCTCAGCCCCCTCCACTGGTTGCCTGGAGGGAGGCTGGATGGGAGAGAGGAGAGGCCCTGCTCTTGGCTCTCCCTTGGGGTGGGCGTCCTCCCTTGTGCTGGCCTGTGCTGGTGACAGTCCCTCCTCCACCTGCCCCTCTGGTCTGGGTGAGCACGGCTTCCCACTGCCCCCACCCTTCGTGGTGCCCTGTGATGGTGACTGAATGTGTCAACTTGCCTGGGCCTTGGCTGCCCAGCTACGTGGCAGCGCCTTGTCCGGGTGCCTGTGAGGTTTCTGGTTGCAATGAATGTTTGGGTGGAGACTGAGTGAACCAGACTGCCCTCCCCACCCCGACGGGTGCACCTCCTCTCCATGCGACGAGGGCCTGGAGAGAACAAAACCTTGACACCCCCCCGCCCCACCAGGAAGAGAATTCCTTCTGCCTGACAGCCTTTGGGGTGACATTCATCAGACTCAAACTGAAACATGGGCTCTTTCTGAGTCCCAAGCAGGGCAGCCTCCTGGTTCTTCTCACCCTCGCCCTGCAGGCCCTGGGACTTGCCCTCCACGTGAGCACAGGCCAACTCAGAACCATCACCTGTCTATCTATCCACAGCTACTGAGAACCCGACACATTTATTTCCCTCTGCAGATCAGCCTTCCTTCCACTGGATGCTGCCCGGGGGGTGGAGGGGAGATCCTATCTAAGGCTCTCACCGACCACCCAGATGCTGCCTGCCTGGTGTGAGGGGAGCTGGGGCCCAGCCTGCCCCGTGGGTTCCCTTGCCCCTGCGGTGCGCCCCCTCACCCCTCAGTGCTGTTCCTCTGTTCTACGTGGCCGAGCCTGCCCGGTGGCTTCCACCCCTCCCAATGGGGCTCTGAGCGGGGCTCACCTCCCTTGGGCCAGGCCTCTCAGACACCTTGGCACCCGCAGGTGTGCAACATTCCTACCATTCTTTGTGCATTTGCCAGCCTGAAAGCTGGGGGGAGGGTGCAAAAACAGTTTTAAGTCCAAGGAAGAGAGCCAGAAGTCCTCTTGTTTCTTAGTGGAACAAATTCCTTAAACAGTAGTTTTTGAGACGCAAATTCCTTTTTAAATGATCAGTCCATGAAGGCGAGAGCAGAAGGGGCAGGCCTGGTCAGGGATCTCAGTCTTGTGGCTTGTGCCTCCTGTGATTTGGAGCAAGTCTCTGTCTCTTTCTCAGCCTTAGTTTCCCTATTTTAAAATAAAGGACCAATTCTAAGGGCCAGTGCCCTCCCCTGCAGGGTGGGGTGGAACTGTGTGATTATTTGGTGCCCTGTAAACCCACACTTCCTGGAGGGTGGACACTGCCTGGGACAAAGAAGCCCTCATTCCTCCTGACCACAGGCCGCTGAGACCGCCTGAGGCAACGGACAGAGGGAATGGGGTTGCCCAGCCCTTCTGCTGCCTCACCTGTCAAAAGCAAAGCTTGAATGGGAAGAGACTCAGTTACCCCTCTACATCTGGCAGGGTCGGGGATTTTGGTGAAGGAGGCTCCAGCTCTCCTGGTGGGAATTAGAAAGGCAGGTGTGAAGGAGAGGCCAACTTTCTCCCCTAGAGACAGCACCCCTTGTCTACTGTGGAGGAGTGAGTGACCCAGAAGTCTCCTATGGCCCCTTGAGAGGCACAGAAGTTCTGAGAGGCCTGCCACGACAGCAGGGCCTGGAGGCAGGAGGAGGGGGCTGCTGGGCAGGGGTGAGAGTCAGCACACATCTAGAAGACAGGGGCATTCAGAGCTGAGGAGCAGAGGGGAGGGACAGCTCCACGGAGGACCATGTACACTCTAGTCTGTGCTGATATTGTCCCATGGAGTTGTGCAGTGCACAACTTGCACAGCTGTACAGGGGGATCCTGAGTGTGCTAAGGCACTCCCACAGGAGGCTCACAGGGCTGACCTCCCCTTCCCTACTGCTGGGAAGACCCAGGAGCTTTGCCTTAGCCCCCAGTGTCATCTTGGGAAGAAGGAGAAAAATGGAGAAATATCCTGATTGGAAGTTGAACTGAACTTCCCATTCTCCCACCAGAGACTATGAAAACAAGAAAGATCATTTAAATAGTGCTAGATTAAGCTATTTTCAAAGTTTGGAATGCTGTTCCTGCTTCCCAGTAGGGCAGAAGCTTGTGAGCAAAATTAGGTAAGTTACAGACAATTAAGAAGCTCCATTAACAAAATGCCTGAGCAGAGCTGTGTACTTTCTCAGCCCTAGAGAGTCGGGCTCAGGTGCAGGTAGAGGGTTGGGGATGCTGCTCCTCTGGCCCGCCAGCAGCGGAGTGAGTCACAGCCCGACTGGCCAATCAGAACATCCCTTCCTCCTGTCAGGGCTCAGTGTGCCACCCCAAGGGGACATTTTTTTTCCCCCAGAAAAAGAAATTGCTCCCTTACATAGTGGGGAGGAGTTTGTAAACCAAGCACTGCTGGGGGCCACTCCATGAGCCTGGGAGGGAAGCTAATTCAGAGGAATTCAGAACCATGAGATGGGGAGAGAGGGAGGGGGTGAAGGGAAGAAAGAAGAAAAAGAGAGACAGAGAAACGGGGAGGGAGAAAGCGAAGGAGAAAGAAAAAGAAAGAGAAAGAGAGAAAGAGAAGGAAGGAGGAAAGGAGGGAGAAGGAGAGAGGAAGGGGGAAGGGGAGAGAGAGAGAGAGCCAGGGAGAGGGGAGGAAAGAGAATGAAAGAAAGAGGCAGAGAAGGAGAGAGAAGCCAGAAGGAGAGAGGAAAGGACAGAGGCAGAGAGACAGAGAGGGGAGGGGAAAGAGAAAGTTTCAACCTGTGGATCCAGTGGTGTCTAAAGTCTACATCTGTCCCGGCCGTCAGTTACCAGTTACGTTAGCCAAGTCCCATTTCTCCCTTTGCCTAAGCCAGTCCGTCACTTGGGACTTACAGAGAGCTGTTCTCTGCTGTGGCTGTTGGGAGCTTCAAATGTGCTTCATCTGAATTGAGATGTCCTGTGTGTGCAGAACACACGTCAGATGTAAAATAGTAAACGTTTTAAATGAATTACATTTTGAAATTAGGATGTTTTGGATATATTGGGTTAAATAAAATATGGTGTTAAAATTAATTTTACCTATTTATTTTGCTTTCCAAAATGTGGCCACTAGAAAATTTAAAATGACACTCCTGGCTCATGTTGTGTTTCCATTGGACAGGGCAGGGCGAGACCCATTTTCTGGGTATGAAAGATATACATTGTAATTTTCCGTGGGGAGGGGGTTGTCTATCTTAACACCAGCTGCTTCTGAAGAGAATGATTTCTGTGAAGCAGAGCGGGGCTTGGCTTTCTGAGTAGATGATGGATCTCATTTGCAAGTTTGGGGTTAGACCTAAGGAAGAGAAGAAATGCTTTGCTTTTTTTTTTTTGAGATGGAGTCTGGCTCTCAAGGCTGGAGTGCCATGGTTCGATCTCAGTTCACTACAACCTCTGCCACCTGGGTTCAAGTGATTCTCCTGCCTCAGCCTCTGAAATAGCTGAGATCACAAGCATGTGCCACCACACCGGATTGATTTTTGTATTTTTAGTAGAGATAGGGTCATGCTGGTCTCAATCCCCCTGCCTCAGCCTCCCAAAGTGCTGGGATTATAGGCATGAGCTGCCGGGCCGGCTGTGCTTTGCTTTCTGTTGTCTAAACTGCTTTACTCAGAATTCACGTAACACCCAATTCATCCACTTACAGTGTATAACTCAATGTCTTTTTCTGCCTTCACAGAGTTGTGCAACCATCACATCTATCTAATTCCAGGACGTTTTCATTACCCCAAAGAAGAATCCCGTATGTCCTCTTTCCTCCATATCCCCCAGCCCCTGACAACCAGTGGTCTGCATTCTGTCTCTGCAGATTTGCCCATTCTGGACATTTCACGTGAGTGGCATCATGAATTAGTTCTTTCTGATGGCCTTCTCTCACTGAGCATGATGTTTCCAAGGTTCGACCTGGTTGTGGCATGCGTATTTCCCTTTTCATGGCTGAATAATATGCCACTGTAGGGTGCACCACATGCTGTGTGTCCACTGGGCAGTGGATAGGCATTTGGGCTGTGTCCACTTTTTTGCTATACTGAATAATGCTGCTGTGAATATTCAGGTACAATTTATGTGTGAACATTCATTTCTCTGTTGTAAAGAGTTAGGAGCAAAATTGCTGGGTCACATGATAATTTCATATTTAATCATCTAAGGAGCTGCCAGTCTATTTTCCAAAGCATCTGCACCGTTTTACATTCCACCATGTATGGAAATTGATGAGTGTCCCAGTTTCTCCACTTCCTTGCCAGCACTTGTTCTTACAGGTTTTTTATTCTAACCATCCTAGCAGGTGTGAGGGGCCCCTGATTTGCATTTCCCTGAGGGCTAGTAATTTTGAGCATCGTTTCATGTTCTTCATGGTCACTTGTATATCTTCTTTGAGAAAAGCCTATTCAGGTCTCTTTCCCAATTTTAAATTGGGTTGTCTCTTTATTATTGAATTATAATAGTCCCATATATATTCTAAATACAAATCCATCATCAGATTTATGATTTGCAAAATTTTTCTCACATTCTTTGGGTGATCTTTTTACTTTCTTAATGGTGGCCTTTCAATGCTCTGCTTTTTTTTTTTTTTCCTTTTCTTTTTTATTCCCCCCACCCCCCTCCCAATGCACTGCTTTTAATAAGAGAATGAGAAATCTGAAGTTAGTTTCAAGGGTAGGGCATGGGATCCAGGAGAGGGAGAGTGGAGCTGCAGGCAGGGCAGTGCCCAGGAAAGACAGCAAAGATGATTCTCAGAGAAGACAGAGGAGGAGCCACAAGGAGGGCAGGGCCAGGGAAGACAGAGAAACGCCAATGCTGGGAACCAGAATTCTGAACACAGTTCCTTTGAAGCGTCTTTTGGTGATAACCCGTCTCTTTTTCTCTGATGTTACCTTTGATTCATTTCACCCTCTTTCTTGAAGGATAGTTTTGCTGGGTATGCAATGCTAAGTGGAGCCATTTTTGCAGCACTTTGAAGACATGAATCCACTGTTCTGTGGCCTCAGTGGCTGCCATGAGGAGGTGGGCTGTCAGTCAAACAGTCTTTCCTCAAAGATGATTTTCTTTTTTACCGGCTATTTTTGGGATCTTCTTTTCATCTTTTGTGTTCTGCAGTTTGGATACAATGTCTCGTCGACCCCTGTGTCACAGCTGTGGAAGATGTTCTGGATATCAACGCTTCCAGTGGGGGGTCTCCTGGAGAGCCCAAGAGAGGTCCATTCTCAGCCTTCCCAGTGATGGAGTGAGTATGCCATTCCCACGGCTCCACAGCTTTCTCCTGCATCACTGTACTGGTGTCTGTTTTTTACAACAAATCTTTGCTGGACAGGGGCCCTCACCCACTGCCATGATCCTGTGAGCAGCATTTTTGTCCTTCCTCTGAGTCCCCAGGCTCTGACCTCAGTACTTCTGATGAAGGTGTGAGGGGTGGGGTTCACACTTCCCTCAGGGTTTCTCCACCCCTAGTTTCCCATTCTGGCTCCCACCCACTGAGTGAACACTGTGAGGGAAGCAGGGAGCTCCTCTTTGGCCCCCTTTGGAACCTGGCCATGCTGCTTGATCACGGTCATTTCCATTAGCGATCTGAACCAGGGCAGCAGGATGCAGATGGGGAAGCATTACTGTTGCACCCCACCGGAGTTTGACAGCTCCTCCTAATCAGCAGAGCTCCTCCTTGGCCTTTATCATAAGCCAGGGTCGTTTCCAGCAGTCCCTAGCTCAGGTTACCAGCAGAAGTGAGTCTCTGTCTGCAGTCTTGTACACCACACTTAGGACAGGCGTCTGTACCCAGAGCTGCTGTAGCCACCAGCAAGTGAGAGGTTGGAGTGTTTTGTAGCTTAACCACCCACTAGTTGAGATTGTCCCCTCTGCCTCCACCCACAGAGTTCAGTGATGGCTGGGGGTGCCTGCTTGGACAGCAGTAGAAAGGGCAGGCAGCATGGCCCCTGCCTCTTGGCAGCGTAATCCTGGATTAGGAAGCTGCCGCGTGGCTGCAGAGCCACTTCATTCCTGGGGCGAGTTCCCAGCACACCCGATAAAGGCCCATTAAATCTCCCAGGTGGGGGCCCTTGAGGGTTGATAGGCAGTCATTCTTGACTTTTGAATTCCTGCCAGTTGAAATACTTCCCATAGCAACTGACTCTCAAATGCCTTCCATGGTGAGGATGGGTTGGAGTGCAGATCCTCAGGAAGGGGCATCATGAGGGTGGATGGCCAGTCTCCCTGGGGTGGGGCTTCTGGGTTCTGACCCCTGGGTTCTGACCCCTGGGTTCTAGGAACTAAATAGCCACCAGGCCTAGGAATTCTAAGCTTTGCTGGTCTGAATTCTCCATCCACTGCAACTACTCCAGTGCCTTTTTCTCGGTGACCCCCTCCGTGTTTGAATGGCCGTTTCCAACAGTGGCCCCTGTCCCTCAGTCCTGCCGTCTTTTCCCCGAAGTGCACATCACCATCATTTTATCTGGTTTTTGGCCTGTGAGAACAAGGGTTTTGTCTGTCTTAGTTCCTGCTGATTCTTTAGTCCCTGGGACAGTGCCCAGCACACAGTAGGTCCTCAGTAAATACCCAGTGATTGGAGGATTGAATGACAACTAAAGATTGGTCTTTGCACACGCATGGCTGTGCTTCTGTGCACACATCCTGCTTGTCTCCAGCCAGACAAGTGTGCAAGGTTGTCCCCCACTCTCCTGGCACCATGGACACCTCTCTGAGATGATATGAACTATAAGCATAGCCATTCCTAGGGCTTTGCAAGACCCGATAATTGGGCACAATGGACAACTTCTCCCCTCCCAGGATAGAACTTCCATGCTTTAAAGAATCACAGGCCTCCCCACCCACCTGTGGGGTAGTGACTGTGGCCACCAACCCTGCAGTGCCCACAGAGCTCTGGGTGCGGGCTCCATGAGACCTCCCCATACAGAAGCCACCACGGGCTTCAGGTCAGGAGGTTCCAAGGCTGTCAGGGCAGTGATTGCGAAGTTGTCCTCGTCATACCCTGTGCTGTTCCTTGCAGGAAAACACAGAGTTTATGTCCCATCCCATAAAACCAGCTGCCCTGTGACCCACTTTGGCCCATAAAGTGTGGCAGAAGTGCTGGTGGTCGCCCGGAGGTGGTGCCGCTCTGTCTGGAATCAGGAGAACAGGCCTGAGAGCCCGCTGGGGCTGAGTCTGGAAGGTCATCAGCGTTCCAGTTCCCTGTCCACCCAGAGTGCATCCAAGGGCCAAGGACCTGGGGCCCTTCCCATGCCTGTGGCTGCTGCTAGGAGCAGCCTTGAAGTGCACAGGACTACGCTGGCTTGGCTGTCCGGGATCTGAACTCCCTCCCCACCCTGGGCAGCTCTCCCTGCTGAGGTTCAATCTTCCCTTGCAGGATTAGGTAGGTCCAGGCTCCCTTCCCAGCCTCCTTTGCGGCAGCACAGGCAGCATGGAGGCTCTGGTCAAGGTCAGCCCCACCAGCGGCTCCCTGCTTAAGGTGGGCAGTGGTTGTGCAAGGGCGCACCCACTGTTCCATGGCAGCCCCAGGGGGCTCCTCACCAGCCTGGGCCGGGGTGTGGTTTTTGGCTGTGGTCCTGGCTGTGGCTTTTCCTGCCTTGTTCCTGTTTCCTCCAGGTCTCCTGGAGAGCTTCTGAGCTGGCCCTGTCAGTGCATAGTGTCTGATATTTGCAAGTAAGAGCCCTGATGGTGTCAAGGTCCCTGTGTGGGCCAGGCCCTGGAGTCAGATTGACCAGGGGCTGGGCCAGTCAAGCAGCACTTCTCTCTGTGCTGCCCAGGACACCCATTCTCTGCAGTTGGATGAGGCAGGGTCAGGAAATAGGGGAGGACCTGCGTGCACTCCCAGATGGCAAATAATGTGCCCCACATGTGTTCCCATGGGGCAGCATAATGGCCCCTGTCCAGGGACTGTCTCCCTTCCCACTTAGAGTCTTGAACCCATGACTTGCTTTTTCTGAACCTAAGCACATCATCCCCAAACTCTGCCACCTCAGTCCCACTGGCACCCCAGGCACCCTCCCCACACCTGCCTGGGGCTCCCCAGAGCTCCTGAAATATCCCAGCAAACAAAAACATCCTCCCGGGCAAAGACGCTGGCCTTTTTTTCCTCCTCCACCTGCCCACCCCCAATACAGAGTCTTTGCATCTCCTGCAGGCAGCCCCGTGGGTGTCAAGCCCCCGATGAGCCGAGCCTCTGGTGGGCCACATGGGATTCATGCTGTAACTGGTGCATGTCCTGATTCTCAGATTTTCAGTTTCCATCACGACAAGGTGCACCCTAGGAGGCTTATGTGTGTTACACTGTTCCTCATGTCTCCCTTTTGTATACTCAGGTACCAGTGATGGGTCAGTCCTTCCAAGACACCCTCTAAGAGGCCAGGGTCCCTGACACTCACCAGGGCTCACTCCACTGTCATAAGCCCAAGTCCCAGGTGAGTCTTTGTTTGGGACTTCCTCCACTCCTTCAGTGTTCAGCCTTCATGGAGGCTAAGTTCTCTACATACAGTTCCCCGGCACCATCCTTGGTGTGTGTGCCCAGGAGGCCCAGCAGAGATGTTCTCATGGCCCGTGTGGTGACCTTGTAGTGCAACTTTGGCCAAAAACTGTTCCCTAGCCACAGAGCAACTGGGTCAGCCAGAGTTCCCAGCTGCAGGCAAACAGAAACGAGCTCTGATTTGAAGGGAATGGAATCTATTGAAAGGCTATAGGGGACCTCACAGAGCCTCCAGGAGTCCACGCAGCCAAAGCTGTGCTGTGAGGCTGGGCTGAGGCGCACGTGGCTGCTGGCCTTGTGTATTTGCCAGTGTCGGAGCACCCTTGGCCATCCTGCAGTCCCTGCTGCAACTTCAGCGGCCTCTGATGCCCTCACCGTGGCCCTTGTGTCACCAGCTTCCCAGTCAAAGTTGGGGGTGGGCGTTTCTGGTGGTGGAGCCGAGGCCCTCCTCTCCAGCCCTGCACACCACGGGGAACTTGTTAATGCCCAAATCTCAGGCCTCACCACGGCTTGGGGAGAACCTGCATTTTAACTAGATTCCCATTGTATTAATTATCAATTCCCATGTAACAGTTATCCCAAAACTCAGTGGCTTAAGACAACAAACGATGGTCTCACACTGTTCCTGAGGGCCAGGGAGTGGCTGGGCTGCCAGCTCTGCTTCACTGTCTCATCAGGCTCTAGCTGGCTGCAGGCTTGGCTGGGGCTGGTGGGTCTACTCCCAAGGTGACTTGCTCACTGCTGGTGTTGGCAGAAGGCCACGGCTCCTCATCGTGGGGACTCTCCACAGGACGGCTTGAGTGTCCTTGCAATATGGTGGCTGCTTCCCTGGAGCAAGTGACCCAAGAGAAAGCCATGTGTGGCTTAGCCTTGCAGGTCACGTATGTTGGCCCCATTCAGCTTGGGAGAGACTGTGAGGCAGAGGTGCTGAGGAACTGGGATTTTGTGGAGCTCTGCTCACAGAGTTTTCACCTTGCAGTACAGCCAAAAATGATGATTAGGATTATTCTCTTGTTCTTTTTCTAACCTACTGAGTTGGATGTTTAATTCAATTATTTACATTGCTTCTTGTTTATTAATATAAACGTTTAAGGCTATGAATTTTCCTCTGAGGAACAACAGCTCCACAGTAGTGTTTTTGTTATTTCTGGATATGTCAAATTTGGGATTTGATTTCTTCTTTGATCCAAGTTTTGCTTAAGAGCTTTAAAATTCCAAGCAAACCTTTATATTAGTTATGTCTGGTTTTATTGCATTGTGAATAGAGACTTTTTTCTTTACTTTTTTTTTAAACAAAATAAAGTATACATGGCTTAAAAATTGATTGTAGCATTATCAAGCGTAAAACAAAAATCTTGTGTCCCCTTTCCTTCCCTACTTCAAGTCCACTTAGTCCCCAAGGCAACTGTCTTCAGCCCCCTTAAATGGCTTTTCTGTTATGTCCAACCCCAGATCTGAGGAATAGCACTGCAGATATTAGGCACTATCTGCTGACTATCATAATTGTAAGACCAGGACGCAACTTTTTATCTTCCCCTCCGTCATACATATGTCCCCTCTCCCTGTCCTGTTCTTGTAGCCATATCATGAGTTTTGGTTAAATTCATTCCTAGCATTGAGATTGCTCTGGTTGTGTAAATATTATTCATAGATGAGTCCCATAGTACACCATGATTACATTGATTTTCTTATGCAATTTTGTCTTGGGATTTGCCCCATTTTAGGAATTTGCTTGATTTTTATTACTGTTGGTTTCTCAAGCATATTTGATAATCCACCAATTTTAATTTTTTGTTGACAACATCCCTCCTGGAGCTTGAGATGCTTACACTGGCTGTCACTGTGTTCTTGGTCTCTGTGTCCTCACTTCCCTGGGAACCTGCTGGCCTTAGCTCTGGGCTCCAGCCTCAAGGTTGTTACTGAGCAAAAGGGGCTCACTGCCTGGTGTGTTAGAGCCCAATACCATGATACTGAGCTTTTGAGAAAATAAAAGCTTTATATCAATAGTTGACTCCCAAGGAGACAGGTATCCATCTCATATCTGTCACCTGGGCTGGTTTCATGGCAGCGCTTTGATTAGAGAAGATTGATGGGGTGAATTCTGGGATTGGTAGGTGATTGGCAGAAGGGGAGGGAAGGTCTGGAAAGTCCTTGAGCATGCACAGTTATCTCTTCATGCCTCCTCATGGGTCTCATGTGCAAAGTCTAGGGGGAGTTAGTCAGAAACATGCAGGGGAAGTTCAGGTCGTGACCAGTAAACTCTTTCTGCATGTACTGCAATTGGCCATCTTGGTTCCAACCAAGATGTTTCTTTTATCTCATAAGCAGGGGTAGTTTCAGCATTTCTGCAAGTTGCTTCTTGTGTTATCTGCCAAGCTGAAAACTCAAGAATTTCTGTTAGTCACTGTTTTTTAAAAAGCTCTTCAGGGCATAGTTTCAGGGTCTGATATCCTGGTTCCCCTTTCTGCCCTGGCTTGGGTGTGCACATAGACCTAGCACATTCTCCAGTAGGCTCCATAGTAAGTGTGCACAGGGGAGGCAACAGTTTTGAAGCCTTAAATATCTGAAAATATTTTATTTTACAATTACATTTTAAAATTCTTATTTTCCATGTATACTGAGGATATTTTGGCTGGGTATTGAATTCTAGGCCAGAGCCACTGCACTGCATCATCATCTTCTAGCTTCCACAGTGCTATGGAGAAGTCAGATGCCATTAGAACCTGATCCTCTGTGACCTGATCCTCTGTTATCTCCTTGCCTTTGATGTTCTGAAACTTTATGGAAATGTGCATTGGTGAAAGTCTGTCTTTATTCATTGGACTGGACCCTTTGTGAGGCCCCTCAGTGTGGGAAGCAATGTCCCTCAGTTCTGTAATGCTCTCTTTTATTATTTCTTGGATGATTTTCTCTGCTTTATTTTGTCTGTTCTGAGTGCCTGTTATTTAGACAGTGGATATCCTGGACTAACAATCTGATTTTGTTTTGTTTCTTCCTTTTGCCATTTTGTGTAACTCTTTGGAGTGTTTCCTCATTCTTATCTTCCCTTGTTTCAAGTGAATTTTCAAATTTATGTTCCACATAGTTCATTTCACAGAGCTCCTTTCTGTTCTTGTCATTTTCTTTTCTTTGCTAGAGCATCTTGTGGGTGTTCTGAGGATCTTCCCTCCTCTCTCTGAAGACATTCCTTTTGGTTTCCTGCTGAGGCCCTTTGTACTACTCCCTATTTCCCAGGCTACAGGCTTTCTTCAGGTGATCCCTTGATTTTCTGTTTATATTTAAAAGGGAGGCACTAAAAGCTGATTAAACACATAATATTTATTTGTAAGAGCCCAAATTGGAAACGACCCTAATGCTCATTAACAGTAGAGTGGACAATAGTGTACCTATACAATGGAACACTATCCAGCACCGAGAATAGACCATCTGTGTGCACAGTCATGGGGCGAATCTCAAATATGATGCTGACAGAAGAAGCCAGGCTTGAAACAGCACACCTTTGCCTAAAGCATAAAACTATGCAAAACAAATCTGTGCTGCTAGGAGTCACAATGGTGTGAATCTTTGCCTGGGGTGGCAACTGAAAGGGGCTGAAGGGGCTTCTGGGATGCCAGTTTATTCTACCTTTTGATCTGGGTGACTAAGGGCATGTCCAGTTAGTGAAAATTCACCATGCAAGACTCTCAGGATGAGTGCACTTCATTGTCCAGCAATTGTACTTTCAGCTAAAGGAAGTCCACGTGTTGGGGTGAGACTTGTGGGCTGGTGGGTGATCCTGTGGGGCCAAGCTGTTCCTCCAGAGAGCAATCTCCCATTCTCCTGCCTGGGTGACCCATTTGTCAGTGGACTGGGATGGGGGCAGGGGTCTCTTGACTCCAAGTGCAGGCTTCTCATACACTCCACTTTTTCAGTAAGGCGCCTCACTTCTGCCCTGAGGAAGGCTGAGCTCCCCACCTCCGGAGAGTCTGGATTCACTCTCTGCAGAGAATAAACCTCCAATCTTCAACTGGGATGGTATGGGATGGGGATCCAAATGCCTAGACCCTGCCTCCAGGGTATCTGGTACCTCCAATTCTTCAGGCTTCCTCGTGTTTGGCCTGATTCTGCCTGGCTTCCTTAGTTCTTGCTTTGGAGCAGTTTTTGTTTCACTGTGTTTTCTGGGCCTCCTATTAGTAAGTGAGGGACCATCTGGACTAATTTTCTAACACTTTTTTTTTTTCTCATGTTTTCTCTCTCCCTTTCCTTTTGTTCTACTTTCTTGCAGATTTCTGCAATGTATATTCTAATCTTTGGGTAGATTTTTAAAAATCAGCTATCATATTTTAATATTGTCCATTACATTACATTTTTTATTTTGAGATAATTATATTCACATGCAGTTATAATAAATAACAGATAAATTTCTATGTACTCTGTACTCAATTTCCCCCAGTGGTAATGGTTTGTAAAGCTATGGTAGAATATCACAACCAGGATATTGACATTAATGCAGTCAAGATGCAGAACATTTCCACTGCTTCAGGTATCTCTTGTAGTCCCCATTTTTTCTGACCAAAACAGCTATTCCTTCCCTCCTCCCTCCAACTTTTATCCTTGGCAACCACTAATCTGTTCTCCAGTTCTATAATTTTTTCATCTCAATAGTATTCTATGAATGGAGTTGTAGAGTATGTAATCCTTTGGGCTTGGCTTTTTCACTCAGCAGAATTATCTGGAGAACCATCCAAGTTGTTGCATGTATCAATAGTTCATTCCTTTTATTGCAAAATAATATTGTGTAGTACGACATACTACTTGTTTAGTCACTCACCTGGTGAAGGATATCTAGGTTGTTTCCAGATTTTGGCTATCACGTGTAAAGCTGCTGTGAATACTTACATACAGATTGTTGCAGGAACATACTTTTTCATTTCTCTGGAATAAATGTACAAGAGTGCAATTGTTGGGTTGAATGGTAGTTGCATGTTTAGTTTTATGAGAAACTGGTGAACTGTTTTCCAGACTGGCTGTACCGTTTTATAGTCTTACCAGGAATGTATGAACAATACAGTTTCTGCTCATCCTCACCAGCATTTGGTGTTGTCACTATTTTCAATTTTAGCCATTCTGTTAGGTCTATAGCATATCTCATTGTGGTTTGACATGCATTTCCTTTGAGGATAATGATGCTGAACATCTTTTTATATGCTTATTTGCCATCTATATGTCTCCTTTAATAATATGTCTGTTTGTGTCTTTTGTCGACTTTCTAACCAGATTGGCTTGCTTTTATTTTTAAATTTTTAGCTACCCTATTAACTGAAGGATTTTTTTTATTGCTAGGTTGTGAGTGTTCTTTTTATATTCTAGATACTAGTCTCCCATTGAACATGTGGTTTGCAAATATGTCTCCCAGTCTGTAGCTTGTCTTTTCACTCTGTTAATAGAGTCTTTTGCAAGCAAAAATTTATAATTTTAATAAAGTCCAGTTTGTTAATTTTTCTTTTTATGGACCATGCTTTCTGCGTCAGGTTGAAAAATTCTGCCTAGCTCTAGAGTTTCTGTTCCACTTTTTTTCTAACATTTTTATACTTTAAATTTAAGTCTGCAATCCATTTTGAATTAAATTTTATGTAATGTATGAGGTGTAGGCTTATGTTCTTCTTCTTCTTTTTTTTTTTTGCAGCTATCATTTAAAAACTAAATAATAGACCACTTTTAAGTTTTGGATTTACAGAGAAATTGAGCAGATTGTATAGCATTCCCATGTAAACCCATCCCTGCCTACAATTCCTCTGTTATTAACATCTCACATTAGTGGCACACTTGTTATAGTTATAACCCAATATCAGTACGTTATTATTAACTAAAGTCCACAGTTCACACTTGGTTGTATAGCTTTGTGGGTTTTGACAAATACAGAATGTGGTGCATCCCCCATTACAGTGTCACACGGGAACTCCACGGCCCTAAAATTGCCCTGCGCTTTAGCAACCATTATCTTTTCACTGTGTCCATAGGTTTGCCTTTTCCAGAATGTCACACAGTTGGGATCATACAGTATGTAGCCTTTCCATACTGGCTTTTTTCACTTAATAATATGCATTTAAATGTTCTCTATGTATTTTTGTGGTATGATAGATTTTTTTTTCTTTTTTTCAGAGACAGGGTCTCACTGTCACCCCAGGCTGGAGTGTGGTACTGCAATCACAGCTCACTGCAGCCTCAATGTCCTGGGCTCAAGTGATCCCCCTGCTTTAGCCTCCCAAGTAGCTGGGATTACAGGCACATACTACCATACCTGGCTATTATTTAAAATTATTTTTTGTAGAGACAATGTCTTGTTATGTTGCCCAGGCTGGTCTTGAACTCCTGGGTACAAGCCATCCTCCTGCCTCAGGTGCCCGAGTAGCTGGGATCACAGGTATAGACCAGATAATTTCTTCTTTCTTGTCTTTTTTTTTTTTTTTTTTTTTTTTTTTGTCACTGAATAGTATTCTGTCATGTGGACAAACCTCATTTGATTATCCATTGACCTATTGACAGATGTCTTGGTTGAGTCCAGTTTTTGACAAATATGGATAAAGCTGCTATAAACATAGCAGTAGGTTTTTGTGTGGACATAAGTTTTCAGTTCAGTTGGGTAAATACCTAGGAGTGTGATTGCTGGATCATATGGTAAGACTATGTTTAGCTTCGTAAAAACTGTGTCTTCCACAGTGAGTGTATCATTTTGCATTCGCACCAGCAATAAGGGAGAATTTCTGTTGCTCCACATCCTTGCCAGCATTTTTGTGTTTTTTTTTTAAATTAGCATACTGTTCTTGTTTTATAGCTGTAGTATTTCTCTCATTTCTATAAAACTATTAATTAGAATTTTTGGTAAATTTCCTTTTGTTTCCTGCCATATTGTTGGTTTCTTTCCACCTCTGTTTACTTTGTTTTCCGTCTCTCAAGCTGGGGCTTTCTGCAGATGTCTGGTCATCCTCAGCTCCCCATTCATCAGCAAGAGCTGATTGGAGGCTCACAGACTGGGCTTCGCTTTTTGGTTAATTGCAAGTGAGAGCAGCTGTTTGACTGCAGGGGACCACCGAAGGTCTCCTACTTGGTAGGGGAGTGGCCTCCTTCCTGCTGCCCTGTGTTGGGCAGAGGAGGGGGCTGGGCTGGGGGGATTTAACCAGTAAGTGTCCAGACTTTCATAGAGTTACCCTTGTGTCCCCATGCCTCCCCCATCTCCCACGTTCGCTACATCCACGGAATAATCTACAGTCTCCCGCTGGAGTTGGGGTGGCACCTGCCTGGGTGTTGAACATGGGCAGGGTCAAGCGATGGGCTTTTTGAGTAAAGATTTCAACCACTTCCTCTGTGGTCTTCTGGGCTCCTCATCCCTTGCCTTGTTGCTGCTATCAAGTTCCGAGCCTTCCAGGGTTCTCTTTGGGGAAGACAGGCTAACTTCCCGTCTGCAGTGCTTGCCCTGAAGGGCGAGCCTTTCGGATCTGTTAAGTCAGATGTCTTAACTCTATTCTTCCACAGGCAGAAGGTCTCTATCTTCTGACATTCCCATTTATACCTCCTATGTCAATGTGGGTTTACAGTTTTAAAACATTTTAATGCTTTAGGCAGAAGCAGAAACTTATATGGTCAGTCCATCCATTGCTTTTAAACAAAATCTCTCAATCATTTTATAATGATAAAGTTCGTGGATACAGGCCATGTGCAGTGGCTCACGCCTGTAATCCCAGCACTCTGGGAGAATGAAGTGGGTGGATCACCTGAGGTCAGGAGTTCTAGACCAGCCTGGCCAACATGGTGAAACCCTGTCTCTACTAAAACTACAAAGATTAGCCGGACACAGTGGCATGTGCCTGTAATCCCAGCTACTTGGGAGGCTGAGACAAGAGAATTGCTTGAACCCGGGAAGCAGAGGTTGCAGTGAGCTGAGATTGTGGCACTGCACTCAAGCCTGGGTGCAGAGTCAGACTCCATCCCAAAAGGAAAGAAGGAAGAAAGGAAAGGGAAAGAAAGGAAAGTGGATACAGAAATATCTTAAACAACACAGACACATGTAAAGCAAAACGAACAAGCAAACACAAAAAAGTGACATTTTCTCAGCACCTTCTGCCACTTCCCCCTTCCATAGATGTCATACATTAGCTATGAGGAATGTGTCCTTCCAGACCTTTCTCTGTGCCTGTGGACAGCTGCAGACTGAGAATGTGCGCCTTTGTGTACACGTTCCCTGGCTGTCCCTGTGATTACATTCTTTGTCTAGAAGAGCCCTCCTGGAAGGCACTTCCTGCCCCATGGTGTGCGGGTGGTGGGGGGCTCTGGACTATGAGCTCTCTTAGTGGGGGATTTGCCTCAGGTGCTGAGACAAGGTCAGCAGTGACTGAGTAAGACGAAGGCCTGTCGGGTTTTGCCTGGTGCGGCCTCCTCTCCCAGCCGTCCTTGCTCTCAACTCCCTGTCAGGCTGGCAGAGGCTGTCAGGTCTGCAGCAGGGAGGAGGACTCCCCGCCCGGTGCTGCTTCCGCCTGTCCTTTCCCAGATGTGTCTCTGGGCCTCCCTCCCCGTCCTTGCCACCTCAACGTTAGCTCCTAGAGGAGCTCTGGACATACTCTTAGTCTTAACCCTGAGTTTTTTCAGGTCCCATGTACCAGGGATGCTTTTCTAAGCCAAAGGGCATACAACTGCCCAGTCCTCTTTAAGAGCAGTGTGGTCTTTTATGGCAAGAATGTATCATAAGTTATTTACAGTCTCTCGGGTTGGTTGGTTTGTTTGTTGAGACAGGGTCTCCCTCTGTCACTCAGGCTAGAGTGCCGTGGTAGGATCTCAGCTTACTGCAGCCTTGACCTCCTGGCCTCAAGTGATCCTCCCACCCTAGCCTCCCTGTAATTCCTGTAGCTGGGATTACATGTGTGCACCACCATGCTTAGCTAATTTTTAAATTTTCTGTAGAGACCAAGCCTCCCCGTGTTGCCTGGGCTGGTCTCAAACTCTTGGACTCAAGCAATCTTCCTGCCTTGATCTTCCAAAGTGCTGGAATTATAGGTGTGAGCCACTGTGCCTGGCCTACATTCTCTTGACAGAATCTTAAGAAGTCTAATTTTTCTTGTGAAAAATCTATTGAAAAATCTTATGAAAAAAGCCGTTTTGAACATGCATTTCATGTTATTTTGTGTGTATTAATATAACATATATCACTCTATATTACATAATATATAATACACATATGTGTGACTCGATATGTATGTGTATAACATGTTAAATTTATGTTTCATAAGTATTTCAGCCCAACAGATTAGCTTCAAAACAATGTACACCAATGTTTACTTTCTCTGTCCGCCTCTCCCTCAGGACCAGGCACAAGGCTGACTTGGCACATTCTCCAGAGAGGAGTGTGTGGTGCGGGATTGTGCAGGTGTTGCGGGCCTGCGGGCCCAGACAGGGCCGTTCACACACAAACAGACCAGATTATCACAGCCCGTCCTACCCTCCATGAAGATCACCCTAGAGAGGCCATGGTAGACAGCACTCTCTGGGTTCTTCTGGAAGTACTATATGAAGCAGAGAATTAAAAAATAGAACTTTTATATCCCCTCCAAGATCCCCATGGGGTTTTGAGAGGTCCTTCTTGCACATTGATTCTTAAGGATGTTTTGCCTACCTATTTGTGTCATGTTACCCTTAAGTCGATAGTGCGGTTTCTCGCTCCAGCCTCCTCCAACCCCTGCACTCGTTCTCCTCCTCTAAGGCTCGGAGGCCTCCTTCTCAGTGGTTTTTGAGGGCTCCCTTTTCCCAACCTGCCCCTTCCAGCTGGGACAGTCCCCCTGGTCCCTGACATACTGAAGAGGGAAGCTGGGCATTGCTTTTAGTACCCAGCACCCTCCCTCCCCGCCTTCAGTTCAGTGGGTGCCTTGTGGACACAGCCCTGATGCCATGTGGTGCCGTCCACAGGGCACAGCATCATGGCTCAGCGCACATGGCCAATTACAACAAATAAACACACAGCAAGAGGCAAAGGTTGGGGAGGTGCCACTCTCAGGATGTCGGCAGGGGCAGAGGTCCCACCCCCAAGTGCTGGTGGGCCATGCCTCTGGGACCAGATGCCCCCTCAGCTAACAGTGCGTCACAAGGACCTGAGCTGAGGGCAATCCAGAGGTGCTTGGGGCCAAGGCTTGTTCCACTGGTGATGCAGGCAAGTGTGCCGGCCAATAGCTATCTCTCCAGCTGGTTGATTAGCAGCTCCCAGGGGACAACCACGGATTCTGCCAGAGAGGACGTGAGGGGCCCACATGCGAGTGACCACCAGCGAGTGACCAGCTTAGGACCTCATGACTTGTAAGTAGCTCCTGTATGCACTGAGCCATGAGTATTCAGCATGCCGCCAGCTCATGCATATTTGGTGTGTCATGAATATTTTGTGCCTGCTTGGCCCTTCCTCATCTTTATCTGTGCCCCTCGCACTCCCAGCATGGCTTCTGCACCACTCATGAGCTTGCTTGTTTGTGCTTCGCTCTTCAAGTCCACCCACTCCCTTGTTGTCTTTCTTTCTCTTACAAAATTGAGAAGGCCCATTTGGGGGATATTCGAATATATTTATTCTCAAATAGCAACTATTCATCAATCTTCTTCAAAATAATTTTATAAAATTATGTCATATACTGCACACATCAAAGTATGTATAAAATATATTTATATACTTTTAGAATCCTAACAAATACCCGTGCCTCCTCTCAGGTGAACAAAAGTGACACTAGTATTCCTCTAAAGCAACCCCTTGGCCCTCCCCTTCCTCCCCCAGTGTGGCCCCCTCTTCTGTAGTGCATTGCTAAACACGTATTGGCTTTTAGTGACAGTTCCATCCCTAAACAGTGTTCTATCTGGCTTGTGAGTTTCTGAGTTGAGAGGAATGCAATCACACCACACACATGTTCTGGGATCTGCTTCTCTTGCTCAACATCATGTTTTTGAGGTTGATTGGGGTTGCAGGGATTCCTTCAGGGAACCAGCTGCTCATGCTTGCCCGGGATTGAGGGGTTTCCCAGGACATGGGGCATTCAGTGTGGACGCCGGGTGAGTTCTGGGGCAGGCCCCACTCATTTCGCTGCTGTAGACAGTCCTGTGGTGTGAGCCTGCCACAACTTGTGGACATTCTGACTGCTTTAATCTTTGAGCCATTTGAACAGGGCTGCTTCGTGGAACATTCCTGAATGTGCCTCTGGGTGCTGGGAGGCCAGGTGGGTGTGTGTGGACACCTCCAGATGATAGCACACTGTTCTCCCAAGAAACTACAGCCATTCATCCTCCCTGGTTGAGGAGAGGAGGAGCACGGCCACTCCTCTGAATCCCCACTGACACAGGGTGTGGTCCAGTTTCTAATTCTTCTCCATTCAGTGGTGAGAAGTCGATCTCATGTGATTGTCATTCAGATCCCCAAAGTTACTAACACGCTTTGTCGGCTATTTCAGTTTTCTTTGTGAGGAATGCCTGTTCGTGTCTTTTGCCCATTTTCTTTTTATCACAGTCTTCTTACTGACTGCTGGAGTCCTTGATATATTCTGGATATTAATCCTTTGCAGTTACATGTGTAACAAATATATCCTCACAACTTGTCATTTGTGATTTCATTTTTTATGGGGCTTTTGGTGAACAGAGATTCTTTATTTTAATGGAACTGATTTGGTTTCTTCCTTTGTTTCTGTCCATTTAAGGGCTCTCTCCTAACCCCAAAGTCCGGAAGACTTTCTCCCATGTTGCATTCTGGAAGTTTCATAGTTTGCTTTCAGCTCATTTTGGTTGATTGTTGTGTGGGGTGTGAGGCAGGAGTCCAGCTTTATCTTGACTCTCATAGGATCACCAATGAACAACACTGGTTTTTGCACTAATCCATTCATTTTTCCACTTCCCATAGCCACGCAAGACTGCCTCTGGGCTCTCCTCTGTTCTCTTTGAATGGCTTTCCCTCTGCAGCCTGGTGCCTGCTTGGCAGATGGCTCCAGGGGTCGCCTTTGGGAGGAGGTGTCTTTCCCCTTGGTAGCAAGGGCAAGGAGGGGTGTCCAGGCCTCTCTTCCCCCATGCAGCCTGGGCTGGGAGATGTGGGGGACAGTGTCCAGAGGCAGGGCTGGGAACAGGCCTTGAAGGCCATGGTGAGGGTGTGGACTTGATGGCAGGTACAGAGAAGCAGTGGATGCCCTTCCATTGGGGAACATATGACTGATACATGGATGACATATATGAGAGGTACGTATATGCACACATTCATGTGAGTGTGTTTGCACCTGGCTGTAGGTATAATTCTTATGGAAGCCACTTGGCCATTTGGTGGCACAGAGCTCAGTGTGGACCAGAGTGATGGCAGGGGTCAGGGCTACCTCTCAAGGGGATTCACTCCCAGCTTTACCTGTGTTCACTGAGCCCCGCCATCTGACACACCACATCATAGCTCGGTTAGGTCCATGGCTCCTCCTCCCTGAAGTGTGACTGACACAGTCACAGTCAGTGCTCAACACTCACTGCATGAGTGGATGAATGAGCTGATGAGTGGTAGGCCCCGCACAGGGACAGGCACCGAGAGGGCCATGGGCTTGAAGGAGAGAAAAATGGAGAATGCTAGGGCTAAGCTGTCTCTGACGTGACTCAGGGACCCCATCAGCGCTCCCCCTTATGCGGCCACAGCCTTTCAGGACTCCAGAAGCATCACATGCCCTTGTTCCCATCTTGACTTCCCTGCCTCCTTTCATGGAAGACAGCTCAGCTGTGTTTGATTTCCAGGGGGCAGCACGAGCTTTGATGTCCAGGGGGCAGCACGAGCTTTCCAAGGCCCCACAGCAGGTCTGTGGACCAACCAGAGCCCCCAACACCATAGCCTGGACAGAGGAGGTTCTGCTTGCAGGCCTGGCCCTGCACCCACTGACCTGTCTTTCCTCATCCCAGCCGTGTGGCATTCGTCTAATACCTTGACGTCTCTTTCTGAAGAGCCGTTGCTTGGCAATGGTTGCTAGGCAAAATTCATCATTAACCAAGAGTTAGGGTTCTTGATAGGAGGCCTTCAGGAACACTGTGGGTCTGTAGGCTGCAGTGGGCAGAGTCCTGAGATGGCCTGGAGATTCCTACCCCAGGGGTACACGCCCTGTGTGATCCCCCTGCCAGAGTGTGGGCAGGACCTGTCAACAGGATGGGACAGCTGCTCACTTGATGAGGTCACATTCAGTGGCCTAGGTGACGGACAGTCATAGCTGGGATCAGGCAGTGTTAAATTAGACTCAGCAGTCCAGAAAGAGGAGCTCCTGCTGCCTGCTGATAGACAAGTGCCACATTACCAGAGGGCCATGTGCCAGGACTGGTGGGTACTGTTCAGGAGCTGGGAGTGCCCCCCTCCCCACCAGGAGGAAGACAAGACGTCAGTGCCACCACTGCAAGAAACTAAGTACTGCCAAGACCCAGCAAACTTGCAGGAGAGCCTGGGAGCCTCAGCTGAGATCCAGGACCCAGCAACCCCGAGATCCAGCCTGGAGACACCTGTGCCGGACCCCAACCTGCATGGGCAGTGCTTTAAGTCACTTCATTTGTGGTATGCTACCCTTGCTGTGTAGCACAGAAAACGAATACATAGGCCTGGGCATGAGGTGAGGGGTCTGCTTTTAGGAGCAGCCTTGGTGTTGAGGTTGGCTGTTTGGACCAAGGAGGAGAACACAGGAGCCCCGAAGGATTGGGCCATGGCCCTGTACCCAGTGTCTCACACACAGGTTCTCAGAAGGCCCCTGCAAGGTGGGGGTCTTTGTCCCCCTTCACCAATGAGCCCAAGGTCACACACACATCCAGGGGGAAATGAGGCTGGGGCCTGAGCCAGAGGGACCCCAGCTGCTGTGGGGCTGCCCACACAGGTAACTCTGTGGATGGAGTGTTCACAGGCCACGGGACTGACATTTATGGGTACTGTTGGGACAGCCCCTGTCCCCCATCCACATCCCACCATGCCTAGGGAAGGGCAGCTTTCTACCAGTCCCGCCCAGGCTTCCTCAGTGGGGCTTCCTGGGGTGCTCCTGGTTCTCGTGTCCGGTGTAGCTCTCACCAGGGAAGATCTCCAGCTCTTCTGTTAGTCCCTCTGGCATTTAGGGCTCAGCCTCGGGTTCTGTGGGTTCAGATCTCTCTCCACAGGGTGTCAGCCATCTCGGCCACTTGCCTCCTCACCCCACATGGCCTCCAGTTGTGGTATGACAGGCTGGCCACCTCAGGTTGAGGCCAGCCACCCCTGGAGCCCTGAGTGCCATGTCAGAGCCTCTTGGCCCTGGAAAGCCGTGGGGCCATCTCTGAGAGAGGGTGTCCTGGGCTCTCAGAGGACAAGCGTCTCAAAGATCCTCAAGCAGCCCAGGAGAGCAGCCAGTAAAGTGCATGGAGGAGAAGGGGCCCCACCCTACCTGTTCCCGCTCCCGGCCAGCATGAACAGCAGTGCGAGGACTACCAACAGGTGAGAAAGGGGATGCAGGGGAGAGGGATCATCCCGGGAGGCTGCAGGGATGAAGATAAAGAATCAGGCGTCACAGTGTAAGAAGTAATATTGTTACAGTGCATGACACAAGACCTAGAAACAAGAGAGTCACAGAAACCTAACAAGGATGAGAACTTTAGAGTGTACATGTAATAAAAGATACGAAAATGAGATGCAGGATAAGGAGATAAAAGGTGAGAAATGAAAGAGCTGCCAAGCGGAAGGCTAGAAACACAAAGGAGCGAATATTGGAAACAAGGGCGAAGCTCATTGCCACGAGGTAATTTTTTAAGTAGCTGAAACCATAGGTTGACAATGAGAATTAAGGGCTAGGGAGTAATGAGTAAAAATGAATGTAACAACCAAAGAGAAAGTATAATCACAGAGCAACGTTTTAAATGATTCTCTCCTGTCCAAAAACACAAAAGTTACCCAACCACCTTCCAAATGAACAGGACCAGGAAGGAAAGAGGGAGGGTAAAAGGAGAGGCAGAAGGCAGGGAAGCTCACGTGAACGTACAAATCAATACAGTAACATAAGGGTCACGAACTGGAAAGTTACTAGTGAAATCTCAGTTTCTTCCTTCAAAAAGCACAGACCCTGTTCCCAAAGAGGAAACATCTCTGAATAACCAGACCCCTCTGGCTGGGGGCTCCAGGAGCTGCCACCGTCCTCCAGTGCAGGTTGAGGGTGCTCCAAGCCCTGTGCCCGGCTCCGGAGCTTGCAGCCTGTTGTGGATCACCTGCACACTGGCCCTCGCTGGTCTTGGTCCCACGCACAGGGCCCCTGGCATGGCTGTCCACATCTTCCCCAGCTCCCACGCCACTCCACACGACCTGCCACTGCTCTGCCATCCTCCATTTTTGCTACTCTGACTCTGCCACCCTCCAAGTGTGGAGATGGCAGAAGTTCCCACCCACAGCCAACGCCAGGCTGTCATAGTTATGGCGGTCAGAGGCTCTCAGACCTGAGCCTGCAGAGAGCCTCAAGTCCGAGCTTGCTCCAGGGTGGGGCCCCGGCACACAGAGCTAGGTATCTCCCACAAGAGCACCACCAGCTAGAACCATACTTTGAGTGCGTTGGGAGTTGCTACTCAGGAAAGGAAACCTTAAAACTGGCTTCTAGCCAGGCTTGGTGGCTCACACCTGTAATGCCAGCACTTCGGGAGGCAGAGGTGGGTGGGTCACGAGGTCGGGAGTTCGAGACCGGCTGGCTGCCAACAAGACTCCACCCTGCCCACATCCAAAGGGCAGGAGGATGGGGGGATGGGAGGACAGGAAGATGGAGGACAGGAGGATGGGAAGGCCACCCTGCAGAAGGGCATCAGATGGAAAGTGTCATCACGGTTGTCTCTGGAAAATTCCATCTGCACAGGTCCCTGCTGAGATGCTCAGAGTTGGAGAACCATCAAAGGAGCCGAAGTTGTCCTGAGAAGGGACAGTTAAGTTGGGACTTGGAAGACGAAGGGGTCATCCTGGCAAGGGGTAGGGGTGGTGCCCCAGGAGGAGAGGGCAGTGAGCAGAGGAAGTGAGGATCGGGCAGAGTGCTGGGTGAGAACCCAGTGGCCCCGAGACAGTGGAGACCTTAGCCGGGGGTGGACCACACAGCCTGGCAGGCTAGGGCAGGGAGGGTGAGGGGGGAGCCGCAGAGGCTCCGGAGCAGAGACATGCCATGAGCCGAAGCAGGAAATACATTGTAAAAGGGTGGCTGCTGGGAGGTCTGCTTTGAGGCCCCCCTTGCAATTAGCCAGACAAGAGATGACTGTGGCAGGGACAGGGTGGGGCATGTGATGACTGTGCAGAGGGAAAGGAATGAGTGATTCAAGAGAGAGGGACTGATCCAACAGAGCTCGGGCTGAAGTGGGCCTGGGGTGCAGGAAGGGCATGAGGCCCAGGTATAATTAGGGGTGCCACTTAGAGCCCAGGCATTGGTGCCACTTGTGGGCAGACTGCCTGGGGCAGCAGCCTGTGCCTTGCCACTCCAGCAGATGTGAGTGTCTGCCAGAGCGGTCTACTCCATAGACAGCCAGCTGCCCCAGAGTCCCTGAGCAGCCCCATGGTGGCTGAGCTGGTGCCTGTCCTCCAGGGGGATTCTAAGCATGGTGGCAGGTATGAGACAGGCCCAGTTTCAGCCCCAGCTCCATTCTTTACTAGCTGGGAGACCTCAGGCGAGTCACCTTGGCATTTCAGGCCTTGGTTTTCTCATCTGTAAAAGGCAATGAGGGTATGTGCCTTGCAGGGGTGTTGGCAGGATTAGTTAATGCTGTTATGGGGACAGAGCTGGGTAATGTTCGCAGAATTGGCACATGCAGGGTTCATCTACAGCCCCACGTGGGCTTAGCAGGTTCGGGGCAGGAGGAGAGAGGAGGGAGGGCCCAGCGAGGCAGCCAGTGCAGACCCCTGGGGAGTGGCAGAAGTATCTTCAGGATAGGGGCTGGGAGAGGCTCCCCCAACCCCCATCTGCCAACAACATCTTCCCAGGGACAGTGGGAGCTGCCTTTGCAAGCTCTCAGTGGGCACAGCTGCATGACTGAATGCTTCAGGGAGGAGAAGGGAAGGCAGATGCCGCCAGAGCCCTTTTCATAGTGCTGGCGCCAGCCCGAAGGTCACCAGAGCCACTCAGCTTTATGCACTCATGACAGGTGGAAGTGCCAGGGACAGACCCCACACGTGACCCTCAGAAGTCGCCGGCGTCTCATGGGATTGAACCTTGATCATCTGCAATGGCCACGCACCTGTGACCAGGCCGTCTCGGCAGGTTCTCTTTCCCCTCTCATTTCTTCATGGCCTGTGGGGAATTGTGGGCTCAGCCCCCACTGACACTACTGGCACTGGAATCCTTGTGTAGCCCTGAGGGAAACTGTTTGGAGACTGTGGGGCTGAGCAAGGGTGGGGAGGTGTGGGCCTGTCCTCGAGCTGGACTGGGGTCCCACTTGTGCCAAGTAGCCAGGCCCAGGCACTGGGGACCTCCCTTTTGTCGGATCGCACACCTGTTTACGGTCCCTGGTCACTCCCAGAACTGAGAACGGGAATGGGAAGCACAGGGACTTTTCCAAGCCAAAGGGAGAGTGGAGACAGCGCTGGAGTGCAGAGAGAAAGAAGACAGAGATGGATGGGGAAGAGTGACCCTCTGCTCCCCAGCACGTACTGGGTGTGGAACATCCGGCAGGTGGGTGTGGTGCCCCTTCCCAGGTGGGGATGCAGGCCTAGCAGGCAGGGAGGGTGTGCCCCAGACTCCGCCAGCCTCCGAGGACACAGGTACTGGGAGCTGGCCCACACTGTGGGCCAATGCAGGGCAGGGATAGGAGAGAAGCCTCACTCTTGACCACTGTAGAGTGGAGACCAGTGATCAGAGGGCCACAGCCGGCTGCTGTGAGAACGAGAGGTGCCTGCTTCCCTCCGAGGCCTTCCTCTCCTGCCTGGTGGTGGGGGGCAGGTGGAGGGCTGGGGCTGGCTGGTCCTCCTTTACTGATGTGGCCCCACCCCCGCTCCAGCCCTAGGCCCAGCCCTTGCATAGAAGGCATCTGGGGAACTTCCCTCTCCACGCCTGCCTGACTCCTCCTCCTGAAAGATGCATGGAGTGTGAACATTTCATCAAAGCAGCTTGCTTCCTGGGCTTGTAGGCGGCGGGCGCTGGGAGCCCTCGTGCCTCAGGCTGTCCTGCTGCTCACTCAGCCCTGGCCATCCCTCTGGCCTGCTGCAGGACTGGGGTGAGCAATGGGTGGTGGCTAGAGGCCCCCTGGCGTGTATGTTAGGAGGGGTTGTGGAGGGGCGGAGGAGGTGTCAGGCCAGCTCTGTGGGGTGGGCGGTGCTGACAACTGCAGGAGGGGCTGAAGCTGGGTAGGCATCAGAGTGGGGTTTGGAGTCCGAGGGCCCAGTGACTATGACTAGTTGCTCAATCAGCAAACACTTACTTATTGACCCTGCAGCTTTCCATTGTTGTTATTTTTGAAAAACAGATAATACATTTGCCTAGTTTTAAAATGAGATGGGCATTTCGGGCTATTCCTGCTCTTTTGCTGCCAGAAACAATGTGGTGTGGGTCATCTTGCTCCGAGTCACTTGGAATGTGGTAGGTACATATGCAGGGCAGAATTCCCCAGGTGGGATTGCTGGGTCAGTGGACAACACTGACGGGAATTGCGACACTGCCTTTCACAGAGGCCATGCCACGAACCCTCCCAGCAGCCAGGCAAGCAGTGTTCACTTTCCCGAGGTCTCGCCCACAGAGCAGGCTGAAAACACTTGAAGTTTTGCCAATCTGACAGAGGAAACATATTATGAAAAATATAAAGAAGTTTGGTTTGTTTGTTTTTGTCCTCTCTGAGTGGCTTTCTTACAAACAGCTTCGGGGAAGTTGTCCCGTGGCCAGCGTATAATGAGCTTATTTTAACTGCGTGTGTGGTGCGTGTGTAGGAGCATACACATGTGCGTGTGTGTGTGCTCATGTACAAGTGTTCATGTGTATGCCTGCATGTGCTAGCAAGTGTGTGCTTGTTTTACTTGGAGCATCCAATGCAGCCCTGGTCACTGGGCAGGAGGAAACTCAATCTGAGCATAGCCAGGTGCTCTCTGGGAAGACATGACCCATTCCCATGGCCCTGCTCTCAAAGATCTGAAGTTAGTGAGACTCGGCTGGTGAGTTAAAGACAGGGCCAACTCCAGAGCAGGGCAGTGAGGAGCAATGACTGCAAGTTAGGGAGCTTGGGGGTGAGGCAGGCTCAAGCAAAGGCTTGGCTCTGGCAGACAGCGTGCTTCCACTGGGTGCTCCTAAACACTCAGAGACTTCAGAAGGTAAAGGCAGAACCCACCACAGCTCTGCAGAGAGCTGGGCTAGGGGAGGTGTGCCAGGGAGCTGAGCTGTGTACCAGCCACCTCTAAACACAGGGGCCTCAAACAATACCATATACTATTTTTAGAGTTTAGTGTTGGCAAGCTGAGCTGGTAAGTATAGACTGAGCTTGGCTGGTCTAGGCTGAGCTCTATGGTCTAGGCTGTGCTTGCCTGGGCTGAGCTCTATGGTCTGGGCTGTGCTTTGCTAGTCTGGGCTGAGCGCTGTGGTCTGGTCTGTGCTTGGCTGGGCTGGGCTGAGCTCTGTGGTCTGGGCTATGCTTGGCTGGGCTGGGCTGGGCTGGGCTGGGCTGAGCGCTGTGGTCTGGGCTGGGCTTGGCTGGTCTCGGCTGAGCTGAGCTCTGTGGTCTGGGCTGTGCTTGGCTGGTCTGGGTTGAGCTCTGTGGTCTGGGCTGTGCTTGGCTGGGCTGGGCTGAGTTCTGTGGTCTGGGCTGTGCTTGGCTGGGCTGGGCTGAGTTCTGTGGTCTAGGGTGTGCTTGGCTGGGCTAGACTGGGCTCCCTGGGCTGAGCCATGCTTGGTTGGGCTGGGCTGAGCTCCATGGTCTGGGCTTTGCTTGGCTGGTCTGGGTTGAGCTCTGTGGTCTGGGCTGAGCTCTCTTGGCCTGGGCTGGGCTCCATGGTCTGAACTGTGCTGGCTAGTCTGGGCTGAGCATTGTGGTCTGGGCTGAGTTCTGTTGGGCTGGGCTGTGCTCCATGGTCTGAGCTATGCCTGGCTGGGCTAGGCTGAGCTCCATGGTCTGGGCTGTGCCTGGCTGTGCTGGACTGAGCTCCATGGTCTGGGCTATACTTGGCTGGGCTGGGCTGAGCTCTGTGGTCTGGGCTTGTTTGAGAACCAATGTCCTGTTGCTGTGTCTTGGGGCTGTCTGGTCTAGAATGACCTTCACAGGGACCACCTGGCTCCACAGGGCCTCCCATCCTCTAGCACCCTCCAAGCCATTTGTGGTCAAGCAGAGGCAGGGCTCTGAGGGAGAGTGAAGTGTAGGCTGGGCAGTGGCACATTACTCCCACCTGTGCTAGTGGCCAAAGAAAAATCAGGCCAGCCAGAATCACATGGTGGGGCAAGGGACTCCAGAGGAAGGGTGGAGCCCTGTGGCCAATTTTGCAATCCATCTTCTTTAGGAGGACAGAGTCCATGGGTGCCATGTCCCTGGGGCCATCTGTGCAAAGCTGAATACCATCAACACTCAACCCACAGCGCCTAATCTGGGGGCTGGGACTCAGCAATGGTCAGCAGGTAACTTTGCCCCCAGAGTACATGGGCCAGTTGCACCAGCAGTGGGGGCACTACGAGTACCAGGAAACGTGGGAGAAGGACTCCTGGAGAAGCAGCCTGGGCCAGGGTTGAAGGGCACATAGGCGTGCACCCGGGCAGTAGTGGTGAGGCAGGGCACTTTCTCCCTCCAGATCCTCCCTCCTGGCTGAAGGCAGAAGGCAGAGGAGACCCAGCCCTGGAGCTGAGGAGGGAGGGGATCCCAGTGTTCGAACTGTAGGCCCACAGCCCCGCATGGGCTGTTCCTGCGTGGGCAGCCCAAGGATTAAACAGATTTTGTTGGGATTACTGCTGCCAATCAAGTTCAAGTGCATTTTTAAGAGCTTAATTTGCGGCCCTAGGTTTCGAATAAAATCGTCAAGTCCAGTCGATTAAACTCATTAAGGCGGGTGGACTGGCTGGCGTTCGCACTGCCATCAGATTTGGAGAATTAATTAGGAGCCTGTTATCCTTTGTTGGGATTAGCAGAGCCAGCCCAGCGGCCCCGGGTTCCTGCTAAAAGACGGGCCCATAATCTCTTTAGTGAGGCCTTGGGAAACAGAGATCTGGGTGGCTTTTGAGCAGGAAGCGCCCACAGGTGTCTGATGCTGCCGTATGCAGACTGGCCGTGGGTCAGTCTCTGAGTGGGTGAGGATGTAACCCGAGAAGAGCCAGTCAAGGCCATGTCAGGGGGTGGTTGAGGGTTCTGATATAGCTGAGGGCAAAAACAGTAATCCTGGAGCTTCCAGGCCCTGCAGGCCCCGCCTCAGGATAGAGAGAGAAAGACAGATGAGTTTCTAATGACACTGGGTGAGCTGCTGGATCTAGCCACACCTAAAGCTTACCCCTGGACTCTTCAGTGACATGAGCCAGTCCTTTCCTCCTTGGAACAGGGCCTCTGTCACTTGTAACCAAGGGACAAATTAGTCCAGGTCTCAGGTCTCTTGCCTTCCAGAGCATTAGGGCTGAGAAGAAATTTAGAGGGTCTTTTTTCTTTTCCTGCCATTTTACAGATGGGGAAACTGAGGCCCAGAGAGAAGGACTTGCCTCAGGCTGCTGCAGATAGTAATGGCTTCTGGTCATCTAATGCCCCCCAGGAAAGAATCCTCCCCACACCTTCCTGGTGGGTCTGGCCAGGCCAGTACTGGTTGGGGTTTACCAGATGATCCTTACCAAAGGCTGACTATGTTCAGAGTGAGTGGATAAGCTGGAGACATCTCCAGGGATTGAGGGGAGCAGAGTGTCCCACAGTGCCACCCAGGGTGGGTCCCAGGTGATGGTTCTCACTCAGCCCAGGACCCTGGCTGGTGTTTCTGGGCCTGGAACTGGGCACGGCACTAGGCACTGAGCCTTGACTGGTGTCTGTTCGGATCCTCTGTCTGTCCCGAGAAATGGCCCAGCAAGGGAGATAGGGGAGGGGCTCAGAGCCAGATTACTGGGGTTCAGATCCTTCCTGGCCAATCGCTTGCCGTATGACCCTGGATTGGTCGTTTGGCTTCCTTAGTGCACGCTTTCTTCTGTGTGAGGGGGTGGTGCTCTCCTGGAGAGCATGGGGTTGGGGAAGCAGGAGGAAGCTGCATGGCCTTTTGTGACCTAGTCTGGCAGGACATATAATGTCATTTCTACTGGATTCTAGTGGTCTAGGAAGGCACAAGTGTATGCTGCTTCAAGGCCAGGAGACATAGATGGGGAGTGGCCGTGTTCTTTGCAGAAGGAGCATAGGAAATGAGAGACACTGGTGAGACCATCTCTGGAGAACATGGGCCCTCCAGTCCACGGCATGGCCCATATGTCTGAAGCAATCGCCTCTTCCTCTCCCTACTCATGTCCAGGCAGCTACCTTCTCTCTGTGCCTCAGAAATGCCAAATACACTGCCGCAGGGCCTTTGCCCTTGCTGTTTCTGTCTCCATGTGACTGGGTCCTTCCACTCTTGAAGTTCTCAGCTTCAGTGTTCCTGCCTTAGAGAGGCTCTCCCTGACCCCTGGTCTAACCACTGCCCTCTCCAGGAATGCTCTAGAAAAGTCCCATCCAAGAAAAAGAAAGATTAAGCAAGTCATATATGTAATTAGAAATTTTAGAGTAGCCGCATTAAACAAGAAATTAAATGTATGGATATATTTACATGTATATTTGTATTTACTTATCTTTAATATGTTTTTAACCCAATGTTGGAAATAGTTGTTCAGTGCCACAAAGAAAAATTAGCACTGAGATGATGGATTTTTCAGCAATGCAATTTTTACTTCCTGGACTGCAGAAAGGGTCCTCTCACTAGCCATCTTGCCGAAACAGTATAATGAAAAAAGGGAAACAGATAAATTTATCCCTTATGCGTTTAGGGTCATCCTTACTGCTGTGTCGGATCTCCGTTGGCTGGAGCCAGACCTCACAATTTAAACTAAAACCCGACTGGCTAATAACTTAAAACTCTTCTAAACGGGTAAAAGCAATGGAGAGCCACGTCCGGCACAGATATCTTGGTTAAAGTGCAAGGACATAGAATGTACTATGTGCCTGTAAGCATGGCATGTCTAACAGCTACATAGGACGGGGCTTAACAAAGTTACTAGCACACTTATTCTTTAACAAAAAAGGCAACTTTAAAAAGGAACTCTTCCACTTCCCATATCCAATTTATCCAAAATATTATTATTCAATATGTAATCAAATAATAATGTCAGTGAGGTATTCTTTTTATTGTTCTGTCTTTGAAATTGCGTGTAATTTACACGTATAACATGAGTTTAGAAACTAAATTTTTGTAGGAAATGCTTGATCTGCTTTTAGGTCTGATACAGTTTACCATTGAAGGAGGTTACTTATATCGCCACATTGTTCCAGAATAACTGAACTGATCTGAACATCAGTTTTAACATTTAAATGACTTAAAATTCAATACAATGAAAAGTCCCGGTTCTCAACCTCAGCAGCCACTTCACACATGCTCGGCAGCCACATTTGCCTAGTAGAGACCACTTCAATCATCACAGAAGGTTCTGTTGGGCTGTGCTGCCCTAGGACAGTTCTGGCCCCCGTCCACGTAGCACTCACTGCTGTCTGCGAAAATCTCACGCTGCTTGCTCAGGGAAGGGGAACCGAGACCCAGTCTGGGGTACGGGGGTGCCCTGGGTCAGCCCTACCTGCCCAGCACCTGCCTTGTCTGCTGTCTGGGCACAGATCCAACTCCAATCTTGAGTCTGTCAGAACATGTGATTCTTCCAGCTGCAGGGACTGGCTCAGAGATCGGCACCCTGAGAGTTCCCCAGCTAGGTTTTTGTTTTGTTTTGTTTTGTTTTGTTTTTGAGATGGAGTTTCGCTCTTGTTGCCGAGGCTGTAGTGCAGCGGTGCAATCTCAGCTCACTGCAATCTCTGCCTCCTAGGTTCAAGCAATTCTCCTACCTCAGCCTCCTGAGTACCTGGGACTACAGGCATGCACCATTACTCCTGGCTAATTTTTGCATTTTCAGTCGAGACGGGGCTTCACCATGTTGCCCAGGCTGGTCTTGAACTCCTGACCTCTGGTGATCTACCCACCTTGGCCTCCCAAAGTGCTGGAATTACAAGCATTAGCCACTACACCTGGCCCCAGCTTGTTTTGAGGGAAGAGATGTGAAATGTGCCTGCAGACATTGGGGCATCTTGTCAGCCACGAAGAGAAGCAGTGTGAAGGGTGAGGCTGACCGGGGAGGAGGGAGGTTGAGGTAAGAAGAGGGCTGGTGGTTGTGGCAATGCTGCTGAGTCATACCTGAAGTTGATGTCCCCCATCCATGCCCCAGATCCATGAGCCAGTAGTGAAGGACTTGGCTCTGCCAGGCAGGGTTAGTGTGGAGCAGGTCAGGCCTGGAGCCTGGGGTGGGATCTGGCACCTGTCTTACCTGTATGAGCCTGGAACAGTGGCCCAGCTCCTTGCCCAGCACTGCATGCATGGAATTATGTGTGTAATGTGCCAGGCTGGTGTTGCGTGCTCAGTAATGTGAATTCCCATCCCCCCTTCTTCTGCAGGCAGCTTACTATGGGGTCTGCCCCAATCTCCCTGCCCACATCACAGCCCCAGAAATCCCACAAGCTCCCTCATCTGTAAAGTGGGGATTACAATTTCTTCTGCACAGGCGTGTGTCATGTCTGCATTCATGTAACATGTGTCACTGTGTTATGGATTATGGATGTCACACGTGCATGTTGTGCATATATGTTGTGTGGGTTGCATCTGTGTGTCATGCTTATGTCATGTATATTTGTGTTGCATATATAGTAGTGTGCATGTTTGTATGTATGATATTTGTGTGTGGCATGTGTACGTGTGCATGCATGTTGTATGTGCGCGTGTCATGTATGTCTACGCATGTGATATGTTATTTGCTTTGTGATGTGCACCCCAGTGAGGAGTGGATGGCACAGAAGTGGAATGACATGGTTTGGATTTGTGTCCCTCCAAACCTCAAGTTGAAACTTGATCCTTGGTGTTGGTGGGAGGTGTCTGGGTCATGGTGGGGAGCTCCTCATGAGTGGCATGGTGCCCTCCCTACGGTGATGCGTGAGTTCTCGTTCCATGAGTGTTGTGAGATCTGGCTGTCAGAAGGAGCTTAGCATCTCCGTTCTCTCACTCTCTCTATCTCCGTGCGACCTCTGTACATGCAGCTCTGCTTCGCCTCCACCGTGAGTGGAAGTTTCCTGAGGCATCCCCAGAAGCAGAAGCCGCTGCTGTGCTTCCTACACAGCCTGCAGAACTGTGAGCCAAACAAACCTCTTTTCTTTATCAATTCACCTATAGAGGTGTTCCTGTATAGAGACGCAAGTGAGACCTAGCACTGAGCCTGTGCATAGTGAGTGCTTGGAAACCACGCTGACCACCAGCACCCACGTGTGGACACCGTTCTAGGCACGTGCTGGCTGCTGGCTGCTTTTGTCCTCATTGCAGCTGGGGGTGGTGTGATCAGTATCCATGGCAAGGACACCACAGCTCCACATCTCAGTAAGAGGCTGGCTTGGGGGCCACCTGGATCACCTGCTCCACCATGATGCACAGCATGGCCACCCTGTGGAGCAGCCTGCACTGCTGGTCTGGGTGAGGCTGGCCTCATGGCCCTTCTCTCTTTGTTCTCTCCAGGAAGTTCTCTCCCAGGTCCTTACCTCTCAGCTGATCAATAGCATCTTGAGCGGACTCAGCCTGGAAATTCTCATCCAATGGTTTCCTTAGCAACCAGCCCACAGGCAGCTGCCCTCGGTCAGTCTTCTTTCTGATCTGAAATGCAACTCAGAGCCCAAAGGCTTTCCTCAAATACCCTATCCGGCACCTCCCCTGCCTGGCTGGGGGCTGCAGGGTCCCTGTCTACCTCCCTTCAAGTGGGTGATGCTGATGGGGCTTCCTGCAGAGCCGGGTGAGCACAGCTAGGGCCCAAGGCAGGGCTGCAGGTAGACCTGGGTTCAGCGGCTTGGGCCAGGGTGTGTATGTGTGGGATGTTGACCAGGCATCTGTTTTAGACCAGGGAAGGCACATAGTCCCAGTTATGTGACCACCGATGTGACCTGGGCACTGGGCAACCAGAACCGCTGCTGGCCATGCGCAGTGGGTGCTGGGCCACTTGTAACATCCCGGGAGTCAGGGCTCTTGTTGTCCCCTGCAGAGAGGAGACTGAGGGAGAGCAGAGCACACAAGGAGGGAGGCCAGAGAGGGATGTGAACCTTGCTGTGTTTGAGTACAAAATATTCAGGTCATCCTGGAAGAGTGGCCTGAAGTTAGTGGGCCCCAGATGGTGTCTGGACAGCCTATGACATTGAGAGGCCCAGTGGACAATGCCTGGGGCAGGGGCCAGAGCTGGGAAGTGAGCCTGGATTGCAGCCCCCAGCCCTGGAGCTCCCTTGCAGCCACTGCCCATCCCATGTGCATTCAAGGACTCCAGGCTGTGCAGAACCTGAGCAATCCTGTGCAGAAGAGGTGCAGCACCCCTGCAGGGATGTACCGACTGGGAATTCAGGAAAAGCAGAGGTAAGGAGAAACAGAACTTCTGATTCCCAGGAAGTGTGGCGTGGGTGCCTAGGACAAGCCAAAGGGGATCACAGGACACACAGGCCATTTCAGAAGATAGGCATCTGGGACGCCAACCCATGTGTTTGGTCCGAGCCATGGCATTAGAAGCAAAGGCTCTGGAGTCAGGCCAGAGACTGAATTCTGGATCTGTCCTGCCTCGCTGGCAGTGAGACCTTAGGCAAGCTACCTGCCCTCTCTGTGCTCTGGTTTCCTCACTGTTGGGAGCATTAAGCGAGTTTATGTTAGAAAAGCCTCTCAACAGTACTTGGCATACAGTAAGTGCTTCCCGGTGTTGGTTAAGTAGAATGAGGCAGCCCTGGGGCCATGCTGGGTCACTCTAGCTCATGACTTGGCCTTGTCCAAGCAGGCACAACAGCACTGTGTCGCGGCTCGTTTCCTTGTGCATAGCTGTTCCTAGAACGGTCTCCCCTCAGGGCTCATGAGCCCACGGGGGCCATGCAGGGAGAGGGAGCCTGGAGACTGGGGAACACTGGAAAGGACTCTTCCCGCTGCCTCCCTGGGCCCACCTCAAACACATGCACACACACTGTAGAAAGTGTGAAGTTCCTCTTCAAACTTTCTCTTCTTGTTAAAGAAGAAGAAGAAGAAATGTTAGAAATAATAGTTTATTTTAAAGACTAACTTTCTTCAAAGCCTTCTTGATTTTTGCTAGCAACTATCCTATGTAGCTGTTAGATATGAGGGAGTAAGTACATTCTATGTCCTTGTACTTTAACCAAGATATTTATGTTATTACTTTTCTAAGTCCTTTTGGAGCAACTTCCTCTCCCTTCCTTATTTGGACTTCCTCTTTTCCTTTGTTCTCCATTGCCTTTGCCTATTTAGGAAGTTTTAAGTTGTTAGCCAGTTGGGTTTACTTTAGATTTTGAGGTCTGGCTCCAACCAATGGAGACTGGACACAGTAGTAAGGACCCAGTGCATAAGGAATAAATATACCTGCCTTTCCTTTGATCATTGGCACTCTCATTGCAAGACTGCTGGCAAGTAGTACTTTTTCTGCAGAAAGTAAAATGCGCTTGCTGAGAGATCCTTTGTCTCAGTGCTAATTTTTCTTTGCGGCACTGAGCATCTGTTTGCAACATGTGCGTATACAACATGTGCACATCCCTTGAGTGTGGGTGGGGAAATAGACTTGCTGTGAACCCAGCAGTGCCGGGGACTGGCAGGCCAGGCATTGGAATGTCCACTAGAGACCCTTCAAGGGCCCTGATTTTTCTGTGTGGGGCTCTAGGACAGGACTGGCTGAAACTGTGGACAAAGAGGAGCTGTCCCATTATGTGGCTCAGGCATAAAAGAAAGACAGTGTTTTTTTGTGGGAGTGGGGGGTCGGTTGTGGTGGGTATTTTTGCATCATAGAATTGCTATCTTCCAAGCCCCCATCAGAGATGCCCCATTTAAAAGGGCCCGTTGGCGCAGGCAAGGAGAAGCCACAGAGAACTCCCAGCAGACTCCTGGGTCACTGCGAGACCCTCAGCCTCTTTTCCTTGGGATTCATGTGACACCAGGGAGGGAGACCCCAAAAATGCCTGAAATGGGATTTTCCTTCCACCTCCAGCCAAGCCAGGCTCCATTTGGTTTGTAGCTAAATGAGGTGTGCCATGTATCTCTCCAGTCCTGTGGCACAGCCGGCACATGTGCTTCACTGTCATGGCACCACAGGAAGGGGGGCTTTGTCATTAGCCCCTCTGCAGCTGAGGGGAGCCTGGCCCAGAGGCTCACTCCAGGCCCAGGATGCTCCCAGAGGCTGAGCCAGGGCTGGAGGAGTGGCCCCCACGGTCACATGCACACCGAGAGGGGAGAGATGGGACCAGGACCGCAGTCAGGGCCGAAGGGGGCACAGGAGTTGGAAGGACACAGAAACTCAGCCCTTGCACTGTCCCAAAACAGGTAAGGGTAGTTCAAGAAGATATTCGGAGAGACAGAGGCCACATTGACAATGATTTTATTGTTGACTGCTGTTATTAATTTCTTATTGTGCCTAATTCGGACATGAAAACTTGCCACAGAAAGGTATGCATAGGAGGAAACGTAGTTGATGTAGTGCTCAGTGGTAGCCAGATGAGGGGGAAGTACTGTATTTAGGAAGATTTGCCAGATGTCCAGACCCTGGGATGTGGGGCTCAAGCCTGGCTTTACCAAGGCCACTGTGTGCCTCTGTGCCAGTGACTTCACTTCCTTGTGCCTTAGTTTCTTCACTTTAAGAGGACCTGCTGCACTTACCCCAGAGAGAGGTTGTTCAGATTACGTGAGGTGACGCAGGCACCCTACCATGCAGCCGCCTGGGCCTCTGCCCTTCCAGCCTGGAATCCACCTCTCCTGGTGGGGGGACAGTCACTGCTGCTGTGTGTGCCCTGGGGGCCCCCTGCTCCTGGGCATCCCTTCTTCCTGAACCCTGGCCATAGGCCTGGCACTGCTGTCCCCTCCCACACATTTTGTCTCTCAGTTCTAGGGTAACATTTGGACATCTGTGTATTTCACATGAGAGTCCTGATTTCTGGCTTCTCCTAAACTGTCAGAGCCACCTGGCCGGACTTGGCTCCTGGGATGCTGACTAGGCTAGAGAGGGCCGCCCCGTTGCAGGCGAGGGACCTGCAGGCTGGCCTCCCACCTGGCCCCTGGGGCCTGTGGGCCCTCACCTGACAGCACTTTTCCTGAGTGGAGTGGGCAGGCCACTGGATGAGGTGGGGACAAATACCTCACAGGTTTCTCCTCATTTCTGACCCCATATCCAATACGTAGGCAGAAATTGGCCTGGGGAGTGGTGTCAGGAAATGAAAGGCACCCTTCCTAGAAGGGCATCGGGGGTGGCTTCTGAGCTCACTCCCTGCCACAGGCCCAGCATGTTGCTGTGTCTGCAGAGGAGCAGACGGCCTGTGCCACTGCTCTGAGTGTCCTGGAGCCCAACAGAGGGCTCTCACTGACCCCGCAGTGATGGGAGGGCTGGCATGGGCCTGGGAGAAGTGAGCCCATGCTTGGGATCCCAGGCTGGCAGGCAGCTGGCAGGCACTCCTCCCTGGCCTGATGTCTGGCCTAGAGGGGACCAGCAAGGTTCTTCCCTGTATCCCCCTGGGGCCCAGGTCCCCAGCTGCTGCTTGCTCCACCCTCCGCCCAAAGCTTCCTTGACCAATATCTGACCTTGACATCTTGTCACCATCCTTTGAGTGTTAGTGGCATCATTTACATTGATTAATGACACCAGAGAAGCCCCTGTGTTTCTGTCTCATTCTAAAAATCTTAATTACGCCTCCGGAGGTCCTATAATCTACATCTGTGATGGGGCTTAATTTCTGCCAAGGCCTGCAAGCAGCATCTGGCTAGTGGTCCACTGGGACCTCTGACTCATTCTCCCTGTTGTCTGCTCTGTACCAAGCTCCAGGCTCCGCTGAGGACACAGAGGTGAACACAAAGTTCTACCCCTGCCCTCAAGGAACTCCCAGGCTGGTAGGGTTGGGGGATACGTACACGTGTACAACTAATTAGAATCCAGAGGGGAATGGGTTCCTTGCTAAAACAGAAAGAAGCCCAGGTCTGGGGAACCCCACAGGAAGCACCTGGCCCAGGCTACAGAGCCAAGAAGGCTCTCTGGAGGAGGGGACACCTGGGCTGGGTGTTGAAAGACATGTTTTGAAGGCTGCAGGGAGAGAACCATACAGTGGACACAGCAGCTGTGAAGGTGATGACTCGGGGCAGGGAGGAAGGGGCCATAAGGCGAGGACCTGAAGGAGGGCTGAGGCTGGGTCCAGCCGTACAGATGGCCGGCTCCTCTTTCAAGTGCATTCATGGTGTCACCAGAGACCAAGGCCAACAAGGGTGGGACAGAGAGCCCGGCTCAGGGCTCTTTCAGATCAGGGCCACGATTCCAGCTCCCCATTTCCAGCCGAGTGACCTTGGGCACATTGCAAGCCTCTCTAGGGTGCTGCTTCCTCATCGGTGAAATGGAATCTATTAGAGTTTCAGGTGGGGGTTGTCCACAAAGTGATGGCTGCAGGAGGGGGTCTCTCCTCTGTCCCACAGCTGATATCTGAAAGTGGCCCCCATTGGTGTCCTCCTCCCTCTGAGGAGACTTTGTCAAATGCTACAGGGAGCTGAGTTTGGCCCCTTCCCCTTTTTGGGGGATTCTGTATATTCTTCAAGGGTTTTGCCTGCAGAGGCTCTGGTGAGTCTGCTCACCCTGGGCCCCCCAGTGAGGAAGGAGGGATATGCAAATGGCTGCCCTCTCCTCTCCCAACCCAGGTCCAGTCCAGCTCTGTCCCTGCACTGAGCTCCCAGGGAGGGCTGCTCCTACTGGAACCAGGTCACAGGATACGGGGAGGGGCAGGGTGAGTACCCAGAGCTGGGGGCCACCTTCTCAAGGGGCTCTCGTATCTGACTGAGGGCCATACCCAGTCTGCTCAGGTCACGGTTACCATCACCTTGCTCCTGGATGTTCTGGTTCTAGGATTCCAGAAGGGTGCCTGGGGACAGCTCATCCCTGAGTCATGACGGCCAGCCTCAGCTGGGAAGGCTGAAGCCTGGAGTGGACTCACGCGGAGGCTTCTTCACTCACACGTCTGTGCCTGAAGACCAGGACTGCTTATGGGGCCTGCCTGTGGCCTGGGCTCCCTTGCAGCCTGGTGGCCTCAGGACCGTTGGAGTCGGACGTGGAGCCTCACAGCTCTGAAAGTAAGTACTCCAAGCCTTTCCTGACTGGCTCTGGACATCTTCCAGCATCACCCTCACACTCTGCTGGGAGGCACACACAAGCCCAGAATTAGGAACAGGAGGCAGGTCCCAGCCCTCAGTGGGAGCTGCGCCAAGGACTGTGCAGACACTCATGGAGGCGTTTCCTTACAGAGCAGGCACTGTGCGGTCTCCAGGATTCCTAGAACTCCCTCCCCAAATGCCCTCCAACGTGCTACCACGAATGCTTCCATTCTTTTACTAGACAGTTTGGTTCCTGTTCAGAATGTAACATCCCAATAGAAGTCTCACCTTCAGCCCTCTTAGTCAAGATGTCACGCCTGTAATCCCAGCACTTTGGGAGGCCAAGGCAGGTGGATCACTTGAGGTCAGGAGTTCGAGACCAGCCTGGCCAACACGGGGAAAGCCTCATCTCTACTAAAAATACAAAAATTAGCCGGGCGTGGTGGCATGCACCTGTGATCTCAGCCACTTGGAAGGCTGAGGCAGGAGAATGGCTTGAACTCGGGAGGCAGAGGTTGCAGTGAGCTGAGATTGTGCCACTGGACTCCAGCCTGCACAACAGAGCAAGACTCCATCTCGAAAAGGGCGGGCCCTGTGATAGAGCTCCCATAAATCCTGCTGCTTGAGGGCAGAGCCCGGCTCTCAGCCTGGGACCCGATCCTGCTCATCACCCTGCACTTGCCGCCTCTCCTCCACTCCCTGCACTGTGTCCTCTCCACCATCCCTGCCTTTGCCTGCCCTTGCTGGGTCCTCCTCCCAGGACCCTGCCTTGTTCTCTGGCTGGAACCCAATGTTCCCGTCTCCCGCTCAGGGAACCCTCCCTGACTCCCTCGTGCAGCTCCAGTCCCCCCACCACGCACCCCTTGATTTTTGCTCATACATTGTCTTGCCCCTGTCATTTCTCTCCCCCAAAGTGGGTGCTCCCTGGGTGCATAAGTGCCTGGGATATATACCAAGATCATTTGCAAGCACCCACTGTGTACTTGGCACTGTGCCAGGCACAGAGGCTGTAGGGCATGTAAGGCTAACATCACCCCTGGCCTCGGGAGGCTCAGGCTGAAGTTAGGAAGAGGAGACAGCATGCCTGCAAACCCGAGATGTGGGTTAAGGGTCCAAGTTAGGCTCTGAGGCCAGCTGGCCCTGGCGATAGTCACAGCCACAGCGTGGGCCAGTTGCAGCGTCAGTTATGCAGTAATGCTGCGTCATAGCTGCCCCAAGAGTTGGGCCTCAGAGCAGGCGTTTACCCTCACCTCAGGCCCTGGCTGGGTGGCCCATCCTTCCTGCTCCTTGGACTGACAGCTCCCTGGAAAATCCTCATGGTAGATTCTGGATGTTCCCCGAGGGTACCTCTTTTATTTTATTTTATTTTGTTTTGACAGAGTTTTTGCTGTTGTTGCCCAGGCTGGAGTGCAATGGCACAATCTCAGCTCACCACAACCTTCGCCTCACAGGTTTGAGCAATTCCCCTGCCTCAGCCTCCCGAGTAGCTGGGATTACAGGCATGCGCCACCACGCCCGGCTAATTTTGTATTTTTGGTAGAGATGGGGGTTTCTCCATGTTGGTCAGGCTGGTCTCGAACTCCTGACCTCAGGTGATTCGCCCACCTTGGCCTCCCAAAGTGCTGGGATTACAGGCATGAGCCACCGCGCCTGGCTGAGGGTGTCTCTTAAAGCCTCAGTTTAGAACTCACACCTTCCACCTCTGACCATGTTCCAATGGCCAATGCAGGTCACACTGGTGAGCCCCACGTCACTGGGGTGGGGAGAACACTGCACTCGTGGAGGCGGAGGAAAGTGATGAACAAAGGCTAATCCACCCTATCGGCGGTGTCACCTTGGCCGGTTGCCTACCCTGTCCATGTCTCCGTTTCCTCTTAAATTAAGTGGGGATGTTAACCAGATGTGACAGGCCAGTGTGAAATTCACCCCCAAACATTTCTCATGTTTCCCGTGGTGGGGAATTCAGACAGGGCAAGGCAAGGATGGTTTGTCTCTGCTCTGTGATGTCTGGGGCCTCAGCTGGGAGACCCGAAGGCAGGGTTTGAAGGCCTAGAGGCAGAGCTGTCTGAGGGCTTATGAGACCACATGGCTGGCAGCTGTGCTGGCGCAGAGGGGGCTTTTAGCTGGAACATCTGTGTGTGGCATCCCCATGGCCTGGGCCCCCTTGTGATAGGGTGACTGGCTTCCCATGGTATAGGTCCCCAGGGAGAGAGGAAGACAGAGAGGCAGAAGAGCACCACAGGAGGCAGGAGGGCACCATGTCATTCCTTTAGGTCCTGGGTTTGGGAGAAGCTCAGTGTCCTTCCTAGCCTTCTACTGTTTGCTGCTCCAGGCAGTTCTCTGTCGGTGTCAAGCTATAGGGTGGATCCCAGATGGGATCTACTGCCATCTGCTACCACAAGGTTACCTTCCTCATAGGGTGGTTATGAGGCATTAATTAGCTAGATGATCCTCATAATGAACTGAAACCAACGCCTCATATGCAGTAAGCGTCTCATAGATGTTCACTATCATGATTATGAGAGAGAGCTGGAAGGAGTAGCCCCTGGTCCTGTGAGGGCTTAGTAAGGGAGCCCTCGCCTCATCTTGGGGTAGGACAGTCAAGGAAGATTGACCTAAGGAGGGGCCATTTCAGCAGCGATCAGAGGCAGGGTGTCGGGTAATGGGCTCCAGGCAGAGGCACAGCACGTGCAAAGGCCCTGAGACTGGCAGGGTGCGAGAGAGAGAGAGAGAGAGAGAGAGAGAGAGAGAGAGAGAGAGAGTAGAATGAACTGAACACAAATCTTCGTTCCAAGGCTGGCTTTCTCAGGGCTAAATGAAGTTTTGTGTTATCTGAGGAGGGGCTACCAGGCCATGATTTTGCTGTGGCTGGGGCCAGAAGTAGGTCAGCCAGCCTGATATGGGGAGCAGCTAAGGAAGCCGAACTGACCTGCTCCCTCCTGGTTAAGGGGGTGGGAGTGGAGGCTGCGGCTGAGAAAGGCCTCTCATCTAAGAAGCCTGCAGGCACTATGGCAACCCCACCCTGAACACCCCAGGATGAGGCCCGGGACTGGGGTCCCCTGCTCCCCAACCTACAGGCCCTAGTCCCCCAAGCCGACCTTCCTCTGGGATGGCCCCTCGCCTCCTTAACTTTGGCTGACCCCCAAGTCAGAAGGCGAAGTCCATCCCCGCCTTAGTTTGGGCTCTGGGTTGCACAGGGCATGGGAAGATCCCATCTCTGAAGGCTGAAGCAGATCCTACCTCCTCCCAGACCCCTAGACCTTCACCTGCCCTACCCATGAGAAATAGCCTGTTCAGTTCCATGAGCAACCCCTAGGGGCTGCGGCACAATAGCTCAGCCCCCATGGGTGGGGGTGGGTGACACGAAGCAGCCCCTCCCTGTCCCTCACGCCACTGCCCAATGCAGCAGATGGGAAGGCTGCTCTGTGGTCTGCCTGGAGGGACAGCAGGAGAAAGATTTAATTGCAGCCTGACCTGCAGCCTCTGCTGCACTGACCTCCTGCCTCCTGCCAGCCACACCCCAGGCTGGGCACGCTTTAATTAAAGACTAAGAGCTGCTGGGAAGAGGCCCTGCTGTCTGCCTCCCGCTGGCTGGTGTGGCCACCTCATGATTATCAGCTGACCCTCTGCAGGGGCGAGGGGTCTGCGGCCTCACAGAATCGACAGGGCAGTGGGCCTCACTCGGGCTGGTTGGGGCCACAGTTGTTGAGCTGTTCTCTGATCCATCGACCGCAGACAGCAAAACACAAGCCCTGGAGTTGCTCTTTGTAGAAAACCAGCCTTCCTGGGGTTACTCTGCTTCCTTTTTCATCTCTGGGATGTCTGTGAGCCACATTAGTTGGGTTTAGGGCAGGTGTGCAATGAGACTGTGGCCAAATGATGCCAGAAGCAGTGCTGGTGGGACACCCCTGGGTCTTCATCCATGGGAGCAGCACAGCATGAAAGCTAAGAGAACAGACTTGGAGCCACCACCTGGGTGCATGTCTGTGACTTCCTAACTGTGCAACCTTGGGCAAGTCACTCAACCTCTCTGAGTGAGGATCCTCATCTGTACATTGGAGAGATCCACAGTCACCTCTTGTGAGGACTGACTGAGTGGGCAGAGTGCCAAGGGGATAGGTAGGCCCTTCGGGTGTCCACTGTGTGTCCTCAGCCACTTTTCTGAGGCCCAGGGCTGGGGTGCCTGTCCTGTACATGTGCCCACTGACTTCTCACCCCTTCTAGTGTCTGCCAGACGGGCTCAACAGCCTGGGGACAGGGCAGCCTGGAAGTTCATGAATGTAATGCCCGTGGAACAGTCCTCGGCTGATGAAGAACAGAGCTGGTGGATTGGTGGATAAAGGCCCAGCTTCCCTGTCCTGCAGCCTCACAGGGGGCATTTCTTTTTTAAAATAATTTGTGGGACACGGTGGCTCTCACCTGTAATCCCAGCACTTTGAGAGGCCAAGGTGGGCAGATCACTAGGTCAGGAGTTCAAGACAAGCCTGGCCAACATGGTGAAACCCCATCTCTACTGAAAATACAAAAATTAGCTGGGCAAAGTGGCACATGCCTGTAATCCCAGCTACTTGGGAGGCTGAGGCAGGAGAATTTCTTGAACTGGGACCTGGGAGGCGGAGGTTGCAGTGAGCTGAGATTGTGCCTCTGCCCTCCAGCCTGGACTGCAGAGAGAGACTCAGTCTCAAAAAGAAAAAGAAAATTTATATTGTTTTTTGTTTTATCTTATACAGCTCTTTTTATCCTTAAGTTATATGTCATTAAGGATACACAATCTAATGACTATTTAAAAAATTTTGATTGTGGCAAAATACATATAATATTTTTCATCTTAACCATTGTTTGGTGGTATTAAGTACTTCAACATTGTTGTGCAACCAAACTCTGAATTTTTTTTTTTTTTTGAGGCAGGGTATTACTCTGTGATACCCATGCCAAAGTGCAGTGGCATGATCTCCGCTCACTACAACCTCTACTTCCCCAGTTCAAACAATTCTCCCACCTCAGCCTCCCAATGACAGTTGTGCACCACCATGCCCAGCTAATTTTTGTATTTTTTGGTGGAGACAGGGTTTCACCATATCGGCCAGGCTTGAACTCCTAGCCTCAAGTGATCTGTCCACCTTGGTCTCCCAAAGTGTTGGGATTACAGGTGTGAGCCACTGTACCTGACCCATAATTCTTTTTATCTCATAAAACTGAACCTCCATCCCCATTAAACAATTCCCCATTCCCCTGCCCTAGCTGACACTTCCTAATCTACTTTTGAGTATCTATGAATTTGACCACTCTAATACCCCATGTAAATGGGATCATACAGTGTTGATCCTCCTGTGGTTGTCTTATTTCACTCAGCCTATCGTCCTCAAAGTTCATCCATGCTGTAGCAGGGGTCAGGATTTCCTTTCTTTATAAGGCTGAATCTGTTTATTATTCATATAGACCACATTCGAAAAAATAAATTCAGTCGTCCATCAGTACTTTGCTCCTACGTTTTGGCCATTGTGAAAATACAATTATGAAAAATACTGCTTTTGTATTGTGTACAAATATCTGATTGAATCCCTCTTTTCTCTTTCTTCCCTTCCTTCCCTTCCTCCCTCCCTCCCTCCCTCCCTCCCTCCCTCCCTCCTTCCTTCCTTCCTTCCTTCCTTCCTTCCTTCCTTCCTTCCTTCCTTCCTTCCTTCCTTCCTTCCTTCCTTTTCTTTCTTCAGGGTCTCACTCTGTTGTCCAGGCTGGAGTACAGTGGTGCAATCTCAGCTGACTGTAACCTGTCTCCTAGGCTCAAGTGTTTCTCCTGCCGCAGCTTTCAGAGTAGCTGGGATTACAGGTGCGTGCCACTATTACCGGCTAATTTTTGTATTTTTAGTAGAGACAGGGTTTCACCATGTTGGCCAGGCTGATCTTGAACTCCTAACTTCAAATAATCCGCCCACCTTGACCTCCCAAAGTGCCAGGATTACAGGCATGAGCCACCATGCCTGGCCTGAGTGCCTGTTTTCAATTCTTTTGATCACAAGACCAGAAGTGGAGTTTCTGGGTCATATAGTAACTCTATGCTTAATTTTTTGAGGCACCACTGCACTGTTTCCATAGTGATTGCATTCACCAACAGTGCACAAGGATTCCTCTGTCTCCATATTCTCACCAACACCTGTTATTTTCTGCATTTTTGATACCTAGTATCCCAATGGGTATGAAGTGGTGTTTTATTGTGGTTTCATTTGTAGTTCCTCAACAATTAGGGATATTGAGCATGTCTTCATGTGCTTTTTGGCCATTTATATATCTTCTTTGGGGAAACATCTATTCGAATCCCTTGCTCATTTTTGAATTGTGTGTGTGTGTGTGTGTGTGTGTGTGTGTGTGTGTGTGTGTGTTGTTGTTGTTGTTGTTGTTGCTATTGAGTTGCAGGAGTTCTTTATATGTTCTAGATATTAACCTCTTGTCAGATATATGATTTGCAAATATTTTCTTCCATTCTGCTGGTTTCCTTCTCACTCTGTTGATTGTGTCCTTTGATGTACAGAATTGTAAAATTTTAATGTAGTTCAATTGATCAATTTTTGCTTTTGGAGCCTGTACTTTTGGTGTCATATCTGAGAAATCATTGCCGGTCTATGTGATGAAGCTTTTCCTCTGTGTTTTCTTCTAAGAGTTTTACAGTTTTAGATCTTATGTTTAGGTTTCCCACTATTTTTAGTTAATTTTTGTATATGGTGTGAGGTACGGTCCCAATGTATTCTTTTGCATGTGGAGATCCAGTTTTCCCAGCACCATCTGTTGAAAAGGTTGTCCTTTCCACATTGAGTGGTCTGGGCAGCCTTGCTGAAGAGCAAGGCTCTTCAGTATATGTGAGGGTCTGTTGCCATGGCAGGGGATCTGGGCATGTGCTACAAGGCTTGTAGAGGCCCCAGAGGGAAGGACCCTGGCTGCCCACAGTGGTTACCTGCTCAGAGCAAACTCTCTGCTGCCTGCTTTCCTCTGCATCTCACTCCCACTCCCTTGCTTATGTTTCCTGGATCATTTTCAAAAAAACCACCTGCACCCAAGCCCTTGCTCACTGTGTTGCTCAGGCTAATTTTGATCTCCTATACTCAAGTGATCCTCCTGCCTTAGCCTCCCAAAGTGCTGGGGTCACAAGTGTAAGCCACCCTGCCTGGCCCAAGAAATGTTTTTTTATTTGTCTTTTTATGATCGTAATCATGAATATTTTTAAGGATCTGGCATTTCTAAGGCCTCCAATTGGCTGCTTCCATACATTTTGCATCCTTTATTCATCACAATTACCCTGAATGGTCCCTGTCACAATCTGCGCCTGATCAAAGAGAAGAGAGGGGCTTGCGGAGGTTGAATGCCAGCCCAAGGTCATGGCTGGGAGTGGCTGAGCTGGGACCGCACTGGGACTGTCTGATCTCAGGTCTGGTCTCTTTCCTGTCCCGCACCGGAACCCATGGAGCTCTTGTAAAGGCTTCTTAGCGCTTCTGGGCACATTAGGAACTGGATCATGTGTTTGCCCTCAAGGCACTGCTGCATCTGCCCGAGGCCCCCCCCACCACCATCTTTCTCAGGGGGGACACTGCAGGCCCAGCTGGGCTGGGACACCAGGCATGCCCTTTCTGCAGGTAAGCAGGGTTTGGGAATGGCTCAGGAGCTTGAGGAGCCACACTCTCTACTGTGACGATCAGCAGCAGAAGCCGTCATCCCCCCAACCCTGAACATACTTCTGTTCCAGCCCCACCATCACTCCCTGTCCCCCATTCCAGGGACCCAGCCCTGCTCTGGGCTGGAGGTTCTCTAGGAGCAGGAAGTAGATAGATGATTCCCACATTTGCTGCTGCAGGCCTCCCCCAGCAGGCTCTTTCTCTGCTAGCTGGATGGGCTACTGTCACCTCCTCCAGGTCAGAGTGAGAGGTCACAAATGGGAGGTGTGTGGAAGGGAATCCCTGACCAGCTGGTGGCTGCAGGAGGGCTCCCAGGGTAGCCAACAATGTATGCACTTGACCTGAAAAGGCAGATGGAAGATGAGAGCTCCAAGCAAGGGGCTCAGCGTGTGCAGAGGCGCAGACCAGATCCCTCTGGAGCAACCAGGGCAGCCCTGCAAGATTGGATTGTGGTGGTGGGGTGAGCGCTAAGCAGTCTTGCAGTTCCTGAGCTCAGCCGCGGCAGCTGCGAGGGGAACCTGTCCATGCCCATAGGCTTAGCCAGCAAGGATACATCGAGCCCACATGCTTCAGTCTGTTACTTACACAGATGGCAAAGGCCTGGTGTCAGCCCCTGTAGCCCCAGTCCTCCAGCACAACACTGGGCCAGACGACAACAATGGTGGGTCCCTAACTACAGGCAAGCAGTCCTGTCGTCTGCTGCTTCACCTGGAGGTGGAGGCCCAGGAAAGTCCCAGGCCTGGCTGGAACCGGGAGGAAGGTGAGAAATGGCCTTGTGACAGCTCCTCATAGTGCCACCTGTCTTCCTGTCTCTTCTCAGGGAATTCCATCAGGGTGAGAGCCGGACTGAGGTGGATCCTCACCTGCATAGCCAGCGTGGGGATCTGCAGGTGGGCTGTGGCCTCCCCTTGGCCCTAGTGCCTCTAGCACGAGGGTAGCTGGCCCAGGTGAAGGCTGCCTTAGACACCTTGGTGGCTCCGAGAGAGAGCAGCATCTTCACAGAGTGTGAGCTGCCTGCCTTTAGCCTCACAGGAGGCTGGCTTGGGTGTGCCTGTCTTTGCCTGTTCAAAGGGGCAAGACTGTCCAAACAGACACCGGATCAAGGACAAGTGCAGCACAGGTTAAACCTCTCTCCCCTCACTGTAGAATCTAAGGGTAACTTCCCCTGGTGTATTTCTTTCTTTATGTCTAGCTTATCATACGAGATATAAAAGAGGAAAGGACACAAGCTGGTTATTCATTGCTGAGTAACATATTCCTTGCAAACTCAGTCTTAAAACAATTTCCTGGGCTAGGAATTGGGATAGGTACACTTGAGAAATTCTCCTGTTCCACGTGGCATAGGGCGAGGTACCTCACTGGTCAATTCAACTAGCTGCCAGCTGAATGGTCTAGAGGGCCAAGGGCAGCTCCCTCCTATGTGGCGCCTGGCAGAGATGACTAGAAGCGGGTCTCACCTGCATCTTCAGAGTCTTGGTGGCGTCCCTCTTTGTGACTTGGGCTTCCTGGCAGCATGGCTGCCCAGGGTGGTTGACTCCTTACCTGGCCCTCAGGTCTCCTGGAGGGCAGGCAGCGGCTCACAGTCTGTCTAGAGACTGGGCTCAGCACTGGCCTCCTCTGTGTGCCCAGCTGGCCTCGGGGCCAGCCTGGATTCAGAGTGGAGTCAAGCACCGGCTCTAATGGCAGGAAGAGCAAAGACTGTGCCACACACACACAAAATTACCCGCATATCATTCGACCTTCCTTATTTAAGACTGCAACATATTTTCTTCAAGTCTTTTTTTAAAAACCATATTGTGATCATATGTTCTGCTTTTTAAACTTAACATTCCACTTTGAGCATTTTCCTAGGTCACCAAAACTTCTTCCTAAATTTCAGTTTTGATCTTTGTAGGCATGTACCATGATATAGCTAATGACCTCTCGACAGCAAGACATTTAGGTTTTTCTCTTCTTTGACAGCAGAGACGTGGCTGCCCTAGCTATCTTTTATGGAAACGCTTGCTTCGCTTTGCTGTCCATGGTGCAGTCGGTCTCGCCTGCTGATGCTGCGCGGAGCCTGCCCCTGGCCTCCCCTCCCTGCCTGGGCCTAGGCCTGATGCCCTCTTCCTGTGACTTTTGTCTCCTTGAGCTGTTCCCTGTGCACGTGCTTCACCGGTTCCCTGGGTTGGAACTCTTTCCTTGGTGTTTTCTATAAGGCTTCCCCCTCTTGGTGTTGGAGCCTAAAGCACTTTGTAGAGCTAATGGTGGTGTCTTCACCTCAGTCTGTGCCCAGCAGCCAGGGAGGCTGGAAAGTGGATGTTTGCAATTCTCATCTAGGGAGCCAGAGTTCCCCTCCAGGAAACTAATAGCAAATAAATGAATAAATGACAGGGAATGCATAGTGATGGTGAACTTCAAGCGTCCCAAGGATTTGGGGCAGCCATGAGTGACAGGTGTCTATCACACATGGCAATGCCGTTCCTCATTGTCGCTGATGTCTAGGGGATGCAAGGAAGAGGTTATGATACTTGTCTGACAAGCAAGGCATGGCGAAGGGAAGTCATTTGCCCAAGGCCACACAACCTCTGCGAGGCTGAGCAGAGGCTTGGATTCCAGTCTGTCCATCTGCAAACCCAAGCTCCGGTGGGTGCCTGGGGTGTGACTGCTGCAGCAGCCCAGCTGTGTAGGTGGAGCCACCAAAGGACAGGGGCAACCTGGGGAGGAGCTGCTGCATGTTCTGCCTGAGCTTCCCCAATCCTGTACTCAGCTTGGAGGCTGGTGGAAGGAAGGGGCTCCCCCACCCTGACCTTCCGTCCAGCCATCAACAACAAGGAAGGTCTCTTTTACCACAGGCCTCCCAACTGCAGACCACAGGCCAGATTGGACCTGCCACCTGTTTTAGTAAATAAAGGTTTATTGGGATACAGCCACACTGTTCTCTTAGGGGTTTCACGGCTGCTTTCAAAATGTGGCCACAGAGTAAAGCAGTTTCACAGAGACTGCGTGGCCCCCAAGCCAAAGATAACTTACTATGTGTCCCTTTGCAGAAAAAGCTTTCCAACTCCTGGTCTGTTCTTGTCCTCAGGCCTAGACCTGTCATTCAAACTTCAGACATTGAAAGTATTGTATCTCTCCAGAGTCCTTTAGGAACATCAAACCATCCGGCATGGAGGGCAACTGTCAGGATTGTCTGGTTTCTGTGTCCTTACACCTTCTTCTCAGATGTTTTCTCACTGTGACTTGATGGTCCTGATGGGTCATTGAGGGGAAGGCACAGTTGGAAGTAGATGGCTTGGGATAAGCTTCTGGAATAATGACTTTTTCAGGGCTGTTTGGATTGTAAGTGACAATCCCAGCTCAAAAAAGCTCTAGCAAAAACAGAAATTTCTTGGCTCATGTAACCCAGAGTCCCCAATTATTTTTGGCTTCAGATATAGCTGGATCCAGGTGCTTAAAAGCTGTCTCTGTACCCTTTGACTCTGGTTTCTTCAGCATTGATTTTGTTCTCAGGCAGGCTTTTGCTGTATGGTTAGCCAAGAAGGCCACCGATGACTGAAGGCTGAAGCCTTCCACCGCACAGAGGCTTATCCCCAATAGCTGCTGTCAAAGAGGAGGGGCCCCGGGGTTAAGTTCTGACACCTTCCACTGCTCACTGTGATTGGGGCATGGATCAGTGTGACTGCCCAGGCATGGGTCAGGAATTGAGGCTGGGTCCATTCCACCTGGTCACCACTGCTGAGAGTAGAGGTGGGAGCGCCCTCCTCCCAATGCCCTTCTGTTAGTAGACAAGAGTGAGGCGGAATCCAGCCAGCATAGGAGCAGGCATCCTCTGCAGGCCACCCTATTCTCGGCCCACTGCTGGCGGCAGCCCTGGTGCTGCCCTCGCTGCTCTTCTGAGCCTCGCTTTGCCATGTAGCCTTCCCTGCATGTGGGCCCCATCCTGAGCACACAGTTACCTGTGCTCCTGACCCTACACTTGCCTCTGGCCACCTTAACTTCCTGAGGGGCTCCTGTGGCTGCTGTTAGGCTCTGAGAACTCACAGGAGGCCCCAGGCTGTGGAGGAGATGGAGGAGGCCGGGCTGGCAGACTGGGCTGGTGGGAGGCCCTGAGCAGGTTCGGGGTTGGTGTGACCTGGCAAGAAAGGGTGAGTGCAGGACCATGCATGGCCAAGCCGGGAGGCAGATGGCTGAGTGGCCAAGATCCTTTCTGCCAGCTGGGGGAGATGAGGGCCTGTAGAGACCCTGAAGGGAGCCCAGGGCCAGCTCTAGAGGGGAGGATTTGGGGTCATTTAAGAGGCTGTCTGTTGGATCCTGAGGTCCGAGAGATAGAAACAACCAGACACCTTCAGGGGCTCTGCTGTGCCAGAGGAAGATGGATAATCAGGCAAGCGAGCTCAGGGCTCCTTGGAGAAAGGAACTCCTGAGGGCCGGGGACAGGGCGGGCTGAGAAAACCGCCTTGCAGGCCCACAGGATCCAAGATGCCCCGTGAGGGCCCAAGGGATGGGGGCAGGCGAGGTGCTAGTGGAAGACTCCAGCCCTCCAGGGTTGGGCCAGTCCGGGCTGAGAAGGCAGGGCTGGCACACTGCATGCTCCCCAGAGCCAGGGCCCCAGGGTGCCCGCCACAGCTGAGGCCCCGCACAGCCACAGAAGAAGGGCATGAACCTAATTTTAATAATCAGAGTGAATTAGAAATAATATTGCTTTGGGAATTCTTCTCTTCCAATTTTGCAGACTCTCTGGAGATAATTGGAGGCCCCCTGGTGTGTCAGAACCCAGGGCGGGGAGTCCTGGGGCGGGGGCGAGAATCACTGCTGCTGAGCCATCTGCTCCCGCCCGGCTCTCCAGTGCGGCAGATTCTAAATGCGCTTATTTAATCATTTCCCCTCCAAAGTTGTTGTGATTTCTAGGGATGTTTTTGAGATGGATGGTTCACCCCAGGAACCAGCTGGGCCGCTCCTGTTATTTTATATAGTGGGAAACTGAGGGCCGGGAAGGGGGAGCAAGTTGCTGGGAGCCAGGAGCCGGGTGCCGGGGAGATGGGAAGGAAGAGGTTGTCTCCGCAGGAGCTGACAGCAGGGCCTTTGTCACTCAGCAGAGTGGGGGCCCACGCTGGATGCCAGGGCGGGGAGGAGAGGCTGGTGAAGATTCTACATCTTCTTTGAAGGTCACCTTCACCAAATGCCATCTGCCAAAACAAGCCCCTGACTCATGTCAGCCGCTCCTGCCCCAGACTTGCCTTCTCACCCACCAACATGCCTGCTCCCTTAGATCTTGGCTCTGGCGAGTGCCAAGGTGGAAAATGAAATTGCAAATTTGGTTAGGCCAGGGCTCAGTTATAACAGCTTGATATGTGGTTGCTTCACACACACACACACACAAACACACACACAAAGCTTACAGTACATGCTACCTCAATTCAATTCAAGACTTTCATACTCAAATACCTACCGAGGCCAGTAGGTGAGACTAAAGGGAGTGGTAGGGACTGTGGCAAACTGGAGCTCATCTAAAGGGGCAGCAGCTGCTCATCTCTAGGCAACGGTTGCCATGTGGGAATGCCAGCCCAGGGTGGCTACATCTTGAGGGCTTTTTGAACGAAGTTGAGAATTCTGATTTTTAAATGAAGACTTCACATTTTTAAATGTTGGCGACTTACTCAAATTTTTATAAAACCCTAAGTGGGCCATTCAAAAATAAGTTTGTCAGCTGGATTCATCCTGCAGGCTTCTTCATCTGAGAAGGGGACCTTGTGATGGCGATAAAAATACTGATTGGTGGCGAAGGAGGAATAAACGTTTAGTACTTGTCAGTTATTTATCAAGTGCGTGTAGGCGCCAGGAGTACTGCGACAAATCAGACCAACAGGGCTTGTCCTCCAGCAGGGGGACTGCCTGACACAAATGATCCTGTCACTCATCACCCAACAACCGTGAGGACACACCCCTTCGCAAGCCTGTGCTGTGTCGGGAGAGTCCACGCCCCGGTGTCGGCCCCACAGCCCGCCTGCTCCGTTGGGGAGGGTGAAGAGCAACTCACCTGCTGATGGGCTCCTGGGGACCTCTGGAGACAAGAGAACTGGCATGGGGAATGGATGGTGCCCCAGAATCCTCTCCCGCTGCAGCACCAGCAACCCTAGCCAGAGCCTCAAAGCAGACAGACAAGGCGAGGCAGCCCTGGAGGCCTGGGGTCTCATGGCCCTGCATTCTGGAAACTTCTGTCGACTTATGCTATGAAGCAAGATGGAAAGAAATGCAAATCCATATTCATGTGCCTGTCTCCAGGAAGCCTGACTGGTCTTGCTGCTGGCGTCTCTTGTTCCCCTCTCTGAGGCCCTGAGGGGGGTGCCAGGTTTTCATACACCACCACCATGCTGGCCATGGGGGGTGCAGGAGGGGCGGTCGGCTGAGCTGGCTGATTGCAGCGCCTTCCTGAGAGATTTTGAACTGGAAACTAAACAAGAGTGGCAGAAGCCATCAGCAGCCATGCTTTCCCCAGCGAGGGAGAAGCTGGCCTCAGCCAGGGAGGAGAAACCACTGATCAGAAAGGAGCTGGGATGGGATGAGCTGGGGAGCATCCCAGTGGTATCAGAGTTGCAGTCCTGGTTCTCAGGGTCTCGTCGCTCCTCTTCTTATGAGATACCTGGATCTTTCTAGGAACTGCCCTCTTTTGTTTGTTTTTAAACCGATTTATTTTATTTTTAGTTTTTATATTTTTGAGACAGGTTCTCGCTCTGTCACCCAGGCTGAAGCGCAGTGGCACGATCATAGCTTACTGGAGCCTTGACCTCCCAGGCTCAAGCCATCCTCCCACCTCAGACTGTCAACTAGCTGGAACCACAGACATGCACCATCATGCCCAGATAGTTTTCTGCAGAGATGGAGTCTCTCTATGTTGCCCAGGCTGGTTGTGAACTCCTGGGCTCAAGTGATCGTCTCTCCTTGGCCTCCCAAAGTGCTGGGATTACAGATGTGAGCCACTGAAGTTGGCCTTATTTATTTTTAAATTTTTAAACATTGTGATAAGCCGGGTGCAGTGGCTCATACCTGCAATCCCAGCACTTTGGGAGGCCAAAGTGGGTGGATTACCTAAGGTCGGGAGTTCAAGACCAGCCTGGCCAACATGGTGAAACCCCGTCTCTACTAAAAATACAAAAATTAGCTGGGCGTAGTGGTGGGTACCTGTAATCCCAGCTGCTCAGGAGGCTGAGGCAGGAGAATTGCTTGAGCCCAGGAGACAGAGTTTGCAGTGAGCCAAGATCGCACCATTGCATTCCAGCCTGGGTGATAGAGCAAGACTTTGTCTCAAAAAAAAAAAAAAAAAAAAAAAAAAAAATTGTATCATACAATACATATAACCTGCCCAGGGCAGAGCTGGGGGTGGGAGAAGATTGCAGACAAGAAGCAAAGCTAGGAGTTCTAGAAGTGAGATGAACTGGGACCAGAAGGCACTGGGTTTGGTGAGCAAGGCCAGGGGCCAGGCAGTGGGGCTGGGGAGACGTCATCTTAGAGTGGTAGGCTGGCTTCATGTCAACAGCTCCTGCGAGTGCCCTGCCCCGCTCCCTGGAGGTTGGCTTGATCATTGCAGGATGCACATCTTGGGAACTCGGGGTGGTTTTGGGTGGACCCTGATGATCTATTTCAGTAGCTCTGCATTGAGTTCATAGATCTCAGTGAACAGTGACGAGCCTCGTGAAGTCAGGCTTTCTGGGCTATTGTTCCTCAGATACACGCAGAAGAAGAATGAGGAAGATGTTGGTGGGAAGAAGTGGGTATATGGATGTGGCACATTTCCCTTGGTAGTAGCTGGATGACAGTGGCTTGAGAAATGGTTTTGTGGGGTGGACTTAGGGTTGGGTGAGGTGGTTGGGATCAGGCCTTGGGGCTGTAACACCTCCACCCTGTGAGTAGGCGTTGGGGCTGCATGTAGTCCCCAGAGCAGGTGGTGCCTCTGGGCTCCAAGCACAGGCCTCTGGGGCCTCCATTTGTCCACAAAGTCACCCCAAGGCCCCAGCCCGAGCTCGGCTGCCCAGTGTATGCCCACCCCAGTCTGAGGGGTCCTCCCTCTCTTGACAGGGTGGTTTAGAAACAAAAGACTGGGCATGGCCCCAGACATGGGGTCCCTGCTACCTCCACGCTGTGCCCTTGAGGGGATCACAGTGTCCCTTTGCCAAAAGCCAGCACCCATTCAACTTCAAGTATTCAGAAAGCAGAACTTTGTGCTGCTCCCGTAAGAAAAAGGAACCACTGCCATCAAGCTACTACCAACGGGACACCAGCCGCAAGCACATCCCCACATTCACAGGTCCATCCGCAAAGCTCAAAGCTGTGACACCTAGGTGGGAAAGCAGCTCGTCAATTGTATGAAAATGCGTTTACCTGAGAGGAGGGGATGGGTCTGCCCAGGAGACAGGAGAGAAAAGCCTCTCACAGAAGCCTCTCCAACCCAGCGCCCTGCATCCCTGCAACTGAAGCTGCAGAGTGGCAGCAGAGATGGAAACAGGGAATCCGGAGCCATGAGTGCGCAGGAATCATTCATCTCCCACTGCATCCCTGTGAGCCAGTGTCCCCCAGGGCACAAGGGGGGATCGCAGGCTGCCATCAGCCATGTGGAAACGGAGTCCTCCATGGGCAGCCAGAGCTGGGATGTGTGGTGAGCATCCAGTGCAGGCCCCATGTCAAAGGCTTAGTCCCCCCAGAAAGAACAGAAAAGATCTCACTGATCATTTTTGTATCAGATATGTAATGGAGTGCTAATGTTTTAGATATATCAATAGAATAAAATATTGAAAATGAATTTCCCCTGTGCTTTTTTACTTTTTAAAAATGTGGCTTGTAATACATTTAAAAATGACGAGTGCGGCTCTCATGACATTCCTGTGGACAGCACTGGTATGGCTGACAGATGCTTGAGTGAATGAAGGCCCGAACACAGTCAGGGCCATGGGCTGGGGTGTCTGCCTGGGGGTGGAGGAGAAGGCCCCACATGTGCCTTGGAAGCAGTGCATGTCTCTCTGAGGCCCAGCTTTGTCCGCCGATGGGGATAATGGTTGTGCCTGTCGTCTAGGGCTGTGAGGGTTAGATGAGATTGTCATCATCAAGGCTGAGAAATCATGAACTCCACACACTGGGAGGCTCTCCCTGTTGCTCTTAATAGTGGCTGTGAAGCTGAAGGTGCTGTCAAGGGATAATTCTCAAACCTTTTGTTGACCCACAGGCTGTCAGCGGTGGATGAAGGGATTTCAGTTGGGAGAGGTCAGGGGTCAGGAGGCTTGTGCTGGAACCAACTGGGCCTGGCACCCTTTCCAGCAGAAAAGTCCCTGGCTCACTCACTAATAACAGCAGCCTCCACCTTCCAGGAGGGGAGGGTCCCGCACTGCTGCCTGCCCAGGGTCTCGAGTAAGCAGAGGCTGTTTGTGGGAGAAAATGAGGCTGGTTCCATGGAAAGAGAGGTGTGAGGCTTTTGATGAAGTGACAGGTGTCTGTGGGACTTCTGCACGGAGTGTGCTGGATGAGGAAAGCTCCCTGTCACCCCATGCACTCCCACCTCCCAGCCCTGCTCAGCCAGAGGCCATGAGAGGATGGCTTTGGACAGTGACAGGAGAGGAAGGGGTTTCCCTGCAGGGGGATGACATGGCTTCGTGCCTTTGAGGCAGGTGAATGTGTCCACAAGAGGTGCAACCACGCAGAGGCAAGTGGAGTGGGGACCCTGGGCCTTCCCTGACACCTGGGCCTTTTCCCAGTGCCTTTGAGGATGGATTCTGGGCTCACACTTTCTCCTGCAACCCGAATTTTCGCAGGTGTCTCATGTTCCACCTGGACTGGTGTACATGGGAGTGTTTCCAGAGGGGGTTGAAATGATGAGTCGGAAGTAGCAGAGCTACTGGGTTTCTCACCCATCTTTTGATTTCAGCAGGAGGCCCCCACTTTACATACCCACGGGGGCTGGAGGGGACCAGTGAAGCGGGCTGGTTCCAGACAGCAGGGAGGGGTGGGGGCTGGGCTGAAATGGAGAGTGTGGCCTGCCGAGGGGCCGCAGCTCCCAGCTGAGGCTGATGCTTGTCATGGGGAAACGTGGGCTCAGTTTTTCCAGACCTTCCTGTTTTTGGAGAACTTAGAAAACTAGATTTGGGGTAAAATCTAATTTAAAAATATTATCAATAGTTCAATAATAATGATGATGATGACAGTATTACGTGGGCCAAAGGAAACATATTACGGGGGGAATCTATTTGTGGTTTTGGACTAGGGGTTCTGACCTCTTATTTGTTGATGTTCTACCAATCTCTTGTTTTATTTTATTTTAATTTTAAAAATAATTTTTTATTTTTAATGTTTGTGGGTACATTGTAGGTAGATATATTTACGGAGTATATGAAACCTTTGGATGCAGGTGTGCAATATGTAGCAATCATGTTATGGAGAACTGACCTCTTGAGTAGGCTCTTTATAGGTCTGACCTGGCTCTAGGTCCTGCACCTCATCACAGGCCCTAAGGGCTGAGTAGAAGGGGGCTCTAGTCTGGTCTAGACTGGTCTGGTCTGCTCTAGTCTAGCCTGGCCTGCTCTGGTCTAATCTGGTTTAGTTTGGTCTGGTCTGGTCTGGCCTGATCTGGTTTGGTCTAGTCTGATCTGGTCTGATCTGGTTTGGTCTAGTCTGTTCTGGTCTGATCTGGTTTAGTCCTGTCTGGTCTGGTCTGCTCAGGTCTGGTCTAGTCTAGTCTAGTCTGGTCTGTCCGGTCTGGGCTGGTCTAGCCTGGTCTGGTCTGCTCTGGTCTGTTCACCATTCGCTGATTATTTCCTGGAAGAGAAACTGTGCTAGGTAAAGTAACAGCAGAGCCAGGCATTCCATTCTCCAAGTAAGTCCCTAGTCTGACAGGCATTGGGGAGGAGATGAAACTAAGACCTAGTGTAGCCAGGAAGAGGGAGCGGGGCCTCCAGAGGATGCTCCCAGTTTCCCAATCCCATGTGCCCAGGTCCTTGACCTCTCTTACCCCAGGAATGGGGAAGGGGCCCCAGAGGTGCGATGAGCTTGCTGTTTGAATAAATAGCGTGGACCAGAGAGTTTAGCAGAGATGCCATTTATTAGGAAGAGAGAGAGAGAGAGAGAGAGAGAGAGAGAGAGAGAGAGAGAGGAGAGAGAGAGACAGAGAGACAGAGAGAGAGAGAGAGAGAGAGAGAGAGAGATACAGCTCCCATGCTGCCATGAGAGGGGATACAAGGGAGGAATCCATATAGATAGGGAGCACCGGGTTTTTAACCCTGGAGTTAGTCCCACCCCATTCATGTCCAATGAGAGGAGTTCTTTCAAACTTCTTAGTCCCACCCCATTCATGTCCGATGAGAGGAGTTCTTTCAAACTTCTGCCGGAGTAATTGATCTTTGACTCTGATACCGGATTGGCTGCTTGGCCCACAACAGAGCCCCCTCCTCCCGGAGGTTTTCCAGGGCTTCTTGAACAAAGACTTCACCTGGATTTTTCTACCTAGCCCGAGGGAGAAAGTTAGCCAAAGAACTCCAGGTTCCCAGATGGGGGCGTGGATGGAGGCGTGGCACTGGGAAACATCTTTGAAACCACGCCCCTTGTGGACTCGCATAGTTCTTCACTAGGAAGTTAAAACATCTTAGGACATATCGTAAGGTAGAAATGACCCATGTTCTGGACTGTGTTCTCTTTTTCTTCCCTGGCTGTGATGAATTTTCCTTTTCCTTTGTCACAGCATCTTGATTTTCCTGCTGAGTCACCCGCTCTCATCTCCCAGAGTTTGTGGTGTAGGTGGAGCTGTTTCCACCCCCAGGTGTGGAGGGACCCACATCACATGAACTTAGCCAATCAGAATGTCCTCCCCCTTCTATTCCCGTGGTGATGGGTTCAATGATGGGCACAAGACTTAAGCGAGGCTGCTGGGGTGCAGTTTTAGGACACTTGTTTGAAGTGTCAGGAAAGAGAAGCTCTTTTCATTGGTAGGAATGCAGGGCTCAGGAAGTCACGTCTGCCACCTCTTGGTAGAGGGCTTGCCTGGGAACATAGCCAGCCCGGAAAGTGATTGTGATGTTCCTCTTGATGTATAAACACCTGGATCAAGCCAGGCCTAGGGTTTCCAGTTTCTTGGGCCAACAAATTTCCTGCTTTGCGGAAGCGAGTTTGAACAGAGATCCTGTTCTATACTGTAACAGATCCTGTCCAAAACAAATGTCAGAGAGGTTAAGTTGCAAGGCATTTCTTCAGTGCGAGCTCAGAAAAAGTCTCACAGAAAATGTGGTACTGGAGAGGCAGACAGGCCATGTTTTGATATCAGATGGAAGGAAGTAGAGCATTCCAAGGGGGAAAGGAGAGTACAGCATGAGTTCAGAAGCAGGAAAAACATGGGCATGTTTGGATAACAGACGAAGCCTAATATGGATAAAGTATAGAGTTCTTGTGGGGTTTGCATGGAAGAGAGGTGGTGAATGAAGTTAGAGAGATGGGCTGGAGCCAGAGCAGGAGGCCGGGGAGGCGGCTTGCACTGCAGACTGAGATGTGGTTCTCGTGTGGGAGGTAATGTGACCACTGGGAAGGGTGGCTAGAGCTGTGTTTTCCTGAGGAGAGCCAACGTCCTTTTTAAGAAGGGACGGTGGAACTGGGAATGAACTATTTCAAGTGGCTGTTCCTGGCATGCAAGGGGCTTCCAAGGCTGATATTGACATCCCTGGGTCCATATATTTCTTTGATTATATCCATAGAAATGGGTGAGGGAGGAAGGTGAGTGAATTACCTCAGTCCACCATGTAGAGCCCCTACACAATTAACTCCTAATCCATACAGAATTTATATGTATAGTGTGAGGTGAACAGGCAACTTACATTTTTATTCCTTCAAATTGTTAACCAGTTGTTCCAATGTCATTTGTTCAATAATTTGTTTCTGCTGAATTCAAATGTCACTTTTAGCTTGAATAGTCCTGCCCTCTGGCTCTAGTGGTGTGGAGTGGTCTCTATGGGTGTGGAGACAAGAGACTGTAGAAATAAATATACAATACACTGAGATCAAGAGAAAGAGAGTTTGGGCCCAGGGGTCCACTACCACCTAGTACGCAGAATCTGGTAGCGGCTCCAAGTGCCTGGACACTTTAACTTTTATTGGTTACAAAGTAAGGGGTAGGGAGAGTAGGATGAGTTCAAGCAAATCACGTGTCTAAGGAACAAAGGGGCTGAGGTTTGCAAGTAGCTGAACAAGGGGCCCAGGGCTTGCAAGTAGCCGAAGCAGGGGGCAGCGAGATGCGTCAGCATTTTATGTTATGCTTGCCAAGTAAGAACAAAGGCTTCAAGAATTATGCTACTTCTTACTATCTTCAAAAGAGGAACCAGGTGCAGAAGTAGGAAGTGAAAGCAGACACAGACTGTGGCCAATATAGCACAGCACCACGTAGAGACAATTAAACCCCCGGGTAGCTGTGTGTTGGGCTGACTGATATCAGTCTTTCCACAAGAGCTTGGGGGAGTGGAGTGTTCTCCAGCTCGCCCAAGGACAGGGGATGTTCCCTTCCAAGGTCTGCTGAGTAGTGGGTGTTTCCCCAAGCACTGGCACTACCAAGGAGATTTTAGATGCCCTCCAGCAACCCTTACGTGGGTGTGACAGAGGGCTTGGTTTTGGCATTTAACAGGTTCTCTCTGCTGATCGCCACCAATGTTCGACAGGTATTAATGCTGTTGCCTTGTGGCAGTCCCTAACCACAGCAACCAGAAGTTCCTAGATAATTTTGCATAAAGGACAAGAAGGCTTTAATCAAGGCTGAATAGTCAATAAGACTAATATCTAATTACTCATGATTCTTATTCCTAACTAGATTCTTCTTTCTATATTCTATTTATTAGACAGGAACTGGCTGAGGCTTCAGTCTCCTGCTTCGGCACGTATGAGACTTTCCTCCCACGTTTAGCTTATAGTAAATTCCTATATTTAACGAGGTCTCTTTTTGGACTTCCTATTTCGTTCCTCTGATCTTTCTATAAGCCACACTCTTAAATGTCATTTCATAACAGATATCCTCTCATTACAGTTTTTACCCAAAGCATTTTGGCTAGTCTAATTTATTTACTCTCACAAATAAACTTTAGAATCACATTGTAAAAAAAAAGTGATTTTTATAAAAATAGAATTTGACATACAAATTAATTTTGTGGGAGCACTGAGAACTATAGAATATTTACCGCTCTCATCCTGGAATATTGTATGACTTATTTTAGTTTTGAGATTTTTTTCCATATGCTTGTACATTTCTTAAAAAGATTAATCTTAAAGATTATTCCTAGATATTTGACAGTTCGGAAAGTTTTCTCAAATATATTTTGTAACTTTATTATAAGTTTATTTTGTATGGCTATTGGAAACAAAAATTAAATTCTAAGTCCCCCAGCTGACTGAATGGACCCCTCCTCTTGGCCAAGGGGATACCAAAGAAACCTAAAAACCTAGTTCAGGCCATGATGGGAGGGGCCGTCACATTTGCCTAGTTAGACTCTCCTCCCTTTGGAGTTTAGGCACAACTGACCAGCATTAAAAGTAAAATAGAGATCCTAAGACTGACAAACAGACTGTTTGTAGCAATAAGATGTCAAATTCCAACCTGACTCTGGTATCGTATCGTAAGATGAATACCAGGCCCTGAAGGAAATCAAAATATTTTACCACAAAATATGTTTCTTTGACTTATTTCGAAATGGTCCTGCAAAACTTCTCTTGGGATAGATATTTGCATTCTGTAGAGCAGGCATCCCCAAACTATGGCCCACGGGCCGCATGCGGCCCCCTGAGGCCATTTATCCGGCCCCCCGCCGCACTTCAGGAAGGGGCACCTCTTTCATTGGTGGTCAGTGAGAGGAGCACAGTATGTGGCGGCCCTCCAACGGTCTGAGGGACAGTGAACTGGCCCCCTGTGTAACAAGTTTGGGGACGCCTGCTGTAGAGGATTTCACTCCCTAGGTCTTTTCCAAGAGAGTAATGCCTTTTCAGATCTGGTGAGAGACAGTCCCCATCTCTTCTCTCTGGGGCCTGTTGCTTTGAAGCTTCGTCTACATGACAAGAACGTTGCCTTCCACAAGCCCCTTCATCTTAACGGAAGCATTCCTCTCTGCTGACTTCAATTCTTCAGACAAAGCTCAACTCTTTCAACAAACTGACAATCAGAAAATCTTTAAATCTACTTATGACCAGGAAACCTCCACTTTGAGATGATTGGCCTTTCTGGACCAAAACAATATATACCTTACGCATATTGATTTAGGTCTTTGCCTGTAACTTCTGTTTCTCTAAAATATATAAGACCAATCTGTAATCCAACCACTCTGGGCACATGTTCTCAGGACCTTCACCTTAGCCTTCACTTCATGTTGTGCAGATTCTCCAGGTCCACCAGAGGTGAGAGCCTGGGCTCCTCAGGTCTTTTCTGAGCATGCACCCAGGCCTAAAGGTACACACAGCTACGTGCACCTGCCTGGCCTTCTAGGTTTCCAGGGATGTGTTGTGTTGGTTCACTGTCCCTATACCTATGGACATGTAATTTCCCAGCTTTTCCTTTTAAGCTTTTTGGTCAACTTATTATTTGTGTCGACTGTTACCTACTGCTTCAGAAAACCTCAATATTCAACAATTGCCTTGATGGTTTTGGCAAATAATTCCAGGAGACAGGCTGTTTGCACTGAGTGAGATGAGTCAGGTCAAAGACAGTTTTGTAAGTGGGATCTTCCAGAGAAACACCAGACAGCTCAAATAATGCAAATCCTCTGGGAAGAGGCTTTGAAGCAGCTCCAACCCTATCCTGCCCCTGCAGGGACAGGCAGACTGCTGGTTTTCACCACCATCGTGGCTGGTGAATTTTTTTGGTATTTGGAAGCTGCGAGGGAGGGAGGGATGGAATAGGACAAGTTAAAATGCCACCAAGCTCACTGTTCTTCCTGAGAGTCAGCGTTTTTCTTGATTAAACACTCTTCAGATTGCTGCAAGCCCTTGGTTAATCTGCAGAGTTCTGAAATGTTGATTCTGACTATTTTTTGCCAGGGTTCTCATTGCTTTGATGGAAGAGAGAATTTTTGGAGGTTCTCACCCAGCTGTTCTCACTGATGTCACCTCTCTGTGCAAATCTGGACTCTTACTTTACATACAATTGTAATCAGTGTGGTTTGCCATCCCCAGGGGCTAAGTTGTGAAAGGGGTTCTGCCTTGGATGTTCTTCAGCATGGTGATTGTCCCTTCCCTCCACTTATTTTCAGGCCAGGGAGACCTGTCTCAGCTTTGGATGGGAACCCAGCTGCACTGAGCAGGGAAAGTCAGGAAAGACCGGCTTCTCAGTTGCTCATTCTCTACCTGCTCCATTTAATGAGTCCTGTGTGCTGGAGATCTCCTTCCGCAGGCCGGGGCCCTGTTCCATTTGTGGGCTTGAAGAATCTGTGGCTTTGGCAATTAGCTGGCTCAGTTTTCTGTCCCTGCTCTGGAGACCTCCCAACGTAAGTTCCCACTTCTCCCTGCCATCCTCTTGTCCTGCACAGCTGGGTGACAGAATAATGACTTTATTAAGCGCATCCTGCACTGAATTCCCCAAGGATGCTGGTCCATTAGGAGAGACTACATCTGCCACCAGCAGCCATGCAGCTGGTTTGGTTTCATCTGTTCAGACCTAGATGGGGGGCCAGGAAGGATGCACACTGCGTTCATGCTGCCCAGTTCTGTGGGCCTGAGTCTGACCCTGGAGGGAGGCTCAGGCACATGGTTCCCTGCCTCCACCAAATCCTACCTCTCCCTGCCTGCATGGTGTGGGCTCCACTCTTGAGACAGGCAGGGAAAAGGCCTGTGCCTGGTCAGCAATGAGAGGCCGGGAAGGGGTCTAGGATAAGGGCATGTGTCCTCAGGAGGCTTCTGTATAGGAGTGGTGGGGGGTCTGAGCACGCTCCTGTATGTGCCCTGTCGGGAAGGGCAGAGGGAACGCTCATAGGCTCAAGGAGGGAGGCAGGTTCGGAGATGAGTGCAGGAGGCAGAGCCTGGAGGAAAGGTCTCAGCAGAGGAGGTCATTAAGGAAATGTCTTAGAGTGCACACCGCCTTGGATGGGAGTAAGGCTGTTTACATCTCTAAGCCTGACATGTATTGTTTCTCTGGGCCTTAACCTTCTCTTCTCTGAAATAGGGATAGTGATTCTTTGCCTGAATGAAGTCCAAGGTCAGATAGAAATGTTTCCTTTTTAAGAGCAGGAATTGGACTCTCCATGCAAAGAGTAAATGCAGGTGAGATGCTGTGTAGGGCCTGGCCCTGCTGCTCCATGGACACCTCATCGGCCCGTTCTGGTTGAAGGTCTTGTGTCAATCAAGGGCTCCTCTGGCTGCCAGGTAAAGAAATCAAACTTCACTTAAGTAAATGGCCAGCTTGATTGGCGTATGTGGTGGAAGAGTCTGGAGCAGGTCTGGGCAGTGTGGTGGGCCCAGCCTGGAGTGTGGCCCCGGCAGGAATGAGGTCTCCACACCCACCCTTTTCCTTCCCTTTGCGTCAGCTTCATTCTCAGACAGGCTCACTGCACTTTAGTCCAGGCGATCCCAGGCAGCTCCAGCCTCTATTCTCACCAGTCCCAGTGGAAGCAGGGTCCCTTACATCCCAAGCTGACTTGTGTTGGTCTATGCTGAGTCCTGTGCCCATCACTTCACCAGTTCGGTGACTCTGGAAGTTCAGGTCTGGACCACTGCTCATCCTTGGAGAGGAGTGGGAACAGGGCCAGGAAGGGATCTTGGCCCTTATTTACACCACATGAAATGAAACCAGTGGCAGGGCTTCCCCCTGGAAAGATCAGGGTGCTGTTGCCAGAAGGGTGCCGGGCAGCAGAACCCCAGGTGCCAACCACGTGGTTCTTAACCAGGTCCCACACCCAGGGCTGTGCCCAGCTCAGCTTTGCAAGCTTCCTGTCTCCAGTCTCACCTCTTGGCTTTGCTTAGGGGTCTGTGCTTTTCCTCCTTGCCCAGCCAGGCCTCTCTCTACCCTGAACCACTGTGCTCCAGGACAGCTGCAGGCCCCGGAGTCCCTGGACTCCAGCCTCACCTCTGTCCCATCTAGGCCCAAACTGGGCCCTTTGCTAAGCTGGTCTGCTGTTTTTTGCTCAGGTCTTGGCTAATCCATTGATCTATTCACCCATTTACTACTTTGTTTACCTATTCATTTATTTAACAGCTCTTTATGAGTAACATGCATAAGTCACTCTCTTAGGGGATAGAGTTTAGACAATAGATCTTGAATGCCCCCAAGTCAAGGGGACTCCCTTCTCCTTGCCATTCCCCAAATTAATAATTCATTTAAAAATTGTTTTATTGAAGTATAATTGCCATAAAATAAGCTTCACATGCTTAACATGTACAAGCCAGTAAGTTGTGACACAATATATTTCTGAGAAGCCATCACTGCCATCAAGATAGAAAATGTATCATCACATCAAGGCCTCTGTAGGACCCTTTGTCATTTTACCATCTTTCTCTCCTGCCCTTCCCCACATCCACAGGCAACCATCGATCTGCTTTTGGTCACTGTAGATTGGTTTGAACTTTCTAAAATTCTTAATAAATGGAACCGCACAGAATGTGCTCTCTTTTTGTCTGGCTCTTTCGCTTTGCATGGTTATTTTGAGATCCACCATCGTTGTGTGTATCAGTAGTCAATGCCTTCTGATTGTTGAGTGGTGTTTCATTGCATGGATGGTCCAGTTTGTTTACCCATTTGCCTGTTGGTGGAGTTTGGGTTTGCTGAGAACAGGATTGTGAAGGGAAAGGATGGAAACCTGACAGTTCCAGGATTTGTGATTGCAGTGTTCTGAATCCCAGTGCACCCAGAAGGCCAAGGGCTAGCATTTGGAAAGTGTAAGGATATGCTTGTCCACGAACTAGCATGCCCCACCTTGTGTTCTCCAGGAACCGGATTCTATGTTAAAAGGTTTGGAAAACATTCCCCCTTCTTGGAGGTTCACCTTCTGTATGAGCTTATTAAAGGCTCCGAGTAAAGTCCTGCAGTAAGAAAAATCCAGTGTCTGATTATTAGACACTAATTAGACCATATAACCTCTTACTCCCTTTTGTCCTAGCATTAACTGTATATCTCTTATGGAAGATGGTTTGATGGACATTGCCGTGGACCATGGTGCTGCGGGCATGCTAGGCAGAGGTGTCTGCTTCCAGAAACATTCCAGAGTCCCAACATTCATCTAGGAAGTCTCAGAGGCATTCACAAGTAACTCAAATGGATGAAACTGTAAAATATTTTAAGCACACAGAAAAGTGTTGAGAATGAAACAACAGACACGCATGTAAACAACACACAACTTTGTCAGCATTCTGCCTCTGTGTTTCAGTTATTTGTGTGTGTGTGCGTGTGTGTGTGTGTGCCATTTAAAGAAGAAAACATCACTGATATACTCAAAGTTCCCTGAGCATCTCTTCCCCATTTGACTACTCTTCCCTTCTCCTTAGCAAAAACCACCATCCTGAATTTGGTGTTTGTCATTTCTATGCATATATTTATTCTTTTACTCCATATGTTTTTGTATCTCTAAATATCATATAGTATTGTCCTACATGGTGATATGGTTAGGTTTTGTGTCCCCACCCAAATCTCATCTTGAATTATAATCCCCATAATCCCCACAGGTCAAGGGAGAGAACAGGTGGAGGTAATTATATCATGGGGGTGGTTTCCCCCATGCTGTTCTCATGATAGTGAGTTCTCACAAGATCTGATGGTTTTACAAGGGCTCTTCCTGCTTCCATCAGCGTGTCTCCTTCCTGTGCCTTGTGAAGAAGGTGCCTTGCTTCCTCTTCACCTTTTGCCATGACTGTAACTTTCCTGAGGCCTCCCCAAGCCATGCTGATAACTGTGAGTCAAACTTCTTTCCTTTACAGAGTACCCAGTCACAGGCATTTCTTTATAGCAGTGTGAAAATGGACTAATACACATGGTTTAAAATTACATAAATGATAATATATTATGTATGGAATTCTCAACTTGCTTTTCTTAGCCGAACCTAGTTTTTAGATTTAATGGGAGTTCATTCATTTTAAGTGCAGCATAGTATTCCATTGAATAAATAGACCACAGTGTGGGCTTCGTTGTAATGCTGGTAAATGTCTGGGCTGCTTCTCATTTTTCTCTACTATAAACAAGGTTGCAGTGACAGTTTTTATGCATGTCTCCTTGTCACATGTGTGAGTTAGGCTAGGTCATAAGGTAGGGGTATCAGTAACTCCACTTAGATATTGCCAAAAGGGTGGCAGTAATTTTTACTCTTATGTATAGTATAAGAGAGTTCTAATTTCTCTACATTATCACTGACACTTGGTATTTCCAGATTTTAAATGGCAGAAAAATGCCTGGTCTACCATAGGTACACAATAAATATGCACTGTAGGAAGTGAGGTGTTTTAGTCCACATCTCCCTGGCTACTACCAGTGCCCAGCACCTTGCGTGTGCCTGCTGGTTACCATGCTCCTCTGCTGGGGGCTGCTCATCTATGTCTTTTATCCACGCCTTTGTTGGCTTGCTTGGCATTTCTTTGATTTGTAGCAGTTCTTAACATATCCTGAATAATAATCTTCTGTCAGTTATGTGCATAGCAAATAACTTTCCCAGCTTGCAGCTTGTTTTTTCATTTTGATAATTATGTCTTTTGTCTTACAGATGTTTTAAATTTTAATGTACTTGAAGTTCTCAATCTTTTCCTTTATAGTTTGTGATTTTTGTGTCTTCTTCAATAAATCTTTCCTCACTTGAAGTCATAAAGATACTATTCTATTTTTCCAAGAGCCATCTAGTTTTTCTTTACCGTCTAATTCTATAATGTACCAGGGCTTTTGATATTGTAAGATTTGAATTAAAAGTTTTAGTTTAATTTTTTCTGCAGAGAGAACTATTTTAGTTTTCTATCACATGTTCCTGCTGCTCTGAAGTGTTACTTTTTTCCTTTTGTGTCTGAGGCAGCATCAGGGCTTCCGTTCTGCCCTTTGGTTTATTTTCTTACTGTGCCAGCACCTCACTATTTCAGTCACTAAAGCTTTGTAGTCCATCTTGATAACTATTTTGGTGGGTACCCCTGTGTTTCGTTGAGGAGTTTTATAGCTTTTCTTTGTCTTTTATTCATCCACATAAATCTTAGGATTAGGTTGTCATGTTTCTTAAAATTGGGATTTAGTTGAGATTAAATTAAATTTATAGATCAATTTGAGACAATTGCCACTTTTATGATATTGTGTCTTCTTACCCATGAACATAGCATATTGGTCTAATTTACTTTGGTCTTCTTTTATGATTTTCCATAAAGTCTCATAATTTTCTGCCCAAAGATTATATATATCTTTTGTTAGATTTCTTCTTAATCCTATTAATTTATTGCTATTTATTATTGGTGTCTTTTTAAAATTAAAAACCATCTGTTTCTGCAGCACAGGGATATAATTCATTCTTGTATTTTGATCCTGCGTCCAGCCACTTTGCTCAACTCTTGGCTTAGCTGCACTGAGTTGTTTCTAGATTCTCTAAGACCTTCAGTTTAGATTCTTACAACTGGTGAATACTGAAAATTTTTGTTTTTTTTCTTTTCTAGTCTTCATACATTAAGTTTCTTTCTCTTGTCTTACTGCTAAGGCGTTTAGTACAGCTTGAAAAGCTGTGGTAGTAGCGGGTGTCTTTGTCATGCTCCTGACTTTTCCTGGAATGCTTCTACTATTGCATCGTTAATCATGACTTTGTAGTGGGTTTTTTTTTTATACTTTGTATTATGCTAAGGAGTTCTTTTTATTCCTATTTTGTTAAAAATCTTTGTCATGAATGGACATTAAATTATATTAAGTGACTATTCTACATCTCTGCAGATGGTCTTATATTTTTGCTTTCAATTTATTCTATTGAGAATAAGCAAGTCAGGAGTTGTTTCTAATGCAAATACCCTTACATTACTGGAAGAGAGTTATTTTGGTCACATATGTGGAGATAAATATCTGGAGTTAGTTTATTCTTAATGGAAGTACACGAACACCCATCAGATGAGAAGAAGCAAAGTCTATCCATTTGGAGCTCACCACGGCAAGGGAGCCATCTCTGTCACATATGTTTTGACAGAGACCCAAAGGCAGGGAGTGAGTAGGAAGTGTGAAGTGGGAAGCTTTACGGTGGAAAAGGGGGAAGGCCCAGTGTGCCCTGGTTGGAGGCTGTTGGCACAGAGAGGCTGTGGGCGGGCTGACTAGAAACAGAGCGTCCTATGCCGTGTGGTTTGCTGGGAGGGCATATTTGGCTTTCTCTGGTTGGTCCTAAGCTGGAAACATGGATACAAATTTGGGAAGCCATCAGTTATTAGTCAAGTCCTGGCCACTTTGGGTGGATTATGACAGGCGTATAACTTTCTCCGTTTGCAGCTTGTTTTTTCATTTTGATAATTATGTCTGGAGAAAGTGGTCTGACTTCCTAGAGTCTGACTTGCCGAGCAGCCTGGCTTCCTGGCTGGTTGCTGCAGGCGGTGGGTCAGAGCTCTGTTTTTTTTTTTTTTTTTTTTTTTTTTTTTCCTGAGGCAGAGTTTCACTCAGTTGCCCAGGCTGGAGTGTAGTGGTGTGATCTCGGCTCACTGCAACCTCTGCCTCCTGGGTTCAAGTGATTCTCCTGCCTCATCCTCCCTAGTAGATGGGATTAAAGGCACCCGCCACCATGGCAGGCTAATTCCTTGTGTTTTTAGTAGAGACGGGGTTTCACCATGTTGGCCAGGCTGGTCTGGAACTCCTGACCTTGGGCAATCTGCCCGCCTCGGCCTCTCAAAGTGCTGGGATTACAGGCATGATCCACCGTGGCCAGCCCTGACCTCTATTTTTATATATTGTCTGGCCATCGTTTGTCGGTAGATTCAGACTCTCACCTTAGAGGAGGTGTTAGTTTCAGCCTCACGTCCAAGACCAAGGCTTTTGCTTTTCTTCCTGTAGGGACGTCGGGACCGGCGATCCTCACGTGCCCAAGCACCCACCGACACTGCTGCAGAGGCTGTTCCTTCTGCTCCTTTGTTTGCTGTTCCAGTTTTCAGTTTTCTTCTGGTTTCTAGATTTTGGCATTTTCCCACCCCCTTTTTTTTCTTTTACCAGTTTCCGGCCTTTAAAGGAAACATTTTATAGTTTATCTACTATTTCAATGTGTTTGCAGCAGGGGAATTTTCAGGTTATCTAGTCTGCCAAGTTGCCAGTACTAGAAGTCTCCTGCATCTTTTGAAGTGGGAAGCGTTTCATTCATTTGTCTCTCAAAAACATTCATTAACTGTGTCTTACAGAGGGTTTGAGCTGGCAGCCCTGAGCGAGATCTGGCCCTCAGTCATGTTCTTGATCAAAATGAAACTGAAAACAGTTTGCTAAAATTATGATGTAAATGCTTTATGTGGAGAATGTCCTCTCTGTTCCCAGGATATTTAGAACTTGCGGGAGATTGCTTGGGAAAAGAGCCCCAGTTATGCCCCTCACACCTGTGCCCTGTGGTGCAGTGCCTCCCATGCAATGCTGGCTCACCCTCTGGCTCCGGGCTGTCCTAGGACCTGCTTCAGAGAGCAGACTGTGCCAGCTCCAGCCTAGGCCATGAGAGGCCCTGTTCATTTCCACACTTACTTTTGGGACTGCCCCGCTTCTGTGGGCGTCAGCCCGGGCTAGCCTGCTGGAGGATGAGAGACACATGGAGCGAGACTACGTCGCATCGCTCTTGGCCACCATGCTGTGGTCCAAAGGAGAGTGAGCAAGCCCAGCTTAGCCAACGGAACCTGCCCCGACCAAAGGACCAGCTGGTGAGCCCCACGCTGGTCGCTGTCTCACAGAGTCATGAGCTAAACAGTTACTGTTTCAAGCTACTCATTTTGGGGGTGGCTTATTGCATAGCAAAAGCATCCTTGCCTGCCTGTCACTGTGTCTGGGGCATCTGAGTTTGCCATCTGTGGCCTCTTGTATGCCATGCCTTGTCTGGGCCCTGGATGCCCAGCCTAGGGTGAGTGGCAGGAAGCACTCACATCAAGTGTGACATCGGCCACCTGTATGCAGGGTGGTCCTGGCTGGCAGAGGGGTTGTTCACAGAGCTGCAGTGTGAGCTGCTGAGTCACCAAGGGGGGAAGACAAGGCCTGCAGCTTCAGGGACCAGAGGACAGGTATGGAGGTGTCTGCAGAGAAATGTGTGAGGGGCCTGTGCTCTGCTATGGAGGAACAGGGTTGGGAAGCTGGACCCAGAGTGTGGGATGGTTGGAAAGGGGTTCTCGCCACAGGTGGGACATGAACTTTCTGTGTGAGTTAGGAAGTCCTGTCTTTTGTTGGAGCCAAAATTTTCCCATCAAACAACAAAGAGGACTGGGATGAGATGCCAGCACTAGCTCAGGAAGCCCAGGAAGCACACACTAGAGAGCACCTGCAGGCCCAGCTGTCCTGTGTCCCAAGGGCCCGCCCCGCTCAGGGCTGGAGGGCTCTGATTGGTCCAGAGCCCGGGCCTGCCCCTCCCCTATGGCCTGGTTCTGGGAACATGGAGTCCCTGCAGGGAGCCCCTGGGATGTCCGCACCCAAAGCTTTGGCTGTTGGTGGTGGTTCAGGCATTTCTTCTCTTTTTATAGGTGACCTGGGAAGATGGGCACATTTCAGAAGCATAGGGACTCATTTCTGGCATTCTGGAATTCAGATTTCAGAAGCCCATTCCAAGACAAGCACTTTGGAACGTTATCAGTCACATGGAGTTGGTGGAAAGACAACGCCACACTCTAGGGTCAGCTTACTGGCAAGACAGAAATCCACCTCAAAGCTATTTAAGAAGAAAGAGAGTTATTCATGTCGGTTTGAGTTTTTTACAATCCAAGGGTAGATCTTGTCAGACTGCAGGCTACAAAGACGTTCCGGTGCTGAACAGGTGCTGCTGAGCACGCATCTCCCGCATGGCTCAGCTCCGCCCCTCCTCTCGCGTGTTGCCACTGAGTTGGTGTCGGCAGCTCCAGGAGCACACGAGAGCAGGAGAGCCTCCTCTGTGCAGCGATTGAGAGAAGCATTCCCGGGGACGAGTGTGGGTCCTGTACCCACCCTTGAACTATGACTCGTGACCAAGGGGACAGAAGAAGCTTGACTTGAGCCACTGGACTGAGAGTGGGAAGGGGCACTTTAGGGGAGATGGGGGCTGGTGGAGAGGACAGGTGTCCATTCCTGGGGCTCATCAAGTCCTACTGATTCCTGTGTTTTGGCCGTCCCAGCTCTGGTGGGAAGAGAGGAGGGACAGGGTGCAGGCTGGTCCCTGCCAGGAGAAGAAGAGCACTCTCATGTTGGAGTGGCCTTCCTGGGGAGGGGCTTTATGTGAGCTGTGAAACCAGCCTGGACGTCTGACTATAGCCCTACTCTGGCATACTCTCTCCTATCCACCTCCCCCAAGTAATCTTGGAAAAGCGCACACCTGGTCTCCAGCTTAAATCCCCTAGTGCTGCCCACCACCACCACCAGCTGCCTCCAAGGTAAAGATCAGCCCTCTGAAACCAGACCGGGGATCCACCTTTGGCTCCTTTGCTTATTAACCATAAGAGGTTTCACCCAGCTGAGCACATCTGCAGGCCAGGACCCCCTCCCATCCACTTCCCCCAAGGAATTTTGGAAAAGCACACACCTGATCTCCAGCTTAAATCCCCTAGTGCTGCCCACCACCACCAGCTGCCTCCAAGGTAAAGATCAGCCCTCTGAAACCAGTCTGGGGATCCACCTTTGGCTACTTTGCTTATTAACCATAAGAGGTTTCGCCCAGCTGAGCACATCTCCAGGCCAGGACCTTGCTGGTGGGCAAAGGAGAAGAGGAAGACCCTGGATTGGAGCAAACCCATCCAGCTTTCAGACCCTAGCTCGCCCTGCACAGCCGTGTATCTGCGCATCAGGTGGGTCCATGTATTTCGGATACATCAACACATCCAACTTGCATGCCAGCCCTTAGGTGCATGCCAGGCAGGGGAGCTGAGCGGATCCCCAAATGGCCTGAAGTCAGAGACAAGCAGAGCTGGGCTGTGGACCCAGGAGTTTAGTCCAGAGCCCATGCTCAGAGTCAAGCTGATGTGATGGCTCCATACATTTGCTGACAGCCTGGTGAGTTGGGGCCTTGGGAAGTCACCCATCTCTGGGCCTCAGTGCTCTCACCTGTACAAGGTGCACTGAAGCTGGGTCCCAGCTCTTCAGCCCAGAGCTCGAGAGTGCCAGAGTCCCGTGGGCTGAACCAAGGTGGGCTGAGTCCATTCACAAATGCCACAAACAATGATTAAGCACTTGTCATGCACTGGCTGATGTCCTAGGGGCAGGAAGTAAAGCCGTCAGGAAGCAGACAGCCTAGTGGGAAGACAGTAGGCAAGAAGCCATCTGAGAGCATAAGGGTTGTGAAGACATGAGGCAGGGTGCTGGGGGTGGGGCCTGGCCTGGGGGCCCTGGGGAAGGTGATGTTTCAGCTGAGCCTTCAAAGGCCAGGGGAGCAGGGGATGCTGGGGAGAGGATCCCAGGCCGTGGATGGAGGAATGGACGTGGGGGCAGGGGCCAGTGGGGAGGTGCTGTAGCATGAACACAGGTGCAGCTCAGCCAGGCAGATCAGAGAGGGGCTCGGCTGTGAGGGGAGGCTGTGGGGGTGCAGGGCTTCAAGCACAGTGACAGGGCCTGGTGGTTGTTTTGAAAAGGTCTCTCATGGGCTTTGTCATGCGCCAGTCCTGTGTCTTTGGGCAGTTTTCTTTTCTCCGAAGTCCTCAGTTTCTGCAGAAGTTGGATGTGCAGGCTGAGGTTGGAATATTGAGTCTCTACTCAGTTCCAGGCAGTTCCACCCTGACCTCTTCTTGTCTTCCCCTTTCACAGAGGCTTCAGAAGGTCCAGTGTCCCTCCTTGGCCCCTTCCCTGAGGAAGGGGCATCTCCTAGATACCCCTCCTGTTGCACTGGGGGTGACATGCCTCAAGGCTGGACAGACTGCAGGTTGCCCAGAGAACCCTGGGTGGAGCAAATGCCTCAAGGCGGTGCCAGCACAAGCCATAATCTTATCTTCTTATTGTGGTTGATTTTAGGAGCTAGAAAAAAAAGCAAATTGTCTGCTTTCAGCAGGAAGAACAGTGAACCCAGACCTCTCTGCAGTCAGTGCAGGAACAGAAGAAATGTGCTCCTCTTCTCCCAGAGGAAGGAGGAGGATGCCAGTTGTGAGGGAGAGGGAGGAGTGAGAGGAGGGAAGGGAAGGGAGAAGCGGCTTGGGCAGTGCAGGGAGTGCCCTGACCCAGGGAAAGGGATGCCCAAACCAGCCTCCATTGCCTTGAGAAGCATTTTATGTTTAAAAACAAGATCCAAATGCTTCTCACTGTGCCAAATCATGCCGTAGAGAAGTTACAAACAAAAGCCTTCTGTGGTTTGCTACTCCCTTTCCTAATAGTTTTTTTATTTTTTATTTTTAAGGATTTCTGTTTTTGTGCTGGCCTTTTTAAAAAATGCACATACATATATACATTTAATTGTAGTTCAAAAATAAATGGGAATGGAATAATATTATACAATTATTCTACAATCCGATTTCTTTCTGTTGATAAAATGCTTCTAAGATATTTCTTCATCTCAATATATTTTTATCACATACTTAATAATGTGCTATTAATTCTTAACAATTCTCTGATTGGAGAATAGATTATTTCCAATTCTTTCTTTTTAGGAAAAGATATGTTTCTTTGTGTGAGTGTTGTGTGTGTTGTATGCGTGCATGTTGTGTGCCTGTATGCTCGTGTCGTGTGCATGCATGTGCATGTATGTTGTATGTGTGTCCGTGTGTGTGTTGTGTGCATGTGTGCACTCAGTATCTCCTCTTCTAATGAAGCAGGAGCCGCATCTTAGGGCACTGCCAGTCACATTCTGTCAGGTTCTGTGGGCCCTGGGCCCTGGCTTCTGACTCTGACTCTGTCAGAAGGGTGGGCCTCTGACTCAGACATGGTTTAACCTGCTGCTTCAAGAATGGGCTCCAGGAGCGTTGTGTGGCTTGAGCTGGGTCAATCAGAGTCCCTTCTGAAACCCTACATGTGGAGGTGAGATCTCTTTTGTCAGAAGGGCCCATAAGGCTGCCAGTAGGCTTTCCTCCCACCTTGTGTGAACAGTAGAGGTGAGAGAGAGTGTCCAGAGAGTGCCCTGGGCTTCTCAGACTGGTTCCAGCAGACTCGAGGTGGGCTCCTCTGTGTCCTCCCGGTCATGCAAGCCCATACACCCTTTTTCCTCCGTAAATTTATGTAGTTCTTCCTGTATACCTGGTACTACCTTGGGCTAGAGATTACAGATGGGCCATTATTCTCAAAGCGCTTACATTCCGTCAGAGGTTGAGGAAGCAAGCCATAAGTAAACAAATGCATCATCAAATGACGTTCAGAGAATGGGCATGATTTCCTGGGAGGGAGTCCTAACTGAAGGCAGTGCTTTGGGAAGCTACTCTGCTGTTGTGACTGGCTAGACGGGGGAGTGATGACTATAAGAATTCTGCAACTGACTGCATCTGACTGCAGAGGGAGGCTTACAGAAACAAAACTACACACTCAGGGTTTTAAAATCTCATCTTATAATGTGGTCAAAGAATTAGCAAGCTTCTGTGATGTCCCTGAAACAATCTCTCTCCTTTGTAGCTACAGGGCTGATATAGCTGAAAATAAGACTCCAAATTTGATGACGGGGTTGCAGAGTTATAGCATAAATTGAATTCCCAGCCATGAAAAGTCTGTTGTGGAGATGCCAGGGCACTGATGGGAAAGGGGAGGAAATCTGAGAGTTGGAACAGGGGCATGTTAGTGAACGCAGATGAGTCTGAAAAACAGCTTTTCTGCCTGTCTGGAGAGAGAGTTCTTCCCTTTCTTGAAAACCCTGTAGTGAGCTCACATGGATCAGTTTGGCAAGAAGATGCCAATTCTTCTCAGGATTTACCCCTATGCTCCTCCTTGCCTCAGAGCCCAGTATGCTCAGGAAGCAAGTCTGGAATTTGGCTCAGGAGAAGACAATTTAGGGCTTCACTGGGTTTTCCTATGACTAGTAGCTGGAGGAAGAGAAAACCTGTCCCTGCTTTACAAGTACTTCTGCTCGACATGGCAGCACCACCAGAACTGGGGGGCCATAGCACACCCTAGAAACTGTGTCCCATTGATTGGATTGAGTTGTGGTCAGACGTAGGAATCTATACTTATTCATGGCAGTGGCTAATGTTTTGGGACTTGGAAAGAGTAAGATTTTAGGACTAGTGGCCAGGAACTTTGGGGAGGAGATGTGTGGGCGGAAATCTCAAAATAGGCACAAAGATTGTGGGAATGTTTACGTTTCCCGTGTAATTGCTCTCCAAAAGGAGAAGGGGATCCTGGTCATCAGGAATGTGACATATTCTGTCAATGTCGGCCGACCTCTTTCTGTAGGCTCCAGCTTTTTCTAATGGAGGCACTGTGTAAGGAAGCTATACATGCATTAGGCAACATGGACTTTCCTCACTGATGCACATCTGGCTATTGCTGCTAGTAAATGCTCAATCTATCAACAAAAAAGACCAGCATTAAATCATGGATGTGGCACCATGCTGTGTGGGGACTGGCTAGTCGCCTGCTGGCAGATTAACCATGTAGGACTCTATTTATCATCCTCAATGAAATAGATACTTCTTCTGGAGATGGATTTGCCATCTCTGCTTGCAAGACTTCTGCCAACCATATTACCTGCAGACTTATAAAAATGCTTTATTCACTATTGTGGTATCCTGAACATTTCTTCTGGCCAAGGGACTTATTTTATGCAAAATATGTGCAACAATGGGCTCACAGCTATAGATTTTACTGGTTCGCTACCTATATTGTTACTCAGAATCAGCTGAGATTAAGGATCGAGGGTCAGCAAACTTTTTGCAAAGGGCCTGATGGTAAATTTTAGTATTTTAGGCCTTAGGGGCCATCCGGTCTGTGTCACAACTGTACAACTTTGCTGTCATAGTGTTAAAGTGGCAAGTGACGATGTAGAAGAGAATGGGCCTGGCTGTGTGTCAATAAAACTTTATTTACAAAAACAGACAACAGGCCAGATTTGCCCATGGGCCAAAGTTTGCCAGTGCCTAATATAGACTATTGGAATTGTGCACTGAAGACTCAACTGTGGGCCAGTAAGAAGAACTCACCCTGCAAAGGCAGGGTGTTGTCCCATAGGTTCTGGTCTGTGCTTTGAACCTGTGCGCAATCAATCGTGTTGCTTTCACCACCGGCAGATTCATGGGTCCAGAAATGAAGAGGAGATACGGGAGCAGCTCCTCCAGGTCTAGGCACACGTTTGTGAAACTGTCGCTTTTCATCTCCACAATTTTTCCCAAGGGAGAAATGCTGCCAGCAAGGGCCACAACAGTGGCCAATGGACTGGAAGTTGAGGCCACCCCTGGAGTGATGAGCTCTTTATGCCTCTGAGTCAACAGGCAAAGACGTGTGGACTTTTCTATTGGCTGAGATGATTGGTCCTGCTCTTCAAGGGGAAGTAGATCTACTGCTGCATATGACAGAGAAGCTCATGTTGGAACTGAGGACACTTTCTAGAGGACTTCTTAGTAATTCCATGTCTGTGTAATAAAAGTTAGTGGAAGACTACAGCAACCCAATAACATCAGGGCCACAGAAAGTGCAAATCCTTCAGGAAGGAATGGGGGTCACCCCATCAATAAAGAACCAGAACAGAAGGACTGGCTGAAATGAAAGGGAGCTCGAAACAGATAGCAGGAGGAGGAGGGGATGAAAGGTCACTCTGGCTGCACAGTCAGGTACAGCATCAAGGATGGTCATGCTATTTTCCTTTGCTCACTATGTCTTTATTCACATATATGTACAAGTTATTTCTTTGTCCCCTGCTCTTTTATATAAGGCGTGTTTGTGATGTCTAACTTTAAAATTGGCCTTGCGCCAAAGAACATTTGAGTTGGATGGTGACTGAGCTGGAAGGCCGCCTAAAGATGATCTGACCCCCTTTTCCATCCAGGGGCAGGAATGTCTTCCTTTGTGCAAGGAATTGTTGTAAGCATGCTGCTGTCTTTGCTACTTTTGTATGGAAGCGTGAAGAAGTGTCAAAGGTGAGAATGGCATGGCGCTGAGGGTGGGAACTATGATGGTGACTCAACAGTAGACGTCAGCCCCGCTCTGGCCCTTCATGTGGCTGGGAGGTTGGAAGCCTGCTAACTCTGTTTCTGGGGCCTCTTGTGAGCTGGCTCTTTGTTAGCTTCAGCAAATGGAAAGCTCTGGAAGGAGAATGGAATGGAGATGGGCAGCAGCAGACGTAGCGTGGGGCCACAGACACAGCTCCTGGGCTCCAGCCCAGCTTGCCAGGTTATATGGGCCCCTGGAACTGTCCATGGAATTGGAAGGGCACAGCGGCGGTGGACTCTGCAGTGGCCTCAGCAGCACTGTGCTCATGGGCCCTGGGTCCTCATGTCCAGGGTGGTGTGGACCCTGCCTCCTGCACAGAGGTGGTGGGAGGGATGAACACACAGCAACAGCAGCAGCAAATCCTGCAGCAGCTGAAGCAGCCAGCCATCATGGGCCCAGGCAGCCCCACTTTCCTTTTCCCTCCAGCCCTGGGTGGTAGACTCTTCCTGCCATTATAAGTAACTGGGTAAACTTACCTTCCCCCTTTTTTGAACCCAACCTTTCCAGTGCTTTTGTACTGAATTTGCTATATAAATCCTTGTTCCTGGCCAGGTGTAGTGACTGACACCTGTATTCTCAGCACTTTGGGAGGCTAAGACAGGAAGGATTGCCTGAGCTGAGGAGTTTAGGACCAGCCTGGGCAATATAGCAAGACCCCATCTGTACAAAAACTGCATAGAGTTAGCCAGGCATGGTGGCACACACCTGTAGTCCCAGCTACTTGGGAGGCTGAGGTGGGAGGATCTCTTAAGCCTGGGAGGTTGAGGCTGCAGAGAGCTATGATCACACTACCATGCTCTAGCCTGGATGACAGAGCAAGACTCTGTTTCAAAAGCAACAACAACAATTTAAAAAAAAAATTCCTCTTCCTGGTTTTACCTACAGCATCCTTATTTCCTGACTGGGTACAGACTGCTACAGAGTGTGACAGAGTCAGGGGTCCTTTAGCAGGATGGTCAGGAAAGGCTCCTCAAAGAGGTAACTTTGGAACTGATATATAACTGACAAGGAGACAACCATGCTGAGGTCTGGCTTCAGGGAACATGTTTGTACATACATTCCCCTATGCATGTGCAAATAGATTCCTAGAAATGGAATTGCTGGGTCAAAGGGAATGTAGATTTAATATTTTGGTAGCTACTGCCAAAATAACATTTAGAATGGCATAGCAATTTACAGTCCCATAAACAAAGGATGCACTCTTCCATATTAATCACTTAGTTGTCTATTTTAAGATGTCTACTATATGCCAAAAGCTGTGCTTGTGCTGTGTGTGGAGGGAGGCGGGGTGTGGTAATGCTAAAGAGGAGAGGATGAGAAGAATACAGACATGGAAGATAAATCCTTTACCTTTGAGGAGCTCATCCACGGTGGGGGACAGGCCAGTGACTGCTGCAGCTGCTGCCACCGCCGCTTCCTTCCATTCTCCTTTCTAATGAGCAGCCAGCTTGCAAGAGCCCGGGAAATAGTCTGCAGGCTTCCAGCCTCCCAGCCACATGGAGGAGAGCATGAAGGGCCAGAGCAGGGCTGTCGGTGCATGCACCTTCCAGCACAGTCCACTTCTTGGACTCCTCAGCATCCATTCCACTCTCTTAGCCCCACTGTAGGCCCCTCCTTATCCATGGGGGATGCTTTCCAAGACCCCAGCGGGTACCTGAAACCACAGATAGTACCAAACCCTATGTATACTATGTTTTTTCCCACACATACATTCCTACGGTAAATTTTAATTTATACATTAGACACAGTAAGAGATTAACAACAATGACTAATAATAAAAACGTAGCAATATGCTCTAATAAAAGTAATGTGAATGTGGCTTCTCTCTCTCTCTCTGAAAATATATAACAGTATTTTTGGATGGCAGTTATCACAGGTAACTGAAACCATGGAAAGGAAAACCTGCATATAAGAGGGGACTATGGTATTTACATTTCCACATAAAAATAAAAATGCCAATATTGTGTTTTCACTTCATGTGCTGTAGCCGCCCCCATACCGGTGAAGGTACTCTCCCTCTCTCCCACAAAGAGGGGGTAAAGAATCAGACATCAAGCAGGCATCCTGGATGAAGGGGCCTTTGAGTTGGGCTTGAGGGAGGAGCAGGTCTCCAACCAGCATAAGAAGGAAAGAATATTTGGAACAGAGGGAAAGGAGGCCCCGCAGAGCATAGTTTGAAACCTGCTGGTCCCAAGCAGAGGCAGATGCAGCTGAGGAGTCTCTCAGGCTGGAGAAAACTGGCTCTCGCCCTCGCCTTCGCCCTTGCTCCTGGGTTTGCACTTGGTTTTAGAAACCTTTTATGTTATTTTATTTGACCCTCACGAGTTTTCTGGGTCTCCCATCACCTTCATTCTCATGGTCTGACTCCTGTTATGTGCTAGGCTGCAAGTAACAGGACTCCAGCTCCTGTGGTTTAAACAATACAAGAGCTTATGAATTTGTATGAAGAGGAGTCAAAGGACAGAGCTGTTTTAGGTTGGTTAGTTCAGCTGCCATGTCATTGAGGACTTGGGTCCTGCCCTTTCTCTGCTCTGGAAGAGCTCCTTGGAGGCTCTTTGTGGATGAAGGTCAAGCTTTTACGTTCTTTTTAGGAGACGTCAGCTTCTGAGCTTTTCTGAATATAACTGCACAGCAGGGCTGATGTTTTGTTCTTTAAGAAGCAGAAGAGGAAATGATGGTTCTAGGTGGTCTCAGCCTCAGCAATGCTGATATCTGGGGCCAGATGGCTTTTGTTGGGGCTGTCCAGCGCACTGTAGGATGTTTAGCAGCATCCTTGGCCAGTATTCACTAAATACCAGTAGTGGCTTCACCCTCAGTGTGACAACCAGAAATGACCAGACATAGCCGGTTCCCCTGGGGGACAATATCCACCTAAGTGAGAAGCATAGGGATACGTTATTTCCCCAGGACGAAAATCTTAGAAGTGGAACTATGAGATGCAAGGGTGTGAACATTTTCTTAAATTTATATGTAATTTTGTCCGGGCATGGTGGTTCATCCCTGTTATCCCAGCATTTTGGGAGGTCAAGGTGGGAGGATCACCTGAGGTCAGGAGTTCAAGACCAGCCTGGCCAACATGGTGAAACCCCATCTCTACTCGAAGTACAAAAATTATCTTGGTGTGGTGGCACATGCCTGTAATCCAAGATATTCAGGAGACTGAAGAAGGAGAATCACATGAACCTGGGAGGCAGAGGTTGCAGTGAGATGAGATTGCATCACTGTACTCCAGGCTGGGTGACAGAGTGAGATTCTGTCTAAAAAAAAAAAAATGTCTAATTATAAAATTAATGTGTAATAGCTGCAGAAAACCTGGACAATGCAGAAATGCACAAAGAAAAAAACAAAAATCACTCCATAGCACTATCCAGAGATAACTGTTCCTAATATTTCATTTTATAATCTTTTGTCATTTTTTCTATACATATAAATAGATATATTTTTTATTTTCAAACAAAAAAGATGATAATGCACACGCTATTTTGTGATGTGCTGTTTTCATATAACAGTGTACGACGATATCTTTTCATGTCAGTGAATATAATTCTGCCACACAAATTTTACTGGCTGTTCGTTTGTGACTGTGGGATTGTATTATAATTTACTCAATCCCTTATTCACTCTTTAAAACACTTATTTAAATTTCGCAATTAACATATGTTTATTGCAGAACAATTTCTTTCTTTTTTTTTTTTTTCTGAGACGGAGTTTCGCTCTTGTTACCCAGGCTGGAGTGCAATGGCGCGATCTCGGCTCACCGCATCCTCCGCCTCCTGGGTTCAGGCAATTCTCCTGCCTCAGCCTCCTGAGTAGCTGGGATTACAGGCACGCGCCACCATGCCCAGCTAATTTTTTGTATTTTTAGTAGAGACGGGGTTTCACCATGTTAATCAAGGATGGTCTCGATCTCTTGACCTCGTGATCCACCCGCCTCTGCCTCCCAAAGTGCTGGGATTACAGGCTTGAGCCACCGCGCCCGGCCTATTGCAGAACAATTTCTAAATGAAAATAACCAGCAGGTAGGAAATGAAAATCACCCAGGATCTCACCAACCATGGGTAATCAACGCTAGTTTTTTACTGTTCCTCCTTTCTTACTTTTCTTATAAAAATTGATTTTTTTTGGCATCTATTATGTTATCACTTGCTCTTTTCACTTAACAATGCAATGTTGATATATGTACTTGTATAGCGCCATTATTGATGGCTGCATAGAATTCCATTGTATAAAAATACGTGATTTATACAACAAGGGATTGCCTATTTGCTGACATTTAGGTTTCTTTTTTCCCCATTACAAAAAACACTGCAGTAAACAGCCCTGTAGCTAATTCTTTTCTTAGGACAAATTTCTACAAAAACAGGTGGGTCAAAAGGTATGCAAAATGAATATGGAAAATGAAATTGCCCTCTAAAAAGCGATACCACTCTGTGTTTCCAGCAAGAAAGTCTAAATGCCCATGTTCCCATCCTCTTGCTAACACTGAATATAATAATAGTAATAATGAAGTGCCAATTTTATAGGTGAAAAATGGTAGCTTGTTGTTTTAATTTGCATGTACATGAATACTAATGAGGCTGAACATTTTTTCAAATGCCTTTTGGTATTTGTATTTCTTCTATTGAAAATTGTCTGTTCGTAGTCTTTGCTCATTTTTCGATTTGTGTGTTAACATTTCCTTGGTTATTTATATGCCAAGGATATTAACCCTTTACCTGGGTACATAGACTGCAATTATTTTCCCAAATTCATTATCTGTTTTTCACTTCGTTTTACATTTTCATTTCATTTATTCCATCTGTTTAGACCAGTAGAAGTTTAAGATGTTTATGTAGTCAAATTTATTACTCTTTTCCTTGATGTTCTTCTCTTTTTTCTTTTGGAAGGCATTCCCCACATCAAGATTTATGTATCTTCATTTATAAGTGAGGTGGGGAGGGGCGCAGCCACTCCAGATAAGGGTGCCCAGAGCAGGGCAGGAAGGGCTTATTGTTAAGTTAATTTTACCTTGTTCTGGAATGTGTTTCATTTTAATTCAGTGGCATTGGAACAACGCCATCTTTTCTCACCCCCACCTAGAGCAGTGCCCTGGTCACCAAGGAGTGTGGGTGCAGTGCTGACGGCACATTTCCTGGCGTTCTGGTTTGGCGCCGCCAGCACTCTTTTGTATGTGATAGATAGCTTCCTAATGTTTTCCTATCTGCCAGGGCAAACATCTCCATTGACTTTTTTTCACTATTTCCCTGTCCATTTACGAATAAAGTCTTCCTGGTTAATTTTGCTCATTTGTATTTGGAATTAAATTGTATTATCTTGAGAGGTCAGTTTGGGCTGAATTTATGTAAGTGTTATATTAAGATCAGGTCTTGTCACACAAGGATAAGACACATGTCTCTATTGATCCAAGTCTTCTTTGTACCTTTCTGAAAGATCTATTTTGGAAATTTTACAGTTAAAAACAAAAGTGTTTCCTGCTAATTTTTCGTTGAATTGCACTGGGGTCAGAGAATGTGGTCTTCACAATTCTCTCTGCCTTTGCCCTCTGTTGGTAGATTTTGTGTAGATATATATTTTTTTGATGGTTGATTATTTGACCAGTGTATTCCAGGGATGTTGCAAAGGAGGGCATGTTTTTGTTCATACGATTCAAGGTTTTATTTTACATATTCACACTTGCCCTTCTCTCTTTCTCTCTTCATACATACATACACGCTCAAACACAATGTTATTAATAATATATTCAGAATATTTACTGCCTGCTATTTTTACCTATTTGGTCTATCAAGATTGTGAGAAATAAATTACAGTCCTCAGTTAGAAGAGTATGTTCACCAAACTCACTCATATTTCTGAGGGTTTTTACTTTCTATATTTAAATGCAGAGTAACTTGGTACATAAAATGTCATGACAGTTTAGTTCTCTTTATCCTATGCAATGCTTTTTGTCTTATATGCTACTGATTCTGAAATTAATATTTGGCCCATGCTGTCTTTCTGATTTTATATTCTGGTAGACTATTTTTTTTTTTTTTTGAGACAGAGTCTCACTCTGTTGTCACCCAGGCTGGAGTGTAGTGGCGTGATCCCAGCTCACTGCAACCTCTACCTCCTGAGTTTAAGTGATTCTCCTGCCTGAGCCTCCAGAGTAGCTGAGATTACAGGTGTCTGCCACCCCGCCTGGCTAATTTTTGTATTTTTAGTAGAGATACGGTTTCACCATGTTGGCTAGGCTGGTCTCGAACTCCTGACCTCAAGTAATCCACCCACCTCGGCCTCCCAAATGCTGAGATTACAGGCATGAGCCACTGTGCCCAGACATATTCTGTTATACTTTGATATTTTTTAAGAACTTTGCTTTAGAACATCTCTTATGAGTAGTATTCAGTTTGATTTTGTTTTACTCAGTATGAAAAGATGGACTTTAATAGGGCTTGCTTTAGACTTACTATTAAACAAAAAGTTAAATACCTATTCTAGTCAATAATTTCAAGCTTTCTTCTCTTATCTTTTTTGGTTTTCTGCTTTTTGCCCCTTTCAGATTCTACTGCCATTTCACCAGATTTTTATGTACTTCCAGGTTTTAGAAAGGTCGTATATTCTGTTGTTAGCTTAACTAATTTCAGCTTTTTGGATGCATTCTAACCCTTATGTTCCTGGCTGCCAGATTCAAGAGTAAAAATGCATATGTCGAAGTCCTCCTTTTTAAGACTACTATTCGGATATTTTGGTTGCAAGAGACAGAAATTCCCATTGGAATGACCTTAATTCCAAGTGAATTGCATTGGCTCCCATAAGTGCTGAACCCAGGGATATGTCAGCTTCTGACAAGGCCACTGTGGGGCTCACCTTGAGTGACATGTATTTGTGATTGTATAATTATCTGCTTGGCTGTCTGTACCCCACTGGTGGTGGGCTTGCTCGGTGAGCCTGTCAGGAATGCTTCCGGCTGGCCAACAGTGTACTCAGGTGTAGGCATAGCTGATGGTCGTGTAATAGCTATAAATTGGGAGCCAGGCAGTTGCATGGACCTGAGTGAAAGGACTGCTTACAGAGGCCTGGACAAGGTCCCAAGGACTCACAAGGGACATGGAGGCACCCAGAAGTTAGCAATGCTGCGAGCTATTGCCACCCCAGGCCTGAAGGTCTAGGGAAGGAAACTGTTGCCAGAGCTCAGGGGAGGGGCCCCAGACAGAAGGTGCCGCTGGGAGGGAGGAGAGCAGCACTCTGGATAAGGGTGCTTAGAGCAGGGAGGGATGGGAACCAACACCCGAGCCTCTTTTACTTCCCCCAATCTCTCCCCAGCACCCGCTCTGGCCAGTGTTGCTAAGAGGCAGCCAAGCTGGCTGGAGTCTCCTTGGGTTGGCTTTCTGGGCTCTGGGTGTCTGGGTGGGGTATGGAGAGTAACTAGCCGGGGTGGCTTCAGAGAACTGACAAAACCAGAGTGCATGTGCTAGGTGCGGTGGTTCATGCCTGTAATCCCAGCACTGTGGGAGGCGAGGTGAGCAGATCACTTGAGGCCAGGAGTTCGAGACCAGCCTGACCAACATGGGGAGATCCCCCCGTTTCTATTAAAAATACAAAAATTAGCCTGGTATGGTGGTACATGCTTGTAATCCCAGCTACTTGAGAGGCTGAGGTGGGAGGATCCCTTGAACCCAGGGGGTGGAGGTTGCAGGGAGCTGAGATTTCGCCACTGTACTCCAGCTTGGGTGACAGAGCCAGACTCTACCTCCTTCCCCCAAAAAAGCCAGGGTGCATGTGAGTGTCTCTGCCCTCTCCTGCCTTCCCTCCATGGTTGGGCGAATGCTGGCTGTAGCCCCAAGCCTCCCACACTCCTGTGACAACATCCCCTGCTCCCCACAGGGAGACAGAGGGTGGGCACAAAGGCCTGACTGTGTCATTGTGTGTTGTGCTGGGGCAGAAGCTCTCTTTCCCTGAGACCCCCAGCAGACTTCCCCAGGCAGCGCTGGCCACAGCTGGGTCACAAGCCTACCATGTTCCCAACTGCAGGTCAACATGATAGAATGCTCTGATCATCTTAGACCATCGTGATCCACACCAGGGCTCTTCAGCCACCCCCTCTGGCCTGGGCCCACTGAAGGCGCCCCAAGGTTAGCAATTCTCAGGTCCCATCCTACTTACCTGCCTATAGGAGTTGACATGATCACTCTTCTCTGTTGTTTTCTTAAATTGGCTTTATTGAAGTACAGTTTTTACGTGGTAAAATGCACCCATTGAAAATGTACTTGTAATGACCACTCCATCAAGCTACAGAACACTCACACCAGCCCAGAAAATCCCCTGGAGCCCACCTGCAGTCAGTTCCTGCCCAAAACCACAGCCCTGAGCAACCAAAGATCTGTTCTCTGTCACTAGGATTATTTTGCATTTTCTAGAATTGTATATAAGTGGAATCCTATGGTTTGTGTTCTTTTGTGAAAAGCTTCTTTTGTCAGCACGATGGTTGTGAGATTCACTGGTGATGCAGCTTGTATCAGCAGCTAATCCCTTCTTACTGTGGAGTGGCTTTCCACTGCATGAACCTGTCACAGCTGTTTATCCACTTCTTCCATTTTGAAGCACTTTCTTGGCTTCTGGAGAAACCTTCCTCTTCTGGTTTATCTCTTCTCCCTGACCTCTTAACTCGGGGCCTCCCAGGGTTCAGGTGGGTCCTTTTCTTGTATCTCTTTCAGGGTTGCCTTGCTCAGCATCAGGGCTTCACATGCCTTCTAGAGGCTGACCCCCAAATCTCAGCCTGCCACTGTCCCTCAAGACTTCTGCACACAGCTGTCTCCTAACAGCTCCCACTACACACGCCTGCATGAGTTTCCTCTCGCTGCTGTGACAAATGACCACACACTTCACTGCTGAAGCAAAACAAATGTGTTCTTTCATAGTTCTGGAGGTCAGAAGTCATGGTGTCGGGGTGTTGGCAGGTGGTTATTCTGCAGGGAGGAGGAACTTTTAGAGGCTACCTCCGTCCTTGGCTCATGGCCCCTGCCTCTTCCTTCAAAGCCAGCAGCCTAGCATCCCAAAGTTCCCTTTCTGACTCTGACCCTGTGGCCTCCCTTGTATAAGGACCCACTTTTTAATCACATTGGGTCACCTGGATAATTCAGTATAATTTCTCCAACTCAAGATCCATAACTTAATCATACCTGCAAAGTCCCATTTGCCACAAAGGTGGACTGGGATGGAGTATCGTTGGGGGTCATGATTCTACCTCCAACCATGTCCAGATAGAACTCTAGAACTCCAACCTTCCTTGCACCAGCACTTCCCATCTCAAACGTTGCCCCTGCTCAGCCTGATCTCCTCTCGCCCTCACCAGCCCATCAGCAATATCTCTTGGCCCACTCTCTGAAACACACCCAGGACCCAAACACTCCTCTCACTGGCACTGGCCCAAGCCTGAACGGCTTTCGCCTGGGCTAATGCACTAGCCTCTGCTGGCCTCCCTGTTTTCCAGCTGCTGTCTCACTCGGGATCAAAGCCAGGCCCTCAGAGTGGCCTGTCCACCTGCACAGGAGTGACCTCTGTGCCTTTTGGGCCTTCTTTTCAGCCCCCTCCCATTACTTGCTGCATGGAGCAGGCAGCCCCTTGCTCCTGTCTGCACAGTACTCCTTCTGCCTGGGGCCCCTCACCTCCTCTCAAGAGGGACCTTCCCACTCCACCCCCACTCCTGCCTGCTGGTCCCAGCTTTGGGCTGCCTTCCCCAGTCCTGAGCTTCACACACATTTGTCCTTTGCTCACCCGCCATGGCTCCTGCTCACAGCCGGTCTTCTCTGTTAGAAGGAAAGTCTCATGACGGTGGGCTCTCCACCCGTGTTGTTCACCTGTGTTCCCGAGTGGCATGCAATTCTACAACAGGACAGAGGCTCAGCACACATTTGCTGAACCAGTGAATCAGGGATGGATGTCACCCGGGGCTCAGGGAAGCTGGATCTTCTTGGGGGAAGGCAGCCGGCACAGCCTGGCCTTCCTGGGAGGTAGAGGGAGGACGGGGCTTCCTGTGGGGAGGAGCTCAGTGAGTGGGACGGTGGCCTTCAGAGCTGAGCTTCTGCTGGGGTGGGGTCTGACAGGGACGAGGTGAGACTGGAAGCAGGAGCTGGGAGTGGGAGGCTGCCCCAAGCAGCCAGGGAGAAGGGAGAGCATGCTACATGGCTGGGATTTTGGGGGCTGGAGGGGGGCCTCTTCACGAGAGCTGTGTTGCCCACGGTGTGTTGTGAGTGGGTGCATGTGGGTGCCTGCATGGACATGCCTGTGGGGAGACAGCGTCGGCTCACAGTGCCCACTTGTGTGTTTCTGGCAGGGTGTGTCTGGAGGTGTGATCTGTGTGCATGTGCGTGTCTTTGTATGTTTATGTGTGTACATGTGTGTCTGTGTCCATGTGCATATGTGTCTGAGTGTGCCTTGGTGTCTGGGAGTGAGCGTGTCACCATGCATCTTTTGGTCTGGATGTCTGTGCACATGTATAAATGTGTGTGTGTCTGGATATGAGCCTGTGAGCGAGTATGGGTCCAGATGATCAGGTCTGGATGTCCAGCTGTGTCCCCGGGCTGGGCATCTGTGTGTGGCTCGGTGGCTACCCATGCATGGTCATGTTTGGCCCCATGCGTGGCCCCGCACTTGTGTCTCCCTCCGTGCATGAGGTGGCTGGCCCTGCTGGCCTGCTCCCCTCCCCCCGTCGGGCTGACGGCTGCCTGGGGTGTGCCTCAGGAGCCGGACTCTTCGCCCTGTCACTGTTAGGGAAATCTGTGTCATCAGGCGCAGGATTGGAAAACAGCCAGCGCAGGAGGGCCCTTGAGCCCGCTCCCTCCCTGCCCGTGCTGTCACTAGGGCCACTGGGCTAGGGTTAACTGATCGCAGGGAAAAACCCATTAAGCGCCTGCCTCTCCCAGTCATCCGTTATCGCGCAGACGGTCGGCGTTCTGGCTGACACGCGCTCGCTCTTCTTCACGTAATTGGAGAAAGTTTTCCCATTACCCGCTGTCTCTGAGAGGCGGCGCTCCCGCCCCCGCGCCCTCCCCGCGGCCCCTCTGCAGTCACGCGGGTTCTTTTCCTCCTCCTTAAGAGGCTGACCTAATTTCCACTCTTTGTCATTTTCTCCCGACCAAACTCGGAGTCGGCTTTCTTCAGGAGCTGTTGGGAGTCTGGGCTCCCACAGAGCAATCCGAAGCGAAGGCGTCTCGGTTTTCTGGGCCCTCGGGACCAGCGCAGCGCCCAGCCCCGCCGCGCACCAGTGCAGCCCTGCACTCGGGAGGCCCTGCCTCGGTTGGATGAGTTCCTCCGAGGTCTGAGAGAGAGAGTGTTGGGCGGGCGCAGTGCCAGGCACCGAGCTGGGATCCCGGAGGGCAGGGTCAGTCCCTCTTCCCTGCTTCTTTCCATGGGAAGGCAGGGCTGACTGTGGTTTCCAGAGGGGGCAGCAACAACAACAAAATATTCTGTCCTCCTCCAGATTCTGGGTCCTACCTAAGGAGGGCTTGTGATCTTCACCAGCCCCGCCCCAACCCCAGAGGGGAACCTGGCCAGAGGTTTTCTCTTGCTCCCTGGGTGCCTTAAGTTGGCAGATTGGTCTCCCAGGGACCCTGCTGCACCCTCGCCCATCTAGTCAGCCTCTGCACCTCTTAGCATCCCTGGGAGGAACCTCCTCCCTGGCACCCACTGTGCCGGGCAATGCCCCAGCCAGCCTCAGCTGTGCTCCCTGTGAGAGGCACGACCAGGCGTGGTCCTGGCTGGGGCTGGGTTCCCTAGGTGTGTGGGTTTCTTGGAGTCCATGAGACGGGGTGTCTCACCTAGTGCCTCAGGCCTGGAAGCCAGGGTGGAGCCTCAGTGAACACAGCCTCCTGGCAGGGGATCTGCAGGGACACCCTTGGGACTTCTTGCTTCCCTAGGCAGGCAGACTTACTGGAAACTGAGCTGGAGAGGGCCTCTGTAGGTCAGTCTACACCCTGATGCCAGCCTCCCAGGAGGCCCTGGTAGGTGAGACCGGAGGGTGTGGGTTGCCAGCAATCTGGGGACTTTCCTGGGATTTCATTCAGCTTCTCCTGACTTCCTAACCTTCTGATTCTCTAACCCTCTGACCCCTACCTCCTGGGCCTTAGGTAACCATTGCCACAATCCCTGCCCTGCAGACCTCCAGACCTCCACCCCAGCCTCTATCCACCCCTGTGCTCCGCCTCCCTGCACTACCAGAATGATGCTCCTGGGCCTGGATTGGGGAGGCAGCAGCTGTCAGGAGATGGTTCTGGCTGTGTCCACTTGTGCCTGGGCTCACTAGTGCTCTACTGGGGAAAGTCAGTCATGGTTCCTCTGCCCCTTAGCTCATCCTCACCTGGTGCTACCTCATGCCCACCGGCTCCACAGTTTCAGTCCTAAACTTGGAGCAAGAGGGCGGGCTGCCCTCTGTGGGTCCCAGCCCATCTGCAGATCACTTATTCTCTTTGGAGAATGGGTTTCTGCTTCGTTTTTTGACATTTCTGTTGACATCTAAGTTCCATGCAGTAAACCTGCAATCTTTCATGTACATACCCACATGGGTGATGCCATCCAGGTCCAGAGACAGAGAACACTGCCTGTACCTGGGAGGTCCCTTGTGACATCTCTAGGGAAATGTCTGCTCCCACCGGCCAACCACTATTCTGGTCAGAGCTTAGTGCTGCCTGCTCTTGACCTCAGATGTAGGAGCTCATTGGTATGTGGCTGCCTCTCCTCCAGGGTAGGTCAGAGTGGATGTGGCCTTGGTTTCCTTATCTGTGCTTGAAGAGGATTGGAGCAGCTGCTCCGTGAGGCACTCTGGCAAACTAGCCACATTGTCTGGGGCACTGCCTTCTCTTACTGCTACCGGTTTCCTGGGCCTCAGTTTCCACATCTCTGTAATGGATCTCCTAGCTCAAAATCTGTGTCCCAGCGCACTGAGAGTGCATGCCACACCCTGGGTGGCAGAGGACCAGAGCCGTGAGCCTGAGGCATGGGTCTTGGAGGGTGTACTGCCTCTGCCTCCCAGGAGGCCTAGGGGGAGGTGGCCACGTGTTCTCACAGAGGCCAGACGGGGTCAAACCTTTGTATACTCTAATCCCTTGCTGGAGCCTCTCACCTGCCTCACTCAGTCCCCAGGGAAAGCTCCTCTGGCCTCCCAGAACAGGTGAGATGCCCTCCTGGGGGCCTCACAGGCCTGTGCCCATGACTGGGCCACCTCGGTGGAGCTGCAGTCCATAGCTGATGACCTGATGGGCCCGCCTGTCTTCCCTGAGACACAGCTCTGTGCAGGCTGGGCTCGCTGTTTCTGCTCACCCATGTGTTCCTAGAGCCTGGCAGTGCCTGGCACAGTAGGTGCCCATGACGACTCACTGGCTGGTTGGAGTGGCCCAGCTGTGGCTCCTGGCCAAAAAGGGGCTGGGAAGCTACACAGCAGGCACCCCACCTGCCTTTCTTCTGAGGCTGCTTTGGCCCCGCCAGTACTGCCAGGTTCTGCCAGGGGCAGGAGACGTCAGCTGAGCTGAGAGGGATCCTCGAAGTGACAGGTGCTTCTTAGCTCCAGGCGTGCCCCAGGCCCAGGCTCAATTGGCTGGTGCAGCAGCCCCTGTTTCCTGGGCTAATTAGGGAAAGAGGGCTGGGAAGGGAGGGGCCAGTGGTGAGAGATGCTCTATTCTGGGCTTATACCAAAAGCAGCAAGGCTCGCTTGTGAGAATGGTGAGTGCGTGTTTGTGTGTGTGTGTGAGAGAGAGAGACACACACACAGAAGGGGAGAGAGATCAAGACAGAGAGGAAGAGACAGAAAGAGGGAGAGACAGAGACAGAGATGGAGGGTGTGTGCATGTGTGTATGGATAGAGGGGTGTGTGTCTTGAGTGCACACATGTGTGTATGTGCTGTGTCTTTGTTTACATGTAGGCATGTGCCTGGATACACACTTGCTTCCGTGTTTTGTGACTGCATGAGTACATTTGTGTCAGTGTGTCAGTGTGTGCTTGTATCTGAATCTGCACGCATGCTCTTATGGCATGTACGCTTGTTCCCGCGTGCATGTTTATTTCTGTGGATGGTGTTTGCACTTTGTGTGTCTGTATTATGTCTGAGTGTGTGTGTGTGTGTGTGTACACGTGTGTGTGTCCACGCACACGCGTGCAGCACTGTGGCTCTGCCCCTGCTCTAAGCTTCTGTTTTTTTGTGGGGATTCGAGTTGTTGCTCTTGGTGGTGGCCCCTTTCGATCTCCTTGGCTCCCCTTTGTGCCGGATCCTCTGAGGAAGGAGGAGGCCCTGGAGGATGGCATCCTGATTGCCCCGTGTGTCCTCTGGCTCCTGCTCCATCCTGGGTCCCCAGACTGGGCTCCTGGTCATCTGCCTGACCCCAGGCTTGGAGCCTGGTGCCCACATCCTGGGCATATCATGGCTTCAGCAAATGCCATCAGACAGTGGCAAGAGTCCCTCTGTGAACTCTATGGACACTCCTCTTGGTCCTCTTTCTTAATAAGCTGCCTACAGGACCCTGGATCTTGCTGGGTGATCACATCCTTTAATCTGGCCATTTTGTGAGTGACACTCAGCCACAGATGCTGGCCAGTACTGTGGCAGGCAATTGTGCCAATGCCCCTAAGTCTTGCCCGCAGCTGCACAGTGCCCAACCAGGTCTCTCCCTGGGCTATGCTGAGATTGCTGTGTGGTCTGGCCAAGCCTCTGCCCATCCTGTAGCCTGGTTTCCTGGTCTGCACGGTGTCACTGCCCTCCAGGCTAGCGGAGGGTACAGTAGGGAACTCTGCCCTGGGGAGGCCGTGCTGGCACCTGTGAGCCCTGCTTGGCATGAGGCACTGGCAGGGTAGTGGGGCTTGTGGAAGGTCAGGGAGTGTAAGTGAGAGGGTGAGGGAGACATGAGTGGGGAGGAGGCAGCAGGTGTATGGAGTGGGGCTGGGCAGCAAGTTGGGCTCTGGAGTAGGGAACCAGCCATGTGTGCTCGTCACAGGTGCCTTTCCTCTCCTGGCTGTTTTGGAGGAGGGAAATGATGCCATGTGGAGGCCAAGGGGGCTGCTGCAGGGTCCCCTCGAGAGAAGATGGTGGCTGGCACCAAGGCTGGGGCTGGACAGTGTCGGAGTGGGGTCCGAGGTGGAGAGGAGGGCAGAGAGGTGGCAGAAGCAGGTGGTGCCTGGGCCTCACCCAGTGGTGCTGGCACTCACACAGGGCTCAGCTGCTTGTTGGCTGTCTGGAGCATCCCGGGCCTGCCTGGGGCAGGGGCAGGAGGTGGCCCTTACCCAGGGAAAGGCCTTGGCAGGGCACCTGCTGACCAGCCCTGTAACAGCCACCACCAAGGGTGAGTCCTCAGTTTCCACGCTGGAACAACAAGAGTAGCAGCCCCCAGGGGGAGGGCGGGTGCTGAGATGAGTGGCAATGGGGTGGGGCCCAGTGTCATCAGGCTGGGCACCACAGAAGACTTGGTAGGGTTGGGGAGGGCAGCAGGTGGCTACCATGGGTGTCAAGGAGACTCTGACAGACCCCCTCTGATCAAGCAGAGTGGCAGAGCCAGTGTGGACGGGAGTGGGCAGCTGCTGGAGCTGAGTCTGGGAAGAGGTGACGGGATGGCCATGTCATAGTCAGCCTCTGAGAGGGTAGAGAGCTGGGGTGTCCTGGGGTCCTGTGAGTCGGGCAGGGTGGGGGCTGCAGTCCTGGCCTCCCCACCTCTCCCACCCCGCACCTTCCCCTTGTGCTCTCAGTGCAGAGTATGGGCCCTTACACCCCCACAGCCTATTTCAGGCTTCACCTCATAACTCTTCATGGCCAGAGTGGGGGCTCCTGGCTTGGGAGGCCTGCACTTTGGAACACCAAGCCTGACTTGAAACCCCCACCTGGAACCTGACTCTGTGCAGCCTGAACCAGTGGTGCACCCTCCTGGAGCCTCAGGTCCCATGCTGTGGGGTGCGGGGCAGCACCAGGCCACAGCCACGCCAACCTGGCACCCAGAGGTGTCCCTGCATGTGGGGTGGTGGCATCAGCTGTCATGAGAAACCAGGCTCTACCGCAGCTAGCAGGGACCCTTGGCTCCTGAGAAACCCTTCACCCCCCGATGTTCTCACCTGTAAAACTGGAAGCACGTTTCACAGGGCTCAGAGGTAAAGGGGTGCCCTGTGAAACCCTGGTACATGGCCCCATCAGTATCAGTTGTCCTGTGACCTCATCTTTCTCCTGCCTGGCCTTTCCATGAGCCACCAGGGGTGGTCTTTGTGGGGATTTGATAGCCTGGTGACGGGGCGTTTTATGCAGATGAGAGGTGAATTGGGCGTGGGCTTCCTCTTCCTGTGGGTGGGATGATAATTAGGGAATCTATATGGATGATGTAGCTTGTGGGGGGGCCTTAGACATGAGGAAGTTTGGGCACATTGTTGGGCTAATGGGGAAACTGAGACCCAGGCAGAACGCCTCCAAGGCCCCAGGCCTCCACCCCTAACACAGGCAGCCTGTTTGTAGTTCCCATGAGAAGGATACTCCTGGCCTTACATCCTGCTGGGAGCTGGCCTTCCTGGAAAAGCCCCTGCCGGGAGGCTGCAGCTTAATCAGGGCAGGCGCTGCCAGCCCCGGCTCCTGGCTAACAGACTGTCCTGCGAAACAGACCTCGACTATCTCCCCGAAACTGACAGTTATTGCCGCAGATAAGAGCAGAGTAAACATGAAATCCTTTAATGCATTTGCTAACAGCTGTTCTCTGTTTATAGACACCAGGCCAAGCAGGAACCTTGGCTCTGCAAAGCTGGGATGCTGGGCACAGGTTGCTGCCTGCCTGCACTCAGCTGGGCCATTTTGGCCAAGCCCAGGCCTCTCTGGGTCTTGGTTTCTCCATCTGTGAAATGAGCAGTCCCAATGTGACGGCCTAGAAGGCGCTGGCATCCTGTGAGCTGATGTGTGAGGACAGGCAGCGCGTGCAGGTACGTGATGTACGCACACACAGACCCACTTGGGGAAGTCAACTGTCAAGCTCAGTGTTTTAAAATGTGCTTATTTATTTGGCTTGTTTGTGCGCCATCTCCTCGGCTGCCTTTATAAATATTTATCAATGTTGTTGCAGTGACATTTCCTGAGAGGAGGTGAGAACCAGCAGAGAGGAAAGGATGTCAGAGAGGAGCTGACAGGTGGAGGCCTGAGGCCTGGGAGGGTTGGGGAGGACAGGGCCTGGCTCCAGGGAACTGGGGCTGTGATGTGGGACCTGATCTAGGACTGAAAAGCTGGGATTTGAAAGTGGGACCCAAAATTCAGGGCATCAGGTGAGGATGAATCAGGACTATGAAGAAGAACCAAGTAACTTTGGACAAGGCCCTCACCGTCCACAGCTCTTTATTAAAGAACAACACTTAGCATTGATTTGTGCCTGCCAGGTACTGCTTTCAGTATTTTCTTATTTAATCCTTATAAACAACTCTCTCATGAAAGGACTGTAATCCTCCCTGTCCTACAGATAAGGAAATCAGGCACTGGGATTTAGTTACCTGCCCAATACACACTATTTTGAAACCTAGAGCCAGGCTGTAAACCCAGGCAGCTGGTTCTGGGGCTCTCACGTAGCCGCTTAGCCACTCCTTAGCCAGTACTCCATCCTGGGCAGATCATCTGCTTCTTAAACAAATGTTCCTTACAGCCTGCTCCATATCTGGCCAGTCCTAACCTTGCTCCTGGGGCAGCAGAGGTGACCAAGACAAAGCCCTTGACCTTGAGAAGCTCAGGGAAAGTGGAGCATGAGACTGTTGCTGTGTAGTGAATGTTTGGAGAACGTTGGGAGGGCATTTAGTCCTTAGTTTGGCAGTGGATAGCTGATCTTGGCTGGCTCGGGAAAAAGTGTCCTCAGTCCGGAGTGGAAAGGAGAGGCCTGGTAGCAGAGGGATGAAGCTGAGGGACATGGCAATCAAAGAGAAATCTGGTATTGAGCCTGAGGAACAGAGAGGTAGAGGGAATATCAGCTAGCTTTTGTTGTGTAACAAACCACCCCAAAGCTTGAAGGCTTAGCACAACCACCAATTATTTCGCTCATGATTCTGTGAGTTGGCAATTTGGGGAGGGCAGGCTTGGCTCTTGCTTTTTGGAGGTGGGATGTTGTAAGTTTACTCATTTATGATTATTTTTTTCTTGGTCTTTTGAAAAAAAGTTTTTAGCTCCAATTATTCTGGGTACCTAATAGATGTGTATATTCATGTGGTATATGTGATATTCTAGTAGGCACACAATGTGTAATAACTAGTTGAGGTAATTGAAGTATCAATTACCTCAAGCATGCTTCATTTCTTTGTGTTAGGAATATTTCAATTTTACTCTTTCATTTATTTTAAAACATACAATATGTTATTATTGACTGTAGTCACCCTGTTATGCTATCAAGTACTAGGTCTTATTTATTCTATCTAACTCTATGTTTGCATCCATTATCTATTCTCACTTCTCTTCCCCTCCCTGCTACCCTTCCCAGCTTCTGGTAACTGACATTCTACTCTCTATCTTCATGAGTTCAATTGTGTTAATTTTTAGCTCCCACATATGAATGAGAACATATAAAATTTGTCTTTCTGTGCCTGGCTTATTTCACTTAACATAATGTCCCCTAATTCCATTGATGTTGTTGCAAATGACAAGATTTCATTCTTTTTTATGGCTGAATAGTATTCCACTGTGTATATATACCACATTTTCTTTATCCATTCATTTGTTGATGGGCACTTATGTTGCTTCCAAATCTTGGCTGCAATAAATGTGAGAGTGCAGATGTCTTTCCAATATACTGATTTCCTTTCTTTTGGGGCTCAGCTCTTCTTGCCGGGCTCACTCAGATGCCTGGGATGGTGCAGCTGGGATGGGGAGACCTTTCTCCACAGTCTCTCCCCTTCCAGCATGCCGTCCCTGGCTTCCTCACATTCCAGTCACAGGATCCTGAGAGTGAGACTGAAACACACAAAGGCTCTTGAGGTCTTGGCTTGGAACAGGTGCCATGCTGTTTTCCAGGGCATTGTATTAGCTAAATGGTTGGGGAAATAGAGCCCACTCTTTGGTGGAGGAGCTGCAAAATCACATTGCAAAGGATGTGGGTAGAAAGAGAGGTGAGAATTGGAGCCATTTTTGCATCTGCTTTGTAGATCATGTACAGTTATGCAAGTCAGAGGGGAGGTGGGAGGAAGCTGTGGTCAGATTCCGCTTAGAATACAATTGCATTGGAAGTGTCTATAGGACCTGTGAGAAGTGGCAAATGCAGCTTTGGGTATCTGAGCTCTAGATTGGTCCTTTCAGTGCCAGTTCTTCAAGGGTGGCATCCAGAATGCCTAAGTGCCTGCTCACTGTCCCTGCTGACGCTCCCTGGTGCTGACTGACCCTGGGCAGCCCCTTCCCACCTGCCAGTGACTGCGTAGCCTGTGTTCTGCCTGCTGGGTTAGACATCCACTCCCCTCTAGTGTCAGAGTATGAGGCCCGTGAAGTACCCAGACCTGCCCTGCATGTGCATCCTGGTTCTGCTCCTCACCAGCTGTGCATCTGCCCTGTATCCCTGTCCTGCTCCTGCTCCTCATCAGCTGTTCACCCCCACTGCATCCCTGTCCTGGTCCTGCTCCTCACCAGCTGTGCATCTGCCCTACATCCTTGTCCTGGTCCTGCTCCTCACCAGCTGTGCACCTCCCCTGCATCCCGTCCTGCTCCTGCTCCTCACCAGCTGTGCGCCTCCCCTGCATCCCATCCTGCTCCTGCTCCTCACCAGCTGTGCGCCTCCCCTGCATCCCTGTCCTGCTCTTGCGCTTCATCAGCTGTGCATCCCTTGCAATTCTCACCTTCTCTCTGAGGCTCAACTTCCTTATCTTCACTGGTCCTGTGAGGACACTAAGGCACATGCACAGCTCCTGGCATGAGGCTGGGGTCACCGGGGAGGGGAGGAGGGCCTGGTACTGTGATGTGTACTCCAGGCCCGTCTAGTGTCTGTGCGTGTCTCACTGTAAGCCAGATTCAACACTTCCATGAGCTGGCCCAGGGTGGGCCCTGGATCCCTGACAATTGGCTTCTTCCTGAACCCCACTGCTGCTTATGCAGCCCCGCTTGGGGCTCAGGCTGGCATCTCCATCTTCATGGCCGCGGCTGAAGCTTGACCCCACCCCCAAGTGCTCAGGCCTGTGCATGGTCCCATACTTGATGTCCATCTCTCTTATCCACACCAGGTCAGCCCCACCTTTGAAGTATGTCTAGACTCTGACCACTTCCCCCACGTCTACTGCTGTGCCTCTTTCCAGTCACTGCCATCTCCTACCCCCTCACCAGGCTCTGGGCATCCCACTCCCTGCCATCCCTGATCCCCATGGGAGGTTGTGCTGGCCATACCTAAGCCAGAGCAGGCCTTGCCTCTGCTGCAGGCTCTACCATGGCCCACATGTCACCTTCACATGCCTGAGACCTCTCTGCCTTCCTTTCCCTGTGCTCCTCCTGGCTCCTCTGCCAAGCACCCATGCTGCTCTCTCTTTTACCTCCTTCCAGTCTTTCCTCTAAGGCCACTTTCTCCATCAAGCCTTTCTTGTCCACCCTCTTTAAAGTTGCAACTTCACCCTAGTGCACATGACCCTTTCTCTGGCTTCAATTTTCTCCACAGCACTGTTGCCTCCTGACAGCGTAGAACTGAGTGATTTTATCTATCAGTTTCCCTCGGGATATGAGATCCATGAGGAGAAGAATTTACATCTGTATATTTGTTCATCATTATGCCCCCTGCACCCGTAACATATGGCCTGGCATGTAGCAGATGCTCAACAAGTATCTGCTGAATGAGTGAATGAGTGGATGGATGAGTGGACGAGTGAATGGATGGATGGGTGGATGGTTGTTTCAGTGGATGGGTGGATGAATGAAGGATTGGGTGGATGGATGGGTGAATGGGTGGATAAAAAATGAATGGATGCTGGTAGCACAGGGGTCACAGGAACAGTGAGGGATGTGGCCTGCAGTGGTGGAATTGTCATAGTTTAAGACATCTTGTTAATGCTGAGAAGTCTCAGCATAGTCACCTGTGATGTTGAGAGATGTGGAGATGGCACCAGCCCATTTTGTGGATGGGGATGTTGAGTGCAAGGTACACAGCTTCTGAGATCCCACCACTTGTGGGGGTAGAGCTGGGATCAGGGTCCAGGTGTGCCTGCCTTCCCAGACACTCCCCCATCCTGTGCCAGCTGCCTCTGCTCAGGCTGCTGCAGACCTCTGGGGTCCCATGCTCCACTACCCAAGAGTCTGCTGTTCTGTCTTCTTCCTTAATATCTTGTTACTTGTCTTCCCTGTTACTGACCTCTTCTTGGTGGGTGTTGGGGAGAGAAAGAAGGAGAGAAGGTGGAGGAGGTGGAGGGGGAAGAAGGAATGAGAAGGAATGATCTCAGCATGGCTGGAGGTCGACACTTCAACACCTTAGCGGGCCATCCTCAGTTGCGCCCTGAAGCCAATCCACTAGCCTACTGGCCTCAGACACTTATACTGTTGAGGGGGCAGGGACAACCAGGACCCTCCCCTTCTGGGTGAGAATGCCCTGCTGTTGAGCAGATGAGCTGGAACACAGAAAGGCAGTGACTGCCCAGCCACTCAAGTGGAGGGGACCCCATGTCTGCCATGCTCCTCACTGAGCACCCTGTGTGCCCTCACATCTCCCTTCTCCATCTCAGCCAGGGCCTCCATGCCACTACCCACAGCATTTCAGATGCCTGTTAATCTCACAGGGGACCCAGTGCAGGTTCAGCCTGTCCATCCCACTCTTCACCATCACCCCCTTCAAAATCCATCACTGTCTATCCCCCAGCTATTGGTAGTCATTTATTAATGCCCTTCCCCACCTTCTTCCTTACCCATCCACTCCATTCAACACGCAATAGATCTGGGAAGGGGGAGAGAAAGCAGGAGGGAGGAAGGAGAGAGGAAGGGGAGAAGATGGGGCAGAAGGGGAAAAAGAATATTCACTTTCATTGCTCATCTTTTTTATTGAGGTACTATACACATATAGAAAAGTATACAGATTTTAAATGTACAATTCAGGGAATTTTTATGTGTGTAGACTTTCATATATGCCTAGGGTCAGAAGGACAATGCAACTATATTGTATATTATATTTTCTGTGTCTGTTGTTTTTATACATTGCCTGTCTCCCTGTTAATGGTGGAGCTAGCCCCGTGTCCCCACCACATCCCTGTCACCTTGTGGACCCTGCTGCTGGCTTCCCCCAAGGCTGGCTCATAGGAATTACTGTCTGGGCAATGGTAGGAGGGGATGCTTGGGGACAGTACCGTGGCCTCCTGACCTCAGCTAAGCTGTCCAGGGCAGGGTGCAGATGGTGGCTGTGGTCTCAGATGAGGCAGTTATGGGATCATTTATTCCCTTCCTTACCCTCAACTAAAAACATTGTTTTTCATTTTTTGGACTTCAGAAGTGGATGGGATCATTTAACATTGAAACGGTGTTAGTTATCCCCAAATCTCTAAATACAAAGTCATCTAGGTGCTTATTGTCATTACTCAATGCTAGGGGACAGCTTCTTAGACACATTGCAAAGCATGAATTGTAAGTTGAAAACATGAATAAATATATAGACGTAAGTATTAAGGGCTGATTCCATGTCATCAAAAGACCCAGAAGAAAGTTAACAGACAAATGGCTGATGGAGTGGTCACTGTATACAACTAATGAGACACCCGTGTCTGTACTACCATCTATTTCTAGAGAGACCTGTGTCTATACTATCAGGTATTTCTTGAGAGCCCCGAGTCTATATGACCATGAATTTCTAGAGAGACCTGTATCTATATGACCATGTATTTCTAGACAGACCTGTGTCTATACTACTATGTATACCTAGAGAGAGCTGTGTCTATATTCCCCTGTCTGTCTAAAGAGACCCATGTCTATACTCCCCGTCTATAGTACCGTGTGTGTCTAGAGCAGGCGTCCCCAAACTATGGCCCACAGGCCGCATGGGGACGCCTGGTCTAGAGATACCCATGTCTGTATGATCATGTATTTCTAGGCAGACTTGTGTCTATATGGCCATATATGTCTAGTGAGACCTGTGTCTATGCTACTGTCTGTGTCTAGAGAGACCCATGTCTATACCACCCTGTCAGTCTAGAGAGACCCATGTCTATATGACCATGTGTGTCTAGAGAGACCCATGTCTATACTACCACATGTGTCTAGAGAGACCAGTGTCTACACTATTACCTGCATCTAGAGAGACCAGTGTCTATATGACCATATGTGTCTAGAGCAGGTGTCCCCAAACTTTTTACACAGGGGGCCAGTTCACTGTCCCTCAGACCATTGGAGGGCCGCCACATACTGTGCTCCTCTCACTGACCACCAATGAAAGCGGTGTCCCTTCCTGAAGTGTGGCGGGGGGCCGGATAAATGGCCTCAGGGGGCCGCATGCGGCCCGCGGGCCGTAGTTTGGGGACGCCTGGTCTAGAGAGGCCTATCTGTACTACCTCATGTGTCTAGAGAGACCAGCGTCTTTACTACCATGTATTTCTAGAGAGATCTGTGTCTATACTACTGTGCATTTCTAGAGAGACCCATGTCTATGCTATGGTGTGTGTCTCTGTCGTGTATGTCTAGAGAGTGAGCACAGAGCATCTGCGGGGAAACCCCTGCAGGTCAACAAGAGCAACTGAGGGAAGCAGGCAGGGCCGTGACCAGAATCACAGAAGAGGAAACCCCGATGCACACAGGCTCAAGTTCACCACTGCCAGTCAGAGAAACACAGGTTAAAATAATGGGCTCACTTTCACCTATTAGCCTGGAAAAACAGAAGCGAGTGGGTGGCAGCAAGTGTGGTGGATGCAGCAGCTCGAGAGAGGGACTGGGCAGGGCCTAGGCAGTAGATACGTAGGACAGGGCCTAGGCATGCACTCAAGGCAGTGGGACCCCCTGGTGCACACTGGAGAGACTCCCCCAAGGCCATGGAGAGGCAGCACAGGTGCAGGAGACCCCTAGCATCACAGAGCAATCTTAGTAATTGTGCTAGGCAGGACAGGAGACACAGCATGAGGTTTAAACAGAATGCCATGCATGTAGATTACAGACACACACAGCAGAGCAGCACTTACTGTGGCGGACACCTACCAAGCATGCCCACGAACACAGGCTGGTCAGCTAAGGGAGCAGGAGGGGGAAGGCAAATGATGATGAATAACCAAAAAGAGAGGAGGGTGGGGCGCATGGCTTATGCTGTAATTCCAATGCTTTGGGAGGTGGAGGAGAGGATGGCTTGAGTTCACGAGTTTGAGACCAGCCTGGGCAACATAGGGAGACCCCATCTCCCTAAAAAAAAAAAAAATAGTTGTGATGGCGTGCACCTGTTGTCCCAGCTACTTGGCAGGCTGAGGTGGGAAGATCACAAACCTGGGAGCTTGAGGCTGCAGAGAGTGATGATCACAACAGAACAAGACCTTGCCTACAAAGAAAAAAGAAATGAAATGGAAGCTTTCTGGGCCGATGATGCTCATTAGCTATACACTGAGGAGCGTGGTCGACGTGGCCTCCATACCTGAGGTCCGTTTCCATGCATGAAGCACATGCAGAGCGGTCTCAAAATTGCAGGACTTAAAAAATTAACCTAGTAAACCAATTCTAAAATGTATACACAAGAGAAAGGTTGTTTTAAAAAGTGAAGTCTGTTGTGAGGAAGCCAAGCAAGGGCCAACTTGCCCTAACAGATGCAAACCACCCTGCGAAGCCACGGTCATTAAAAGAGAGGCTGGCCCAGTAACCAGACATGGGTCTAAGCACCCTCCTGGGTCAAGCACAGGGCAGCTGCCTTCTTCATGCATGCGGTGAGAGCTGAGCACAGACTCCATCCCAGCCCTGAGCCCAGTGCTGGGCACAAGGATGAGCCCAACGGACACAAGCCTGCTCATGTACTCATGCTCCCAGTGCAGCAGACAGAGGGGCAGAACGAAAGAGTTACACCGTCAGTTTGGAAACTTGATCATGAGCTGTGATGAGAAAGAGGGAGGTAGTTAAGGAAGGCTTCCTGGGAGAAGTGGCATTTGCTCGAGGATGAGTGTACAGCAGTGAGGGCAGGTGGCAGGAGTGTTCCAGGATGGAGAGGGATATATAGGGTCTTGCCCAGCGACAGGAGGGTTGGTTGAATTTGGAGAGGTGAGACAGGACCTATCATCTTGGGAGGGGCCTGGAGATCCTAAAGGCTTGCTCTCTACATGCCCGTTTAACCCCACGAGCATTCTGTGGGGCTGTCTTTCCTTCCCACAGCTGCCTCCCAAGTCACAATAAACTCATAGGGTTTTAGAGCCAAAGGGCCCATACTCCAGATAAGGCAACTAAGGCCCAGAGAGATGAGACGGCTTGTAGAGGAGCAGGGAAGAGGCTCTTAGCAGACAGTGTGCTGGCTCCTAGGCCTCCTGGCCTCCTTAGCCCTGGTGCCCCAGCAGGTGGGAATCCAGCCCAATCCCCTCTCAGGAGCCTAGGGCCTTGAGTTTAAGCAAAGCTACTGGGGGTTTAAATACTATCATTGATTATTCTAAGTGGGCTTATGAGCCTTATCGGCTTAGAATTGTATCTGCAGGAGAGCTGTTCATCTTAAATAAATATGTTTTTAATAATCTCTGAGTATTTATGGAGCATAAAGCTGTCAGAGAAAACGGAGACGACGATTCCCGAAGTCACTTACTGTCCGGATCTCAGAGCCGATTCATTATGAAAACCGGCTCCCAGCAGGATAGCAGCTTCGCTGCCAGCAGCAAACAGAAGACCTGGGTGATTATCATCTCAGAAGATTTTTTAATAAGCTAGTGTTGGTTATTTAACCTACAATAACCACTTAATAAACATAGTAAATTACTTGCAGGTTGGGAAATATCCTCTGCTTCTCCTGGTACTTGCCAGAACCACCTGTGCCCTGGAACGTTGACAGGAAGTCCCAGGAGAATGGTCCTCCCTCAACCCCACTCAGCCCAAGCCACCACTGCAGTGGTCCAGGGAGTGGCCCACACTCTGGGCCTGCCACCTAGGCCTCTGCTTTGGGGGGCATAGGGTCAGGGTGGGGTTTGGGTGAAGCAGAGGCAGGCTGGTGCCCCTCTCCCAGTTTAGTGCCTCCAGCTGGGATGGGGTGCCCCTTTCCCAGTGCCCACAGGAAGGCTGGGGCCAGCCAGGAGGTGGGGCTGGTTCTCCAGGGCCCAGGCTGGCCTGGCAGGCTCATCCCCACTCCCTGAGCCAGGCTGCAGTGTCCAGCCTCCTCTCTGAGTCCCTCTTGGCCTCCCTTCTCCATGGAGAGTTGCCCATGAAGTGCACTCACCCATTGTCCACGCTCAGCCACAGCTCAGAAACTCTCACCAGCACCAAAGGACCCTCTTGTCACTGAACGTATGCAGCAGCTGCTGCCCTGCTACTCCTGCTACCACCTGCCATCTCCTCTCACGGTCACTCAGCATTTACTGTGCCTGGTGCCATTCTGAGCTGTTCACGTAGATTCACTCATTTTCTCTCTCTCCCCAGGCCAGGGGGAGGAATTATTATTATTTCCTTTTACAGATGAGGAAACTGAGGTCCAGTCACTTGTCCAAGTGGTGAGTGTTTGTAAGTGGTACAGCTAGAGGACAAACCCCAGCCATTAATCATACTCCAATATCTCCAATACTGCAACCCCCGAACCATAATGTTCTAGTTATCTATGAACCATCCCAGTATTTAAGGCTCATGTCTCTGCTCAGTCTGCTGTAACAGAATACAGCCACGTGTCACTTAACAATGGGGATACATTCTGAGAAATTTATCATTAGGCGATTTCATCATTGTGTACCCATCATAGAGTGCCTGTCCTTAAACAACCTAGATGGCAGAGTCTGCCTCATGCTTAGACTTTGTGGGATAGCCTGTTGCTCCTAGGTTACAAACTTGTACAGTGTGCGATGGTACTGAATACTGCGGGCAATTGTAACCCAATGAGAAGTGCTTGTGTCTCTAAACATAGCTAGACGTGGAAAAGGGAGAGTAAAAATAAGCTGTAAAAGATAAAAGGTAGTATACCCATATATGGCATTGACCATGAAAGGAGCTTGTGGGGCTGGAAGTTGCTCTGGGTGAGTGAGTGAGTGAGCGGTGAGTGAATGTGCAGGTCAAGGGCATGACTCTGCACTACCGCAGACTTTATAAACACTGGACACGTAGGCTACACTACATTTATTGAGAGTATGTTTTTCTCTCTTCAATAATAAATTAACTTTACTTACTGGATAACCACCATCATATATGTGGTCTATCGTGGACTGCAATGTCGTTATGTGGTGCATGACTGTACCACAAACTGGAGGGGCTTAAACAATGGAAATTAATTTTCTCACACTTATGGAGGCTAGAAGTCCAAGATCAAGGGCTGTTGGTTCAGCTTCAGATGAGGGCCAGGTGAGGGCTTCCTGGCTCACAGACAGCCACCTTCTTGCGTCTTCGCATGCTGTATTCACAGTGTGGCAGGATTGTGATCAAGCTCTGGTCTCTCCTCTTGTAAGGACAATAATTCCACCATAGAGGCCCCGCTCTATGGCCTCATCTAAGCCTAAGTACCTTCCAAAGACCACGCCTCCAAATTCAAATCCACTGGAGGTTAGGGCTTCAACAGATGAATTGGGGGTGGCTGAGTGTGTGTTTGTTTCTGTGTGTGTCTCTGTGTGTGTGTCTGTGTTTGGGTGTGCCTGTGTCTGAGTGTGTCTGTGTGTCTGTGTGTGTGTCTGTATGAATCTGAGTGTGTGTTTGTGAGTGTGTGTCTGCCTGTATCTGTGTGTGTCTGGATCTGTGTCTGTGTGGGTTTTGTGTCTGAGTCTGAGTGTGTCTGAGCATCTATGTGAGTGTCTGTGTCTATGTGTGTGTCTGAGTCTGTTAGTCTGAGTGTGTGTGAGTCTGTCTGTGAGTGTGTGTGTCTATGAGTGTGTATATGTGTGTGTAAATGTGTGTGAATGTGTGTCTGTCAGTGTGTGAGCATGAATGTATGTTTCTGAGTCTGTGTGTGTGTGTAAGTGTGAGCATATGAGTCTGAGCATGAATGTGTGTCTTTGAGTGTGTCTGAGTCTTAGTGTGTGTGTATTTATGTCTGTGAGTCTGTCTGTGTGAACCTAAATGTGTCTGAATGTGTGTGTGTGTCTTTGAGTCTGAGTGTGAATGTGAGTATGTATGTCTGTGTGAATCTGAGTGTGAGTGTGTGAATCTGTGTGAGTGTGAATGTGTGTGTCTGAGTGTATCTGTGTGTGTGTCTGATATGTCTGTGTGTCTGAGTGTGTCTGTGTGAGTCTGTGTGTGAATATGTGTGTGATTGTGAATGTGAGTGTCTATGAGTGTGTATCTGTGTCAGCATGTGTGTGAGTGTGTCTGTGTGTGTGTGAATGTGTGTGTCTGAGTCTGTAAGTGTGAGCGTGAATGTGAGTGTGGGTATCTGTGTGTGTGTCAGCACGAATGTGTGTCTGAGCATGTCTGAGCCTGTGTGTGTGTGTCTGTGTGTGAATGTGAGTGTGTGTGAGTGTGTCTGCCTCCTGCTTCCTGGGCTCACTCTCGCTCATTCCCTCTCCTCCACTCCTCTCCGCTATTGACCCTTCTTCAAATCACCCCCAGGTTTTACATTTTTCTCTTATTTAAAAATCTAGAAGAAGGCCAGGCGTGGTGGCTCACACCTGTAATCCCAGCACTTTGGAAGGCCGAGGCGGGTGGATCATGAGGTCAAGAGATCGAGACCATTCTGGTCAACATGGTGAAACCCCGTCTCTACTGAAAATGCAAAAATTAGCTGGGCATGGTGGCGCATGCCTGTTGTCCCAGCTACTCGGGAGGCTGAGGCAGGAGACTTGCCTGAACCCAGGAGGCGGAGGTTGCAGTGAGCCGAGATTGCGCCATTGCACTCCAGCCTGGGTAACAAGAGCGAAACTCTGTCTCAAAAAAAAAAAAAAAAAAAAAAAAATCTAGAAGAATATAGCACACTTTCAAAAGTCTGTAAAATGTGTATGAACAGTTTCAAGCATAGTAAAGTGAACTTCAAATACATGGGAGAACGTTTTCAGGATCTGGCAACCTCCTGTTTGCCCTCCCGGTCCACACCTCCCACCAGCCCAACCCTGAGCCACTACCATGAAGTCCCTTAATCACTCCCACCCAGGAATGCAGCCTGTATTAGGAACAGATTGCTTAGGCTTTCTGGGTTTTTTAACTTGATGTGAATGGAATCAAACCTGTGTATCTTCTGTGGCTTGAATCAAGCGACACTGTTTCTGAGATCGCTCTTGTTGATGTGTGTGCCTAGAGATCAACCTCTTCGGTGCTGTGTGGATTCCATTGTTTGAATATACCACTCCCTAATCCTCCATTCCATTGTGGGCAGACATGGGAATTGCTCCAGGATTCTTTTTTGTTGAAGAACAATGCTGCTGTGAGCATCTCAGATGCATTTCCTGGGGTGCACACCTTCCTGGGGTTGGTCACAGCATGGGAATGGCCACCATGGTTCAGAGCAGGCCCCTCCTGTGGCCCTTCCACCAGCAGGCAGGCCAGGGCCCACCCCACACCCTTTTCCATTTCCTCCTTGTCCCTTTCCCCCACTTCCATTCCCTCCCCGTTTCCCACAAGGGTAGAATCAGACACATGTTGCCGTATCCACCGTGCTTGACCAGAGCAGCCTGGTGCAGAGGCTGTGATGTCCCACAGTAGGAGGGGAGCACCCCGTGCCCTCCTCAGTCACCCTTGCTGCCCAGGCAAGGCATCTCTCAGGGCTGTCTCTGCCCTTCCCTCATAGCAGAAGCAGGCAAACTGTTTTTCTGCTTTAACCAAACCATCGTCCAAAATGCAGCCCCTGGTTGAAGAGGTCCTGATGCTCCTGGGGCAGCCCTCTTTGGGGCAGAGAGCTGCATGAGCTCTTGCTCCCCCTGCCTCAATTCCTGATTGTCTTCTGCAGGAAGCCAGTCAGAAAATGGTGGGGAATCGGTTCTTTGTTGCCAGTTTTCCAGGTCCCAAGGAAATGCTTCTCGGTAATGAACAAGGCCCCTGTGCAAGCTGAAATTGTGTGGGCAATTAACCCCACTGGCCTGGCGCCCAGGAGGAACACCCCTGGCTGCTGCCTGCTGCACAAGTACCTCCGTGGGAGGGAGTCCAGGGTTCCCGATGTGAGCTCCTCCTTTGCTGCTTCTCACCTGTGGGGTGTCAGGCAGGGCGGTGGGGAGGGGCAGGTTGGGGGCAGTTGGCTGCATGGGAGTGCTCTTCCCTCTACTGCTGACAACTCATCCAGCCTCTCATTGCTTGGGATTCCTGGTGGTTTCTGAGGTTGTGGAGACCTGATGGCCTCATTTGGTGTCCCCACCACTAGGTAGCCCCCTAATGGATGCATCTGTGGACATGGCTGGGCAGGGGCAGTTAATTCAAGTTGATGTGTGTCAGTGACACCCTCTGTGGTCACCAAGATGACAGCCACAGCCATTTTCAGCACAGCATTCAGACATATCCATGCCTGGCAGGAATCACAGGGACTACTTCCTCCCACGAGGCTCTTTTTCATTAGGGAGGAAAATCCTTGCCAGACCCCTCCCACCCCCAGGACGGCCTGCACCGCTATCAGCTGCTGGAGGCTGGGAGGCTGTGAGTCTGGCATCTTTAAGCCTTGGTGATGAAAGTCTCCTTCCGGAAAGAAGAGAGTAGGGGAGTTGAGGGAAGGTAGAGTTGGGCATTAGGAGGTTGAACAGGAGTTCACTAGTACGAGAAAGGGAAGACAAAATGAGCTGAGGGAACAGCAGGTGAAAGAGCCCGATGTATTCTGGTAATAGCAAAGGATTAGAGGATCAGGGTGTGGTGGCAAGGGTGGGGACCAGGTGAGGGGAGTGGCTAGAATCTGCCTGGGGTTCTCAGAAGTCTTGGATTCCCCACTGTGGGCCACAGAGAATAATTTGGTTTCACCACTCGGCATAGGACTCCTCAGTTTACTCTCTTGCACCTTCCTTGAGTCTCCAGAAGTACTGTTGGGCCATTTCCCCAAAGTCCCCAAGCCCTCTTTAAACATCACTGCCATCTGACAGCAACACCCCTGCTCTCTGTCACTGAGATCACTGAAGGCTGGAGATGGGGGAGCAGAACAGAAGGGCTGAAGGAAAGATTCTGGGTGGCTGGCAGCTGGGGTCTAACTTGCTCATGACCTTGGAGACATCACCTCCTTTGCTGAGCCCTTGTTCACCTGTCCATAAGTGGATGGCAACAGGACTAAGGTCTCCTAAGGTCCTGTGTGGACTTGAGGGGCTAAATTCCTGCAGGGCTTGGCATGTAGAAGGCACTTAGATCCATGTGTTCAACACATGGTTCCTGAGCAGTTGGGTGCTGGGCATGGGGCACACAGCTGAGACTCAATGCACAAAGTCCCTGCCCTCTCAGAGCTGACAATTACATGAACAATGAGGCCATTCCAGAGACCGCTTTGGGGAAAGTTAATAGGTCAGTGTGTTGGCAGCTGAGGTGTGGGCTGGGTGGTCTGAAAGAGCTTCTTTGAGGAGGTGACAAAGAAAGGGCTGAGACCTGAGTGACAAGGAGGAGCCAGCAGGACAAAGCACCCCAGGAAGAGCGACTAGGGAACAAAGGCTTTGAGGCAGGAGCATGCAGGCACGTTCTGGGAACATGGAGAAAGCAGGTGTGGCTGAAGAGAGTGGGGACAGGGCAGCTGTCATCCCTGCGGCTGTGATTATTGTTAGATGAAGCTCTGCATTGGCCTTGGCAGTTTCTCTGCGACCAAGCCCTGTCCAGGGTGCTGAGAGGCCAGCACAGGGCTGCGGCCCAAAGCCCGGCCACTGGACCAGACAGGTGTGCTCGAGTGGCTTCACCACTACAGCTGGGCAGCCTTGGACAGGCAAGTCCCAAAGCTTCTCTGTGAGCCACTTTTTCCTCTGCAGTGTAGGGGTGATAGCTAGTACCTACCTGCTGCGGCTGTCACATAAGAAGAAAGCCAGGCACATAGAAGGCCCATAACTCACACAGCAGTTACTGGTGACTGCCCTGCTCCACCCTTCTAGCTGTGCGACTTGAATAAGTCTCTCACCCTCTCTGAGCCTCCTGGGACTGGTGCTGGGAGGATAAAATGAGGGAACATACCAAAGCAGCTCCCTTAACCCAGAGCTGGAAATGCTGGCTCCCTGGGCTCCGGGGCCTTTGCCATGTTAGTATGGTAGGGAATGGGAGCCCTGGCTTTGTGGAGGGTCTCCCTCCTTGCAGAGTTAGCACATCCATGTTCATTGGGTCAGTGCCCCCTCCCTGTGGCCCATGGGCTGGTCTTCGGGGCACAGGAGCTCTCCTGGGACCTGGCCACACCCCTCACAGGAGCCTCCAGGAGGAGCAGGCGAAAGAAGTTATAAAAACGCCGGCAAGTAAAGTGTGAGGCCTGCTCTCTCCCATCAAGAGTGGGAGCAAGAGCCTCTTTGCCATCGGATTCAATTTATTCCCATCTGGGCCCTGCTGTCTCCATCAATTCGGCTAATAAAGAGAGGTGGATGGCTGTGACCTGGGCTGCCGCAGAGGCCTCTTCCGAGCTAATTAACCGGCCTGAGCAATCCCTTTTAATACTTCTGTACTTAATGCCCTAAAAGGGAAAAATGAACTGGGGATGGGGGAGGGGCAGGAGGCTGCAGCTGGTTGCGGGAGGGAGGAGGGGAACTGGTCCTCCTGATACCACCTGGGGAAATGGGGGAGGTAGAGCACCCACCTCAGAAACTCAGCTTACAGACTCTGAGTCGCAAGCCTCACTGCCAGAAACTCAGTTTTCTCACATATGAAGTGAGGGCATGCTTGCAACAAGGACAGATAGTTGTGAACACATGCTCCCCCCACCACCCCCATGAGATAAACTCAGAGAAATACTGCCTGTGGATATGCTACCATGTGCATACAGCACCTCTGGGCAGGTCCATGGGAGGCTGGGGGCTCAGTGGTCTCTGTGGGAGGAATGACCTGGAGGGCAGAGGCATAGGGAGACATCAGGCTCAGCATTTGCTAGCCCTGGGGCCCTGGGAAAGCACCTTTACCTCCCTTGCCTCAATGTTTTCATCTGTAAAGTGGGGCTAAGAACAGTGCCTCACTCAGGGCTGTCCTGAGGACTGCATGAAATAGCATGGTAAAGCACTTAGCTGCTTCCTTAGTAAATACTACCCATAAGCAACAGTGATAATAGTTATCTTTGTGGTTTAAATTCTTACCTAGTGTGTATATTAGCTATTAGATGGCATCCATTTATTAAAAAAAAAAACACAGAGACAAAATCCCATTCACCTAGGAATCACAGGATTCCTCTGTGCATGCCCAGTGCCAAGCCCAGGGCTGGCTGTGAGCTTGACGTGAGCTCTGGATATTTCCCAAGTCCATGACACCTGGCATGCAGCAGAGAAGGCGCTGCCCTGGTGACTTTGCCAATGTCTCTGGACCTCTCTGTACCTCTGTCCCCACCTGCAAAATGAACTTGTTTCTGTTCACAGCACTGCTCTTCCCAAGGCCAGCAGCTCTTACCCCCTTTGTGGATGGACTTTCTCCCTAGCTACAGGGTGTAGTCAGCACACAACCTCCACCTTTCAATGCCTCAGCATCTGCCTCAGCTGCAGGAGCCACCTCAGTGGAGGTTTTGACTTCCCCAGAGTGGCCACACTCAGCAACTGAGTGAGAAGGGGCACTTAGACATTCCAGCCTGACAAGGAAGAATCTGGCATAATATTCACATCAACACTGGCTGCGGGCTTGGCCGAGGCTTTGCTGGGCCTGCACTCTCTCTTGCAACACTTTTGTTCTAGTGGGGCTCCTGCAATAAACATGTAGAACACACCTGGGGAACACCTTTGGGGTTTCAGTGCCGCCTCTAACCTACGTGTGTCTCTTTAGCTTGCGGTTCTAACTGACCTCCAGAGTTACGCATCCCTAACCCCTCTTGGGCATCCTATAGGCATCTGAATCTCAACGTGGACCCCACTGAGCTCCTGAAAATGCACCAGTCCCTCCCCAAACCTGCTTCTCTCACAGCCTACCCACATAGGGGAAGAGCTGCTGCCTCATTTCTTAGCCTTGGCTAATCTTAGGGTCATCTTTGATTTGCTCTTTCTGGCAAGCTCTGCATCCAGTGCATCAGAAAGCCCTGTGGCTCTTTGTCCCAAGTATCCGGTACCCTGGTCCAGGCCACCATAGTCTCCTCGCTGGCCATATATGTCGTTGCTGGCCATTCAGCATCTCTTCACTGGGTTCCTGCTCCATCCTAGCCCCTTCTGTCTGTTCTCCACTCAGCAGCCAGTGTCTGTCATAAAATCGAAGCCAGATCATGTCACGCCTCTGCTCACAACCTTCCAGTGGGTTTTAATCTTATGCAAAATGGAGTTCCACCCCTGGCCTGTGAGACCCTATGTAACTTGCCCTGTGGGCCTCATGACTTCTCTGTGCTTCACCCTCTGCTCCACTGCTAGCTCTCTGCCAGCCACATAGCCACCTTTTGCTCATCACATGCTGCTCAGCCTCAGGGCTTGGCACCTCTTCCCTCTGCCTGGAATGTTCTCCAGATGTTGTCACACCCTTTGCAAAGACATCTACTCCAATACCACCTCTGTCCCTCCTCCACTCACTATCCAGCTACTCCAGTCAATGCCCCTACAGAGCAATAACATTCCCATATCTCGATCTACGCCTACATCTACACCTACACCTTCAGCTTCACCTACATCTACACCTACATATACACCTACACCCGCACCTTCACCTTCACCTACATCTACACTTATACCTATATCTACACCTATACCTGCATTTACCCCTATTCCAGGCATCCCCAAACTACGGCCCGCGGGCTGCATGTAGCCCCCTGAGCCCATTTATCTGGCCCCCCGCTGTACTTCAGGAAGGGGCACCTCTTTCATTGGTGGTCAGTGAGAGGAGCACAGTATGTGGCAGCCCTCCAATGGTCTGAGGGACAGTGAACTGGCCCCCTGTGTAAAAAGTTTGGGGATGCCTGCCCTACACCTACATCTACACCTACACCTTTACCTTCACCTACATCTACACTTATACCTACATCTATACCTACACCTACATCTACACCTACACCTGTGTCTACAACTACATCTACAGCTGCACCTACACCTTCACCTACATCTCTACGTACACCTATGTCTACACCTACATCTACACCTACATCTATACCTACACCTATGTCTATACCTATGTCTATACCTACACTTTCACCTATGTCTATATCTATACTTATGTCTACACCTACACCTACATCTACACTTAAACCTGTAACTACACCTACATCCACAACTGTACTTTCACCTGTCTATACCTATACCTATGTCTACATCTACATCTACACTATACCTACCTTCATCCACATCTATACCTATATACACCTATATCTACATTGACAACCTCGCCTACACCTGCATCTACACCTATATCTATGTCTACACTTACACCTATACCTACACCTATATCCATACCTACATCTATATCTATGTCTACGTCTACACCCACACCTTCACCTATGTCTACTCCTATACCTACACCTACATGTGTATTTTTATCTGTATGGAGAGTCTCTCTCCTAGTAGCGTAGAAACTCCATGTACTTTATCAATTTTGTTCTCTGATACACCATCAAGTGTACTTGAAATGTGGTTTGTCCCAACTGAGATGTGCTGTAAGTATAAAATGCCTGATTTTAAAGACTTAGCATAAAAAATGTAGAATAGCTTATTTGTAATTTTGTATTATTATATATTGAAATTAATCTCACCTGTTGATTTTTACTTTGGTTAGATATGACTACTATAAAGCTGTATTTCCATTGAATAGAACTGTTTCTTAGGGCTAACTGTAACACAGTTTTTAAAAAGACGTCTTGTGTTTCCCTTGCTGGGGGGTCTGGCTCCCTCTCTCTAAGGAGCCAATGACCCAACTTGGGCCCAGAGCTGTGGGCAGCGGTCGAGGAGCTGTCCACTCCACGGTGCTGAAAATAGGACCCAAGGGCCAATCCTGCAGCCCAGCATGGGGACTTCAGGGCAAGTCAGAGCCTCAACTTCGGACTTGTTGAGTGGTCCCAGAGGCTTCAAGAATGCCCTTGCCCTGCAAACAAGTCAGTTCCAAGCCCTGGTCCCATGCCCTATGGCAGGCATACAAACAGAAGAGGGGAGACATCCTATCCTGAAGATGTCTCACTCTCCCAGGGGAAGGCAAGGCTTTTGCAAACTAAACCTTGGGAAGACAGCCTGTAATTAGAGCAGTAAATTGTGAGGCCCAATGGCAGGAGTGGGAGAGGGTGGAGGGCAGGAAGCTTGCAGCAGGCTGGCAGGGTCAGCACATTGGTGTTTTGGGAGGACCAGGCAGGCTTGAACACAGTGGGATTTAGATGGTTGTTCCTTCACCATGCAGCTCATTTCTGTTAGACATCCACATGCTGCTAAGTGCTGGGGGATGATGGGGACGGGACATGGGGCTCTGCCCCTGGGGCTGTCACAGGGGACTTCCTGACCCCATTTCAGGATAAGGATTGCCTGCCTTCTTGCCTGGGCATTCTGGGGCTGTAAGGGAAGCACCAGGCCCCGGGAATAGGCTCTGGGCCCAAACCCTGGCTCTGTCTTTTCCCAACTCTATGGCTGTGGGTAAATCACCCGAGTGCTCAGAGGCTCCCTCCCACCCTGGACTGTGGGTCACCTTCAGACCCTGCTTTGTCAGGGATGAGTGAGATAAAAGGTGATACGTGGCGTGACTGGATGTGGTGGCTTATGCCTGTAATCTCAGCACTTTGGGAGGCTGAGGTGGGTGGATCACTTGAGGTCAGGAGTTTGATATCAGCCTGGTCAACATGACAAAACCTCATATCTACTAAAAATACAAAAATTAGCCCAGTGTGGTGGCACATGCTGTAGTACCAGCTACCTGGGAGGCTGAGGGGGGAGAATCCCTTGAACCCAGGAGGCAGAGGTTGCAATGAGCCAAGATCATGCCACTGCAATTCAGCCTGAGCAACAGAGTGATACTCCATTCCCCCGCCCCCAAATGGTGAGGTATAGGTCCAAGCAGGGCTCCATGAAGGTAAACCTCAAAATGAATCATTCTAAACTGCCTTCATTATGATTTGTTAAGATATTTTTAAATGACCTTCCATATTTTTGTCCAAGTAAAGCAGTTAAAAAATCAGTGTTGGAGGATTTAGGAGAAAATGGTCTACACTTGGACCCTGCTGTCCCTCCTCAGGGGAGTCTCTGGCCCCTTTTGACTGCAGGAATGTCCTCTGTAGATCCACACTATTCCTAGCTGGGTTCTTGTGCTATGGCAGAGGCGAACTGGGTCTCTCCCCACCCTCCAGCTCCCTCATCCATCTGGCAGCCTTGTCGACCTGGCAGGGCAGGCAGCTCTCCTGGTTTCTCTCTTGTTTGCTTTCTAACCCTGAGGGGCATATTCTGATCTTACTTCCTGCTTCATCAACTATAGGCTAGCACCTATAGATACTAATTTTTATAGCTTCTGCTTTGTTCCCAATTGCAGAAGCACAAATAAGGAAGAGGAGGGGGCTTGTTGTTCTGAGTCTCAGTTCTGTGCACCCCCTCAAATCCCAGATCTGCTGGGACAGAGCCTCACCTCTGCTTGCAGAGCCCCCACACCAGCACTCATCGGTGTGAGACCACCCACGACCCTGTGTCAGGGTTCCCTGCTCCCCTCCTGCCTTCCACAACCCAGTCTGATGGCCTCAGCTATCCTGCCTCACCTCCCAGCCAGGGTCCCCCATCCTTGTGGTTTGGGCAACAAGGCAGGAAAGATAGTGTGACTTGATCCTATGGGACAAATGTGAGAAGAGGGGTCAGGCGTAATCCCTCATCACTCAAGTGATGTGGGGGCTCATCTCACTCTGTTTGAAAGTCCACAGGAGAGAGGTGATGAGGCCAATTCCCTGGCATTTGTCCAGTGAGTTTAATATGGCTTTTTTGAACTACTCGTTTGACTGAGAAGACAGAAAGAGGTGCTGCCTCTTTTCTCTCTCCTATCAATGCTGTGAGAAGATAGTATCCCATTTTATGGGTGAAGAGACTGAGGCACAGGGAGACTGCAACTTTTTCATGGCCACACAGGTTGTGTAAAGAGGGGAAAGGGGCTCATCTGGGCCTGGAAGTTGTCAGCATGCCAGCCTGTCTCATTGTCTTATGGAATCTGCCGAAGCTGGTGACCATCTTGGTTGCCTGCCTGATGCCCGTCTTCCCCATGACAAGATCAGAGCCAAGGCTCTGGTGCCTTCTATCTCCCCACTTAATACGACTGGTGTGGAACAGTTAAATCACGATTGAAGGTCTGGAAAGAAGGACACAATCTAGATAGTGTGAAAGGCCTCTCTCAGAAAGAGATTGGGTAGTTTTTCTTTTTGTATTTTTTTATTGTGGTAAAATACACATAACACAAAATTTATCATCTTAACCATTTTTAAGTTCAGTGTCATTAAGCACATTCACATTGTCACACAGCCATCACCACCATGAATCTCTCTTTTCACTGAAACTCCATCCCCATTAAACACTAACTCCCCATTCTCTCCTCCTCTGGCACCCACCATTATACTTTGTGTCTCTAGGAATGTGACTATGCTAGTACCTCATATAAGTGGGATCATACAGTCTTTGCCTTTTGCGTCTGGCTTATATCATGCAGCATAATGTCCTCAAGTCTCATCCAAGTTGTAGCATGTGCAGAATTGTCTTTCTTTTGAAGGTGGAGTAATAACCATTGTGTGGACAGACCACATGTGCTCATCCATTTATCCATCATGGACATGTGGGTTGTTCCTGACCCTTAGCTTCTGCAAATACTACTGCTACAAATATGGGCATACAATCATCTCTGTGAGATCCTGGTTTCAATTATTTTGAGTATTTACCTAGAAGAGAAATTGGCAGGTCATAAGGTAATTCTGTTTAATTTTTTTAGAAACTGCTGTACTATTTTCTGCAGCAGAACATTACCATCTTACTATCAAATGTACCATTTTACTTCCCCACCAACGGTGCACTAGGATTTCAATTTCTCCGCATCTTCATCAACCTTTGTTACTTCCTGTTTTCTTGATAACAGGAACCCAGATGGGTGTAAAGTGGAGATGACATCTTAGCAGAGACCAGATGAGAAGAGATGTGGAGGGTGTCTCAGGAAGGAGGAATGTGAGCAGGCACTTGCTGTGCTGGAGGGCAGAAGCCAGTGTGGATGGAGCTCAGGGAGGAAGGGAGTGGCGATGGGGATAGGTGCCAGACTGTCCAGAGCCCTGCAGGCCATGGCAAAAAGTCCAGGTTTTTAAATTAGAAACCACTGGAGAACTCGAAGTTGGAGAGTGGCATTGTTTGGTTTCCATTTTTTAAAAATCTCACTGGCTGCTGGGCCATGTTGCAGTTATCTACTGCTGTATAACAAAGTGCTCCAAAATATAGGGACTTCCAGTAGCTGTTTTAGTTTGGTCACAATTTTGTGGGTCAGGAATTTGGGGAGGGCTCAGCAGGATGGTTCTTCTCGACTACATGTGATATCCATGGGGGAGCTGGGGCTGGGAGAGCTGCCTCTGAGAAGCTTCTTTGTCACGTATCTGGTGCTCCTTGGCCATATTCTCCTTCAGAGTGTGTCTCATTCTCCATGGCTTCTCCATGTAGCCTGAGCTGCATGCAGCCTGTTGGGCTCAGGAAAGTCTCACTTCCTACATGGCAAAAATGGAAGTGGTCAGTCAAGTTGAGAACTATGTCCAGAACTGGCACAGCATCACCTCTGTCATATTCTATCTGTCAGAGAAGTCACAGGGCCTAGCAGATTCAGCGAAGTGAAGAAAAAGACTTTGCTCTTCTTGAATGGGGTGGGGGTGCTGCAGAGGAGCATATGGAATAAGAGGTGGTGTCTTGGCCACTTTGGAAAGGGTGGTCTGCCCCACCCAGGTGATGGACAATGGAAGTGTGGGAGTGAGGGGGAGGCACAGTGTGGAATTATTCAGGGGAGACCAGGGATGCTGGAGGGCACAGGCTGGAGGCCATGGGAGTGAGAAGTTCATGCGTTGGAGATGTGGGAGGCAGTGCCAACAGGATTTGGTAATTTAACAGATGGTGGAGAGGGAGGGAAACAAGTTAAAAAAGACTCCCAAGGTTCTGGCTTGAGTTACTGTATCAACTATGCCTGTTATTTAATGATACTCTGACATCTGCAGCCTTACTGACTCCAGAGAGACTGTCCTTCCCAGGGTTATCCAGTTCTTAGGGATAGCAAATAACCCACCCAGGGGCACACCTCTCATATCTCCCACACAAGCCAGCTAACTCAGAGCCTGCTCTGCCAACCACCTTCTCTATTAGCCGCTCACAGGGTCCACCTGCCCTGATCACCAGGGCCAGAGACCAACAATAGGAGACAGCCCCTCTACCCCAGAGCCCACTGAAATGATTCGACTAGATCACGCTAAACCTACATGCCCCTCCCCTCCACCTGTTCCTTCTCACAGAAAGCCATGCTTCCCTGTGCAGTTCTCATGGCATGGCACACCTTTCTTCTTGGGAACTCTGAATAACAGACTATCTTTTCAGTAGCAGTCATCTCCTGATGTTGGCCTTACCATACCTACATAATAAAAAACCTACCTTTTGAAATAGTCAGTGAGGTCAAGACACTCTTGGTATGTGTGTCTGGAGAAGGCAACCTCCTCTCTTGGCCAACCAGCTGCTTGCTTTGACTCTCTGAGCTGGAAGGGAAAGGGCAGAGAGAGCCCAAGCTATGGGTCTGAGCCCGCCCATCTTCTCCCACCTGCCCCTGGCCATTTCCCTGGTGGGAGAGTTCTCAGGTCAACCAAGTGAGTGACAAGAGTCAACCCCCTTCTCCAGCAGGTGGGTCAGCTGACACTCAATGGGTAGAGAAGGTGTGAATGAGTTATTTTTCTTAAATAAAAAGAAGCTATGTTCCTGTAGTTACATCTACATTAGAAAGCATATCAGGAGAAACTAGATAGCTCTCATTCTCCCGTCTCTAACACAATGACTATTCTTTCTCCAGGATTCATCTTTTCATTTATTTGTTCAACAGATATTCCCACTTGCTCCCACCACATCAGCAACCTACCTGGCCAGATGCGAGTGCTGGCCATGGGCAGGGCTGGGTGGTAGTCTTTCAACCTAACATCCCACTGGCATGTTTCCTGTGTTGCCAAGGGTTCTCTGGCTGGTGGTTTCATTTGGCTGAACACTGTCATAAAAAGAGTGGGGTGGGCTCCCCTGCAGCTGTTGAGTGCAGTGGGTTGGCCACAGCCATAAGAGGGAAGTCCGAAAACGAGGCCAGGTCCAACATGCCATGAGTGAACAAATGGCCATGGCCAGGCTGCCAGAGCGGAGGGAGGGAGGCTGAGGGCGCAGCCAAGTCTAGGAGCCAAGTCACTGCGGTGGCCGCACTGGTAAGTGTGCACCAGGATGCAGGAGCCCTTCCAGGTCAGCCCGGGGCCAGCTGCTCTGGGTTATATTTAGCTTGTACTGCCGAGGACAGCAGGGAGACCAGGGCACTCCAGGCCCACGCACCATACACTGCCTAAGCGTCTCTGGCACTGGGCATGCAGATAGCTTTCCATTTTAAGGGCCCTACTTTAAAACATTTCAATTAATAAAAAAGAGAGGAAAGGGAAGCTATTACAGAATAAAGGAGAACGAGGAGACATATAGCAACTGAATGTAATACCTTGATCTGTTTGCTTTCTGATTCCAACAAATCAAGTCTAAAAATATAGCTAAAGGCATCTGAGGAGATTTGAACACGGGCAGAGAATTAAAAGATTTTAAAGAATTATGAATGTGTTGGGTGCAATGATATTGTGATTAGATTCTTAAAGTCCTTATCTGCTACAGACACAAATAAAAGTATTTATGGATAAAATGTAGTGATGATGCCTGGGATTTACTTTAAAATATTAATAATATTGGCTGTGAGCTTTTAACTGTTGAAGCTGGGGGGTGGCACATGCTTCATTATCCTATTTGCTCTACTTTTGTGTAGATTTGACATTTTCCATGATAAAATGCTAAAAAAGTGCTTCAACCAATATATTCTCATTGTTGGCTTTTTTTGTTCCTTCTATTGCATTGTTTCCTGAGGATGAATTCCCAGGGGATGCGATTACTGGAGGCAGGGGCTTCAGCGTGTTTTTTCTGGCTCTGCATGTGCTGTCAAGTTGCTCTTGCATGGGACAGGGTGGATTTATGCTGCTGTGTGCACAGGGGCCCTGGAACCAACCGTTGCTGGGCAGCCTTGCTGGTACTTATTTCAATTTTCAACTTTCACTAATTCAGTAGGTGGAAAAATGCCATTATTTTCATTATTTCCTTTCCAGGTTTTTGATTACAAGAGTGGGTGGAATGTTTGCCCCAGTTGGCCACTAACTGCACTAGCCCTACCCACATTTAACTAGAACTTTCATTTGCAGAAATATTTGTAACCTACTGATACAGTTTATGTGTTTGTCTCCTCCAAATCTCATGTTGAAGCGTGATCTCTAGTGTTGGAGGTGGGACCTGGAACGGGGGGTTTGGGTCATGGGTGGTGGATCCTTCCTAAATGGTTTGGTGTCCTCCCTCTGGTAATGAGTGAGTTCTTGCTGTATTAGTTCACGCAAGATCTGGTTGTTCAAAAGAGCCTGGCACCTCTCCTCTCCTCCTTTCTCTGTCTTCCCTCCTCTCTTGCCACGTGATTTCTACATGCACCAGCTTCCTTTCTCCTTCTGCCATGAGTGGAAGCAGCCCGAGGCCTTGCCAGAAGCACATGCCAACACCATGCTTCCTGTACAGCATGCAAAATCATGAGCCAAACCAATCTCTTTCGTCGGTTACCCAGTCGCAGGTATTCCTTTACATCAATGCAAATAGACTAAGACAGCTACAGATGACATGGACCCTCTGCCCTTTTGATGCAAATGTTTCCTAATCTTTTTTTGTTTCTAATGTCCACAAGGTTTTTATGTTTACATTGTTAACCTCATCTCTTCCTTAATTTCTTCAGTTCCAAGATCGGTAGGTGGTAGGTGTTAATACTCTCATATATGTGCCAAAGCATCAACTATGTTTCCACTAGGTCTTTTGTGATTGGATTTCTTATAGTCAAAGCTTTATCTAAGTTTAAATGAGTCTATGATGCAAAGTGTACATCCTTCTTTTCTATTTTGAGAATTGATCTCAGGCTATCTCAGCATCATTTTGTAAATTATTTTCACCTTCACTATTATTTAGTCTGGAGCGTTTGTGAATGATTAACTCCTCATGTATCTGACAGGTCTCTATCTCAAGGCTCTAAATTCTCTTTTCCAGCCTCATGCCTGTCTTTGTGGCAGCACCACTTTGCTTGAATCACTGTTCCTTTAGTGTGCCCTGACATCTGGCCATTCTGGAGTTGGTGCTCAGTCACCTCAGACTCCAACAACACTCTCTTGCTTTCCCATACTTCCACCAAGGCCCTGGACATGGAGGGAGGAAACTTGGATCTGAATTCCAGTTTTTCCATGAGCTGCATGTGTTTGGGCAGGGCTCTTAGTCCCTCTGAGGCTCAGAACAATCATGTGACTTGTCAGCCAGGTGAAATGCCTGCCCTAATAGGTGCTCTGTACATGCCTGCACTTTGGGATTTTGAAACTGTTCCTGGAGGTAACCAAGCCTGCAACTCAGGTGGGCTTGGGGGGAGGTGGGGCATCTTCTCCAGGGTGGGATTGGTTGTCATCCCTCTTGGCAAATGCTGGGGATGCTCTGATGAGGGGTTCCTGCCAGCCTTCAGAGCTAAAGGTCTGGCTATGGCTTGGGTGAGGCCCACCAAGGCACCTCATCCCCGTGTGAGCCATAGCAGCTCACGGCTCTGTTTCCATGGTTACTGCCTGGGGATGAGATCACCTTCTGGCTCACAGGTCTGGGAGCACCAGGAATTCTGCCAAGGAGGCCCTCTGGTGTGCGGCAGCTAGCATGGCTGACCACGGGGAAGGGTGGTGTGGGCTGTATGTCCCTCCTGGACAGCAGGGGTGAGGCCACAGGTTTGGGTGTCATGGATCTGATCCAGAGAGGCAAGCTTGTCCAGCCAGGACCATGTAGCTTGTCAGTTCTGGTCCTCCATGAAGCAGACACTGAGATGGAATGAGGTGTGCAAGAGATTGACGGAAACACCACTGGGGAACATAGGGAAAGGGGGTGGGATGGGTGGGGGAGCCTCAGATCAGGACTCAGGGACCTGAGGAAGAGAGGAGGGGACAGGAAGAGTCTCAGGCTGTGGTGTGGCTCTTAGAAAGCCTTGGCCACACTCCCCAGAAGGCCCCAAAGCTCATACTGCCCAGGGAGGAGCTCCTTACTCCAGGATTCATCTTTTCATTTATTTGTTCAATGCTCCAGCACCCACTAGCCATGCTTGGTCCTCAGCCTCTTTGTGAAACTGCCATGGACCTTGAAGGCACAGGAGCTGGGGGCTATCGGTCAACCACTTCCTCCCAGCAGGCTCTCTCCTGGAGTGAGCATGATATACCTACCCCTTGGAGCCATGTCTCATTCACTGCTTGGCCTTCTGGAGTCCCCAGCCTCCTTTTGGCTGCTGATGGTGGGGGGGGGGTGTTGGTCTCAGAGTCACCCCATGCAGGCAGAGAAGCAGCAGCATGCCAAGCCCAGGGAGGATGTCACCCCCTCCCTAAGCTCCACCTCCTGGTACCAAGGCTCATAGCCCCAGTCCTATGCAGGGGAGATGCTGGTAGCCACACTGAGGTTCCCAGGACAGTGTATGGAGGGAGGGCCCTGGGGCTGTGCTAGGGAGGCAGTGGCCATGCTCTGGGAGAAGGGGCTCTGTGCACTCGATGTCTGCCAGTGGGAGATGAGACCTCAAGCTGTGTGCCCACGTGGAGGGATTTTGGGGGAGACATTGGGGTACAAGGAAGTCTCCTGGAGTCCTGGACTGAGGGCCGGGCTGTGGACAATGGGGAAATTCAGAGAGGAGGCATGAAACAGGACGATGAGAAAGGAGGGTTGTGTGAGCAGAGTGGACACCGGCACATGGTGAAAGAGAGCAGAGGGAGAGGATGGACACAGGGCACTCAGAAGGTGGAGGGTGCTCTGGAATGCTCCAGAGGAATGTGGGGAGACTGCTCCTGTTCATGCCCACTGTGGGCTGGGTGCATAGAATAAAAACAGAGCTCTTCTCAGGAGCCAGCTGGCCCCCTGGCCTCTCACTCCTCCTGGATGCCCCAGCCTCCTTTCCCCCACAACATGGGCCTCTCTCTGGGACTGCTCAGAGCCTCCACACTGCTGTTCCCTGGCCAGAACACTTCCCACACAGCTCCTACTCATCCTTCGGGTTTCAGCCCCGGTGTCCCCTCCTCACAGCCCCAACCCAAGCTGTCTGCTGTGCGTGGCCCTGCCTGGTTTTCTTTGTCACACTGGCCATGGCTTCCAAGTGTCTTGGTAGTATTTTTGTTTATCACCTCCTCTCCCATGGGTTTTTCACCTCTAAGATGACTTTGTTGACCTTGTTCATGACTATAGCCCCAGCTCCTAGAGCATACCTGGCACGTAGCAGATGCTTGAAAGAAATTTGTCAAGTCACTGAATCCAAGTGCCTTTAAATCCCTATCTGTGAGAGTAGGGCATTGTATCACTGGACTTGATTTTCAGGGAAGAGGCAGACGCAGATGGAGAGTTACCTGTCCATGGTGACTCCATGGGTGAGAGGCTGCAGCCACTCCTGAGTTGGTTTCCCGCTTCCTTGCTGAGTGGCCTTGCACAGGCCATCCACTCTCTCTGGGCCCCAGTGTAGACTGTGTGAGAAGGAGGTGAGAAAACATCCATGGAGATGCCCTGTACAGGGCCAGACACCTGTGAGCCCCCGTTCCCGGTCACAGACCCACAGATGCCTGGTTCTGAGTGGCTCTGCCCTGTGTCAAGGTCGCTCCTCTAACAGCCCTGCTGGAGTGGGGGAGGCCTGAGCTTGGAAGCGCCTCTGCAGGGAAAGCTGATGTGTGAGGGATTTATGTACGCTGCTCGAAATGAAAAGCAATTCAATTCAATCCCAGGGTGGCAAGAGTCTTACCAGAGCCTCACTAAGTGGGTCTGGAGCAGTGATCAGCGTTGCAAATCTATTAGCCGTGCTCGGCATCTGGGGCTGCCGCATGTATGAGTCATCGGGGTGGGAAGCCAGGAAGCTGCAGCGTCCAGCAGGCCATTCATCAATTAAACTCCTCTCCATTTAATTAAGACATAAAACTTCACCCTGTGTGTCTGCCAGAGGGGCCAGACACCCAGGGCCATGGCAGCCCCACAGGCAACCGCCCTGCCACCCAGCCCCATACACCCACCCGGCTGTGGGGTCCCTGAGGAGTGTCTTTGTCTATTTCTCTGCCCAGGACTTGGCATCCCCAGTGGAGGGCACTTACATGCTGCTGGTGACTTACAGCTCACTCCTCTGTCTCTCTACCATCCTGGACAGGATAGCAGAGTGGTCAGGTGTGCTTCTGGGGTCAGGCTGCCTGTGTTCAGGCTACTTAGCCATGTAACTTTTCTCCAGTTCTGAGCCTATCTCTCTGTGCCTCAGTTTCTCTAACTACACATAGAAGGATGGGACTAGTATCAGTGAAGGGTTAATTTGAAGATTAAGTGAGTTAATATGCACAGAGCATTGGGGACAGAGCCCAGGCTGTGGACAGTGTCTCTCTACTCACTGCTGGGAGACTTCCTCCCAACCTTCCCTGTCTCTGCTGCCGGTCCTTTGATAGTCAGACCCAGTGGGCCATGTGCCTGTGCCTCCAGGGGCCTCTGGGACACATGGGTCTGGATGCTGGGCAGCCCTGTCTAGCTCACCTCCCGCACCGGGAAGTCTGAGGAACGGGCCTGGCTCTACTCACCCCCGATGTCTCCAGTTCCCAGTACCAGCCCTTGTGTAAGTGTGAGCCAGCAGGATTCCCGGGCGAATGAATAATATGAATAATTCCTTCTTTGACTTTTCTGGGCCCCAGAAAATAAGATGAAGATGGATGATGTGCTACAAAATTGCCATCCCTGGCATCAGGCGGATCCAGTCAAAGTTCCAGCTCTTTTGTGTGACATCCTTCCCATCTCTTAACCTCTGAATTCCCATCTGCAAGTTGGGTGCTGCGCTGCACCCCTGCTGCCAGCTCCGTGTCCATTCCTCCCTTCGTCCTTAGTAACAGACTTTTTTTTTTTTTTTTTGCAGGAGGAGCAGTAGTTGTCTCAGCATAGGTGAGAAGAATCCCTTTTCCAGTCTTCTTTGCAACTGGGGGCAGCCTGGAACTCCTCTGGGATCCCAAAAAGCCAATGGAATGTCTGTGGGGTCTTCTGGGGTCTCTGAGAAGTCAAGCCTGGCACCGGATCCTCCTTCCCCACTCATGGCCTTGAATTTGGCAAACCAGAGCCAGTCTTGCTGAGAGCAGAGCTAGAGCCAGCTCCTGCCTGCCTCTAGACCCCTCACCAGATTCAGACCACAAGAGGCTGAAGACTCTGTGAATTGGGGTCTTCTCTTTCTTAGAGCTGAGGGCATCCCACACAAATCCAGCAATGTCACCCCACCCAGGAGCACACAGAGCGCCCACCCTGGTGCCCTGCATGAAGCAGGTGCTGGGTAAATGTGTGTCTACTCATGCCCAGCCTGGCTCACTGTCCTGGTGGCCTGCTCAGGTGCAGGAGAAGCAGGTAAGGCTCCATGCTGTCAGCACATGCCATGGAACCACTAATTGCCACAGCCTGCCCACCAAGGCCAGCCCAGAAATCTCTAGTGTGTTGTAGCATGGGAGAGAGATCCCCAGAGACGGAAGGCGA